>NC_084828.1:139716387-140341387 GCF_033115175.1 Lepus europaeus
TGGCACCACCGCTAAGGACAGTGGCTCTTATGTTTGAACGTTTCTCATAGGTCGGCGACCAGCAGTCAGCCATGTTTGGAGAATGCTGCTTCCAGACAGGAGACGTGAAATTAACCATGGGAACTGGGACTTTTTTGGATATTAATACTGGAAATAACCTACAACACACTGTGGGAGGTAAATAGTTAGAATTTAACCTGTTCATTAATAAAATAACACTTCTATTTTTGTTTAACTTTTGTGATACACTGTTTTTCCATTTTATGGTAACGATATCCTCTAATATACTTTTTATTATTATTCTTAAAGAAAGTTAATTTCCATTTCCTTTTTTCCCTTTTAAGTTAAAAGCATAAAAAAAAGATAAGAAAGATGTTATGGAAAAAATTCAGAAGGATTCAGATATTTTGGTCAGTTTTCCAAATATTAATCTGTGACACATGTTATTATTTATTTCCAGTGTCTTACTAGGGCTCTAAAATTTTGTGTGTGTTAGAAAATTCTTCTTTTGCAAATTTTTTAGGGGAATAGTTCTTAAATAGTAATCCATGCATGTTTAGGGTTTCAATAACAGTTGCTGGGGCTGGTACTGTGGCATAGTGGGTAAGGCTGCCACCTGTGGCACCGGCATCCCACATGGGCACTGGTTCAGGCCCTGGCTGCTCCACTTCCAATCCAGCTCTCTGTTGTGGCCTAGGAAAGTAATAGAAGATGGCTCAAGTCCTTGGGCCCTGCACCCACGTGGGAGACCCAGAGGAAGCTCCTGGCTCCTGGCTTTGGATCGGCACAGCGCCAGCCATTGCAGCCAATTGTGGAATGAAGCAATGGATGGAAGACACCCCACCCCCTCTCTGTCTCTCCGCCTCTCCGCCTCTCTCTGTGTACCTCTGACTTTCAAATAATAAGTAAATCTTTAAAAAAAAAAATAACAGTTGCTGAGAATTTGTTCTTCCTAATGGAGGAAATCCTGGAATGTGCAAGCCAAAGAACTTTGGGCTTTAGAGCCGTACTCTGGAAGGCTGGGGCTCTGAGTTTGAGCTCAGGTCCTCTCACTTAGTTACTACAGGGTTATTTTTAAAATCATTTTCTACCTTCTGTCCCTGTCCAAAATCTTCTTTTTCCCCTAACTGGGAAATTAAAAGCTAGAAAACATTGATTACTGTATTAAGTCATTTCTATGGAGGCATCTTTGGAAACCAAGGATAAACTCAGCAGCATAGTTAATTCTTTAGCCAGCTAATCTCATGGTCACCTTCTACTTTTCAATTGTAGTATTTACTGCCATGTTTCTAGAGACAGAGACATGCTTCTGACCAGTAAAAACTAACATTTATTCTTCAGATTATATGCTAGGCACTGTGCTCAGTTCCTTTTATGTGTTAACTATTTGTTATTAATTATATTTATTAATACATTTATTTATTAAATTATTATTAAATTTATCCATTTATTCTTACGGCAGCTTTAGGAGGCAGGTCGTTTTACAGCCAAGGAAACTGAGGGCAAGAGGTTTCATCCTGTAAACCCACAGCTAGAAAATGTGAGAGGGCTGGGATTTGAACCCAGGCAGTCTGACTTCAGAGGAACTCTGCTCTTTTTCTTTTGAGCTAATAAAATTGTTCCATTGTAGAAACCTATGATGAGTTACGTTTTTATTATATGACTTACATTTTTTTTTGTTTATTTGCTTTTTAAGGATTTTACCCATTAATTGGGTGGAAGATTGGGCAAGAAGTTGTGTGCTTGGCTGAAAGCAATGCAGGAGACACTGGTATTGCCATAAAGTGGGCTCAGCAGTTAGGTGAGTCATCTTTGAAACAGATTTCATAGGCCGCATTTAAGTGATGGAAGAACAAAACAGGATTGCAGATCAACAGGGAACAAGTGGATTGTTCAAATAAATATTAAAGTAAAATAACTTGTACTAGAAGAAAGCTTGGGATATTTTTATGATATCGGGATGGGTAAAGGCTAGATATTGAGGCCAGGAATCATAAAGAAAAAGAATAATAGATTTAAGCATATAAAATATTAGAATGTATAGAGATATCATAAGCAGAATTGAGATACATTAATAAAAATAATTTGTAGCAAATGACAGAAAAATTAAAACAACCAAAAAAGAAAAATTAGGCTGGCGCCGCGGCTCACTAGGCTAATCCTCTGCCTTGCAGCGCCGGCACACCCGGTTCTAGTCCCGGTCGGGGTGCCGGATTCTGTCCCGGTTGCCCCTCTTCCAGGCCAGCTCTCTGCTGTGGCCAGGGAGTGCAGTGGAGGATGGCCCAAGTGCTTGGGCCCTGCACCCCATGGGAGACCAGGAGAAGCACCTGGCTCCTGCCATCGGATCAGCGTGGTGCACCGGCCGCAGTGCGCCAGCCGCGGCGGCCATTGGAGGGTGAACCAACGGCAAAGGAAGACCTTTCTCTCTGTCTCTCTCTCTCACTATCCACTCTGCCTGTAAAAAAAAAAAAAGAAAGAAAAATTAAAACAACCAAAGAGAGAAAGGACAAAAGTATAGGCATCTCATAATCAAATGACTTATGAAATGCCATTTATTTTCAATAATCAAATACATGTTTAAGAAATGATACTGCTCATTATTGTCTTGTCAACCTGTTGTCATAAATTAATAAGTTTGATGACGTTTGGCATTGGTGGAAATGTAGAGAAAAAATTATTTTTTAAATAAATTTTTATTGTTTATTTTCACTTTATTTGAGAAGTAGGTTCACTTCTCAAATGCCTGCAACAGCTGGGCCTGGGCCAAATCAAAGCCAGGAGCCCAGAACTCAATTCAGGTCTCCTGTGTGGGTGGCAGGAACAAACACTTGAGCCATCATCCCTGTCTTCCCAAGTGTACATCAGCAGGAAGCTGGAATAGGAAGAGGGTCTGGGACTTGAACTCAGGCCCTCTGGGGGGGATGCAGGCATCCCAAGCTTCATCTTAACTGCGCACCAAATGCTCACCCCAGGAAAATGGTGTTCTTGTGTCCACCGGGATGAGTGTTAATTTGTTTGGCCTTTGTGGAGGACAGTTAGGCAATATGTATCATTTTATGGAGTCTAGACACTTTGCCCTCATTTCTGTTCTTTGTTTTCTATGAAAATAACCAGACTGATGTACAAAGATATGTGTCCATACATGGGTTTAATATAGCAACTGGGAGTAAGTTCTGTTTATTAATCAATCTTTAATTAAAAATCAGTCTATTCATACGATGGAACATTGTACAATTGCTTAAAAATAACAATGCGGTTGCATATTTTACTGACAGGGAACGTTGTCTGTGATACATTAAAGATGAGATGAAGCAATTACAGAATAACCTGTATAATTTTTTTGCCTTTTGTTTATTTGTTGAGATATAATCCACCTCTTTAAATTTTTCTTTTAACATTTTCACAGAGTTAAGCATCCATCAGTACAATCTAATTTTAGAATACTTTTGTTCCCACTAAAATCCGTACACATTAGCAATGACTTCTTGTTTCCCTCTGCTCCTACTCCATTTCCTGTCTCTATGGATTTTTGCCTCTTCTGACATTTCATATGAATGGAATTATATAATATATGGTCATTTGTGACATGATTCTTTGACTCAGTATAATGTTTTCTCTTTTTTTTTAGAAGCTACTGAAGTATTTTTGTAAACTTTTTTATTCAGCATAATGTTTTCAAGGTTTACACATTGTGTAGTATATGTCAGTACCTCTTCCCTTTTATTGGCTGTATAATATTCCATTAGATAGATGTACCATAATTAATACATTATTCAGTTAAGGAGCATGGGGGTGTTTCTGCTTCTTTAGTTGTTATGAATAATGAACATCCTGATTTTTATAAACACTTAATGAAGAAAGTATGAAATGGTATATTTCAAAATATTAACGGTGGTGTCTCTGATGCTTACATTATGGGGCAGGCTGTGACTTTGTACTTAGCTTATTTGAACTGAGCTGATTTTTTAAATTTATTTGACAGGTAGAGTTATAGACAATGAGAGACAGAAAGGTCTTCCTTCTGTTGGTTCATCCCCCAAATGGCCGCTATGGCTGGCGCTATGCCAGTCAGAAGCCAGGAGCCAGGTGCTTCCTCCTGGTCTCCCATGAGGGTGCAGGGGTCTAAGCAATTGGGCCATCGTCTACTGCCCTCCCGGGCCACAGCAGAGAGCTGGACTGGAAGAAGAGCAGCTGGGACTAGAACCCAGCGCCCATATGGGATGCCGGCACCGCAGGCAGAGGATTAACTAAGTGAGCCATGGCGCCAGCCCCTGAACTGAGCTGATTTAAAGACAAAGATAGTTCTGCTGGGAGAAAACACTTGAGGAGGAGAAAGCCAGTCGGTTTCTTCCTTTCTTTCTTTTTCTCCCCTTTCCCTTTAGCCTGCACCTGCATTAGAAGTGTAAGATTATTTATTAACTAAAAAAGGTAACTGCAGAGTTCTTTATCATTTATAGGACTCTTCCTTCTTCATGTGTTTCTTTTACTTGTAGTATTCCGGACACATTTCTTCAGATAACTGTATTTAAGTTCCATGGTTCTTCTGTCTCAGTTAGACCTCTCCTTGGTTTGGTTTTGTGTCTCCAGAAGATGCAGGGAGAAAGCAGAGCAGCTCATTCACATTTGACAGATCCAAACCTGATCATTCCTGAGCTCGCATGCCCCCAGGTACACGTTATCCCCAGGAATTACTCCCACCACCTGGGTGGGATGAAGCTCATTCATTGTGAGTCTCATGTGGCAAAAACTCTTCTGGGAAATGGGGCCAGATGGCCTTGACTCTGAAAAGTGATGTGGTTTCTCGTAGAAGCACAAGCCCTTCCAGAAGGCCTGTCCCATGCCTGGCAGGAAAAGGAGGCTGTTGCTCTAACTGGAGGAAGAGAGACTTCAGAGCTGAGTGCTTTACCTTAAAATTTCAGGCACTGACATAGTTATATATTAACTAGTATCTGTGTGAAATTCACACAAAACATTGACATTTATTTGAATATATCCCTTTGTGAAAACTCACTTTAATGCGTGTACTGAAAAAATAATCAAGTTTTATTCAGGAGCAACACAGTACATCAGAGCACGTGGAACCCTGTCATCTCTGTGAAGCTGTGCAAACTCTCAGCTCTGAGCCTCAGGTGTATGTGTGGCCTGCTAGGCTAGTCCACTCTGAATGGTGACTTTTTTCTATCTTATTTTTTTTTTATTAAAGGCTATTTTCTACCCATAGAAGGTACCTGGGAAAGACACTATTAACTCATTTTTTAAAATTTATTTGACAGGTAGAGTTATAGACAGAGAGAGAGACAGAGAGAAATGTCTTCCTTCCATTGGTTCACCCCTCAAATGGCCGCTGCAGCTGGCACTGCGCCGATCCGAAGCCAGGAGCCAGGTGCTTCTTCCTGGTCTCCCATGCGGGTGCAGGGCCCCAAGCACTTGAGCCATCCTCCACTGCCTTCCCGGGCCACAGCAGAGAGCTGGAGTGGAAGAGGAGCAACCGGGACTAGAACCAGCACCCATATGGGATGCTGGCACCGTAGGCAGAGGATTAACTAAGTGAGCCACGGCGCCGGCCCCATCTATCTTTTTAGTGAGTTGAACAATTCAGGCTCAGGGGTAAAAGCTGTATGGTTTTTGTTGTTGTTTGAACAGATGTCTATATGTATTTTGTTTATTTATTTGAAAGGTAAAGACACACACAGAGAGAGAGAGATACCCTATTGGTTGGTTCACTCTCCAATATCCACAGCAGCTGGGGTGTGCAAGGCTGAAGCCAGGAGCAAGGAGCTCAATCCAGGTCTTCTGCATCGGTGAGAGACCCAAGTATTTGAGCCATCACCTGCTGCCTCCCAGGCTATGTACTAGGAGGAAGCTAGGATTCAAAGAGGAGTGGGACTTGAACCCGGGTACTTTGATATGGGATGCAGGAGTCACAATCAGCCTCTTAACCACTGCACCAAATGCCCACTCTTTAATGCTGTTTTAAAACTGTCCCTTCTAGGGGTGGGCGTTGCAGCTCAGAGGGTTAAATTGCTGCTTGGGACACCCGTATCCTATATCAGAGTGCCTGATTTGAGTTTCAGCTACTCCACTTCTGATCTAGCTTCCTGCTAATGCACCTGGGAGGGGGCAGAGGATGGCTCTACCTGGGTCCCTGCTGCCCATGTGAGAGACCTAGATGGAGTTCCTGGCTCCTGGCTGCAATCTGGCCCAGCCCTGGCTGTTGTGAGCATTAGGGGAATAGATGGGAAGTCTCTCTCTGTGCCTTTCAAATATAAAAGGAAAATAAATAAATCAGAATTTTTTTTTTTGAAAAAAAGAGGAAATGGGCATTTGACTAGTAAAGACACTTAAGATGCCTGCATCCCGTATCAGGGTGGTTCAATTTCCAGTTCTACCCCTGACTCCAGCTTCCCACCAATACAAACCCTGGGAAGCAGTGGTGATGGCTCAAATAATTGGATTCCTGCCACTCATATGGGAGACTGGATTGCATTCCCAGCTCCTGGATCTGGTCCCAGCTGTTGCAAGCATTTTGGGAGTGAACCAGCAGATGAGAGTTCTGTTCCTGTTTCTGTCTCTGTGCCTCCCAAATAAATTTTTAAAAATTTTAAATTAAAAAAGGAAAAAAAAAATAAAACTAAAGGTAAGGATATAGGAGAAAGAATGGAGAAAAAAAGTGTAGGTAATAGTCTCTTTTCTGAAATACTACTTTTTCAAAAAGAGGAAAAGTAATAAATTCTAGTGATTGAAAGTAAACTTCCCTTGAACTGAAGAAATTCCTGTTTTCAGGCTGAAATAGTTTAATAAGCTAAGCTAGGCTAAATAAATAAATAAATAAATTGACACAAATCTGGACAGCTTGTAAGTGGCTCCTCCAAAGGCTCCTGGAAAATGCATATTATGAAAACATTAGGCATGGATTTCAAAGTGTTTTGGTACCAAAATAAAGGCATACTAACTGGTTATAACATGTCTGAACAGGATCTAGTTTGAGGCACTAAGAAGATTAAGACATCTGCTTTGAAAGAGCCTCTCTCAAAGCAGCTGACATCGAAGCAAAAACAAACATCTAATTTATGGTGAAGCTTGGGTAGAAGAATGGTGCAATCATTGATCCTTTAAAAAAAGTTTATAGGGACAATGCCCCCAGAAGAAACCAGCAGTTTACAAATGGGTAATTTCTTTTTAAAATGTTTTTTATTTAGTTGTTTTATTTATTTATTTATTTATTTTTTGACAGGCAGAGTGGATAGTGAGAGAGAGAGACAGAGAGAAAGGTCTTCCTTTTTGCTGTTGGTTCTCCCTCCAATGGCCGCTGCTACATCTGGCGCATCTCGCTGATCTGAAGCCAGGAGCCAGGTGCTTCTCCTGGTCTCCCATGCGGGTTGAGGGCCCAAGCACTTGGGCCATCCTCCACTGCCTTCCCGGGCCATAGCAGAGAGCTGGCCTGGAAGAGGGGCAACCAGGATATAGAATCCGGTGCCCCAACCGGGACTAGAACCCAGTGTGCCGGCGCCGCAAGGCGGAGGATTAGCCTGTTAAGCCATGGCGCCGGCCTAGTTGTTTTATTTATTTAAAGAACAGAGAGACAGAGCCAGACGGAGATCTTCTTTTTTTTTATTTTTTTTATTTTTTAATTTATTTTTTATTTTTTTTTCTTTTTAAATTTTTTTTTTTTTTTTTTTTGACAGGCAGAGTGGACAGTGAGAGAGAGACAGAGAGAAAGGTCTTCCTTTTGCCGTTGGTTCACCCTCCAATGGCCGCCGCGGTAGGCGCGCTGCGGCCGGCGCACCGCGCCAATCCGATGGCAGGAGCCAGGTGCTTCTCCTGGTCTCCCATGCGGGTGCAGGGCCCAAGCACTTGGGCCATCCTCCACTGCACTCCCTGGCCACAGCAGAGAGCTGGCCTGGAAGAGGGGCAACCGGGACAGGATCGGTGCCCCAACCGGGACTAGAACCTGGTGTGCCGGCGCCGCAAGGCGGAGGATTAGCCTAGTGAGCCGCGGCGCCGGCCAAGACGGAGATCTTCTATTGGCTGGTTGGTTCACTTCCCAATGCCAGGAGCCAAGAACTCAATCCAAGTCTCCGATTTGGTATCAGGGTCCCAGCCACGTGAACCATCAGCTGCCACCTCCTGGGATATATGTCAGCAAGAAGCTGCAGTCAGGAACGAGGCAGAACTAGAACTCGGAAACTCCAGCATGGCATGCGGGCCTCCCAAGCAGTGTCTTCACTATTATACTTAATTCCCACCCCTGAACAACTCTCCTTTTTCTCTCTAAAGATTCTCTTTCTTTTATTTGAAAGTCAGAGTGATATGGGCCCCGCCAAATCCAGGAGGCAGAAATTACATTTGGGTTTCCCACGTAGGTGGCAGGGACCCAAGTACTTGAGCCATCATCTGATAATTCTTAGGCACATTGGCAGGAAGCTGGATTGGAAGCAAAGCAGGACTCCACCAGGCTCTCCACCATGGGCTACAGGCATCCTAAGTGGTGGCTTAGTCTACTGCACCACTATGCTCAACCCCAAATAACTTCTTTTTCAAGAGGGATGACACAATGTTGAAGAAGAAGCCCACAGTGGAAGGCTATCCACATGAAAATGTGAAGAAAACGTTAATCTTCTTCATGCCATAGTTGAAAAGGGCCAATGATTAACAGCAGAAACAACAGCCAAGGGCCAGCACTGTGACTCACTTGGTTAATCCTCCGCTTGCAGCGCCAACATTCCATATGGACGCCGGTTCTAGTCCCGGTTGCTCGTTTTCCAGTCCAGCTCTCTGCTGTGGTCCGGGAGGGCAGTGGAGGATGGCCCAAGTGCTTGGGCCCTGTACTCGCATGGGAGACCAGGAGGAAGCACCTTGTTCCTGGCTTCGGATCAGCACAGCGCCGGCCGTAGCAGCCATTTGTGGGGTGAACCAACGGAAGGAAGACCTTTCTCTCTCTCTCTCTCACTGTCTAACTCCATCTGTCAAAAAAAAAGAAAAGAAACAACAGCCGACACCATAAATGTCTCATTTGGTTTGGCTTACACAATTCTGACTGAAAATTTAAAGTGGAGCAAGCCTTCTGCTCATTGGGTACCAAAACTGTTGCACCTGGATCAGCTGCAGATAAGAGCAGAGCTTTAACTGAGATCAAGACCCTGAAGCATTTCTATGAAGAATTGTAACAGCAGCGGAAACAGCCTGACCAGTTAGCTCTGAAGACAAAGCACGATCAAAGCAATGGCTACCAAGAGGTAGAAGTGGTCTGGGTCAATAGCAAAGGTCATGGCAATCGCTTTGGAATGCTCAAGACATTTTTGCTTGTTGTCTTTCTGGAGAACCAAAGAACAATAGCATCTGCTTACTAGGAGGGTATTCTGAGACAGCCAAAGCTGTAGCAGGAAATCTCCCAGGAAGCTTCACCAGAGAGTCCGTCTCCACTGCAACCATGCTCCTCTTCCCTCTTCGGATCCAACAAGGGCAATGTTTGAGACTTTTGATGGAAGATACCAAGAATCCAGCTTACAGCTCTGATCTGGCTCTTTCTGACTTTGTTTTGTTTCCTAATCTACTTGAAATTCTTGCAAGGGCACCCATTTTTCTTCAGTAAATAATGTAAAAGAAGACTGAACTGGTTAAATTGCCAGGACACCCAGTTCTTTAGGGATGGATTAAGTGGCTGGTGTCCTTACTTACAAAGTGTCTTGAACTTGAAGGACATTACGTTTAGAAACAAAGCTTCTATTTTTAATTTTTTTTCTTTTCTTTTTGACAGGCAGAGTGGATAGAGAGAGAGACAGAGAGAAAGGTCTTCCTTTTTGCCATTGGTTCACCCTCCAATGGCCACTGCAGCCGGTGCATCTCGCTGATCCAATGGCAGGAGCCAGGTGCTTCTCCTGGTCTCCCATGCGGGTGCAGGGCCCAAGGACTTGGGCCATCCTCCACTGCACTCCCGGGCCATAGCAGAGAGTTGGCCTGGAAGAGGGGCAACCGGGATAGAATCCGGCGCCCCAACCAGGACTAGAACCCGGTGTGCCGGCGCCGCAAGGTGGAGGATTAGCCTGTTAAGCCACGGCGCTGGCCTCTATTTTTAATTTTTAGCACTTAATTCCATTTTCTGTTAACTCTTTGAAGTTCTCTTTATGTGAATGAATTGTCTGAATTCCAAGGATAAAGTAAATTTTAAAGACAAGAGTATAGTCTATTTATAAAGGAAAAAGAATCGGACTTCTGGAAGTTAATTATAACATTTGGAAAGCAGAACAATATCTACACAATGCAGAGAAAAAAGACGTGAGTCAGTATTCTGATGCTTACTTAAGATACTCATAGTAAATGAAAAAGGGACATTTGTTAGTAGTGCATAATATACTTTCTGAGAAAATTATCAGGAAATACTCCAGCCAAAAGGAAATAGGACAAAGATATCAACAGGTAGGAAGTGTACAAAGAAGGTGGTTTTCAAATAGCTTTTTAAAGGATTTCTCCCACCCTACCTCCCACTTTGATGATAGTTCTGTTTGTTCTATTGTTTTGGAATCAGTCGTATACCAAACTGATAAAAGTGTTCTTACACTAATATAAACACCATTTCTATACACTGAGAACATTTGGTATCCTTTACAGAGACTGAGATTATCTTTTTTTTTTTAAAGATTTGTTTATTTATTTATTTATTTGGAAATAAATACAGAGAGACAGAGAGAGAGAGGTCTTCCATCCACTGGTTCACTCCCCAAATGGCTGCGCAACAGCTAGAGGTGAGCTGATCCGAAACCAGGAACCTGGAGCTTCTTCCAGGTCTCCCTAGCAGGTACAAGTGCCCAAGGACTTGAGCCATCCTCAGTTGCCTTCACAGGCCATAGCAGAGAGCTGGATCGGAATAGGAGGAGCCTGGACTAGAACTGGCACCCATTTGGGATACTGGTGCCACAGGTGGAGGCTTAACCTACTATGCCACAGTGCTGGCCCCACTAAGATTATCTTGACACTAAAAGGAGACCTTAAATATTGCAGGCTTTAAGAACGTTATGTAAGGATGGTTGTTCAAAACAAAATAATGTTTCTGTTAATTATTTCAAAATGGTATTTTTTTTCTCCCTATAAATGCTTCAATTTCATGGTGTGACTTATGGGGCAAGTTGTTGGTCAGGAATAGACAACATTTTTTCTGTCCTTCATTCTTCTTTTTGTTAATTTATGTTCTTAGGTCTGTAAAGATCTCTTTCAACACACATGTGTATGTGTGCACTCACATGCTCACGTGTACACACACACAGAGTTCCTGTTCTCAATGCCTTGCTTAGAAAAGAAAAAGGGTGGACCATCTCAGCCTATTATGCAACACAGTTAGAATTAAACAGTAAGAGAAGAATTCTGTAGTAATTCATATGGACTATGTTTTCCTAATTATCATGGGGGCCAAGGGAAACATTGAAACACAATTTAATAGTCTCCAAGAAATGGAGAAAAAATGATGTAATTCCATAAAAACAGTAGATTAGAAAATGATGAATCTTGTTAATAAGAAGAAAAAGGAATGCATAATAAACTTGCAAGCTAAAAAAGATGAGATGTACAAATCATGGAATTGAGAAATGATAAAAAAGTAAAATTAATAAAGTAAATCTCTTTTTGAAATACCTGAGGATTGATACCTTGAGTATTTTTCACTTAGTATATGTATACATTAATATATAGTGAGAGAGGGAAGAAAATGAAAAATATTTTAACTTTGAGTTTTGAAATAGTTTCTCAAATAAAGTTATAAAAATGGGATAAAAACTTATAGACCTCTTACCCAGATTTGACACTTTCTAACATTTTATCATGATCCTATTATCTATTTATCCATCTTCTACTTATTCATCCCATGTTAGAGGATAAATATCCAGTTTTCCAAGAGTAAACTATGCACATCTTACCCTTTATGCTGTAGTATTTCACTGTGTATTTCCTAAGATAAGAATATTCTATGACATATCTACAGTATAGTTATTAATTTTAGGACAGTTACATTGGACATAATATTTTTATCAAGTTTTTAGACTATGTTCCAATTTCTTCATGTGTGTCAGTGCTACACTTCATGGAATTTTTTTTTCCAGTCTAAGATCATTTATTATATGGCATCCTTTGATCTGGGACAGCTCCTGTAGCCATTCTTTGTCTTTGATAACAATGACATTTTTGAAGAATACAGGCCAGTTATTTTATAGGATGTCCCTTAATTCAGGACAAAGTCTTAGCTGAAATGATACATAGATAATACCATCTCCATCTCAGAATATGTATCTGGAGATGCAAGCTGTCCTGAGTCCTATTTTCATTCCGTTAATTTTGTTTACATGCATAGGATATTTTCTGGTTTCTCTGTTATGTAATTATGGTTTTTTTCCTTTTGAAATAAATAATTTGTGAGCAGATCCTTTGAGATGAGCTAGATCAGCATTCACTGGTGATTCCTGCCTGAGTCACTTTACATTTGGGTAGTTACAAAACAGTTTCCTAGATCCATTATTTACTGTGTTTGTTGTATAAGGAAGTGCTTTTCTTATCTTCAATTTGTTTACTTACTATCCACATATATTCACTTTTTATTTTATTCAACAGATTATGGTTTTTGTAGTTGTTCTTTATCTCCATGACCAAACATTCCCAGGTTTGACCACTGAGAATGCCTTTTAACTGGCTTCTACATCTTTTTTTTTTTTTTTGACAGCCAGAGTTAGACAGTGAGAGAGAGAGACAGAGAGAAAGGTCTTCCTTTTCCGTTGGTTCACCCCCCAAATGGCCGCTACAGCTGGTGTGCTGCACTGATCCGAAGCCAGGAGCCAGATGCTTCCTCCTGGTCTCCCATGCGGGTGCAGGGCCCAAGCACTTGGGCCATCCTCCACTGCACTCCCGGGCCTCAGAGAGAGCTGGACTGAAAGAGGAGCAACCGGGACAGAATCGGGCGCCCCAACTGGGACTAGGACCCGGGGTGCCGGCACCACAGGTGGAGTTTTAGCCAAGTGAGCCGTGGCGCTGGCCGGCTTCTACATCTTTTAAATATCTATATTGTTTTTTGGACATTTTCTTAGTTTCTACCCCAAGATGTTTTCAACGTAGCTTGTTTTCTCTAATTAGCCCCTTAACCAATGAGCCCTGATTTCTTTTAGTGGGAAATAGTGGTTAAAAGCAGTGGCTTGAAGTGTCATTGTGTCCAGGCTCTTTCAATAGACTTAGAGATGATATGTACATGTGTGTATAAGGCTATTAAAAATCCTGAGTTTATGTTGTGCCTTCAACTTCAGTCTGGCTCCAAAGGGTCTTTGCTTGTCTTTCCCTATCCTATATTTTTATCTTCCTTTTTCTTCATTGATAACCCTGATTCTAAATATTACTCATTTACTCAATCTTAAAGTATACATGAGTTTCATAATTTATTTATTTTTTAAGATTTATTTTATTATTTGAAAGGCAGAGAGGGAGGAGAGTCACAGAGAAAAAGAGATCTTCCATCCTCTGGTTCACCCTCCACCTGGGTCTGGGCCAGGTCAAAGCCAGGATCCAGGAACTCCATCTGTGTTTCCCATATGCACGGTAGGGCCCAAGCACTTGGACCATCTTTCACTGCCTTCCCAGGCACATGAGCAACGACCTGGATCAGAAACAGTAACTGGGACCCAAACTGGCACTCTTCGAAGACAGCAGCTTAACCATTCTGTGCCACACGTAGGCCCCCTGAATTTCAGAATTTATAGACCTTTACCAGCACAACAAATAATATTTATTCAGAGTTGTTTGCATATTTTTAAAATAAATTTTTAACAGTTTTAAAAAATTTATTATTAATTGAAAGGCCAAGCAAGAGAGAGAGAGAGAGAAATCTCTCCCATCTGCTGGCTTACTCCCCAGATGGCTACAGGAGCTGGGTATGGACCAGGCTTAAGCCAGGAGCCCAGAACTCAATCTTAGTCTCCTACAAGGATGGCAGGGACCCAAGGGCTTGAGCCATCACCTGCTGCCTTGCAAGTGTGCATAAGCAGGAAGCTGGAATTGGGCATAGAGCCAGGACTGGAATCCAGGCCGACTGATACGGAACGCAGATGTCTCAACTGATGTCCTCACTGCCAGACCGCACGCCCACTCCTAATATTTTCAGTTGTTCCCACAGGCAAGAAGTTCAGATATGTTGAGGTTGCTGCTTTCTTTGGGCTGTGGTTCCCGTGTCAGTTCAGTTTCCAAAACTTTTGCCTTGCTCTTTGGATCTGTTTCTCATTTGTGCCACCCAGTGGCGAGTCTGGGCAATGCTCTACCTGGAGATCAGTGAAAGCCTTTGGTGTGCTGTTTGGGGTCGGCTCTGGAGGAAGACCAGGAATTCATGAAGAACTTGATCAGGCAGCTTTCTTGAGCTCTGTGGCGCTTCTTTTTTTTTTTTTTTTTAATTTGACAGGTAGAGTTTACAGACAGTGAGAGAGAGACACAGAGAGAAGGGTCTTCCTTCTGTTGGTTCACTCTCCAGATGGCTGCAACGGCTGGCGCGCCACGCTGATCCGAAGCCAAGAGCCAGGTGCTTCCTCCTGGTCTCCCATGCGGGTGCAGGGCCTGAGCACTTGGGCCATCCTCCACTGCACTCCCAGACCACAGCAGAGAGCTGGACTGGAAGAGGAGCAACCGGGACTAGACCCTGGCGCCCCCCTGTGGTGCTTCTAACTCACAGAGCATGCCCTGCTGTGGTGTTCTGGCTAGAAAGCTACGTTTTAGTTCCTCTACTATAATGAACACACTTTTTGCTACTACTGCTACCTCCCTAGCCAAGTAGCAAGAGGGTTGACAGAGACAGATGGGGAGGAAGGGAGGAAGGGAGGGAGGGAAGGAGATGGATAGGAAGGAAGGAAAGCAAAAGGAGCTTCCCTAATGATCTTGTCTTGGAGTTTTGCTTGCCTGTGCTGCTCTGTTGTCACTCTAGGCATGGAATTCCTAGGGCCTGGGGCAGGTGAGACAAGAAGAAAGAAATACTAAAAGCACCAGGGCCTCCCCCGTGCTCTCTCGTACAGTTTTATATGCCAGTGCTGCTGGGCGGCGGCGGCTGCTACCATGGGATTGCTTGGGAGTTCAGGCCCCAGAGAATGGGGGGCAAAAATCTAAACATCAAAAACAGCCTGTTTGCCCACTCCATCCTGTAGGAGTCCCACGTCCTGCTCGTCAGACCAGCAAGAGTGGGCTTCTCCTACGGCCAACGTTTTCATCTTTGCTCCGCAGTGCACAGACGTAGGTTTTGGGTCTCAGGCTGGCCCTAAGTCTAGGCCAGGAGATAGCAGAGAAAGTCCATCAGGAAGCTCTCCGCAGTTTGGTGCTACTTTACGTTCTCCCGTCTGCCTGCCGGCCTCGGATAGGAAGCCTCACCTAACCTTCCCACGCATTCCACACGGGATTCTTGGTGCCTTCAGTGGGAGAGGCCGTGTGCGGAGTGCTCACTACAGAAGGCTTGCTGTCAGGAAGCTCATTTGAGAGCTGTTTCCATGAGAGATTGTTCACGCAAGGGAAGGAACAAACAGTGAAGAACAGGAATAAGCTAACTCTGTCCGTCCCTCTTTCCCTGTCTCTTGGTTTCTCTGACTTTTACCAGAAACTTTCCTCAAAGCAGCTGTCCAGTATTTTTTCTATGCCTTGTCTGAATTTAAAAATGTAGATGTTTGGACATGATTTTTTTTTTAAGAATAGATTTTAAAATCACTGCTTTCTTTTTAACACTACTTTTTGAAGCGTTAGAGACATTTTGATTTATTATCTGGGATGTTTTGGCCAAATGCTTGAAATGTACGGGTTTTAAGGAAAATGTGTAATCTTGTTGAATGCTCCTCATTAACTTCAGTTTTAGCATAGTTGCTCCTTAAATGTATTTTTTTAGCCAATTGTTTATCATAAGTTTAACGAATCACATAATGAAATAGAACCTACTTAAGAGCCACTGCAAAGTCAGCAATATTAGGACTCATTCCTGAGCTGTTGTCTCTGCTCGGGGCTGTCAGTCCTGCTGTGCTCATTCAGGTGTCACTTTACAGAGAGGATATCCCCATGGCCAGTTAAAAGGTATTCAGCTGCACTTATCAACAGGGATGAGTGAAGCCAGTCAGCAGGCAGTGTCGCCAGATAACTAACATGAAAAACACAGGCAACACCAATCATTGGTAAGAATGCGGGGGAACTGGAATTCTCGTGCTACTGAGAGGAGCCACTTTGGGAAACTGCTTGGCAATATCTGCTAAAGGTAGTCATAAATATGAAGGCCTTACAACTATGGGGCTGGCGTTGTAGCACACACAGTGGGGTAAGCTGCTCCCTGCAATGCTGGCAGCCCATGTCAATGCACCAGTTCAAGTTCCGGCTGCTCCACTTCCAATCCAGTTCCCTGCTAATGCACCTGGGAAAGCAGCAGAGGATGGCCCCAGTGCTTGGCCCCCTGTCACCCATATGGGAGACCTGGATGGAATTCCTGGTTCCTAGCTTTAGCCTGAACCGGACCCAGCTATGGTGGCCATTTGGGGAGTGAATGAGTGGATGGAAGATCACTCTTTCTCTTGCCTTCAAATAAATAATAAATTTTTAAAAATAAAATTTAAAAAAGTTGTGGAAGACTGGGATGAAACAATAAGTTTATGTAAACAAAAGATATTACAACTAGTGCTGTGGCATAGTAGGTTAAGCCTCCACTTGTGGCACAGCATCCTATATGGGTGATTGTTCGTGTCCCAGCTGATCCCCTTCTGATCCAAATCTCTGCCTATGGCCTGGGAAAGCAGTGGAAGATGGCCCAAGTGCTTGGGCCCCTGCACGGGAGACCTGAAAGAACCTCCTAGCTCCTGGCTTCGGATGGCCCAGTTCCAGCTGTTGTAGCCATTTGGGAAGTGAACCAGCAGATAGAAGATCAATCTCTCTGCTCTGCCTCTTCCCCTCTCTGTCTGTAACTCTGCCTCTCAAATAAATTAATTAATTAAAAAAGAAAAAAGAAACGTGTACATATGTCCACCAAAACAAATGCATACAAGTATTCGATGTGGCTTATTTTTTTTTTAGCCAACCCCTGCAAACTACCCAAATGCATATCAGCAGAATAGATTAATAAATAGCATTAGTCATATACTGCAAAACTCTGTGAGAATGAATGGAGTACAATCGCATGTTCAATAGGAATGAATGTCATGGTGTTGTGGCACAGTGAATTAAGCCACTGCCTGTGACACCAGAATCCTATAGAAGTGTCGATTCAAGTCCCAGCTGCTCCACTTCTGATCTGGCTGCCCGCTGATGCTCTTAGGAAAGCAGCAGATGATGGCCCAAGTGCTTGGGCCCCTGCCACCTATGTGGGAGGTCCAGATGGAGTTCCATTCTCCTGGTTTGGGCCTGGCCCAGCAGCCCCTGCCATGTGGCTATCTGGGAAGTGAACCAGCTGATGGAAGGTTTCTCTCTCTGTCTCTCCCTCTTTTTCTGTAACTCAGTCTTTCAAATAAATAAACAAATCATTAAAAAAGCAATATGAATCATAAGCATGATGTTGAGCAAAAGATGTTCATATTTTGAAATGGGTATGAATTATCTAGGTGCAGCCACACTGTGAAAATTCATCCAGCTGTACATTTAGGACTTATGCAATTTGAAATATTTACATCAGTAAAAAGTTATTAAGAATTGCTTCTTGTTGTTTGTTTACTTGTTTTTAAAAGATTGACTTTTAGTATATCTATGTGTTACTGGCTCTTGCTGAACTCATAACGTGGAGAGGTTTTTCATCTGATTCTCTTGGGTGTTATAAGATGACAAGTCCTTTCATCAGAAAAGTAGGATGACTCTTATCTTTGTGAGAATAATTCCTTAATCCCCCAAAACATACATATGATTAATTCTTTATGTAGCCCCACTATCTTCAAAGGAAAAATAAGGGCTGCTACATACTAACAGGGCCTTCTGTGGGCTTGTGAGCCTCTGTAGTCTGAGGACTTCGTACCAGAACAGAAGGGCCTTGGTGTTAACCCTTGGGTGAGCCGCAGTTGACGTTATATTCATAATAAATACGTATGCAGCTAACAGTAGTCATACAGTGTAGTTCTGTTTTCCTTTCCCAACCCTTTCGTTTTGTTTTAGGGTTTTGTTGTTGTTGTTGTTTGTTTTTGCAGATCTTTTCACAGATGCTGCTGAAACTGAAAAAATGGCCAAAAGTTTGGAAGATTCTGAAGGAGTTTATTTTGTTCCATCTTTTAATGGATTACAGGTATTAAAGAAAAAAGTCAATGGCAGTGACAAATATTTTTCTCCTCTTCTCACACCCCAAATTATAGACCTGTCTTTCTGTTACTTGGCAGTTTAGGCACTGGACACAGCTGAGGTGAGAGGTGCATTCCCAGGGCTGGGAAGTGGTGCTTTGACCCGGAATGAACTCGGAGAGGAAGCAGAGGTCCCATGAGTGTGTCCTGCTGTCTTGACAAACTTCAGCTGGCTTCTGCTTAGAGCTCTATCGCCGTGGAGCCCACAAGTTGACAGATTTATCACAGAACCTTGACATACGACCTTTAGCATGACTAAGGATAGCCATTTCCCATGTGAGGAAAATAGATCAGTAAATTGGCATTCTTTGAGGAGTGTGCCATTGAGAATTAGAGAAATAACATCCTGGGGGCCGGCGCTGTGGAGTAGCAGGTTAATCCGCCGCCAGCAGTGCCGGCATCGTGCATGGGCAGTGGTTCTGTTCCCAGCTGCTCCACTTCCTATCCAGCTCTCTGCTATGGCCTGGGAAAGCAGTAGAAGATAGTCCAAGGCTTTGGGCCTCTGTGTCAATGTGGGAGACCTGGAAGAAGCTCCTGGCTCCTGGCTTTTGATCAGCCCAGCTCCAACAGTTGCAGCCAATGGGGAGTAAACTAGCAAAAGGAAGACCTCTCTCTGCCTCTCCTTCTCTCTGTGTAACTCTGACTTCCAAATAAATAAATAAATCTTTAAAAAAAAATCATGGTACAGATTCCCCTCCACACATACATTTACATGCATAGTTTACAGCTATCTAATTTTTATTTTTTAAAACATTTGTTTTATCTATTGGAAAGGCATAGTTACACAGAGAGAAGAGAAATAAAGAGAGGTCTTCCATTTGGTGTTTCACTTCCCAAATGGCTGCAACAGCGGGGCTGGGCTAGGCTGAAGCCAGGAGCCAGGAGCCTCCTCCAGATCTCCCATGTGAGTGCTGGTGCCCAAGCACCTGAGTCATCCTCTGCTGCTTTCCCAGGCACGTTAGCAGGGAGCTGGATTGGAAGTGGAGCAGCTGGAACACAAACTGGCACCCATAGGGGATGCCGGCCCCATGGCTATGTATTTTTTAAGTTCTATTAACTTTGCTAAAAATGTAATTTGTTTTTTAAAGATTTATTTTTTAAAGATTTTAAAGATTTGTTTTTTAAAGATTTATTTGTTTGAAAGAGTTACATAGAGAGAGGAGAGGCAGAGAGAGAGAGAGAGAGACAAAGGTCTTCCATCGATTGGTTCACTCCTCAATTGGCCGGAACAGCCAGAGCTGTGCCGATCCAAAGCCAGGAGCCAGGAGCTTCTTCCAGGTCCCCCATGCAGGTGCAGGGGCCCAAGGCCTTTCCTCTACTGCTTTCCCAGGCCATAGTAGAGAGCTGGATCTGAAGTGGAGCAGCCTGGTCTTGAACCGGTGCCCATATGGGATGCCAGCACTGCAGGAGGCAGCTTTACCTGCTACGCCACAGCACCGGCCCTGTAATTTGTTTTTAATTGATGCCTAGTAATTATGCATATTTATTTACAAAGGTTAACGATCAGATCAGGGTAACTGGCATATCGCCTAGGCATGGATCATTTCTTTGTGTTGGGAACACTGAAAATTCTCTCTGCTAGCTATTTCAAAATTTTCAATTGGAGCCAGGATTGTGGCACAACAGCATCCCATACTGGAGACTTGGCTTGCAGCCCAGCTACTTTGCTTCCGATCCAGCTCCCTGCAAATGTGCCTGGGAAAGCAATGGAAGATAGCCCAAGTGCTTGGACCCCTGCCACCCATGTCTGTCTGTCTCCTCCCCTCCCCATCTCTATCACTCTGCCTATACAATAAATAAATAAGTAAATAAATAACTCTTTAAAAAAAGAAATATTCAAGTAATTGTTGCCAAGCACAGTTATCCTCCTGTACTGTACGACATTAGACAAGACTACTCCTGTTCCAGCTGCACGCCTGTACCCGTTAGCCATCTTTCCTGCATCCCTCTTCCCCATACCCTCTCCAGATTCTGGTAACCACTCTTCTAGTCTCTACTTCTTCAGGATCAGCTTTTTAGCTACAAAATGTGTATAAGTGGGAGCATGTAGTATTTGTCTTTCTGTGCCTGACTTACATCACTTAATGTATTCTAGTTTTATCCACATTGCTACCAATAATAGAGTTTCATTCTTTTTATGGCTAAGTAGCATTCCCTGATGTGTACATACCACATTTTCTTTACCCATTCAGCTGTTGATGCACACCCAGGTTGATTGTGTATTTTGGCTAGTGTGAATCGTGCTGCATTTAACAGCAAGTTCAGATGTCTTTGGCGTACCAATTTCAGTTACTTTAGTTTATATATGCAGTACTGAGATTTCTAGATTTTACAATAGTTTTATTTTGTAGTTTTACAAACAACCTCTATACTGTTTTCCAAAAAGGCTGTGCTGATTACATTCCCACCTGTAGGGTATGAAATATGCCCTTTCCCTTCATCCTCAGCAGCATCTGATCCGTTTTGTCTTTTTGATAACAGCCATAGTAACTGGGGTGAGATGGTATCTCATTGTGGTTTGGCTTTCATTTCCCTGGTGATTGGTGATGTTGAGCATTTTTTCATATGCTTGCTGGCGATTTTTACGTTCTCTTTATTTTGTTCGTTTTGTTTTGCTTTTGAGTTCTTTAAATATTCTGGAAATTAATCCCTTGTCAGAAGAGTAGTTTGTGAGTAGCTTCTCTCATTCTGTAGGTTGTCTGTTCATTCTGCTGATTATTTTCTTTTCTGTCCAAAAGGATTTTAGTCTGATGTAATCTCATTTGTACTTTGGCTTCGATGTGGCCTGTGCTTTGGGGATCATATCCCTCCCCCGCCCCCAAATTACTGCCGAGTCAGTGTCATAAAGTGTTTCTTCTGTTTTCTATTGATGGTTTCATAATTTCAGTTCTCACATTTAAGTCTTTGACCCATTTTGAGTTGATTATCATACATGATGAGAGATAAAGGAACTAGTTCCTTTCTTCTGCCTATGGATATCCAGTTCCCCCAGCACTGTTGATTCAAGAGACTGTCCTTTCTCCAATGTATGTTCTTGCTGTCTTTATCAAAAATCTGTTGACTGGCAGCTGGTATTGTGGCACAACATGCTAAGCTGCTGCTTGATGAGCCACATTCTATATCTGAGTGCTGGTTCTAGTCCTGGCTACTCTGTTTTCAATCCAGCTTCCTGGATTGTGCCTGGGGAGGCAGCAGAGGATGGCCCAAGTGCTTGACCTCCCTCACTCATATAGGAGACCAGGAAAGAGTTCCTGACCAGAGCTGTCTCTGTCCCTCTATGTGTTGCTCTGCTTTTCAAATAAATAAATAAATCTTTTTTAAAAATCAGTTGGCTATAACTATGTGGATTCATTTTTGGGTTCTCTGTTTCGTTCCATGGGTCTGTTTTTAATGCCAGTACCATGCCATTTTGGTTATTGTAGTTTTATAGTATGTTTTGAATCCAGCTGTTGTAATGCCCCTAGCTTTGCTTTCTCCTTAGGATTGGTTTGGCTATTTGGGGTCTTTTGCGGTTCCATATAAATTTTAGAAGTGTTTTTTATATTTCTGTGGAGAATGTCATCGGAATTTTAGTAAGGATTGTGTTGAATCTGTAAATTTCTTTAATTTTTATAGACATTTTAACAGTATCAGTCTTCTAACCCACATACATGGATGTTTTTCCATTTCTTCAAGTTCTTTCATCAGTATTTTATGGTTTTCATTGTAGAGGTCATTCACTTCTCTGTTAAATTTATCCCTAGGTATTTTATTATTTTGTTCTATTTATTGTGAATGGGACTGCTTTCTTGACTTGTTTCTCGCAAATTTCATTGTTGATATATGAAAAAGCTTCTGTGTTGATTTTATGTCCTGCAGTGTTACTGAATTTATTTATCAATTCTAACAGATTTTTTGGATGTTGTTAGAGTTTTCTATATATAAAATCATGTTGTCTGCAAAGAGGGGTAATTTGACCTCCTCCTTTCTTATTTGAATGCTGCTTACTTCTTTTTTTAAAAAAAAGATTTATTTATTTGAAAGACAGAGTTACAGAGAGAGAAGACTTCCATCTGCTGGTTCACTCCCCAGATGACCACAACGGCCTGAGCTGTGCCCATCCAAAGCCAGGAGTCAGGAGCTTCTTCCTGGTGGATACAGGGAGCTTCTCCCATGTGGGTGCAGGGGCCCAAGGACTTGGCCATCTTCTACTGATTTCCCAGGCCATAGCAGAGAACTGAATTGGAAGAGGAGCAACCAGGACTAGAACTGGCGCCCATATGGGATGCCGGTGCTTCAGGCCAGGGCTTTAACCCGCTGCACCACAGAGCTGGCCCCGAATGCTGTTTACTTCTTTCTCTTGCCTCTTTGCTTTAGCTAAGACCCTGGTTCTACATTAAGCATGGTATCCCTGTCTTGTTCCTAATCTTGGAAGAAACTATTTCTGCCTCTCCCTCTTAATATGATATAGGCTGGGGGTTTGTCATGTATAGTATTTGTTGTGATTCATTCCTTCTGATCTTATTTTTCAAGGCTTTTTAATTTTTATTTTATTTGAAAGGCAGAGTTACAGAGAGGCACAGGCAGAGAGAGAGAGAGAGAGAGAGAGAGAGTCTTCCATCTGCTGGTTCACTCCCCAAATGACCACAATGGCCAGAGCTTTGCTGATCTGAAGCCAGGAGCCAGGAGCTTCTTCTGGGTCTCCCACATGGGTACAGGAGCCCAAGCACTTGGGCATCTTCCATTGCTTTCCCAGGCCATAGCAGAGAGCTGGATTGGAGTGGGGCAGCCAGGTCTTGAATCAGCACCCATATGGGATGCTGGCACTGCAGGTGGTGGTTTTACCCGCTATGCCACAGCACCGGCCCCTCTAGGCTTTTTAAGTATATATCAGGAAGGGATGTTGAATTCCACCGAATGCTTTTTCTGCATCTATTGAGTTGATCATATGGTTTTTACTCTTCATTCGGTTGAAGTGTATGATATTTATTAGTTTGCCTATGTTACACCATTCTTGCATCACTATGATAAATTCCACTTGATCGGCTGGCACCGTGGCTTAACAGGCTAATCCTCTACCTTGCGGTGCCGGCACACCGGGTTCTAGTCCTGGTTGGGGCGCCGGATTCCATCCCAGTTGCCCCTCTTCCAGGCCAGCTCTCTGCTATGGCCCGGGAAGGCAGCGGAGGATGGTTCAAGTGCTTGCGCCCTGCACCCGCATGGGAGACCAGGAGAAGCACCTGGCTCCTGGCTTCGGATCAGCACAATGCGCCGGCCGCAGTGGCCATTGGAGGGCGAACCAACGGCAAAAAGGAAGACCTTTCTCTCTGTCTCTCTCTCTCACTATCCACTCTGCCTGTCAAAAAAAAAAAAAAAAAAAATTCCACTTGATCATGGTTGCTTGCCTCTCCCAGTTTTATAGGGTGGCTTTTGTGTCTTTTTGGTGTTGGTTGGATGTACTGTACTGGCTTTGGTTCCAGGAGAGGGCTTTAACGTAGCATTGTTGTAGCTTCTTTTGTTGTTGATTACAACACTGGTCATGTCTGTGGATTTGTCAGTGCCCTAGGCTTCAAGGGTTGTGAGATTACTTTGTGCCCTGGGCTTTAACTATCTTAAGTAGTGGGGGAGAGGGGGGAGGAGTGTATCACTGGCTCCCATCACTTGGGTGCACCTAGCTGTGAGGCACCTGGTAGTTTCTTCAGGTCATGTGAGAGGGGGGCTACCCCTGTGGACTACCACCTGTGCAGCCCATGATAGCCAGGTGGACTGCCTGTCAGTGTCTGAGGTCTTTGTGGGCACAGGCTACACCAGTGGGCTTTAGATGGGGCACCTGTCAATGTCAAAGGCCGCTTAACCAACTTTCTCAGGTCAAGCTGCCCACCTGATAACCAGGCTGCAGGTGAGTGGGTGAGTGGGTTACTTGACTGCTTCTCAGGCCTCAGTTGGTTGAGCTTGTACTGGGCTACTCACCTACTTCTTGGGACTGCAGGAGAATGGACAATGCTTCCCAGTGCCCAGGGCTGAGCTGCTCAGGGTAGGGTGCTCTCAGCTGCTTTGTGGGGTTGAGGGTATATGTGTAGGCCCATTTGTATGACTGCTTCTCAGGGGTAGGAAGGTGAGCGGTGCCACCTGCCTGGTTTCCTGAACTGAGTCGGCCAGTTCCCCAGGTGGGCGGGTCTTGGGATGGCACTCTACAGTGCGAGCCTGGGTTGGGGACATGACTGTTCTCCAGGGAAATGCACCAGTGTGGTGACCTGGCAGCTCCCAGCTGGGCTCAGGGACGAGTCTCTTTTGATTCAAGGTTGATTTTGAGAGTGAAATGGTAGATGCTGTGCTTCATTCTCTTTATAAGGCCATCATGTGTCTGTTGCTTTACCACATCTTCCCCCCTACACACACACACACACACACACTCCGGTGCTCTGTGTCGGACACTCCAGGGCTGCTGCTGCTGTTTGCCCCTTGCTGTGGTCATTTGTGGTGGAGGGAGGTGCGCCAGGCACTGGTCAGCCATCTGGCTGACATTACCCCGCATCAACTTTTTAAAAATTTCTTTCTTTTTAAACTTGTTGTGGTTGAATATTGGTTACTTTGCCTAATCAAAAAGTGTGTCTGTAAAATAGCTGATTTTGTAGCATTTAACTTTGTACTTAGTTGAAAAGACTATGATACTACCTTTAAATTGAGGATATTGTTACAAACACTGAAAAATCTTTTCTGGTATATTGTCGTGAACAAAATAATATTTTCTGAGAACACTTATGTTTGCTCTTTTAATCTACCTCTCTATATTTTTCCCTTCAAGAAACAAAATTTTCATTCTAATCTATTCCATACTCAGGCAATCAGTTCCAAATTCAACATTTGAAAGTTTGGTTAATGTAATATAGAAGCTGATTTTAAAAAAAAAAAAAAAAAAAAAGCAGGCCAGATGTTGTAAATGTTTTAAAGTACCATACTTTCGATATTAGATTTAAAAATGTGCATTCTTGCAATATGTAAGATTTTCCATCTATATACGTTATCCTAAAGGACTGAAAGTTTATAAATCATACACTCATACAGATTACGTGGCATCTTCTTAGGGTGATATAAGATAGCTACCATTCAGCTCTCAGGACAGAAGGTGAAAAATATCTAACTGAAGTTTCAGGGAGAACGTTAGGTAAGTAATTATCATTAGCCAAGATCGAGTTTGGTTAGGTTTTTATGTGCTGTGGGGACTTAGTGACTTTGTCCTGGCAACTCTATCTTAAACGTCTCCATCACCTCACATAGGTCTAAAAATGATATAAGGTATATGAAGAAAAAAAGTGTGGCCAAGCCCAAAAGATTTAGACCAAAGATTCATAGAAGTGATTCTTAGTTTCATCTTGGAAAAACGTTCCTGTCCTGCCATGACTGCTACATGTGTGTGGGTGGGTGCATTTGGAGGGCAGCATCGTGTGTGAGACGACTGCAGGTCACTTATGTCCCAGTGGAAAATGAAAACTCTTTTAAGATTTATTTATTTATTTATTTTGAGAAGCAGAGTTGGGGGTGGGGGAAGACAAAGAGAGAGATCTTCCATCTGCTGGTTCACTCCCCAAATAGCTGCAATGGCCAGAGCTGGGCTAACCCAAAGCCAGGAGTCTGGGGCTTCTTCAAGGTCTTCCACGTGAGGGCAGGGACCCAAGCACTTGGGCCATCTTCTGCTGCTTTCCCAGGTGCATTAGCATGGATCTGGATGGGAAATGGAGCAGCTGCAACTCAAACTGGTGCTCATATGGGATGTTGGCATTGCAGGCAGTAACCTAACCTGCTATACCACAATGCCAACCCTGAAACTCTTTACTAGAAATTGAAATTAATTAGTTGATATTAAGCCATTTGGAAAGTAGGGGGAAGATCACCTATATGTGGACTATGTCAACAACTAGGGAATGAGGATGGGAAATGGAAGGAAGGCTCAAGTGTCTGGTCCTGCCTTTAGTTTCAGAATGTTGTGACAGCCTTAGCTAATGGGGAGGCAGCATATTGAAGGCTCCTACTAGTCTCAGTTTCTCAAGGGAGCCAGCAGAGAAAGAGACACTGGATGAGCTCTGAGGAGAATGGCAAAGTCTGGGGCAAGCACTTCAGGAAATGGCAACTCTAATTCTATTATAAATAAACTCCCCTAACCTTTCGCTTTTTTCCAAGGCATCCCTCCACTTATGCTGTGGTTGCTGTAACAAACTTGGCTGTCCACCAGGTCAGTGGCTTCAGTTGGAGCTATTTGGCAGAGGCTTTTCATGCTCCCAGACCAGAGACCACAGGGATGCTGCCACCCTGGGCCGCTGTAATTCTGGTCTCAACAGACACCTCCTTGTCTCAGGCTTTCTCTAGGTTCACGTCAGCATCTTGCCCAATCTCCCTAACATTTCCACTATTCAGACATCCCAGTCACTCACAGAACTAGAGATACCAATCACAGCGCTTGCTGGCCTCACCTTCTTCTAAGGAAACTGCTTGAATCCATAGGCTCTGATGTCTACAGCAACCGTGTTCCAGGCCTTAGCCCCACTGCTGCCACCACAGCTGTAGGGGGATGAGCGCAACTGCCTCAAAGAGTTGGGAAGGCACAGTGGAAGGATTGTGAAGAAATCAGTATTAGAGAGAAGGGTTTGAGTAAGGAACGATAATACAATTACAATGGCTGTGGCAGCTAACCCGTGAGTTCTGAGTGCGTGTCAGACGCTGTCCTGAGGTCTTCACATGCGTTCTCACGTAATTCTTGGTGCCTCAGCAAGGTAGGAGATACTCCTCTCATGCCATTCTGAAGATGAAGGGACGGAGACTGGCGCTGTTACATCCCTTCCCCGGTCTCACACGGCTAGTGAGTGGCAGATCTGGTTTTAGAATCCAGGTGTCCTGATTCCAGGCCCTTAACCTCTCTGCCGTGCTGCCTGGCAGGCAACACAAAATGTAACAGCCCTGGGAATGCACAGCGGGTGCTTGAGGAGCTTGCATTTAGAGTCTAGGCTGAGCAAGACAGGAGCACATTGGCCTTAGCCATCCTGCTGATCCTCCTCAGGTATGGCTGAGCTCTCAATGGTGACAAGGGTTCAGGACAGGTAGTTGGTGCCTTAGGCAGGTTATTGCTACGTTTGCCCAGGGCACAGACACAACTTGGTTGATGGTTGGTTTGGGGCAAGGTGGGGAGGACCTCACTCAGTGGGGTAGGCAGTGATAGACTGAAGGTATGGCTGGAGGTATCCGCCTGATTAAGTGTGTCCAGGCCCTTGGAAGGACCTTCCCGGTCTTGTCTTATCTTTTTCTTTCTTTTTAAGATTTATATATTGGAGCCAGCACTATGGTGTAGAGGTTAAACCTCCACCTTTGGCACCAGAATCCCATACGGGAACTGGTTAGTGTCCTGGCTGCCCCACTTCTGATCCAGCTCTCTGCTTATGGCCTGAGAAAGCAGTGGAAGATGGCGAAGGTGCTTGGATCCCTGCACCCACGGGGGAGACCAAGAAGAAGCTCTTGGCTCCTGGCTTCAGATCAGCCCAACTCCAGCCATTGTGGTCATTTGAGGAGTGAGCCACCAAATGGAAGACCTCTTTCTGTCTCTTCCTCTATCTCTCTGTAACTCTGCCTCTCAAATAAATAAATAAATAAATCTTTAAAAAGTAATAAATCTTTGGGCTGGTGCTTTGGTGTAGCGGATAAGGTTGCCGCTTGCAGTGCCGGCATCCCATATGGGCACCGGTTCGAGTCCCAGCTGCTCCACTTCCAATCCAGCTCTCTGCTATGGCCTGGGAAAGCAGTGGAGGATGGCCCAAGTCCTTGGGTCCCTGCACCCACGTGGGAGACCTGGAAGAAGCTCCTGGCTCCTGACTTCGGATCGGCACAGCTCTGGCTGTTATGGCCATCTGGGGAATGAACCAGCAGATGGAAGACCTCTCTCTCTGCCTCTCCTTCTCTCTCTGTGTAACTCTGACTTTCAAGTAAATAAATAAATCTTTTTAAAAAAAAAAGTAATAAATCTTAAAAAAGGATTTATTTATTTATTTAAAAGGCACAGTTACAAAGAGAGACAGAGAGAGATCTTCCATCTGCTGGTTCCAGGCACATTAGCAGGGAGTTGGATTAGAAATTGAGCTGCCAGGACTCAAACTAGTGTGTATATGGGATTTAGGCATCACAGGTCGTGACTAAACTCTCTGCACCACAATGCTGGTATCCTTCCCAGTTTTTTCTACCATTCCATCAAAACAGAGACTCTTGGTGTAGTATAGGAATGTTCTAACTTGTAGAGAAAATTTTAAATTTCTATAGAATTTATTTCCCTTCAAATTGACCTATTGCTAATAGTAAATTATGTTCATTGCTATTTGTATAAAAGTGACTTAAGGCCAGTCATAACAGGATTTCATGTGATATATTAGAATAGGTCATTTTTGTACAAGAAAAATATAATAAATCCCCATTATAAATTTGAACTGGCCAAATTTGACTAATCTTAGCTTTACAGTATAGTATTTATATATATACTACATAAATCAGCTTTTATTAAAGTCACCAAAATTTTTTAATAAATTAAAAAATTACCAAAATGAAATCATAGTAGGAGGAAAAACATAGCTATAGTAGAGAAGATGGAATGTAGAATTTCTTAATCAATTAGGAAAAATATTGTTCTTTCATTCATCAAATGGTTATTCATCTCCCATAAAGGCCACCTGTGGGGCTAGACCCTGGGGACACATCTCAGGTACATCAGACAAGGTTCTTTCTGTGAGACCTTGGCCAGTATAGCAGGGAAGATGGAGCATCAACCAGCAATCATACAGACCAATGTGATTATACACTGTGGCCTGGTATAATGGGAAATCACAGTGTTTCATAAAAACATGCAATGAGAGACCTGATCTAGTCTCTGGAGTCAGGCATTTTCCATGAGGAAGCTGAGCCAAGATTTGGAGGAAGAGTGGGAATTAACCAGGAGTCGGGCGTGGGAGGTTTTCCAGGTGTAGCTATGATGTGCAAAGGTCTCAAAGCAAGGAGGTGCTTGTGGCGAGGCCCATAGTCTCCTGACAGCACAAGCGTGTCCCTCTGTCAGGTCTATACTGGTGATCTATCCTGCTGCCCGGTCTTTGTGAGACTGTGAGCTCCAGCAGGGGTCTTTGTTCCTCATCTTCCTGTCCCAGAATAGTCTTGCATTTCTGGGAATACAGACGTGAATACAAACTACATCTGATGAACACACACTTCCAGCTCAAGAGTTTGGCCTTTCCAATGGGCACATATAGGCTGAGTGATTGCCGATATTAGGCAGCCAGACTATTAAGCTAGCATAAAAGAATGCAGTATGACCGACAGCATATTTTGTGCACACTGAGAAGCACATTTTCTGCATTATGATTTTTTAAATCTTAAGTCTATAATTTATGTCATCGAACAGCCACTCTACATAGTAAAGAGTCTGAATATAAAAATTGTATGAGGGGGCCGGCATTGTGGCATAGCAGGGAAAGCTGCTGCCTGAGACGCTGGCTTCCCTTTTGGGTGCCACTTCGGGTCCTGCATGCTCCACTTCTGATCCAGCTCCCTGCTAATGTGCTGAGAAAGCAGTGGAGGATGGTTCAGGTGCTTGGGCCCCTGCCCCCACATGGGAGACCTGGAAGAAAGTCCTGGCTCCTGGCTTCAACCTGGCCTAACTCCAGCCATTGCAGCCATTTGGGGAATGAACCAGCAGATGGAAGGTCTCTCTCTCTCTCTCTCTCTCTCTCTCTCTCTCTCTCTTCTCTCTGTCTTTTCTCTCTCTCTCTCTCTCTCTCTCTCTCTTTTTCCTCTCTCTCTCTCTGACTCTGCCTTTTGAATTTTTTAAAAAAAAGCAAAATTTTTAAAAACCCTTTATTTGCAAGGATGATTTCTGTAGTCATGTTCATTTTCCACATTGATAAAGCTAGGCATTTAATAATTTGTGGCTGTATGCTGCAGTCTTTTTCCTTGGTATGAACTGAAGCAGAAGGTCTAGCTAAATCCTCTGTGATTCAACCTTGTTTAAACACTGTTGAGAACTCTTCCTGGGGCCTGTACCGTGGTGTAGCAAGTAAAGCTGCTGCCTGCAGTGCCAGCATCCCATGTGGGCGCCAGTTTGAGTCCCAGCTGCTCTCTGTTTTGGCCTGGGAAAGCAGTGGAAGATGGCCCAAGTGCTTGGGCCCCTGCACCCACGTGGGAAATCTGGAGGAAGTTCCTGGCTCCTGGCTTCAAATCAGCCCAGCTCCAGCCATTGTGGAGCAAAGCATGGAGGACCTCTCTGTCTCCCCCCTACCCCCTCTCTCCCTCTCTCCCTCATGTCCTCCGTGCCTCTCTGCCTCTGCTTCTGCCTCTCTGTAATTCTGACTTTCAAGTAAATAAATAAATCTTTAAAAAAAAAAAAAAAGACAGTCTTCCCAATATTCAGCATAATTATGGAGCTACCATTTATTTTTAAATTATTTGACTCTAGGCATTCTTTTCTTCCTACCATGGCTGTATATGTTTTAATGGTATATGTTTCCTCAAGTCAATAGGTGTAACTTTTTTTAAAAATTGATTTGTTATACAAGTTTCACATATTTCATATATACAGATTTAAGAACATAGTGACATTTCCCCTCCTACGCTGCCTCCCACCCAACAGGCGGATTTTAGAACACTATGATGTTCCTGTACTCTCTTCCGTAGGCGCCATTAAACGACCCCTGTGCTTGTGCCTCTTTCATGGGTTTGAAGCCTTCCACCAGTAAATACCACCTCGTTCGAGCAATATTGGAGTCAATAGCTTTCAGGTATCAAAACCTGCCCCAAACTGCCCCTCCTGGCTGTATTGCTCTTTCCTTTATTGATTTGTTACTAAAATTTAAAAAAGTGATAATATTAAAATTTTTAAATTTATACTTTTGGTTTCCTACATACTGTAAATTATATAATCTATTATTGTTGTTAATGTCCTTGTTATCTTATTTTTTCATATGTAGTACAAGAACCATTTAAGTTTGTTTTATGAAAATGGAATCATTAAATCCAATTTCTTAAGCCTAAAAATTCAAACTTTGGGCTTTCAAGGGTTTCATGACTTTATTCATAAAGGAGAATTCAAACCAATAATTCTTCTGTTATACCAAAGATTGATTCTTCAGGATTGTTCTTTATAAATATTTCTCTGTGTTTTTTTTAAATTATGGGACAAGTATAGTTTATTAAAATTAAGAATTCAATTTTCATGAATATGGAATGTTTGTAATGTTTACAATTTTCTGACTATAAAATAATTTTTATATTTGGTATATTCTTAGGTGTTCATTGTATATAATCTTAATAGCTATCTACTAAGTAGGTGCTTTCTTTAAATTTTTCTTTTTTAAAATAGTAATAGAGTAAATTCAATTGTGATATAAAAGTTATGCTGGATTGTATGAAATCAAAATCACAATGAATTGAGCTTCTTGCATAGTTGAGCAATTGCTAGGTATTTTCTCGATGGTATAATATATTTCTTTAATGTTTTCTTTTGCATGTTTTATAAATATCAAGTAAATAAAGCATAGTTTTATATTTTGAGGTTAGAATAGATTATTGTGCTATGAATTTCTTCTAAATACTATCTTGTTCCTTAATTAGAAACAAACAATTATATGAGACGATGCAGAAAGAGATTCGTATTCCTGTAACAAAAATCCGGTACGTAAACTTTGTTTCTACCAGACTTAACTAGAAATTAGAAGTAAATGGTAGCTGCTATTAATATTTTCCTCATTATAATTACTCAGAATTTCAAAAAGAACTTATACCCAGCTCCTTTGCAATGTAATTCTTGCATATAAGGAATTTGAAGAGAAAGGAAATTTAATTTCAGATTTATGGAGAATAAAACACAATATGAAATTTGGAAAGCTCTCAGTGCCCATATTAGCATTATAAAAATCTTTTGAGTGCGTAGGTATCCTTTTAACATGGAAACATTAAATTTCTTGGCTTTCTTTTCTGTAATGTCCAAATGTATTTTTATGTTAGATTAGTTTATTACACTTAGCCTATTTTGAGTTAGTACCGAGACAAACAGGACAGGTGGGAAAATAATGGGAGGAATAAGGAAAACAGATTCTAGATGACCTAGATGGGTCCTCTGTTGTTAGGTCAATGATAGGGGATATAATTTGCAATTAAAAAGTTAAACATAGGGGCCTGTGCTGTAGTGTAGTAGGTTAAGCATCTGCTTGTGATGTTGGCATCCTACATGGGTGCCAGTTCAATTCCTGGCTGCTCCACACCAATCTAGCTCCCTGCTGATGGCCTGAGAAAGCAACAGAATATGGCCCAAGTGCTTGGGCCCTGACAGCCACGTGGGAGACGTGGAAGAATGTCCTGGCTCCTAGCTTCAGATCGGCGGAACTCCAGCCATTGTGGTCATTTAGGGAGTGAACCAGCAGATGGAAGACCATTCTCTCTGTCTCTCCATCTCTCTGTAACTCTGCCTCTCAAGTAAATAAATAAATCTTAAAAAAAAAAGTTAGGCCGGCGCCGTGGCTCAACAGGCTAATCCTCCGCCTTGCGGCTCCGGCACACCGGGTTCTAGTCCCGGTCGGGGCACCGATCCTGTCCCGGTTGCCCCTCTTCCAGGCCAGCTCTCTGCTGTGGCCAGGGAGTGCAGTGGAGGATGGCCCAAGTGTTTGGGCTCTGCACCCCATGGGAGACCAGGATAAGCGCCTGGCTCCTGCCATCGGAGCAGCGCGGTGCGCCGGCCGCAGCGCGCTACCGCGGTGGCCATTGGAGGGTGAACCAACGGCAAAAGGAAGACCTTTCTCCCTGTCTCTCTCTCACTGTCCACTCTGCCTGTCAAAAAAAAAAAAAAGTTAAACATAAAGCCAAATCAAATATTTAAGAAAATTATATGACCCAATTAAGAAGAATTCATGACGCTTTTGTCTCACATGTCTTGTTCCCTGCAGGGCAGACGGAGGAGTCTGTAAGAACGATTTTGTCATGCAGATGACTTCAGACTTGATTAATGAGAACATAGAGAGACCTGACCACTTTGACATGTCCTGCCTAGGTGCGGCGTCTCTAGCAGGCCTTGCTGTTGGTATGTCTGGATTTTATAAAAACAAGGACTTTCCTGCAAACTCTTTCATATATATATATATATATACATACATATATATGTGTATATATATGTATATGTGTATATATATATATATATATATATATATATAAATCCCTAAGTGGTGGAGAGGATCTTGCAAGTGTTCACCGGGCTCCAATACCTATGCACATTGCTCACAAAATATCCTGTGGCTTGCTCTGCTACTGGGTCCAGTTGTTCCTTGTCCAGCCTTACTTCACTCCTTCAGTCAGAAGTATGAGGCAAGAACAGTTTGCAGCTGCTTTGGGGTCTAGGGAGGGAGGGTCTTTGGGGAGTCCTAAAGCAAAAAAAAGTATTCAGTGGCACTTGTTAAAGAATGGTAAGATGAGCTTTGTCCAAGGGGACTATCAAGACAAGTAGAGGGGCTGCTGCAGTGGGATGTAGTGGGGAGGGAGGCTTAACTTTGAGTGCAACAAGGAAAGGTGGGAACTTACATCCAACGAGGAGGTTGGTAGGTGGTGTAGGAGTGAGAGAAATTTCCCTTTCCCCTTTGGAGGTTCGATATTAGAGTCTGAAAAAAATTCTATCAGCAGACAGATTAACAGGAAGACAGGCATACAAATTCATTATGTGCGTGGATGCATCACAGGATAGTGAGTTGCCAATAATCCAGTGAGCTTATATACCCTCTTCATAGTGGAGATGAAGTAGGGGAGGTAGGCAGTCTAAAGGGGGAGTAAATGATACTTAGGGACAACAAATGGGCCTGAAGAACAGTTAATAACCCAGGGCAAAGTTCTTCTTGGCTCTGGGTATGGTGTTCACTCTAGTCTTCCTTCTTAGAATCAGCATCCATCTTCCCTGGCTGACGAAATATCTGGGGCAGAGGTTCGTAGTAATTGAATATCTTCTGGAGAATCTGGCCTTCAAGGTTGACAGAGAAACTTCCAGAGAAAGCCCTTCTCTGCAACTGTTGCTCCGCAGGTGCTCTCAGATTGAAGTCCAAAGCAGCCTCTTTTGAAGCATTATTTTCTGAGCCCCAACAATGGGGTGAAGGGGAAATTCTGGCTAAGCCAACCCAAGAGGATTCTTTCTGAATGCAGGCTGGGGTGATCAGACATTAGCTGGCGATGGTAGAAAATGAACTGTCAAGGATGATAGGAGATGGGGAATTCTGGCTAAACTGACTGAGCAGGATTCTTGATGAAACTAGATAATGAAGAGAAAAATGTGGAGATCCAAACTTGACTCCTACTTGGAAAAGAGTTCAGAGGAGCCTAAGCAGTGTTTGGTCAAGGAGAGAATCTTTGTCAGTTGGATTGTCTTTGAGATTAGAAACCACTTCATTCTTTTCTTTATCGATCCGTATTTATGGAGCACCTGCTACCTCTTTATTCACTGCTGAGAAAAGAGGGATTAAAATCTATGGTCTCTGATCTCTTATGGGAGCAGACAGGTAAGTCAAGGGACTAGCAAATCTGTGTGATAAGCCCAGTGAGCAGCAGTAGTATTAAGCAGGTAGTGTAGGCCCCTAAGAGGAATTTGGATTTGATCCTGAAGGCTCTGAAGAATTTTAAACAGGGGAGGGACATGGTAGATCTGCACTTGAACAGATGACTTTGATCATTAGTGAACAGGTTAGTGAGGTAGGAGGCAGGTATTTAGCCTAGCAGTTGAGACATCAGGGTCCCACATGGGGTGCCTGGCTTTGATCCCTAGCCTGGCCCCTGACTCCAGCTTCCTGTTACTGTAGACCCTAGGAGGCAGCAGTGATGGCTCAAATAATTGGGTTCCTGCCAACCACGTGGGAGACCTGGATTCTACCCCCTCAGCCCTTGGATGCATTTAGGGCATGAATCAGTGAACTGGAGTGGTCTTTCTGCCTCTCAATTTTTTTTAAAGATTTTATGGGACTGGTGCTGTGGCACAGCAGGTGAACGCCCTGGCCTGGAGTGCTGGCATCCCATATGGGTGCCAGTTCGAGATCCTGCTGCTCCACTTCCAATCCAGCTCTCTGCTATGGCCTGGGAAAGCAGTGGAAGATGGCCCAAGTCCTTGGGCCCTTGCACCTGCATGGAAGACCAGGAGGAAGCTACTGGCTCCTGGCTTCAGATCGGCACAGCTCCGGCCGTTGCGGCCAATTAGAGAGTGTACCATCGGATGGAAGGCCTCTCTCTCTCTGCCTCTCATCTCTCTGTGTAACTCTGACTTTCAAATAAATAAATAATTTTTTTTTTGACAGGCAGAGTGGATAGTGAGAGAGAGAGAGAGACAAAGAGGAAGGTCTTCCTTTTTGCCGTTGGTTCACCCTCCAATGGCTGCTGCGGCCGGCACATCTCACTGATCCGAAGACAGGAGCCAGGTGCTTCTCCTGGTCTCCCATGCGGGTGCAGGGCCCAAGGACTTGGGCCATCCTCCACTGCCTTCCCAGGCCATAGCAGAGAGCTGGCCTGGAAGAGGGGCAACCGGGATAGAATCCGGTGCCCCAACCAGGACTAGAACCCTGTGTGCTGGCGCCGCAAGGCGGAGGATTAGCCTGTTAAGCCACGGCGCTGGCCATAAATAAATATTTTTTAAAAAGAGATTTTACTTATTTATTTGAGAGATAGAGTTACAGACAGAGGGAGAAACAGAGAAAGATCTTCCGTCCACTGGTTCACTCCCCAAATGGCTGAAACAGCTAGAGCTGGGCCTATCTGAAGCTAGGAGCCAGGAGCTTCTCCCAGGACACAAATCATTGCCCATACGGGAAGCTGGCACCACAGGCAGAGGGTTAACCTACTAAGCCACAGCACCAGCCCCTCAAATAATTTTTTTTAATACTTAGGGGCTGGCATTGTGGCATAGCAGATTAAGCTGCTGCCTGCAATACCAGCATCCCATATGGGCAATGGTTCGAATCCTGACTGCTCCACTGCCAATCCAGCTCCCTGCTAATGTGCCTGGAAAGCAGCAGAGGATGACTTATATTCTTGGGCCCCTGCCACTCTTATGGGAGACCTGGATGAAGTTCCTGGCTCTGGCTCAGGTCTGGCCCAGTCCTGACCATTGCAACTATTTGGGGAGTGAACCAGCAAATGATCTCTATCTCTCCCTCTCTCTAACTGTGTCTTTCAAATAAATAAATCTTTTTAAAAAAAAAAATTTAAAGTTACAGGTCCAAAAAATATGAAATCTTTGGAAAATTCAGCTTAAACTTTGTTCTGCTAAAATTTTAATAATTCTAAATAAAATTAAAACAATCACCTTTATTTGTTCACTCATGATGTTTGATTAAGTCAAGTAGAATAAAATAACTTTTCCTTAAATAATCAGTCTAATTGCAAATTTAGATTGCTTTATACATTCTAACTCCCATAAATCTAATTTAGCTGATTTTCTTCTTAATTTCAAATGGCCAAATGAACAAACTCAGAACTGTAGCAAAGAAGATCTTCTCAGATACTTAACAATTCTTGCAAATGGAATGAATTAAGCATATCATTATGATGGATTCAATTCACATAAACACTCTAATATCATTATAAAGTTAATTAAATTCTTCTGAACCGTTCACCTTATATAAGACTAAATGTGTCAGATTTTCCTGACCATTTTAAATGCTTTAGATAACAGACACATGCAGATCCTTGCACATACTACAGTGGCATGAGTTTTGGCTGCTTCTGTATACCTAACGTCTCAATTCAGATCTTGGTTTTTCTCTCAGAAATGTGAGACCTGAAGACAGTGTACATCATCTGTATTTCCTAAATTTACCCAGACACTGAGTCTGTCCTATGTACATTTTTTTTATTTATTTGACAGAGTTAGACAGTGAGAGAGAGAGAGAGAAAGGTCTTCCTTTTTGCCGTTGGTTCACCCTCCAATGGCCACTGCGGCTGGCGCATCATGCTGATCCGAAGCCAGGAGCCAGGTGCTTCTCCTGGTCTCCCATGCGGGTGCAGGGCCCAAGCACTTGAACCATCCTCCGCTGCCTTCCCGGGCCATAGCAGAGAGCTGGCCTGGAAGAGGGGCAACCGGGACAGAATCCGGCACCCCAACCGGGACTAGAACCCAGGGTGCTGGCCCCGCAGGCAGAGAGAGGATTAGCCAAGTGAGCTTCAGCGCCGGCCAGTGTCCTAGGCACATTCAATAAAATGACTTTTGAAGATACAGATGCCCGAAAATGTAATTAAGAAATTATGAAAAGAAAGATTTTAAGAAACATTTATTTTATCATTAGATTTATCTAACTGTAGTGCCAGTGAAAACTGTTTTTAATCTTTCTAAAACTTCTATAAATTAATGTCTTTAAGTATAGATCATCTAAAATGTTGACTTTGTAAATATAAAGAATGTGACCTGATAAGAAATTTCAGGAAAAGAGTTGTGTGTGTCAGCTGCATTGGTAAGAGAAATCACCCTCTGAGGGGACCTGTAGGCTGTGGGTGCCTCTGAGTAGGTGAGCTGGGCTCCGCGAGGTGACGTGGTTCAGGCTGCCTCCTTTCAAACTGCGTGTGATCCTAATTATAAATGTGTTGTCCTGCTGTTGTTACAAGTCACAAGTCACATGCAAAGAACAGCATGTGCTAGAACTACAATATTATCTTGAACTGGAATTTAAGTAGCTTATATTAAAGGCAGTTGTTAATTTAAGTAGCTTATATTAAAGACAATTGTTAATTTAAATAGCTTATATTATGGCCGGCACCATGGCTTAACAGGCTAATCCTCCGCCTTGCGGCGCCGGCACACCAGGTTCTAGTCCCAGTCGGGGCACTGGATTCTATCCCGGTTGCCCCTCTTCCAGGCCAGCTCTCTGCTATGACCCGGGAAGGCAGTGGAGGATGGCCCAAGTCCTTGGGCCCTGCACCCGCATGGGAGACCAGGAGAAGCACCTGGCTCCTGGCTTCGGATCAGCGAGATGCGCCGGCCACAGTGGCCATTGGAGGGTGAACCAACGGCAAAAAGGAAGACCTTTCTCTCTGTCTCTCTCTCTCTCGCTATCCACTCTGCCTGTCTAAATAAATAAATAAAATTATAAAAAAAAAAGTCAAACTTTAAAAAAAAATAGCTTATATTAAAGGCAAATTAACTATGTTAATTCCCAGACTGTGAATTTTATGCATATTCCAGGGAGTTGCCTCCAGATATGTGACAGAAGTCTTAATTTATCTTCAATATTAAAATTGTATAAAAAGAAAATATACTAATACTAGAGGTTTTTGAAAAAATAGCAAATCACAAAATTAAGTAATGACAGGATGTGGCAGCTCTGAAAGGGACTTGATACCCAACGACTCAGAAATAAAGTTGAAAGTTAGAAACCAAGGCCGGCATCGCTGCTCACTAGGCTAATCCTCCGCCTGCGGCACCGGCACACTGGGTTCTAGTCCCGGTTGGGGCGCCGGATTCTATCCCGGTTGCCCCTCTTCCAGGCCAGCTCTCTGCTGTGGCCCAGGAAGGCAGTGGAGAATGGCCCAAGTCCTTGGGCCCTGTACCCGCATGGGAGACCAGGAGAAGCACCTGGCTCCTGGCTTCGGATCAGCGCAGCGCACCAGCCATAGTGGTCATTTGGGGGGTGAACCAATGGATGGAAGACCTTTCTCTCTCTCTCTCTCTCTCACTGTCTAACTCTGCTTGCCAAATAAAAAAAAAAAAGAAAATTAGAAACCAAGAGATTTTAAAATCTTATTGTATTTATTTATTCCTGGGAATGATCCATCTAAAATTCAAAAACAACAAAATATTTTGGACTGTATTTTAAAACAAAAATTGTTAACTTTCACCCACTCACACAGATCTCTGGGTAAACTTTATAGACTTCGTTATTTGCCTTAAAATTTGAGAATGCTTTTTTTTTTAATCTAAAGGGTTTTGGACCGACAAGGAGGAGCTAAAGAAACTGAGGCAAAGTGAAATGGTTTTCAAGCCACAGAAGAAATGGCAAGACTATGAAATGAATATGGAAAACTGGCTCAAAGCCGTGAAACGCTCCATGAATTGGTACAACAAGATGTAATCAACTGATGCTATGGAAACCGTAGCTGGCTGATATCCATGATGTGCACACGAGGCAAAGCTCAGGGATAACCAGAAATTAACAGTGACCTGGAAAAGATGCCAAGCAAGCTTCACAGCCTCAGAGGAAAAAGAATTGCTTTTCAAAACAAAACAAACTTTTGTTTTTATCCAAAGATTGATAAAATTATAAGGCAACAATACCTCAAAACTTCGGATTTTTTTTTTCTCAAATTCCAAAGGACATTAGCCATTTCCAGCCATATTTTGATAGTTATGGTTCCTCCTCCTTGTTTGCCTTGCCTGTGCGGGATATGTTCCAAAACCCCAGTGGATGCTAAAACCATGGATAGTACCAAAACCTATATTTGCTATGGTTTTTCCTCTACACATGTGATAAAATTCAGCTAATAAATTAAGTGTGATAAGGGATTAACACTGGTAATAAAATAGAACAATATAACAATATACTGTCATAAAATTACGTAAGGGAGGTCTCTCTTCTAAAATATCTCATTGTGCACTACTGACCTCCCTTTTGGTGTTGATGTGAGATGGTACAGTGGGTGAGCAATGAGGTGAAGTGAGCTGAATAAGTACACACTTGTCATGCTTCCTGGCTCTGACCTTTACAGCCTGAAGTGCAATAGCAAAAGTAGCACAAATTTCTTTTTCCTTCACAATTTCCCGGATAGAAGATTTGTTCTCACCATTGATCTTAGCAATCTCAGCATGTGGTTTTTTCCTTTCCTTATTTTTTTTCTTTCCTAAGCAAAAGACTTTCACCTTTTTTTTTAACTTTAAAGGAGCATTTTACAGCTTTTCTTTGGTATATCTGAATGGCCAGCATCACTGCTCTTGCGTGTTGGGACTGTTACTGAGTAAAATACTTGAACACAAGATCTGCAGTAAAGTGACAGTGATGTGATAACCAAGACAGCTAATAAGTGACTAACAAGCGGGTAGCATATACCGTGTGGATACACAGGACAACGGGATGATTGGCACAACAGTGTGGGATTTCATCATGCTACTCAGAATGGCACGCAATTTAAAACTTAAGAATTGTTTATTTCTGGAATTTTCCACATTATATTTTTGGACTATGGTTGACTGCAAGTAACTGAAACCACGAAAAGTGAAACTTTGGAAAAGGGGGCCACTGTACATAGAAACATAATTGTTTACCCTCTGAACAGTGGATCAAGCACCATTCACACTTTGTTCCAAAATTAATGTGAAAAGTATTTCTTCAATTCTTTAAAATTAAGTGGGCTATTTGAAGTCCATATAGGTAAAAAAAGGAAGAACTGAGAAAATGTAGAATTTTGGAATATTAATATTTTATGTTTAAAGCCATAATTTTTTTAATGTCATATCCAAATATGAGCCCAGCATGTCCCTCAGGTAAATGTGTTAGTCAGTGCTTTCCTTTCCTGCACTTGAAGTCACTGCCTTAATTTCTCCTTGTTCAGCCAAAATCTTTGCATTCTTTATATGTTAAAAACTAATTTTAGTTATTAATTCTTAAGGAATAGAAAAATATGCTTATTTTCCTTCTGAAATATTAATTCTTTCAAAAACTGTGTGAGGTACAACATTCTGGTTTTTTTTTTTTAACAGAATGTAAGTAGTTAACACAAATTTAGTCTTGTCTTTTTTCTTTCTTAGTTGTTAGTCGTTAGCTGTTATGCTGGCATAAATGTCTTTTTTATTAAGTGCCTGATCGACAGAGCTTACTTTGAAGAAAGTGCCCTAATTTATTAGTGACTTAAGAATTGCCTTCATTGGAGAATTTGACTTGTCTGAGTATCTTCTGTTGTTCGTTCAGTCTGCTCATCTCTGAGATGTGTGTAGAGGATAGCAGATGTGCGGTAAGGGGATGTGTCCATGTTAATGACTGCCCTCTGGCCGCCCACCCAGAGATCCACAGTGGGGAGCTAGCTGTTGGACAGTTGGACTGTTGGACAGTCCAACATCCTCAAGCTCTCTTGCTAGAAATAACATAGAGAAGCGAGCGTTGTGAGTAGCTCCAGGCTGGGGGTGAAGTTGTCACAAGGCAGGGTGACACCTTCCAATGTGTTCTGCTGCCCTCTTCCCTTCCCTACATCTGCCATGGGTTCTATTTGGATTTGCAGTCAAGATTTGGTCATAAACATAAAGTTCTAGTTATGAAACTAGCTGTTACCTAATTTGTAACTAAGGGAGGGATTCTTGCAGAGAATGTTGTTGTTGTCATATATGACAATGTCAAACAAGTATGACAGAACTAATGGTAAAATGGAGTTTCTGCAAATCCCACTTCAGAGAACCTCAGTTCTCAAATTACTGAATTTTTCTGATGGAGGCATTTTAGCAAATGTATGGTATTAGAAACTCCCATGAATTAAGATTTGGAATTATTTTATTAAATCGGAGTATTTGATAAGTCAGATAATATTCTTTTCATTCTTTCTGTTTTTTACATCTTTGCCAAAGACTAATGACTAATTAAAGGCTTTCTTTTCAAAATTGTATGAAGGCTGCTCTTTTGCTTTGCTCTTTCTTACAGATTCTGCTTCTCATTGAGTGTGATTTCATAGGAAATAATTCTTTTTGTTAGAATGTATCAATTTATAACATTGATAGTGCCTAAAAGTGTGCTCATTTATTTCTTTTCCATATTCTTCTTTCTCAACATATAACCACAACATAAAGGATAAACACTTTATTTTTAAAAGATTTATTTATTTATATATTTATTTGAGAGCATAGTTACAGACAGGGAGAGAGAGAGAGAGAGAGCGAGCTCCTCCATCTGCTGATTCACTCCCCAGGTGGCTGTAATGGCTGGAGCTGGGCTGATCCAAAGCCAGGAGCCAGGAGCTTCCTCCGGGTCTCCCACGTGGGTGCAGGGGCCCAAGCACTTGGGCCTTCTTCCACTGCTTTCCCAGGCCATCATCAGGGAGCTGGATCAGAAGTGGAGCAGCCAGTACTTGAAGTGGTACCCATATGGGATGTTGGCGCTGCAGGCAGAGGCTTAACCTACTATACCACAGCGCTAGCCCTGATAAATACTTTTCAGACAGTGTGAGAAAATAACTTTGAGTGTCTCTCACTGGACTTAAGCAGCCCCTCAAAAATCCGTGGCTAATTTCTTATCTTCTATGAACCTATAAACTAATCTTTTATCTTTAATATTTCTAGCCAATATTAGTGACAGTTCAGTAAATCCTTTTTTCAGATTTAACCATGATCAAAAACATCATCACGTTTGCTTTTATGGTTCCAGAAAACATTGTAATCAAAATCAGCTAAGGAGAAAAATTATCCTTATCATCTATTATCCTTATCATTTATTTTTCATTTGTGCACTACTATTGGAAGTTTCAAACAATGTATGCTAATATTTCTTAGCATGTTTTATTTTCCCTTTATGAAGATATCAGATAGTTTTAGGAAGTCTCCAGATATCTCACCCTGGAGGAGAATGTTCCTGTATAATCCATCTTTTTTTTTTTTGACAGGCAGAGTGGATAGTGAGAGAGAGAGACAGAGAGAAAAGTCTTCCTTTTTGCCGTTGGTTCACCCTCCAATGGCCGCTGCGGCCAGCGCATCATGCTGATCCGAAGCTAGGAGCCAGGCACTTCTCCTGGTCTCCCATGCGGGTGCAGGACCCAAGCACTTGGGCCATCCTCCACTGCCTTCCCGGGCCATAGCAGAGAGCTGGCCTGGAAGAGGGGCAACCGGGATAGAATCCAGCACCCCGACCGGGACTAGAACCCGGTCTGCCGGCGCCGCAAGGTGGAGGATTAGCCTGTTAAGCCACGGCGCCGGCCCCCTGTATAATCCATCTTAAAATGGACTAAAATTTTGTTTGCACCATAGATTTAACTGATTTTTAAATCTTTTCTATCTGACCAACATAAGATTTTCCAATTTCAGCACTGACATTCAGCTGAATAATTCTTTGTTCTGGAGGGCATCATAGGATGTTTAGCAGTGTCCATGACCTCTGCCCTCCAGCTCCCAATGGTATCCCCCCTAGTTATAACCAAAAAGGCCTCTAAGCATTGCCACCCTGGGATACAAGATCACCCCCAGTTGAGAGCCAGTGATAGAAGAAAATGGAAGACACAGTGAATATAGAGTCACATTCTTTTTATCTGTTTTATTTTACCTTAGGAAATGGTTTAATAGCAAAAAGAGGTGGTAGTAGTACATTAAAATAAATAGGGTTTCTGCTTTGCTAGTTAATTAGGGAAAAAATCTGATGTTGCAGTTATGTCTTCTGTTTTACCTACCCACCCCCAGCCCTACCTTTGCAAACTATGATCTTACTTAGTAGGCCCATGACTTCAGTATAGTATTTAGGGCTTAGGGCTAGGGTTAGGGGTTAATGTATTCTACAGATTATCTTTGACTTGATCTGCTTTTTTACTTCATTTTTAACTGGGAATAAAGAGGGTGATCACTCTCTTTCATCTGCCTTCTGTATAAACCCTCACCAGACTGGAATCTCCTTGAAAGCAGAAATGGTGTCTGCATCCGCAGAACCAAACACTGTGCCTTCCTGTTTGTGGGATCCGTTTTTACTTTGTAAGTGCAACTTTGTTTGCATACACGTTTTGTTCCTGACTTTCCTGGTCGTTTGTTGGAAATGAACTAGTTCAGTGAATGATTGAGAAGGACTACTTTGCTATGACAGCTAGAATCCTCGTGTTGTTTATTTAAAAATTCTTCATGTGTTTATATGTCTGCAAGCGCGTTTCTCAGAGAGACACATCCACAAATCACTTAGTCACCGGTTTTATGTGTTTGACTGTGGGTAACAGAGATTGAATCTTCCGGATGCCAGACAAGCTGGTGCTATAGGAAGGGAAAGGCAGAAGGAGCCCCTTCTGCAGGGGAGGTAATCGCTGGAGACCAGGCTTTAACCCCAACTGGCAGGAATTTTATAGTCTGAGGGGAGAATACAGCCATCTCCTGGCATTCTTAGACTTGGAGTCGAGTCATCCTACAGACAGCCTACACAGTTTAAATATACCATAATGGATTCTGAATCCCTTTGGGAAACCTGGATCACGTTTCTCCATTGAAGTTAAAGACGCCAAACCCACCTTAGACCTCTGAGACCTACTTGGTCCCAGAATTATCTCAAAATAGCAAAAGCCAGGTCATCTGTTCAAACCATTCAAAATAGATGATGCCAAAACATCCGACAGGCGATCCAGAATCATGTTGTTTTTGTAAGTTTTGGGGCTTCATAGCCATAAATATTTTGGCACCAGCATCTATTGTAATTCACTGGCTATGTTGTCTCTACGTTCCCGTGAGATGCTTGTCCCTGGAGGAATGCAGGAATGGGAACAGGAGACAGGAGCCTGCAGAATCACTTATTTATGAAATTCCCTGCTACTCTGTTTCCCCTCCTTTGACACTTTCCTAAATTTAGTCTATTATAAAATGGCTGTGTCTAGACAGATATCGGTGTTGTTTAGGGGGGGAAAATGATACAGGAACTCCAATTTAAATGAGCCTTACCTTTATAAGAAACTGCCAAACTGTTTTTCCAAGTGGCTGTATCATTTTCTCCGCAGCAGTGTATGATGGTCAACTTTCTCCACTTCCTCACCAGCATTGATGTCACTGTCTTTTATTAGCCAATCTGACAGTGATATCTCATTGTGGTTTTAACTGTATTACTATAATATAATGATATTGAACATCTTTTCATATATCTTTTTGCCATGTATTTATCCTCTTCAGTGAAATTTCTGCCTGTTTGCTAACTGAATTGTTTGCTAAATGAGCCATATCTTAAAATACCCTTTTTAAAATTTTTTAAATCAGTCCAGTGACTTAAGAAATCAATAAAAGATTTTTCAAATCCTTCTAGGTAAAATATGTATAGCGTTTGAACATGATTTTTTAATCTGAGCAGAAGAATTCTTGTACTCCTTGTGTGGTACTAATGCTGTGTAAAGTTTCAAAGACACCTTTACTTGGAATGTTAAGCAGAATGTACAGATACATACATTGTACTTGGCTATCAGAATGTTTCTAGTCTTTTTTATTTAAAATAAGTGATTTAAGGGTATCAGAATGACTTTGTGAAAAATTAATTAAAATTTTTCCTATTTGTGCAACATGGGTAAATGTAGAATCCTATATGTATGCATTAATATATTCTTATTTCTCTGGTGTTCTTTAATTTCATAGTTTTATTAAGTAGTCATTGAGAACCTTATAAAGTGCAATCGTTAAGCTCTATAGATAAAAATCAAGGATGCTCAGCAATTGAAATTTTTTTTCTTATGCATGTGAATTTTTCCCTTAGCTTTTTGTGCACGTTAACTTTTAAATTTAAAAAAGAAATTTACTTGGACATTTTTATTACTATTTTCTGTTTGGGTTTCTGCACATTAAGAAAGTCATAAAAATAAGCATATGTTAACTACAATTCTACCCTGAGATAAATTTATGCTTAAGATGGTTAGAGAAGAAGAATTTTATGAAAGCTTCCTCTTAAGGCTCATTATTCTTTATATATAACATTTTTGCATAAAGGAAACTAAAGAAGAGGGTTAATTCTTTGTGGTGAGGAAACCATCAGATGCTGTGAAATATATTGTACTTTTAAATATTTAAGAAGACAAGAACTAGAGGAAATGTAATTTCATGTACTAATATAAAAGTAGTCTAGCAGCTATTAAAAATCACTTCTGAAAATTATAATTGAAAAGTATTTGGGGAACTGCAATGAAATGGTGCATGGTTGACCTATACATGTGGGTCTATTAAAGCTGTTTTTACTTCCTGTTTCTCTCTTCATTGCTGTGCAGAAACACACATGTCCAGTGACCTCCATATGCTGGAAGACACAGCAGGTAGTCTGGATCCCCTGCTCTGGCTGCAGCGGAGTCTCCTACTCTTTCTAAGTCTATGGGGTCATTTTGTAGTAGGAAATTTGAAGAATGATAAGCAGTGAATTATTTGAAGAAAGGAAGGGATTTTTTTAAAAAACCTATTTATTTGAAAGAGTGACAGAGAGAGGGGACAGACGTGGAGACAGAAGAGAGATCTTACATCTGCTGGTTCACTTGACAAATGACCACAAAGGCCAGGGCTGGGCCAGACCAAAGCCAGGAGCCAGGATCTCCCATGTGGGTGACAGGTACCCATGCACTTGAGCACTTCCCAGGCGCATTAGCAGGGAGCTGGATCAGAATCCAAGCAACAGGACCTCAAACTAGTGCACCAATATGGGTGCAGTGGCTTATCCTACTGTGCCATAACACTGGCCCTTTTTTAAAAATTATTTGCAAGACAGACACACAGAGAGGCAGCAGAACAAGGTCCCATCTGCTGCTTCACTCATAAAATGCTTGCAATAACTGTGGCTGAAATTTTGCTCTACATGAAAGCTAAGAAGTGAGTCTCCCATAGTTTCATGGGTAGTGACCAAAGTAATGAGACTCTTGGGTCAGAGACTAAGAACATTACTACTTGGGGTTCAGTGATGTGGCATAGCAGGTTAAGCCACTGCAACAATGCTAGCATCCCATATGAGCACCAGTTCGAGTCCTGGCTACTCCACTTCTGATCCAGCTCCCTGCTAATGTGCTTGGGAAAGCAGGGGCAGATGACCCTAAGTTCTTGGGCCCCTTCACCCATGTGGGAAACCTGGAAGATGATCTTGGCTCCTGGCTTCAGTCTGGCCCAGCCCTAGCTGTTGTGGCTATTTGGGGAATGAACCAGCAGATGAAAGATCTCTCTATAAAGATGTCTCTTTCTGTGTGCATCTCTGCCTTTCAAATAAACATATAAATCTTAAAAAAAAAAAAAAGAAAGAAAAGAAAACTTGGCCCAGCCAAGTATTAATTGTCTTCATACACACATTGGGTCTTCATGCCTCCCAAGTCCCAGGTGGAGCAGTCCAGGTTGATGCTGTACGTGGTATGTATTGTACAGCTCAGGAACCTGAAGCTTAGGAAACCTGACTCTTTCTGCAATGGGTTGGAAGTAAACCTGCCCAATGCTTGCTCCAGAAATAATCATTTTTCTTGTATTAATGCTTACACAAAATTGCCCTCTGCTCTGAAGGAAGACATCATCTCCATCCTTTTTTTTAAAAAAAAAATTATTTATTTATTTGAAAGAGTTACACAGAGAGAGGAAGAGAGAGAGAATCTTCCATTCACTGACTCACTTCCCAAATGGCCACAACAGCCAGGGCTGGGTCAGGCCAAAGCTAGAAGTCAGGAGCTTCTTCCAGAGCTCCTACTTTAGTGCAGGGGCACAACCAAGTACTTGGGCCATCTTCTGCTTCCCCAGGCACATTAGCAGGAAGCTGGATTGGAAGTGTGGGATGCCAGCATGCAGGCGGTGGCTTTACCCCCCTATGCCACAATGCCACCGCCCACCCCCACCATCTCTATCTTACTGCAAAGTGCCTCTGGCTTGCAAGAAAGCCAGAAATGAGAGACCAGTGTAGGATTGTCTCGCAACAGTCAATTCATTTTCCTAGGTGTGGCCATGCTTTCATGGGTGTGTATGTACATCAAAACTCACCACCGTGCTTGCTGTAAGCAGGCGCAGTTCTGTCACTTACTCAGTACAACTGGGACAGTGTCTCGCTACTCACATAGGTTATTGGAACCTGTAGTCTAGACAGTCCCTCTGTGCTTTTCAGGAAAAGAACAGCAGGCCTCATCCCAGATCTCCTGAATGAGAATCTGTATTTTGATAAGACTCCCCAATAGTTTTTTTTAACTTTTATTTTGAAACAATTATAGACTTAGAGAAAAGTTACACGAACAGTAGAGTTCCCCCTTCACCCAGCTTTCCCTGATCAATATCTTGTATAACCAAGTATTTTTATGTACAGAAGAGCTGTCTCTTATCTTCCATTGACTTGTTCTTCAATTTTTTAAAAAGATTTTATTTATTTATTTGAGAGGTAGAGTTACAGAAAGACAGAGGGACAGACAGAAAGGTTTTCCATCCATTGGTTCACTCCCAAATGGCCCCAGTGGCTGGAGCTGGACTGATATGAAGGCAGGAGCCAGGAGCTGCTTCCTGGTCTCCCACGTGAGTGTAGGGGCCCAAGCACTTGGGTCATCTTCCACTGCTTTCCCAGGCCACAGCAGAGAGCTGGAATGGAAGAGGAGCAATTGGGACACGAAAACCATGCCCATGTGAGATGCCAGCACCGCAGGTAGAGGCTTAGCCTGCTATATTACAGCACCGGTCCCTAAATAAATCCTTTTTAAAAACTCCTGGAAAATACATGCTATGAAGGATTTAATGGATTTCAAAATTTTTGCACCAAAATAAAATTAGCTCGTAATTCCGTTTTCCACAAACTTTGCAGTACTCTTGTATTGTTTGGTGATACATGCATCTTAAAACTGCAAAGAAAAATAAGGAAATTCTGGACAAAATTCCAGATGTTATCTGGGGAAGAGCAAGATGGAAGGGCACAGGGGCAGGAGCAGGTGTGGCTCCCATGGGCTTAATATTCTGTTACTTTAACTGTGCATGTGGGCTCCTCATTATAGGCTTCACACTTACTTGATTGCTTTTTAGGATGAAAAAAATATAAAACCCTTTAGGTCTGGGCCTTTAAGGAGGGGCTGCTTTCATTAGGGTGGCTGTGATGTTGTCCTACTGGCGTGAGGCAGTCATTCTGGGAAGGAGCTAGGGAGAAGTGGTTCCCCTCTCCGAGGAAATTCTAGGGCTTGGATTCAACCCTTCCCAATTCAGATGATCAAACCACACCCAAGGGGGCTGCCTCTGGAAGTCAAGACCCAGACTGCACACTTCTCTTGCAAGTGTTCTTTTTTTGTCAGTCAGTGGATGGATTCAGTGTGAAAAGAGGATGCCTTTTTTTTTTTTTTAGAAAAATAAAATCATATCTTGAACTGTTCTGACAACTACCAGTGTTTTTGTGTGATAAAAAGGTGTCACTGGGGCCAGTGTTGTGGCACAGCAGGTTAAGGCCCCAGCCTGCAGCACCAGTGTCCCATATAGGCACCTGTTCAAGTCCTGGCTACTCCACTTCTGATCCAGCTCCTTGCTAATGCACCTGGGGAAGCAGCGGAGGATAGCCCAGGTCCTTGGGCCCCTGCACCTGTGTGGGAGACCCGGAAGAAGCTCCTGGCTCCTGGCTTCAGATCGGCGCAGCTCCTGCCGTTGCAGCCTTTTGGGGAGTGAATCAGCGGATGGAAGGCTTCTCGGTCTCTACCTCTCTCTGTAACTCTTTCAAATAAACAAAATAAATCTTTAAACAAACAAAAAAGGTGTCACTACTGTTACTCGAAGTGTGGTGTGTGGCTGGTGAGGCAGCTCCCGCTGCACCTGGAAGCTTGCCAGAATGGCAGATTCTAGGCCACACCTTAGAGTCCCAACCTCGGAGGGATTCTGCAGGGGGTTACTGTGTACGGTAGTCTGCGAGGCACCGGCCATTCCAGACCCCACCTGCAGAAGGCAGCACCCAACGCCAGTTGAGGCATGGCACACAGAACTGTCTTCACAGCCCTCCCTTTGTGGGCTATTCTCTGGTCTCAATATTTACAAGTAGGGGAGACTTTTTATTTATACCTTTCTCCTTCTTCCAAATGTGCTGGACTGTGGCACTCTCACTGGTTCAATAATAACATTCAAAACATTTTGAGGAGCAGTTGGGTTGCCAGCATCCTGCATCAGAATGCTTGGGTTCGATTCTGCTCCAGCTCTTGGCTTCAGCTCCCTGCCAATGCGCAAATTGGGAGGCAGTGGTGATGGCTCAAGTGACTGGTTTCCTGCCGCTCATGTGGGGAGACCTGGATTGAGTTCCTGGCTCTTGGTTTCAGTTCCAATACAGCTCTGGTTGTTATTTATTTGAAAGGCAGAGCTACAGAAAGGCAGAGGCAGAGGGAGAGAGAGAGAGAGAGAGAGAGAGAGAGAGAGAGAGAGAGAGAGAGAGAGAGAGAAAATCTTTCATATGGCTGGTTCACTCTCCAAATGACCGCAATGGCCAAAGCTGAGTTGATCGAAGCCAGGAGCCAGAAACCTCCTCAGGGTCTCCCATGTGGGTGCAGGGGCCCAAGGATTTGGGCCATCTTCCACTGCTTTTCCAGGCCACAGCGGCGAGCTGAATCAGAAGTGGAGCAGCTGGGATCTGAACCGGCACCCATATGGGATGCCGACACCGCAGGCAGCAGCTTTACCTGCTGCGCCACAGTGCCGGCCCCTTGAACATCTCTTAAGCACTGAGGGTACAGTAGTGAATGGGAGGACACAGCTGTGCCTCTGACCGACCTTACAGTCTAATGGGATACAGATATCAAATGAGTGATTATCAGTTTAAATAAATGTCAGAAAGACAAACGGAATTTTACTAGAAAAAAGCTGGAGATGGGCAGTCAGGGGAACCTTTTTGGGGTGAAGTGTTTAAGTTTAGGTAAGAGGCAGGGGAAGCTGAATTGTGGGAGAATTGGAGGTTGTTCCAAAGACAAGGAAGGAATACTCTTTGGATATTTGTGTTTGGATTTCCAATGCTTTATACAGTTTTGGGCATACAATAAGCGCTTAATAAGTGTATGCTGCATCGATAAGCATTTCGTCACATTTCAGCCATCTACTCTCTGGCACTGGAAATGGTGGACGCTGTGTGTTCCTTTCCAAGAGAATTAAAATCCTTAATGGGGAAGTGAGAGGAGAGACAGAGAGCTGACTGTTGTACAAATTGCTAAATTGGAACTATGAGTGGGAATTAAAAATGGATTTACATGAATTTTCTTCCCAGTGGCAACTCCACAATTTATTCTGTGCTGGAGAATTTTCAGTTTTTGGCCTCAAAGCCAAGCTGTTCCTCTGTCTTCTGAATTTCTTAGCCTGCTGTGAAACTAGCATTTACTGTCTTTTACAGCATCCCCTGATTAGGTCATGGAAATTCACAGCTAGATCAAACTAGTCAATGGAAAAATTGGAAGCTTTCACTGCCTATTAGACTTTGTGGCATTGGAAGGTGTTATAAAACATTGACTTTGAAATCATTTCTCAACAGTAATATTATAGAATGATCATAATAATTGCTACCACTTACTGAACACTTGCTGTACACGCTGTTTAGCAAAATGCTCTCGTTAACTCTCCTAGAGTAAGCTGAACCCTATGAAAATGGCAAATATCAGCAATTTCATTGGATTCAACTTAATGTCATCTTCAGGGTCTCACCTACAAAGAAAGAGGTTAGGGAATTCCTCCTGGCCATTGCCTTACTCCAAAATTCAGCACTAAGTTTGCTATGTAATAAAGAGACCCTTGGCTACAGCTCCTCAACAGCATCCACCTCTCTGCCAGGCACTTCCTGGGTCTGCTTCCGTGAAGGTTCTTTGCACACCATATTCGGGTGGTTTATGAGCTATGCCCCTGCTACACCGAGTTCCCTGAACTGAGTGGGAGTGTCCGCAGGCTTGCTCATTGTATCTCTAGTGGTAAGAGGGTTTTTTTTGTTTTGTTTTGTTTTTAATTGAGTTGAATACATCTACTAAATTTTTTGTGAAAACTAAAGAATTCCTTCTGGATTTGTGGCTGAAAAATGTAATCACTCCTCTGGGGATCTGCATGTTACAGTCAGGGCAGGCAGCACCCGGCATTCTTGGACTCCGAGGACTTTACCTCCCTACCGTGATGTGGCCTGCCGGTGTCTCGCCACCGCACCCAGATCCAAAGGTGATCTCCTGTCTCCTTCAAGTCCTTTATGTGTTTACTTAAACGCGTCCTTAGGATCTCCTTCCATGTCCACCATGCTTAAGGCTGAAGCCATCCCTCCAACACACTCTCTGCTTACTGTTTTTCCATAGCTCAGATCAGCAGGTAGCATCGTTTTTATTTTGCTTATTTCTTTAGCTGTCGTCTTTCCCACCGCACTAGAATGGGAGCTCCATGAACGCAGACAGTTTTTGTCTCTTTTTGTTCACCGAGGTATCTCCAGCACCTGGAACAGTGTTCTGCTCGTGGGCGATTTATAAAATTTGAGCAGAGCGAAATGAGAAAGGCCTATCGTTGCAACCCTGTGCCCTCACGCCTCACTCCATCAGCAGGGCAGCTCCCATCTCTCTCCTCTCTCAACCTCCACAGCGCGGTCCACGCGGAATTTTCCAAACCAGCAGAAAACGAACAGACACACTCTTGTAACGCTAACCTACCGACCCTACGGGCACAGGTGTCTGGGGATGCGGCCAGCCGCGGGGCAAGGCGGCCTGGCTTTGTGTGGGTCCTAACTCGCCTGGCTAGTGAAGAACCTCCAACGCCCCAGGAGTCTCTCACTCAACGAATACTTTCAAGGCGCTCCTCGGCTGGCCCCAAGCACTGCCTCACCGCTTACTCCCGCGACTCCTCAAACGCGAAGGATCGAGATGCACCTGCCCCACTTCTCCCGCCTCTCAAACAGCTGGGATCTTCCTGCTTCGCGGGCGGACCGCGTGGGGGAGTTAGGGGCGAGAGGGAAGGACGCGTTTCTAAACTTTAGGCTTCAGGCCTGCAGCTTGTCCAGCAATCGGAGCTGGAACCGAGCGGCCGGGCCACCGCCACCTACCCTTTGGACAGCCCAGGAGAAACTTCAGGGGTCGGAGCGCGGCGCGTAAAGGCTCCGCCTCTTCTCCTCGTGGCCCCCTCCCATCATTGGGCAGCCTGGGGGCGGGGTTTGTTTACTCTTTGCACGCACCGCCGGGCCCGGCCAATCCGTGGGGAGCGGCGCCCTACGTCACGCCTCTCACTGGCCAATGGACGCGCACCGTGCTGCTCCGCCGCCAAAGCTCGCGCGGGGGAAGCGGGGAGGCCGCTGAGCCGAGTGCGGGCTGACGAAGTCGGCAGCGCTGTCGGCTGCTGCGCGGCCGCTGTCCGGCACGCGGGGCGCGCCCTGACCGAGCCCTGAGGGCGCGCGCGGGCGCGAGGTCGGCGTGCCGGGGCCTCGGACTCCCGGGGGGCCTGGACCGGGGCAAGGCCGCGGCTGCCCGTGTGGGAGTCCGCCGGGACGCGGGCGCCAGAGGATCGGCGGCGGCCGAAGACGCGCCCCCGGCTCGGCCCTGCAGCCTCGCGCGGCCGCCGGGTCCTCCGCAGCCGAGCGGCGGTAAGGTCCGGGGCGAGGGCGCGGGCCCGCGTGCCGAGGGCCTCTGGTCCCCCGGGAATCCCACGGGCTCCTCAGGCCTGGCGGAGTAACCCTTGAGTGTCCGGGCGGCAGTGGGCAGCCGGGGAGGTCGCCGTCCCTCGCGCAGCCTGCAGACGGGGGGAGGTGAGGTCCCTGAGTCACGCCTCGGCGAGGCGGGCGGAGGCTGCCTCCCCGCTTCCCGCCCCGAGCCATGGCTTCGGGTTCTGGCTGCTGGCTTTGCCCCCTGCTTCGCGGCCCCCCGTCTGCCTCCGCCGGGGTTGCGTTGTTGTTTTTAAGAGTTGGGAAGCTGTGCCCCGTAAGGGAACTTTGGCATCGCCCTGTGGGCCCAGACGGCTGGAGAAATCCCGGAGAGCCGAGGTGCAGCGGCAGGCTTCGGTGGGACCGCGCGCTCGAGCTGGGGGACCTCAGCGTGGGCGCCGCCGCGGGCAGTCTGGGGCCGACTCGGTCAGGGACGCCCGGGGCCCGAGCTCGCCGCCCGGCAGCGCAGGGCACGAGGTGGGCACCCTCGCTTCTGACTGCCGCGAGCGCGGGCCCGCGAGAGGGTCCCTTTCTCTGCGCCGTGCCCACTCACCGCCGAAGCCCGGAACGCTCTCCTCTTCCGTTTCCCTCGCAGACGGCTCAGACGCCCTCTGCCACCTGCTTGCTTGCTTCAGTGGGTGCGTGGCTGCCTCCCCCCCATCTCCCCTCTCCCCCCTTCTCCCCTCTCCCCCAGATCTTAGTTTCATGACTTTTCCTTTGATTTCTGCAACCTAATTTTTTCTGGGTCACTTGTTTTTCTTTTAATGGTTTCATCTTAATCATTTTGCCTAATAAATGTAATTGGAATTATTCACCTGTTCTCTAAAAGGACATAATCATGACCCTACCTATCTCTGTTCAGAATCAGAGCGGTTGAATCTGTACTGCATCTTGCTGTTCCATGTCGTTGGCTAGCCTAAGGTTTAGCGAAAGCTTTATCGCTATCATATTACTATAATTAATCTTTAATGACAGTGTCCACTCTCAAATAGCACCAGGAGAAAAATCAAATGCCCAGACCCCAGATTCTGTCACACTTGGGCACTGGCACTGGCTGTGTTTGTTGTGTATTAGAACATCTTGTGCCTGAAACTAGTCTGGTCCAGTGGCAGCCATCGTGGCTGGGAGCACGGCCCTCGCATACAGTTTCAGCAGTGTGGTACTTGTACAGAAAGGCCCAAGCATTATTCCACTCTTATTTTCGAGTTCTCTTTGTTTCTAGTTGTTTAAGAAGAAAAACTGAATTTTTCTAGTGGGTGGCATTACCATTTTGTGATCATGTAGGTATCCCCCCCACCACCCCCACCACAGACCCCTTCTTTTGAATGTGTAGCACAGTGAAGTATTCGCACTGTGGCCAAAATGCTTATCTGGGCTCTGTGCTCTTAGTGTGACTTGAAATGGGGTTTATACCTCCTGTAAGCCATCATCATTTAACTGATATTGTAACATGTATCATAGTAAATCTCAGAGAAATCTAGAAAACGTAAGTGAAGTTCTTTGAGATCAGAATTTTAAGTTGTAATAGATTTTAAAGATTATTAAATTGTTAATATACCAATTCATACTTGAGTCTTTTCCATTTTAAGCTGGGATCCGTAACACTCTAGTATATTTAGAAGTAGATTTGTGAACCCTTGGAATTTTTTTTTTAAAGATTTATTTATTTATTTGAAAGAGAGGGAAGGAAAGAGAGGTCTTCACTCCCCAATTGACTGCAACAGCCGGAGCTACACTGATCCAAAGCCAGGAGCCAGGAGCTTCTTCTGGGTCTCCTGTGTAGGTGCAGGGGCCCAAGGATTTGCTTTCCCAGGCCATAGCAGAGAGCTGGATCAGAAGTGGAGCAGCCAGGACTCAAACCAGTGTCCATATGGGATGCTGGCACTGCAGGCAGCAGTTTTACCCACTACGCCACAGCACTGCCCCACCCTTAGAAATGTTCTGCAAAATTACATGTATTTGCATGTTTTTATGAAGACATGATTCATAGTTTCTGAGGCAAAGGTATTTGAACAACTCGTTTGTTTTTTTTAAAGATGTATTTATTTGTTTAAAAGGCAGAGTGCAGTGAGAGAGGAGAGAGATCTTCCATCCATTGGTTCACTCCCCAAATGGCTGCAATGGCCAGGGCTGGGCCAACTCAAAGGCAGGAGCCAGGAGGCTCATCCAGGTCACTCACATGGGTGGCAGGGCACCAAGCACTTGAGCCATCTTCAGCTGTTTTCTTAGGTACATTAGCAGGGAGCTGAATCAGAAGTGGAGCAGCCAGGACTCAAACTGGTGCCTCATAATGGGATGCCGGCATCACAGGTGCTGGCTCCAACAATTCTTAAGTTTTATAAAATACTGGGGCTGGCACCATGGCTCACTTGGTTAATCCTCCACCTGTGGCACGGGCATCCCATATGGGCGCCGGGTTCTACTCCTGGTTGCTCCTCTTCCAGTTCAGCTCTCTGCTGTGGCCCGGGAGGGCAGTGGAGGATGGCCCAAGTGCTTGGGCCCTGCACCCCATGGGAGACCAGGAGGAAGCACCTGGCTCCTGGCTTTGGACTGGTGCAGTGCCGGCCGTAGCGGCCATTTGGGGAGGGAACCAACAGAAGGAAGACCTTTTCTCTCTCTCTCTCTCTCTCTCTGTCTATAACTCTACCTGTCCAAAAAAAAAAAAAAAATTCTATCTTTTACTCAACTGGAAGTTGCATTGTCACTGCATATGTTCTGTCTAACTTCTGTATCGTGACTTTTCAAATATTTGAAGATACTTACATTTTCTACTCTTCTGTTCTCTGGGCAAGTGTTCTCAGTCTTTCACCTCTTCTGATAACTTCTCTGTCTTTGTTTTCATTTGAAAACCCCTTCACAGCACTGGGGGCTTGCTTGTTGGAATTGTTTTAATTCATCTGTCTTTGTCTTCAAAGCATTGTACCCCAAGGCAGGTGGTAACTAGTAACAGGAGACCATTGAGTTACTTCCCTGGTTTTAAAGCAGGCACTTTAAGAGTAGGTTTGCTGCTTTGGCAACCACATCCTGCTGTTAGTTCACAGTAACTATTGTGTTAGCCTTCCTGGGTTTACATTCTAGCTCTACAGTTTATTAGCAGGTTGACTTTGAATATGTTACGTAAACATGGTAAGTCTTGGTTTCCTCATCTGTAAAATGATGTTAGTAATAGTACCTATTTCATATGGTTACTGAAAGGATGGATGTATATGTGTAAAGCATTCAAAATAGTCTGTGGCATCTCAGTGCCGTGTATATATACACACATATATATATATGTATATTCACTATATAAATGTTCACTATATATGTTCATATATATGTTACCTGTTGGTATTGATTTTGTAATCAACTGAAATTCTTGAATTTTTTTTTTTTAAGATTTAGCTATTTATTTGAAAGGCGGAGTTACAGAGAGAGAGAGAGAGAGAGAATGAATCTTCCATCTGATGGTTCATTCCCCAAATTGCCACAGCAGCCAGAGCTGGGCCAGTCTGAAGCCAGCAGCCTGGAGCTTCTTCTGGGTCTCCCACATGGGTGCAGGGGCCCAAGTACTTGGGCCATCTTCCATTGCTTTCCCAGGGATGTTAGCAGGGAACTGGATCAGAAGTGGAGGAACCGGGGCTCCAACCAGTGCCCATAGTGGGTGCTGGAACTGTGCCACCACTCCTCTTGAATTTTGTACAGGTTCTGCCAACTCTTGAAGTTGTGTTCTCCCAATTCTTTCTTTCTTTTTTAAATGCAAAATTCACGTCCCCATTTAATAATCGAATATGTCTACCACATTCAAACTGCTACCCAGAATAATTTTCAGAAGACACTTAGTTTATTTGAAGAATGTTTCTGCCTTGACAGTTCAGAGCAAGGATAGATATGGGTTTCCCATTGCCACCACATTCGGCCTTGCTTTTTCTTTTTTTTTTTTCCCCAAAGAAACCTTTTATTTAATGAGTACAGATTTCATTAGTACAATTTTAGGAATATAGTGATTTTCCCAACATACCTGCCCTCCCACCCCACTTCTTCCACCCTCTCCCATTCCCAGTCCCATTCTCCAATTAAGAAACAAACAAACAAAAAACCTGTAACTCGACAATCAAGACAAGGGCTGTTCAACTAATTGCTTCTCAAAGTGTCAATTTCATTTCTACAGATTTCCTTTTAGGTGCTCTATTAGTTATCACAGATCATGGAGAAAATATGGTATTTGTCCTTTTGGGACTAGTTTATTTCACTAAGTATGATGTTTTCCAGATTCATCCATTTTGTTGCAAATGACCAGATTTCATTATTTTAACTGCTGTGTAGTAGTCCATATCCTATAATTTCTTTATCCAGTCTTCCATTGACCGGCATTTAGGATGATTCCATGTCTTAGCTATTGTGAATTGAGCTGCAATAAACATGGGAGTACAGATAACTCTTTCATATGCTGATTTCATTTCCCTTAGGTAAATTCCCAGGAGTGGGATGACTGGGTCATATGGTAGGTCTATATTCAGATTTCTGAGGTATCTCCAAACTGCCTTCCATAGTGACTTCCATAGTGGTTTTACCAGTTTGCATTTCCACCAACAGTGGATTAGGGTACCTTTTCCCCCACATCTTCGCCAGCATTTGTTGTTTGTTAATTTCTGTATGAAAGCCGTTCTGACTGGGTTGAGGTGAAACATCATTGTGGTTTTGATTTGCATTTCCCTGATGGCTAGTGATCCTGAAAATTTTTTCATGTATCTGTTGGCCATTTGGATTTCCTCTTTTGAAAAATGTCTGTTTAAGTCCTTTGCCCATTTATTTACTGGGTTGTTTGTTTTATTGTTGGGGAGTTTTTTCATCTCTATATATTCTGGTTATTAATCCTTAATCAGTTGCATTTTTTGCAAATAATTTCTCTCATTCTGTCAGTTGTCTCTTCACTTTCCTGAGTGTGTCTTTCGCAGTGCAGAAACTTCTCATTTTGATGTAATCCCATATGTTAATTTTGGCTCTGATTGCCTGTGTCTTTGGGGGTCTATTCCAAGAACCTTTCTCGTGTACCAGTGTCTTGCAGGGATTCCGCAGTGTTCTCTAATAATTTGATGGTATCAGGCCATAGATTTGGGTCTTTAATCCATTTTGAATGGATTTTTGTGTAAGGTGTAAGGTAGGGGTCTTGCTTCATACTTCCACATGTGGAGATCCAGTTTTCTCAGCACCGTTTGTTGAAGAGACTGTCTTTGTTCCAGGGATTGATTTTAGGTCCTTGGTCAAATATAAGTTGATTATAGATGCTTGGATTAATTTCTGGCATTTCTATTCTGTTCCATTGGTCTGTCCATCTGTTTTTGTACCAGTACCAGGCTGTTTTGATTATAACTGCCTTATAGTATGTCTTGAAATCTGGTATTGTGATGCCTCTGGCTTTGTTTTTGTTGTATAAGATTGCTTTAACTATTTGCATCCCTTTGATTTCTTTTTCTTGCCTAATGGCTCTGGCTAAAACTTCCAGGACTATATTGAATAGCAATGGCGAGAGTGGACATTCCTGTCAGGTACCGGATCTCAGTGGGAATGCTTCCAACTTTTCCACATTCAGTAGGATGCTGGCCATGGGTTTGTCATAAATTGCCTTGATTGTGTTGATGAATATTCCTTCTATGCCCAGTTTTCTTAGAGTTTCATCATGAAAGGGTGTTGTATTTTATCAAAGTCTTTCTCTGCATCTATTGAGATAATCATACAGTTTTTGTTCTTCAATTTATTAATGTGATGTATCACATTGATTAATTTGCAAATGTTGAACCCTCCTTGCATACCAGGGATTAATCCCACTTGGTCCAGGTGAAAAATCTTTCTGATGTGTTGTTGGATTCAATGGGCCAGAATTTTGTTGTGGATTTTTCCATCTATGTTCATGAGGGAAATTGGTGTATAGTTCTTTCTCTGTTGCATCTTTTCCAAGTTTCTGCACAGAAAGGATTTGGGAGGATTCCCTCTCTTTCAATTGTTTTGAATAGCTTGAGAAGAAGTGGAGTTAGTTCTTTAAATGTCTGGCAGAATTCAGCAGTGAATCCATCCTGTCCTGGGCTTCTCTTTGCTTGGGAGGATCTTTATTACTGATTCAGTTTCCATCTTGGTTATATGTCTGTTTAGGTTTTCTGTGTCTTCATAGCTCAATTTAGGCAGGTTGTATGTGTCCAGGAATCTATGCATTTCTTCTAAGTTTCCCAGTTTGTTGGCATACAGCTCTGTAGTAATTTCTGATTATTCGTTTTATTTCTGTGGTGTCTGTTGTTACATTTCCTTTTTAACCTCTAATTTTATTGATTTGTGTCTTCTCTTTCCTTTTTTTGGTTAGTTGAGCCAATGGTGTGTCAATTTTGTTTATTTTTTCAGAAGACCAGCTCTGTATTTTGCTGATCTTTTGTCTTGTTTTTTTGGTTTGTTTCAATTTTGTTGATTTCTTCTCTAATTTTTTATTATTTCTTTTATCCTAATAGTTTTGAGTTTGGTTTGCTATTGTTTTTCTATATCCTTGAGATGCATTGATAGATCATTTATTTGGTGCCTTTCCAATTTCTTGATGTAGGCACCTATTGCTATAAACTTTCCTCTTAACAAACACTGCTTTTGCTATATCCCATAAGTTTGATATGTTGAGTTGCTGTCTTCATTTGTTTCCAGAAATTTTTTGATTTCTCTTTTGATTTTTTCTGTGACCCACTGTTCTTTCAGGAGCATGTTGTTCAGTCTCCATGTGTTTGCATATGTTCTAGAGATTTCTGAGTTGCTGATTTCCAGCTTCATTGCATTGTGGTCCAAGAAGATACATGGTATGATTTCATTTTTTTTTTTTTAATTTGCTGAGACTTGCTTTATGACCTAGTATGTGGTTAGTCCTAGAGAGGGTTCCATGCACAGGTGAGAAGAATGTGTATTCTGCAACTGTAGGATGAAAAGCTCTGTAGATATTTGTTAGGTCCATTTGGTCTATAGTGTCGATTAACTCTGCTGTTTCCTTCATTTGCTGTCTGGTTGATCTGCTCTTTGCTGAAAGTGGGGTATTGAAATCTCCCATTACTATTGTATTTGAGTCTTTGTCTCCCTTTAGATCCCTTAACATTTTTTTTAATAGCCAGAGGCCCTGTAATTGGGTGCATGTACCTTTATAATAGTTATATATTTCTGTTGAATTGATCCCTTAATCATTACATGGTGTCCTTCTTTGTCTCTTTTAACAGTTTTTGTGTTAAAGTCTATTTTGTCTGATATTAGGATTGCTACACTAGCTCTTTTTTGATGTCTGTTAGCATGGAATATCTTTTTCCATCCTTTTACTTTCAGTCTGTGTGTATCATTGTTAGTGAGATGTGTTTCTTGTAGGCAACAAATAGATGGGATTTGTTTTTTAATCCATTCAGCCAGTCCATATCTTTTAACTGGAGAGTTAAGACCATTTACATTCAAGGCAGCTATTGATCAGTAATGACTTTGGCCTGACACTTTTCTATAAATATTCCTATTTTTTACTTTGGATTTCCTTTGTACTTTTACTGGGAGCTTTCCTTCCTTTACCTTCTTCAGTAGAGATGATCATGTTTCTGCGTATAGCACATCCTTAAGCATCTTCTGCAGAGCTGGATGGGTGGTGACAAATTCTTTCAGTTTCTGTTTGTAATGGAAGGTCTTTATTTCACCTTTGTTCATAAATGAGAGCTTTGCAGGGTATAGTATTCTTGGTTGACAGTTTTTTCTCTTAAGACTTGGACTATATCTTGCCATTCTCTCCTAGGCTGTAGGATTTCTGATGAGAAGTCTACTGTGAGTCTAATTAGAGATCCTCTGAAAGTAATCTGGCGTTTCTCACATGCACATTTTAGAATATTTTTTTTTATGTTTTACTGTGGAGAGTTTGATGATAATGTGTCATGAATATCTTTTCTGGTCATGTCTATTAGGAGTTCTATGTGCTTCTACACCTTTGGGAACTCCTAGAACTCGTATGTTGGGTCATTTGATAGTATCCTGTAGATTACCAATGGTGTTTTTTAGTTTTCTAATTTCTTCTTGTGTTTGGTCTGACTGTATAATTCCCTGTGCTTTATCTTCTGTGTTGTATATTCTTTCTTCTGCTTCACCGATTCTGTTGTTATGACTTTCCACTGTATTTTTTTATTTTTTCTATTGAATTCTTCATTTCCAAGATTTCATTTTAAGATCTCAATTTGGTAGGAGAAATTTTCTTTCACGTCGTGTATGGATTTCATTAGTTCATGCATTTGCTTCTGAATACTTCTAAGTACTCCTATGATCAATTTTTTGAATTCTATTTCTGACATTTCTACAGTCTCATCATCTTCACAATCTAGTATTGAAGTTGTGTGTTCTTTTGGGGGTGTCATGTTGGTCATGTTGTCTTCCTTATTGTTGTTTCTTGAATTGGTGCATTTGTTATTCGGCGTTTGTGGAGATACTCATTGGTTTTTTTCTTTGTTTTTTCACTGTGGCAGCTTTTTTCTTTGGACTATTGTCTGAGTGGATTAGTGTGGTGGTTGTGGCCAGGAAACTCTGTTCAGTGCTCCAGGTTAGAGGGCTTGTCTGAGTGATGCAGCCAGGTTTGGCATGGTAAATCTTTTTTTTTTTTTTTTTTTTTTTTTTGACAGGCAGAGTGGACAGTGAGAGAGAGAGACAGAGAGAAAGGTCTTCCTTTTGCTGTTGGTTCACCCTCCAATGGCCGCCGCGGTAGCGCGCTGCGGCCGGCGCACTGCGCTGTTCCGATGGCAGGAGCCAGGTGCTTCTCCTGGTCTCCCATGGGGTGCAGGACCCAAGGACTTGGGCTATCCTCCACTGCACTCCCTAGCCACAGCAGAGAGCTGGCCTGGAAGAGGGGCAACTGGGACAGGATCAGTGCCCCGACCGGGACTAGAACCCGGTGTGCCGGCGCCGCAAGGCGGAGGATTAGCCTGTTGAGCCACAGCGCCGGCTATGGTAAATCTTTTTTAAAGGTTTGTTTTGTTTTGTTTCGTTTTTAATCAGAGGGGAGGTTTCTTGTCTGTTGGCATAGACTCATCTGAGCTCCTCTCCTCAAAGGAGATCAGTGCCTGGGCGCTAGCTTCAGTGAGTTTGTTATTTGTCCCCTCTGCCACAAAGACCACACAAAAGATCTGTGCAGTCCTCGGTGTAAGCCAGATTCCCCAGCAATGTCCCTTGCCAGGTAACCAGGCAGCCCTGATCATGTGGAAGCTCCCACAGTGACTGCCAAATGTCCCAGCCACACCGAGTCCTCCCATGCAGCCTCTGTGTTTTCACAGTCCTGGCACACAAGCCTCCCACAATCATGAGCACCCAGCCCCCTGTCTGTTCTCCCCACCAGACTCAGGAGTCTCCACGTGGCTGGACGCTGGGCACAAAGACAAGTTGGTGCAGCTGTTATGTCTGTCTAGAATGGCACCTGCTCTCTGTCAGCTTGTTACAGGACACCTTTGCAGGATGATGGGGAGAGAGAAAATGTGCCCCCCCCTTATGTTTTTTTCTCCTCTAGTTTGGTGGGTACACTATCCCCCACAGGGTTCCAAGGTGGATTCCCTCTAGGCTCTTTCTGCAGCTTTTTCGCCAGTGGCTTGTGCTGTTTCAGTCTGGTCTCGCCTCACTCTCTAACACAGGTGCAGAGGCTCCCAGCTGCTGGGGTCCTAAGTTGTGCGCACCCTCGCCCTCCACATATGTCCACTGTGTTCCTCTAGTTTGTGGAGTTTCCTCTGCTGTTTTCTCCCTAACTCTTCCCTGAGACTGCACTCTTTCCACTTTTTAAAAACTATCTCCTCCTAGACTAGAGCAGCAAGCTCCCTCCTTACTCCACCATCTTAATTCAATCTCCCCAATTCTTTATTAAAATGTTTTTTGGTAGGACTTTAAATTTATCTGTATTGAATTTCATGTTTAAAGATTGTGCTTATTTATTTCAAAGACACGGAGAGAGAGATGGATCTCCCATCCACTGATTCATTCTTAGGATCCTGCAACAGCTGGGGCTGTTCTTACTGCTACCTTCTTGTCATTTTCTGTCCCCGGTCCCTAAGCATAGGAGCCAGAGTCATCTTTTTTTTTTTTTTGTAAAGATTTTATTTATTTAAGAGGTAGAGTTATACAGTGAGAGGGAGAGACAGAGAGAAAGGTCTTCTGTCTGCTAGTTCATTCCCCAAATAGCTGCGTGGGAGACCCAGAAGAAGATCCTGGCTCCTGGCTTTGGATCGGTGCAGCTCCGGCCGTTGCAGCTATGTGGATGAAAGACCTCTCTCTCTATTTCTCTATGTCTCTATTTCTCTCTCTCTCTCTCTCTCTCCCTCCCTCCTTTTCTTCCTCCCTCCCTCCTTCCCTCTCTGTATCTCTGCCTTCAAATAAATACATCTCTAAAAAGAAAAAAAGAAACATAAATACATCATTTTTATAAGGCTTATTTGTCTCTTTGCTACATGTTAGATTCTTTCTGATTTCTTAAAAAACTAAATGTAAGTAGTTGAAAGGAAATCCTAAAATTGTAATGAAAGAAGAGAAAAAAGAGTTTTCTAAAAAGCATGAAAAATAGACATATAACAGCGATAATAGGGACAGTGTCTGCTATTAGTCACAGAGCAGTACTATATATGAGAAATGTCCAGAATGCTGTGGCTTATGATGCTGTTATGAACAAGAACATGAATATGTCTGATTAACTGAATATCAGGCCAGAAACCAAGAGTGATAATACATGTCTCTGTCATCAAAACATAAAACAGAAGATTACAGAACAAAAGATTTTTCTCTCTCTACTTTTAACTCTAGGTGTGTATGAAGAATTCTGCCAAACTGCTTGAGCCTGGATTGACTATCGATCTAGGTATGTGTGCATTTATGTTTGTCTGTCTAGCTGTAAATATTAGGGCCTTTGGTGTCTTTAATATTTCTTCCTGCTTGTGTGAAATTTCCTCTAGCAATTCTCCTATACAGAAACTTGGACTCAGAATGACCTCGAATGAAAATTCAGAACATTTAGACTTATTCGACTTACTGATTTATATAGAACATTTTCTGTGTATCATGTTAATTACCTGATGGGTAGAGGAATTCTTCACCCACCATCTAGTTCTTTTTTAGAATTCCTACAGCAGTAGACAGAATAAAACAATTTTCCAGGTTGTGATTAATGACAAGTTTGATAAAATGTACTGAGTTAATGTATATCAGACTTAAATAATGAATCTGGTTTTGATAAAATTTTCTCCAGGCTGGCGCCATGGCTCACTAGGCTAATCCTCCACCTATGGCGCCGGCACCCCGGGTTCTAGTCCCGTTTGGGCCACCGGGTACTAGTCCCGGTTTCTTCTCTTTCACTCCAGCTCTCTCCTGGACTCTACCTGCCAAAAAAAATGTAAAAAAAAAATAAATTTTCTCCAAAACAGGAAGTTCTCTCAGATTATATTTTTTAGTATTTACTCTGTGTGAGCTATACTGTATCTTACAACTCTTCATTTAGGCACTCTATTTTTTTTTTTTTTTTTTTTTTGGACAGGCAGAGTTAGACAATGAGAGAGAGAGACAGAAAGGTCTTCCTTCTATTGGTTCACCCCCCCCCCCCAAATGGCTGCTACAGCCGGCACGCTGCGCCCATCCGAAGCCAGGAGCCAGATGCTTCCTTCTGGTCTCCCATGTGGGTGCAGGTCCCAAGCACTTGGGCCATCCTCCACTGCCTTCCCGGGCCACAGCAGAAAGCTAGACTGGAAGAGGAGCAACTGGGACAGAATCCGGCGCCCCAACCAGGACTAGAACCCGGGGTGCCAGCGCCACAGGCGGAGGATTAACCTAGTGAGCCGAGGTGCAGCCAGCATTGTTTATTGTACATGAATCCCTGTATCTCCTCAAGAGGAAGATAGGATAACAGATGCTAGAGATGAGGAAAACAAAGAAGCCAGTTATGCTTTCTAACTACTTCTGAGTCTGAGGTCCTAGGTTTGATTTTCTGACTTCTTGTATTAATATTTTGCTGTTTTACTTTTAAAATTTTCAAAAAGAAAAATCTTTCCTATATTATTTGTCTTATTCTCCAGAAATCAAACCAAGTTTGCTTTTTTTTTAAATCTTGATTTTAGAAGTATGATAGATTTTTGAAAATGAATCTTGATGTGAATGGAAGGGGAGAGGGAGCGGGAGAGGGGAGGGTTGTGGGTGGGAGGGAAGTTATGGGAGGGGGAAGCCATTGTAATCCATAAGCTGTACACTGGAAATTTATATTCATTAAATAAAAGTTAAAAAAAAAAGAAGTATGATAGATTTTAAAAATTGTATATGTAATGATTACATAGGACGAATTTTCACTACAAACATCTTTGTAACACATGCCCTTGATCCAGAAACAGACTTTTACAGGGGTCCCAGTGCCCTTTCCAGTCATGAACCCCTTCTCCAAGGTTAACTGCTAATGGCACAGGTTGGTAAACCACAACCAACAACTGCTAACAGCGTAGATCCATAAAATCAACTTTAACTGTGTCAGCTTTAGTTTCATGTCTGTAACTCTAAATTGTGTAAATATTGCTTTAATTCTTTTAAAAAAATTGTATCTTAAACTAATTTTAAATTTTATTTATTTATTAGAGAGAGAGAGAGAGAGAGGAGACAGAGAAACCATCTGTTGGTTCACTCCACATGCCTGCAGTGGACAGGGCTGGGCCAGCCTGAAGAAAGCAAACTCAGTCCAGGTCGCCCACGTGGTGGCAGGACTTCAGTGCTGAGCCATCACCTGCCGCCTCACAGTATGCTCGTTAGCAGGAACGGAGAATGGGGCTGGAACTTGAACCGAGGCATTCCCACCAGGGATCAGTAGCTTAGCTGCTAGACCAAGTACCGCCTCTGTATTAATTTCACAACTGCAGGAAAGTTGCAAAAATGATTTAAGTTCAGTTATGTCTTTCATTTCATTTCCCCGAATGTTAACATTTTATATAACCATAGTACAGTTATCAAGAACAATAGAACAATGTGATAATAGTAAATGATGGTTTTATTAAGTAAACTAAACTTCATTTGAATATCACCAGTTTTTTCACTAAGGCCATTTTTCTGTTCCAGGATCCTCTCCAGGATCCACATTGCATTTAATTGTGATTTCTCCTCAATCTTCTCTCTTCTCTCCCAGCCTTCAGTTTTTCTTTGTATTTCATAACCTTGGAGCTTTAGAAGAGTACTGGTCAGTTACTTTTCAGGATATCCCTTTATTTGTATTTGTTTCATATTTTCTCATGATTAAAGTAAGGCTAGGCATTTTCAGTAAACATACCACAAAGTTGATGTTGTATATTTCTTTCATAGGACATTGTATTAAAAGACTCATCATACTGATAGGTTTTATCATTGGTGATGTTTGTCTTGATCATTTGGATAGGTTGATATCTGCCTGGTTTTATTCTCACATTTACATCCTGTTCCTTTAAGAGTTTATTCTTATGTATAGTGTGAGATTTGAATCTACTTCTGTCATTTTCCAAGTAAGTGTTCAGCAACATTTATTTATTTTAAAAATCCATATTTTCAATTGATGTAAAAATATTGACCAAATTCAACACCCTTTTACGATGAAAGCATTCAACAGACTAGAAATAGAAAGAAACAATGGCAGCATGATACAGGTCATATAAGAAAAGCCCACAGCAGGCATACTTAATGATGAAAAACAGTTTTTCCTATATAATCAGGAAACAAGACCAGGATGTCTACTTCTACCACAGCTACTTGATAGAGTATTAGATGCCCAGCAAGAGCAATTAGGCAAGAAAAAGTTGTGGCATGGTGGGTTAAACCACTGCTTGACTTGCTGCATCCCATGTTGGAGTACCTGGTTCAGGTCCCAGCTATTCCGCACTTCCAGTCCAGCTTCCTGCTAATGTACCTGGGAAGCAACCATTGATGGCCTAAGTATTGGGTTCCCACTAACCATGTGGAAAAACAGGTGGAGTTGTGGGTATTTGGAGAGTGAATCAACAGATGGATGATATCTCTCTCTGCCTTTCAAATAAATAAATGTCTTTAAAATGTATATAAAAGGTATCAAAATTGGAAAAGAAGCCGGCGCCGTGGCTTAACAGGCTAATCCTCCACCTAGCGGCGCCGGCACACCGGGTTCTAGTCCCGGTTGGGGCACCGGATTCTATCCCGGTTGCCCCTCTTCCAGGCCAGCTCTCTGCTATGGCCCGGGAGTGCAGTGGAGGATGGCCCAAGTTCTTGGGCCCTGCACCTGCATGGGAGACCAGGAGAAGCACCTGGCTCCTGGCTTCGGATCAGCGCGATGCGCTGGCCGCAGAGGCCATTGGAGGGTGAACCAACGGCAAAAAGGAAGAGCTTTCTCTCTGTCTCTCTCTCTCACTATCCACTCTGCCTGTCAAAAAAAAAAAAAAAATTGGAAAAGAAGAACAAAAAGAAGAAGTAAAATCTCTGTTCACAGATTAATTGATCTTTTATGGAAAAAAACCTACAGATTCCATTAAAAAAAAAAAGAACCCAGTCTGTTAGAATTAATACAAAACCAATACAGAAAAATCAGGGACATTTCTATGTACTAACAATGGGCAATCTGAAAATAAAATTAAGAAAATAATCCTGGAACCAGTGTTGTGATACAGCAGGTTAAGCCACCACCTGCGAAACCAGCATCTCCTATGGGTGCAGGTTCGATGTCCTGGCTGCTCTATTTTCTGATATAGCTCCCTGCTAACAGCCTAGGAAAGCAGCAAAGGATGGCCCAAGTACTTGGGCCCCTGCAACCAAGTAGGAGACCTGGAGGAAGCTCCTGGCTTTGGCCTGGCCCAGCACTGGCTCTTGGAGCCATTTGGGGAACAAACTAGTGAATGAAATGATATATTCTCTTTCTCCCTCCGTTCCTCCCTCCCTCCCTGTGTGTGTGTGTGTGTGTGAGAGAGAGAGAGAGTGTATTTATGTGTGTGTGTATGTGTGTAGCTCTGTCTTCCACATAAATAAATTTTTTCAAAGATTTATTTATTTGAAGGAGTTACACAGAGATTAGAGGTGGAGAGAGGGAGAGAGAGAGTGAGAGAGATTTTCCATCTGCTGGTTCACTCCCCAATTGGCCGCAATGGCTGGAGCTGTGCTGATCCCAAGCCAGGAGCTAGGAGCTTCTTTTGGGTCTCCCATGTAGTGCTTGGCTTTGGCCTGGTCCAGCCCTAACTGTTGCAAGCATTTGGGGAATGAGCCAGAAGATAGAAGATATCTCTCTGTTTTTCTTTTTCTGCCACTCTGCCTTTGAAATAAATGCCTCTTTTAAAAAAAGTGTAGAAGCAACCCATGTGTCTATCCACAGATGAATGGATTATCAAAAACGCAGCATATCCAAAGAATATTATTCAGCCTTAAAAAGAAATGGCATTCTTACATGTGCTACAAAATGGATACACCTTGAGAACATTAGGCTAAATGGAATTAGCCAGTCACAAAAAAAATACTATTTATTTCATTGGTGGGAGGTTATCTCGTGTACTCTAATTCATACAAACAGAAAGTGGGATAGCAGTTGTCAGCAGGTAAGGGGAGAAGGGAATGAGGCGTTTGGTTAATGGGTCACAATCTCTGTTTTGCAAGATGAAAAAGTTCTGGGGATGGGTTACACAACAGCATGAATATACTTAAGAACATTGCATTGTACACTTAAAAACAGTGAAGCTAACTTATGTTACGTGTTTCTTACTGCAATTTAAAACAGTCACCTGAAAAGAGTATATCTTCACCTGATTATTGGAGATGTCTTGTATCATGTACTCAGTGACTATCATGTATTTGGTTTGAGTTCTGCTGTTTCTCTTCTATTCCACTGATACCTTTGTCCATGTATTTGAACCATAGTGTTTTAATTGGAAAGGCTTTTGTAGTCTGTAAGGCTGGTCTCCCTTTGTAGTTTATCTTTGCAGTTTTTCTTTCTTTCATGTTTGTTTTTGCATATCAGTTTTAATACCAGCATGTTCAGCACTATAAAATGATTTGTTAGTACTGTTATTGGGATTTCATTGAATTTATAAATTAATTTAGGGGGAATTAATATGTTTATAATGTAGAATTGTCTTATCCAAGTATATTATAGTTTTTCAATTGTTTGTATTGTTTTAGTGTCTTTTAGGAGTATTTAAAATTTTTCCTTATCAGGTTTTTATTTGTTTAAGATTTATTTATTTGAAAGGCAGAGAGAAAAATTGAGAGAGATCGAGTTCAAGATCTTCCATCTGCTGGTTTACTCCACAAATGCCCACAATAGTGGGGGCTGGGCAAGCTAAAGCCAGAGCTAGAAACTCCATCTGGGCCTCCCAGATGGATGGCAGGAACCCAAGTACTTGATCCATTGTCTGCTGCCTCTCAGGTACATTATCAGGAAACTGTATTCAAAGTGGAGTAGCCAGGACTTGAACCGAACCACTATGGGATGTGAAATCCCAAATGATGACTTAACCTGCTGTGTTACAACACCTGTCCCCCAGGTTTTTTTTTTAAGAGCTTTAATCAGAAATAATTAACATAATACATAATTCACCTATAAAAATGTACAATTAAATAATTTTTAGTATATTCCCAGATATGTGCAATCATCATCATTACCTAATTCCAGAACATTTTCCTCACTCTAAAGAGAAACCCCGTACCCATTAGCAATCTCTCCTCATCCTCTTTTTTTACTAATCAGCCTCCTGTTGCTGTGGATTTGCCTATTCTGAATCTTATGTGTAAGTGGAATCAATAACATGTGGCATTTTGTGACTGATTCTCAGTGTAACACTTTTAGGTTTATTCATATGGTACGCTATCAATTTTTATTGGCAAATTTTTTCGTTATGGTAATGCCACTATGAACAGTTGTGCATGAGCTTTTGGGTAAACATGTGGTTTTTTGTTTGTTTGTTTGTTTTGACAGGCAGAGTGGATAGTGTCCCAGGCCATAGCAGAGAGCTGGCCTGGAAGAGGGGCAACCGGGATAGAATCCGGCACCCCAACTGGGACTAGAACCCAGTGTGCCGGCGCCACAAGGCGGAGGATTAGCCTGTTGAGCCACAGCGCCGGCCAACATGTGTTTTTAACTTCTTCATACAGGCTTTATGTATTTGTCATTAACTTTATTCTAAGTATTTCATCTTTATTGCTATTGGAGTTTCTCTACCATTATATGCTCCAAGTGTTTATTGTTTTTTTTTACTGTTTATAAATTAAATTAAATTTACATGTAATTTAACATATTGGTCCTACTTTGATTGTGGTATAAAGATAATGTCAACCTCATCAAATGAGGCATTGTTGGGAAGAGAATTATTTGGAAGACAGTGTATGTTCTTGCATTTGGTGGTGGATTTCTGTGTATGTTCTTAAAAAATTAATTTAAGGATTTTATTTCTTTATTTGAGAAGTAGAGTCACAGAGAGAGGGAGAGACAGAAAGATCTTCCCTGGTTCACTCTCCTGATGTCTACAAGGGCCGGAGCTGAGCTGATCCGAAGCCAGGAGCCGGAGCTTCTCCTGGGTCTCCCATGCAAGTTCAGAGGCCCAAGCACTTGGGCCATCTTCAACTGCTTTCCCAGGCCATAGCAGAGAGCAGGACCAGAAGTGGAGCAGCCCGGACTTGAACCTATGCCCATATGGGATGCCAGCACTGCAGGTAGCAGCTTTACCTGTATTGCCACAGTGCTAGCCCTCTGTGTATGTTATTTATTAAAATTTTAATTTAATTTTATTTGAAATGTAGAAAGAGAAAAATCTCAATTTGCTGTTCTTTTTCCAAATGCCTATAACATTTGGGGCTGGGCCATACTGAATTCAGGAGCCAGAAACTCAGTCCGGGTCCCCAGCTAAGTGGCAGGGACCTGTCTACTTGAATCATTACATGCTGCATCCTGTGGGACATGTTAGCAGGAGGCTGGAATTGGGAGTGGAGCCAGGACTCAAATCGAGGCATTGCACAATGGAATGTAGGTGTCCCAAGTGACTTCTTAACCGCTACAGCAGAGACCTGCTCTCGTGTGTGTCCTAGATTCAGCTGAGTCATGGTGTTGCTCAAATTTAACATACCCTTAGAGCATGTCTTTCTTTGTCAGTTTGGCACTTGGTTACTGAGGGGGTATGCTAACATCTCCTTGTATGATTGTGTTTCTTAGCTTCTCCTTGTAAGTTTGTCAGTTTTGCCTTACATGGTTATAAATTATGTTATGAAGTATATTCACATTTAGAATATAGTTAGGTATTGGGGCTGGCACTGTGGTGTAGTGGGTAAAGCTACCTCCTGCGATGCTGGCATCCCATATGGGCACTGGTGTGAGTCTCAGCTGCTCTACTTCTAATCCAGCTCCCTGCTAACAGCTTGGGAAAAGCCGTGGAATATGGCCCGAGTGTTTGGGCCTCTGCTTTCCATGTGGGAGACCTGGATGAAGCTGCTGGCTTCGGCCTGTCCCACCCCAGCCATTGTGGCCATCCAGGGAGTGAACTGTTGGGTGAAAGATAGATTGATCTTTGTGTCTGTAACTCTGACTTTCAAAAGAAATAAATATATCTTTAAAAATATATAGTGAGGCATCACATAATGACAGGGACGTGTTCTGAGGAATGCATCATTAGATTTCATCATTGTGCCAATATGTACTACACACAGGTGTTGCAAATCAATCACTGGATGTGGCCTCTTCATGCCGTTGTGGTAAATGTGGGATGTATGATACTGTTGTCAGCATAAGAAGGCATACTCTTTTACAGTAAAGTTTATTTTTGTTAAATTTATTTAATTTTCTTCAAAATCTAATTTGAAAGCAAGAGAGAGAGACAGAAATCTCCCATCCACTTGTTCACTCCCGAAATACCTCTTACAGTGTTGGACTTGGCCAGGCTAAAGCCAGGAGCTGGGAACTCAGTGTGGGTCTCCCACCTGGGTGGCAGGGATCTAACTGCTTGGGCTGTTACTTGCTGCCTCCCAGGGTGAACATTAGCAGGAAGCTGGAGTCAGAAGCAGAGCCAGGACTCAAACCACACCCTTCATAATGGAATGTGGGCATCCTAAACAGGGTCTTAACTGCTGTCCAAATGCTTACCACTAAACTTTATTATGAGTAACAAGAGTGTAGTCTAAAATATTAAGTATAGTATGATGATACTTCAAAGGTTCATGGAGGAAATGGAATGAGAAGATTTTGGCATAAAACTTTTTTAAATCCATGCATTTTTCATAAAATAATTTCCATGAACTTTTTGAAGGTCCCTTCCTCCTCTTTGGAGACAAAATAAACTTACCTTTGGATTTCATTTTTCCCTACTAACTTATTGAAGTACCCTTGCCTAGTAAGTACAGACACCAGTTCACAAGTGTTGATGTATGTGTACTGCACATAACTGCGGATGCTGTAATGTTCTGTGCAGTGTGTTTGTTTATGCCAGCACTCACAAACACATAAGCAATGTGTTGTGAAACAAGGTGATGGTGGTTACTGCTTCATTAGGCGTTAGGAATTTTCAGCCCCATTATCACTTTATGGAGCATTTTTGTGTACACAGTCTGTATCTGATAGAAAGTTATTAGGCCCTGCATGACTCTGTATTTTGCCTCTAATTGGAACCTTTAATCATAGTATCATTGTTATCTTTTTTTTAAGATTTACTATGGCGGGGGAGGTCTTCCATCTGCTGGTTCACTCCCCAGATGGTCCTGAAGCTAGGAACCTAGAACTTCTTCTTGGTCTCCCATGTGGGTGCAGGGGCCCAAGGAGCTGGGGCATCTTCCACTGCTTTCCCAGGCCATAGGAGAGAGCTGGATCAGAAATGGAGCAGCTGGGACTCAAACTGGCACCCATGTGGGATGCCAGCACTGCAGGCAGCGGCTTTACTCACTATGCCACAGCACCAGCCCCATCGTTTTATGTTCTTAGTATGCACAGACCATTTGCCTACTTTCACATCATCTTTCCTTTTAAATTCTATTATTTTCTGTGGGTATACTTCAGGCAAGTTTCTTGTAGACAGTAGTGGGGTTTTATTCTTGATTTTGTTTTTATTTTAATTCAGCGAGTCTTTTAAAATTATTTATTTGAGAGGCAGGCACATGTATGCTTGCGTGTGGACACACACACATACACCCAGAGCTTCTGTCCACTGGTTCACTCCCCACATGTCCACAACATTGGCGTAGGGGTAGGTTGAAGCCTGGAGCTGGAAACTCAATCCAGGTTTCCCATGTGAGTGACAGGAACCTCATTATTTGAGACATCCCCGATTATGTTGGCAGGAAGCTGAAGTCAGAATCAAGGGCTGGGGATTGAACCCAGGTGCTTTGACTTTGGGACACAGGTACCGTACACACTAGGTCAAATACCTACCACCAACATGAATCGTTTAACTAATGAATTTATATTGAGTATTCTGTTGAACTTGAATAACCTATTTGTATTTATTTCTATGGTCAAATTTTACTTCTTTTCTGTACTACTACTATTCTTTTATCTTGCCTATTTTTGTTTATACTTTATGTTTATTTTATACTTTTGTTTATTTTATAAGTATTTTATATTAGTGTTTGACTTACAATTTTTACTGAACATATTTAATTTATTTTTGTTAAGATTTGCTTTTTATTTATTTATTTGAAAATGAGTGTCACAGAAAGAAAGAGGCGGAGAGAGAGAGAAAGAATGAGAGAGAGAGAGAGATATCTTCCATCTGCTGGTTTACTTCCCAAATGGCTGCAATGGCCTGAACTGTGCCAGGCCCAAGCCAGGAACCCAGAACTGCTTCTGAGTCTCCTACATGGGTACAGGGACCTAAGCACGTGGGCCATTTTCCACTGCTTTCCCAGGCACATTAACAGGGAATTGGATTCGAAGTGGAACAGCAGGGTCTTGAACCAGCACCCACATGGGCTGCCAGCATTTCAGGTGACAGCTTAATCTGCGGTGCCACAACGCCAGCCCCAGAAAGTAGCTCTTAGGAGAGGGTTGGTTATAAAAGTGAATTGGACCAAGCCACTCTGTTTCCTGGCTTGCCGGGTGCATGCTCTACAGTTGCCACCTTCTGGCCTCACCAGACGGCTGAACCGATTGGGTCTGTGCAGTCTTGGTCTGCGAACCTCCAAAACTGTCACACTGTTTTCTTTTTAATATTTTTTCAAAGATTTATTTATTTATTTGAAAGAGTTACACAGAATGAGGAGAGGCAGAGAGAGGGAGGGAGGGAGAAAGAGAGGTCTTCTATCTGATGGTTCACTCCCCAATTGGTCATAATAGCTGGAGCTATGCCTATCCAAAGCCAGGAGCCAGGAGCTTCTTCCAGGTCTCCCACGCAGGTGCAGGGGCCCAAGAACTTAGGCCATTTTCTACTGCTTTCCCAAGTCATAGCAGAGAACTAGATGGGAAGTGGAGCAGCAGGGTCTTGAACCAGTGCCCATATGGGATGCCGGTGCTTTAGGCCAGGGCGTTAACCTGCTGCGCCACAGCGCCATCCCCTGTAACATTGTTTTCTAAGCAACATGAAGGCCTTCTTTAATTCTGATCAAAATGATTCCTTCTTATGTTGTTCTCTTGACTGTGTTTCTTCCAATTTTTTCCTCCTTTATTCATCTTCTGAAATTCTTCAGTATCAGTACAGCTATTGTACAAATGGTGTTTATATATACTCATTTAAAATTTTTTGGATGTTCCTCTTTCATTAATTTATTCTGAATTTAGAGTAATTTCCATTTTTCAGAAGTACGTATCCTTTGAGAGTGTCTTTATAGAATGTCTGCTTTTTTTTTTAAAAGATTTATTTATTTGAAAGTCAGAGTTTCAGAGAAAAGTAGTGACAGAGAGAGAGAGGGAGAGGTCGGTCTTCCATCTGCTGGTTCACTCCCCAATTGGCCACAACAGCCAGAGCTGCGCCAATCAGAAGCCAGGAGCCAGGAGCTTCTTCTGGATTGCCCACGTGGGTGCAGGGGCCCAAGGACCTAGGCCATCTTCTACTGCTTTCCCAGGCCATAGCAGAGAGCTGGATGGGAAGTGGAGTAGCCGGGTCTCAAACCGAAGACCGTATGGGATGCCGGCACGTAAGGCCAGAGTGTTAACCCTCTGCGCCACAGCGCCGCCCCCTGAATGTTTGTTGAAGCTTACCTCACTGAAAATGAATTTATTTCACCCTTGTTTTTGAAATACAGTTTAGAATTCACATTTCACATTGGGGCCGGCACTGTGGTGCAGCGGGTTAAAGCCCTGGCCTGAAGTGCTGGCATCCCATATGGGCTCCAGTTCTAGTCCCAGCTGCTCCATTTCCCATCCAGCTCTGCTATGGCCTGGGAAAGCAATAGAGGATGGCCGAACTCCTTGGGCCTCTGTACCCACGTGGGAGACCCGGAGGAAGCTGCTGGCTCCTGGCTTCAGATCGGCTGAGCTCCTGCCGTTGCAGCCATCTGGGGAGTGAACCAGCAGATGGAAGACCTCTCTGTACCTCTCTCTGTAACTCTGTCTTTAAATAAATAAAATAAATCTTAAAAAAAAAAAATTCACATTTCACATTCTCTTCCCTTAACAGCTCTACTGGGGTCACGTTATTATATACATGCAGACTATGTTACAACTTTACTGTTTTTGTTTTTTTTTTTTTTTTCCTTTTGAGAAACCTTCAATCTAATTGTTATTCCTTTGTAGATTGTCTGTTTTACCCTACGGCTACTTTTTTACCCCAATTTTTAAATTGTAAAATAAATATAAAGTTTACTATCTTCACCACTTTCTAAAAAAGATTTATCGATTTATTTTGAAAGGGAGAGAGAGAGAGACAGAAAATGCATATTAAGAGAAAACTGCATGGCTTAAAAATTTTTTTTGCACCAAAATATATTTCAATTATGTTTTTCCATAAACTTTTTGAAGTACCCTCATGTGGAGGGTGTGTGTGTGATGGATTTATCCTTTGTCATTTTTTAACCTCATTTTTTATGTTATTTTAGTGGATATAAACCCGTGTGTTCATATTATTTAAAAGTTTTTATTTATTTTTATTTTATTTGAAAGGCAGAGAGACAGATTTCCCACCCACTGGTTCACTCCCCAAATGCCTGCAACAGCCAGAGCTGGGCCAGGCTAAAGCCATAACTGAAACTCTCTCCAAGTGTCCCGTGTGGTAGCAGGGGCCCACATAATTAAGCTGTCACCTGCTGTGTCCCTGGATCTGCACTGTAAGGGAGCAGGAATCGGAAGCCAAGTAGTCTGGATTCAAAGTGGGCACTTCAGTGTGGAATGTGGACATCCCCAGCAATGTCCTAACCACTGCGCCCAACACCTGCCCCTGGATGTTCATATTTAACAGGAAGCTTATAATGCATTTTAATTATGCTATTTTTACTTAAAAATAATATTGTTACACACTCAGGAATTTCTTCTGTGTTCCTTTCTACTAGTGTTTATTTCAGTTTCTGAAATATGGGAGAGAATCCAAAGAGCAAACAGAGTTACAAAGAGTAAGGGTCTGTGGGCTAGATATCTGTGAGAGTTGAGAGAAATGACACCGAGAGCTGCTGGCTTGAAGAGCCGCATTGTATCTGTAGTTACATCTGGGGACCCCACTAATACACTAACTTGGACTCTGAGTCAGATTCAGTGCATTTGGTCTTATTCTGTTCTCTAGCTTTTTGGAGGAAAATACTTTCCTGTACACGGGATTTGATTACATCCTAATATTTAATGTCTGTTCAAGCTCACTTAGAAGGGATTCTATCTAAAATATTTTTTTTTAAGTATAGCTTTTCTCTGTTGATAGCTCATATGGTTATTTCTACTTAAATTAAGGAAATGGAAGTGTGGCCGACACCGTGGCTTAACAGGCTAATCCTCCGCCTTGCGGCGCCGGCACACTGGGTTCTAGTCCCAGTCGAGGTGCCGGATTCTGTCCCGGTTGCCCCTCTTCCAGGCCAGCTCTCTGCTATGGCCCGGGAAGGCAGTGGAGGATGGCCCAGGTCCTTGGGCCCTGCACCCGCATGGGAGACCAGGAGAAGCACCTGGCTCCTGCCTTCGAATCAGCGAGATGCGTGGGCCGCAGTGGCCATTGGAGGGTGAACCAACAGCCAAAAGGAAGACCTTTCTCTCTGTCTCTCTCTCTCTCACTATCCACTCTGCCTGTCAAGAAAAAAAAAAAAAAAAAAAAAGAAGAAGAAAAAAAGAAAAAAAAAAAAGAAAATGGAAGTGTACTGTGTGTGAAGGAAAATATAGAATTTTGAAACTTAAGTTGTAGCATAGTTTGTGTCCTTGGTACAAAATATAAGTAGTATAAAATGGTGTAAGAAAATCATCCTAATTTTCTGTAAGAATTAATAAAAAGGATAAAAAAATTAATATGTATTTCTCTCATTTTTTAGCCAGTCAGTTCTACTTCAGGAATAGTCATTGAAAGCAAGTGGTGGATGCCACACTGACTTGCCTGTAGCTGTCTTTATACAGCTACAACTAAACAGTTGGGACTGGAGATTCTTCCATATTATAACACAGTGAGCTCCTTCGGGTTTTTTAGACCACAGTTTGTTTAACCAGTACACCATTGGTAAAAAGGGTTTTTCTACTAATCTTTTGCTATAAAATTGACACCATAGTGAGAATCTTTATATATATGTGTGTGTGTGTCTGTGTGTGTGTGGTTCCATGTGAATTTGTAGAAAAAATTCATAGAAGGGTGTATGCAACTTGTAACTTGGATGGATATGGTGAAATTGCCCTCCACACACACAAAGAACAATATCTGTTTATTCTCTTGCCAGTAATGTGTCAGAAAGTCTGTTTCCCCTTATCCTTCTCAATGCAGTATATTGGTATCAGTATTTTAAAAACATTTTAGAATTTATTTTCATCTATTGAAAAGGCAGAGAGAGAAAGGGAATCTCTTATTTACTGGTTCATTCCCCAAATGTCCAGAACACCTGGGACTGGAACAAAGTGAACCCAGGATCCCAGAACTCCATATGAGTCTCCCATGTGTGTGGCAGGGACCCAAGTAGTTGAGCCAGCTCCTGTGCATATTAGTAGGCAACTGGATCAGAAGAGGCAGCCAGAGTTGAACCCAAGCACTCTAACTTAGGATTTGGGCTTTCCAAGCACGACTTAACCCCTGCAAACACCCACCCCTGGCATCAATATTTTTTAATCTTCTCTTGGAGCTTTATTTTACGTTTTTCTTATGAGTATGTTTTCTTATGAGTTACATAATTTCATCTATTTTAAATTTATTTGTGTTTTCTGTTATATATCCTTTGTCCATTTTTCTTTAGGTTTTTGGGCTTCTATTTATTTTTAGAAACTTATAATTTATGTTAGAAATGAACTCTTTATTATGAGTTGCAGATTTTTTTTCATAGGTTGATTTTCATTATAATTTCTTAAAGTGCAAAAAATTATATGTGTATTTACTTTGTAATCATATCATCCATTTTCCAAAATATTTATTTGAAAAACAGAGCAACAGAGAGAGAAAGAGAGGGAGAGGGGAGAGGGAGATCTGCATCTAGTGGTTGACTTCCCAAGTGGATGTTATACCCAAGTCTGGGCCAGGCTGAAGCCAGGGGCCTGTAACTCCATCCTGGTCACATAGATGGCAGGAGCCTAGGTACTTGGGCCATCTGCTGCTGCTTTCTCAGGCACATTAGTAGGAAGCTGGATCAGAAGTGGAGGAGCTAGGACTTGAAGTGGCACTGTGTATGGGATGCCTGCATTATAAACAGTGTCTTAGCTCTCTCTGCCATAACACTGGCTCCTCATATCTGTCTTGGAAGACTTGTGGGTTGGGGTTCATATGGCGTGGCAGGTTAAAGCCCCAGCCTGCAGTGCCGGCATCCTATATGGGCACTGATTTGAGTCCTGGCTGCTCCACTTCCTATCCAGCTCCCTGCTGATGCGCCTGGGAAAGCGGCTGGGGATGGCCCGATTTTTGGGCCCCTGCACCCACTTTGGAGACCTGGATGAAGCTCCTGGCTTCAGATTGGTTCAGCTCCAGTCGTTGCGATCATTTAGGGATAGGACCAGCAGATGGAAGACACCTCTCTCTCTCTGTCTCTACCTCTCTCTAACTCTGCCTTTCAAATAAATAAAAAATAAATCTTTAAAAAAAAATCAGCTGTCAGCGATTTAAAAAATTTAACTACCATGTTTTCTTGTTTTGCCTAAAAATTACATTTAATTCTGTGGTCCATCTGGAATTTATTTTGAGTGAAGTATAAATTATGACTGTTATTAAATTTTTTCCAGACAATTACTCAGTTGTCACTTGTTTCAACCCTGTATATTGGATGATCCACCTGATTAACTTCACCAATTTTAAGTGTTAATTTTGACTTTCACTAAATTTCTTTGTGGACTTGAATCTATCCCTGGACTTGTTTTCTGTTCTATCAATATGTGTTTTTTAAATTATTTACCGGGGTATAATATTATAATTATTATAAATCTGTAACTTCCTTTTATAGTTGAATGGGGTTGATTCTTCCCTGTTTCCAACTTTTTTAAAAAATACATTTTTCTATTTATTTGAAATGGAGAGATAGAGATAGAGATAGATAGATATCTTCCATCGGTTGTTTCACCTAAATGCCCACAACAGGCAGGCTGAAGCCAGGAGCCTGAAACTCAGTCTTAGTCTCCCATGTATATGGCAGGGACCCAAATACTTGGGGGCTGTCACTACTGTCTCCCAGATTGTACATTAACAGGAAGCTGAAATCAGTGTTTCCAGAATTTTATGGCTATTTTTGCTTATTTTGCCCTATTGGGTTTTGTATCATCTGGTCTAATTAGAAGGAAAACATATTAATTTTATTATGATTCATTCTATTTGTAGATTAATTTGGGGGCAGTTTATCTTGTTATGGTTTTGCATTTTGTCATTCAAGAGCCTTTTTTAAAATTTATCTTTTCTATTCCTGGGTATTTCTTGCTTAATTTCTTCCTAATTTTTCTTTTTTGTTGTTGTTGCTATTGTTAAGTGGTAACTGCTTCTGTTATATCTTCTCAACAGCTGGTATTAGAAGACATGGTTCCATATATATGTTTAGAAGATCCTAATTTCTGAGTATTATGTAATCATCCATCTTCACTTGAGTCTTTCGGGGCTTCTCTGTAAACAATCATATCCATATAAAAGTGATCTTACTTTTACCTCTTTGGTTCTGCTATATGTACTACTATCTTGTTAATTGCTTTGTCTACCTGTACAACAATGTTAAATAATCATGGTGAGTAATAAGAATAGACATCATTTCCTTTTTCTTTTTTCAAGATGATTTATGTCAAAGGCAAGAGTAACAGAGAGAGAGAGAGAGAGAGAGAATCTCCCATCTCCTGATTCACTCCCCAAATCCACAACAGATGGGGCCAACCCAGGCTGATGCCAAGAGCCAGGAACCCCATCTGGGTCTTCTACAAGGATGACAAAGACTCAAGTACTAAATCTGCCACTTGCTGCCTTCCAAGTGCATCAGCAGGATGCTGGATCTGAAGCTGAGCAACTGGAACTCAAACCATTTACTCTGAAATGAGGTGCAGACATCGGAAGTGGTGGCCTAACCCACTGCGCCATAACACTCATCCCACGGAGATACCATTTGTGGTTTTCTTGACTACGATTGTTATTTCAGTGATATCTAATGAAAACTATACCCATAGATGCTTGAAAGAACGTTTGATAAAATTGTATATGTGCTGTGGTTTGGATGTGAGTTTGGATGTTGAGTATTCCCCAGAGGTACATGTGTTAAAGGCCTGGCCCCCAGGGTGATGCTATTGGAAGGTATTGGAACTTTTGGGAGCTGAGGCCTGTTGGGAATTCCTTAGGTCACTGGTGGTGTGCCCTTCTCACAAGGGAAGGTTTTTATAAAATCCTGAGTTAGGCCCAGCCTTTCTCTGCTTCCTGGGTCTCTGTGAAATTCTTTCTCTGCACAAGCATTGCCATTGCTACCACCACCCTCCTCAGATGCTCAGCCAATGGGGCTGTCCAGTCTTGAATGTGAACTTGTAAAGTTGTGAATTAAATGAATCTTTTCTCTTTATAAAGTTAGTTGCCTCGGGGCGCTGATTGGAGTCCCGGCTGTTCCACTTCTGATCCAGCTCTCTGCTATGGCCTGGGAAAGCAGTAGAAGGTGGCCCAAGTCCTTGGGCCCCTGCACCTGCGTGGGAGATTTGGAAGAAACTCCTAGCTCCTGGCTTTGGATCAGTGCAGCTCCAGCCTTTGTGGCCATGTGGGGAGTGAACCAGTGGATGGAAGACCTCTCCCTCTCTCTCTCTCTGCCTCTGCCTCTCTGTAACTCTGCCTTTCAAATAAATAAATAAATCTTTAAAAATGAGTAAATAAAGTTTGTTGCCTCAGGTATTTTATTGTGTTAATGGAAAGCTAATATGTACATGCATTTTTAATAGAATATAGTCTCATTCAGTATCCATTTTCATTAAGAATGTCATCATTTTGCTTGCTCTAACTTTATAGAAATGCATCCCTATTGTATTGCTATTTTTTAGACTCTCTTACCTGGGAGGTTTATCCATGTTGTTACACGTTACTGCAGTCAATGGATTCTCATTTCTGTATGGCTGCTGGATGCTTTGCCTAGATCTCCTCTTCCTCACCTAACTACTGTTCTGCACTTACTCGGGCTAGTGGCTCACAGCAGCATCTCTTACTGGGACTTGCTCTTGCCTGAGGCACTGTTTGCCTAGCATTAATGCTGTTTCCCTGAGGTTTCTCTAGGTCCTGTGGCCTGTACTTGATGTTGCAGGGATCTGACTTCAACTTGCCTTCTCTGCGACTCTGATGGGCTCTATTTTATGTCAGCTGAGGCTCCCACTGCAGCATCACTGCATTAGTTTCTTCCGTTCTTCGCTCGTTAGAAGTATGTCTCCCAAGAGCACTCCCCAGGAAACTTCCTTCGTGTTAGTCTCTTTCTCAGAGTCTGTTTTGGAGGAATGAATCTAAGACAAAGACAGTATTGGAAGTGGTCCTAGGTGGCAGTCAAAGAAGGGGTTTTCAGCCGGTGCCGTGGCTCAACAGGCTAATCCTCCACCTTGCGGCACTGGCACACCGGGTTCTAGTCCCGGTCGGGGTGCCGGATTCTGTCCTGGTTGCCCCTCTTCCAGGCCAGCCCTCTGCTGTGGCCTGGGAGTGCAGTGGAGGATGGCCCAAGTGCTTGGGCCCTGCACCCCATGGGAGACCAGGATAAGCACCTGGCTCCTGGCTTCGGATCAGCGCGATGCGCCGGCCACAGCCACCATTGGAGGGTGAACTAACGGCAAAGGAAGACCTTTCTCTCTGTCTCTCTCTCACTGTCCACTCTGCCTGCCAAAAATTAAAAAAAAAAAGAAGGGATTTTGAAGATGGATCTCTCATGGGCTATTCTGGCAGTGAAGACTCCATTGTTGGTGGGAGGTAGAACTATATAGCTGGGTTTGCCCTGAACTTACCATTGCCTGGGAGCCAAATGACCAATAAAATTTTGATATATTGTTATTTAGACTGAGATGTAACATTCCGTAGTTTTTTGGGCTTAAGATACTATAGTCTTACACTATTCTGTAATACCCTTTGAAATGTAATTTAAACAATTGATGTGTTAGTTCTTTGAGAGCAAAGATTCCTTATGCTGGCTTCCTTTTAACAAAGTAGGATTTATATTCTTATTTATTTATTTGAAAGTCAGAATTACAGAGAGAGAAAGAGAGAAAGAGAGAAGAGAGAGAGAGAGAGAGAAAGCGTGCGTGCGAGAAAGAGCATCTATCCATTGGTTCCCTCACACATGACCATAACAGACGGGGCTGGGCCAGGCCAAAGCCAGGAGCTTCTTCCCAGTCTCCCATGTGGGTGCGGGGGCCCAAGTACTGGCACATTAGCAAAGGGCTGGATCAGAAGTGGAGCAACCAGGACTCAAACGGCACCCATATGGGATGCTGGTGCTACAGGTGGTGGCTTTACCTGCTATGCCACAGTGCTGGCTCCTAACAAAGTAGGATTTTTTTTTTTTTGCTTTAATAAACCTTAAGCAGTCTCCAATAAAGAACAGCCAGTAAAAGTGCATCTTTTTAATGTTTTTTACACCTTAAAATAATTCTCTTGCTGACTGCAAACATAAAGGCTGTTTGGCAGTATTCAGAAAAATCGTAGTAAGACAGTTTTCCCACTTAGTTTGTAGTCTTCAATAATTATTAGAAGTTACTGTTATCAAACAAGTAAGACTGCATCTTTGCATCCATCATTTTCAAGATTGTTGGTAACCTGGGCGTATTTCCCCCAAATAACCTTGCCTCCTTGCGTCACAAGGCCCAACTCACTCACATTCACCTCAGTGACACTGCCTTTGGTAATTACACCCAAAGTTGTATATAATGGGGATGATGGATTCTTTTTTACACCAAGTATTGGCAGACAGAAGGTGGCTTTCAGTTCTGGATGTGTTACATGGGCCTTCTTCAAACGTAAGCCCATTGGTCTAATGAATCTTTCATATTTAGGTGGTTTTCTTGTAAAGCCATCTCCATCAAAGCAGACTTTGGTAACCATCCTCTTCCACGCCTTCTTTTTCTTTTTCCTGTCCGAATAACTTTTTTTTTTTGGACAGGCAGAGTGGACAGTAGAGGGAGACAGAGAGAAAGGTCTTCCTTTTTGCCATTGGTTCACCCTCCAGTGGCTGCCGCGGTAGGTGCGCTGCGGCCGGCGCACCGCGCTGTTCCGATGGCAGGAGCCAGGTGCTTCTCCTGGTTTCCCATGCAGGTGCAGGGCCCAAGAACGTGGGCCATCCTCCACTGCACTCCCTGGCCACAGCAGAGAGCTGGCCTGGAAGAGGGGCAACCGGGACAGGATCGGTGCCCTGACCAGGACTAGAACCCGGTGTGCCGGCACCGCAAGGAGGAAGATTAGCCTACTGAGCCACGGCGCCGGCCCCGAATAACTTTTAATACTTCTGTTTCTCCCTGGGCACGAACTTTAGGCAGAGGGACTTCCCATTTTCCCGCCTTCTCTTTTCGTTTTTGTTTAATCATGTTGGAAAGTACTTTAGCTCGGGACTGTCCCTCTCTGTCTAGCAGACAGGCAGGCACTGCTCCCTTGGGAGTCTTTTCATCATTCTTTTGTTTGGTGTTTCTCTTCGCATGCATCTTGATAGTCTTTTTCATCTATTTTCTCAGCATGGTGCTGCTTATGGTAGAGCTTAGCCTTCAGACCAATCATCTTTTTTGCTTTCTTTGAACGTTCATGAGCCTCCCGACTTTCCTTTTTTCTCTTTTTCTCATGGCAATCCAAACGGTAACCATAGCGTTTACGGTGTAATTCAATATATTTATTTTGTGGCATGGTGACGGCCTTAGAACCACCAGGTGCAGCCTCCTGGGTGCGAAGAAGTTCCCAACTTTCAGGGCTCAGAAACCCATGAGACCACAAAGTAGGATTTAAAAGAATCCACACCATGTGCAAACATCTCTAATGCCAATCTTTTCTGATTTACTAGGGGGTAGGTTGACAAGGTTGAACTTGTTTCCAGTGGGTGTAACAGACAACTGGCTAGCTGTAATGGATAGGTCTTTCCTTTGGCCCTCTTTAAATGAGGTGTGTTGCCTCCTATCCCAGGCATATGCTACTCCTTTAAAGAGTTTCTAAACTGGATAGCCAGTCAAGGAGGGCCTCTCCACCTTGGTTTACTGCTCACAGCAGAATTAGAAAGCAGTTTTGGCTGGCTTAACACCAACAGTTGAAATCGTCCATAAACAGCTTAGGTTTTTGTCTTAGCAGAAGTCTCTCCATTGTGCTTCCATGGTGCCCTATATATCTTTCTAGTTTTTGCAGAATTGTAGCATGTTACACAGAAGACATTTGTCTTGTTCATTTGTTCGTGAGCTTTTGAAATTTTCTAAATTCAAAATAAGGAAAGTCAGAAAGCCAGAACTCTCCCATCTGCTGGTTCATTCTCCAAATGCCTGCAGTAGCCAGAACTGGGCCAGGCCAAAGCCAAGCCCTGGGAACTCAGGCCTGGTCTCCCATGTGGGTGACAAGGACCTAAATATTTGAGCTATCACCTGGTCCCTCCCAGGGTGTGCATTAGCAGGAAGCTGGAATTGGGAGATAGAGCTCGAACTTTATCCCAGGTATATATGCTGATTCACTCCCCAGGTGGTCACGACAAGTGGAACTGATCTAGTCTGAAGCCAGGAGCTTCTTCTGGATCTTCCATGTGGGTTCAAGGGCCCAGGCACCTGGGACATCCTCTGCTGCTTTTCCCATTTGTAGGGAGCTGGATCAGAAATGGAGCAGCTGGGATTTGAACCGTTGCCCAAATGGCATGCCAGCATCACAGGCGGTGGCTTAACCTGCTATACCACAACGCCGGCCTCTCATGAACTTCTTAAGCTATGATTTCTTTATGCCTCTTGGAAATAATACAATGCAGGGCATAGCTAGGCTCTGAATAAATGTTGAACAAAAGATGAACCTGGCCTCCTTGAAAGCCCAAGCCCCCTAGTTGCTCATTGACAGTTCCAACAATTTTTTTTTTTACTCATCCTATGTGTTTTTTCCAAATCTCCCTGGTGAGTATCCACACTTTAAAGCTGATGCCACAGGTCTGGTTCTGTTCTCGTCATGAGCTGTTGGGCTCCCCTGCACTCGGCTGCCTCTTTCAGGGAGTCCCCACTATTTGCAGATGACGTTGTTGAGCTGGTTTGGTTTTCTGTTCTATAGCCCAACTAAATTAGTGTGACACAACCCCAGGACTGTGGGGGAAGCAGACGTCGCAGTTGTTGAATTCCAGTGCCAAAAGGTGTTTCTGTGCCCAGTGAGCGAGCAGTGTCACGGGCACATGAACAGGACTGTTGTGCCTCAGAGCACCTGCTTGGGTGAGGTGTCAGACAGGAGTGCATCACTGCTACATGAGCTGCAGACCTGTCCCAGCTGCCTCAGCTGACAGCGGCTGGGATCTCCATCTCCACCCCCGTTGAACCTTACTGCTGCAATATCCTAGAAAGCAAAGTAACCCGTAAGCAAAATGATACGCACAACCGCTACCTCTGTGTGGAGAGCTTCACAGACTTGCTGGGTAGGTAGGAGATTTTAGTCATCTGGTTCTGTTACTTCTGAAATATTTTTTACCAATGATTAGGCTGGTAAATGGCACGTTTAGTTTGTGGGTTCATGTTTATTAGGAATGAATGCTTTATTTTCTATGGTATGAATCTTTCTTCTTTTTGTTCCTGTCTCAATGATTGCACTTCTCTTTAAGAAAATATAACACTCTATCATGAATATATTTTGCATGTTGGTCAGTAATTCTATAGTTAGTGTTTTGAAGAATCTCCACCTTATTTTCTGCAGTGCTCAAAACTTTTTTGATGACCATGAAACTTGAAGGATAGCTTGGCGGGATAAAATATTGTTGGTTTATATTTTCTTAAGGTTCTTCAAAAATGCTGCTGCATTGTTTTGCTTTATATGTTCTTGAAAAATTTGATGATAATTCCCTAGGATTTGTATATTATTTGTCTTTTTGGCTATATGCCCTGAATTTTTTAAAAGAAATGTTTATTTGTTTATTTGAAAGAGTGTTAGGGGGAGAGAGAGAGAGAGAGAGAGTTCCCTCCCGGTTTCCTACCCAAATGGCTTACATTGCCAGGTTTGGTCCAGGCTGAAACCAAGAACCAGGAGCTGCATCCTGGTCTTCCACTTCATTGTCAGGGGCCAGGCACTTGGGCCATCTTCAGCTGCCTTCCCAGGTGCATTAGCAGGAACCTGGACTGGAAGCACAGCAGCCAGGACTTAAGTACACTCTGATACAGGATGCTGGTGTTGTAAGGGGTGGTTTAACCTGCTGCGCTACAACACCGGCCCCTCTTTTTTTTTTTTTTTTTATTATTATTTGACAGAGTTATAGACAGTGAGAGAGACAGAGAGAAAAAGGTCTTCCTTCCGTAGGTTCACTTCCCAAATGGCCGCTACGGCCGGCGTTGGGCCGATCCGAAGCCAGGAGCCAGGTGCTTCCTCCTGGTCTCCCATGCGGGTGTAGGGGTCCAAGCACTTAGGCCATCCTCCATTGCCCTCCCGGGCCAGAGTAGAAAGCTGGACTGGAAGAGGAGCAACCGGGACTAGAACCGGCGCCCATATGGGATGCCGGCGCCGCATGCAGAGGATTAACCAAGTGAGCCACGGCGTCAGCCCCCCCTCATTTTTTTGTTAAAAGGTTTACAATAATATTTGTCATGAGTTGATGATCCTGGATCATGTTTTCTCAACTATGTTGTAGGTCCTTTCATTATATAGATTTAAGTCTTTTATTTTTGGAAATTTTCTTGGAATGTAGCTTTAATGTTGTTTTGATTTTTGTTTCTTTTTAAATATTTATTTATATTCATCTACTTGAAAAGAAGAACAAAACAGAGAGGAGAGATCTTCCATCTGCTCTTTCTATCCCCAAATGGTTGCAACAGCCAGGAATGGGCCAGGCAGAAACCAGTAGCCAGGAACTGCATCTGGGTCTCCTGTGTGGGTGGCAGGGACTCATGTGCTTGAACCATCATTTGCTGCCTTCTAGCAGGATCAGAAATGGGGTAGCTGGGACATGACCTAGCATTCTCATATGGGATGTGAGTATCACACGTGGCAGCTTGTCCCACTGTGCCACAGTGCCTATCTCAGATGATATGTTTGTACCTGAGAAATCAAAAATCAATTGGTTTATAGTAAAATCACTATAAATAGTAAGAGAATTCAGTTATGTAATAGATTACAAAATTTAAAAGTCTGGCTTTAAAAAAAAAAAGATTTATTTATTTGAAAATCAGAGTTACAGAGAGAAAGGCAGAGAAGTCTTCCATCCACTGGTTCACTCCCCAAATGACAACAGTGGCAGAAGCTGAGCTGATCCAAAGCCAGGAGCCTAGAGATTCCTCCAGGTCTCCCACTTAGGTGCAGGGACCCAAGGACTTCAGCCAATCTACTGCTGCTTTCCCATGTCATAGCAGAGAGTTGGATCGGAAGTGGAGCAGCTGGGTCTCAAACCGGCACCCATGTGGGATGCCAGCACTGAGGACAGCAGCTTTACTGGCTACGTTACAGCGCTAGCCCCCAAAGTCTAACTTTGTTATTTGCAAATGCTTGGAACATATGGTGGAGAACCAAGTATATAATAGCAGCAATACCAAAATGAAATGAACAAAAGGACCTCAAAAACAAAACAAATGAAATGCCTAGAAGTAACCATAACAAAAAGTGTCAAAACCTGTTGTATTACTTTCTCAGGGCTACTCTTTCCAAGTAACACAAGACAGTTGTTTTAAAACATCAGAAATGTACCTGTTCTTTCACAGATTTATAGCCTGTAAGTTTAAAGTCAAGGCATCAGCCAGGTCCTGCTCCCTCCAAGCCATGACAGAGTCTCCTTCCATGCATCCTCCAACTCCTATAGCTCCGGGCATTCCCAGGCGTGGGACGGCATCACCCTCTTCACCTTCACCTTCCCAAACCGTCTTTCCTCTCTGCCTCTGTCTGTTTCTTTTTTCTTCTCTGACAAGACTGCCGGTTATCTTATGATTTCCTTATAACTTGATTACATTTGCAAAAGACCTTATTTCCAAATAAGGTCACATTACAGGTAGCAGGAGTTAGGAGTTGAACGCATCTGTAGTGAGGAATACAGTTAAACTCATAACACCCATGTGAAGGAAATTTAAAATACTCCTGAAGAACTCTACTGAGAGTAGAGTTTGAGTAAGTAGAAATATATGTCATTTTCTGTGATTAGAAGACAGCAGTATGAAGATGTTCAATTTCTAAATTATTAATTTAGAGAAAACTGATGTGATCCAGTAAAAACACTGACATTTTCCAATCTTGGAACTAGAGGTGTATATTGCAAAGTTCAAGTAGAAAAGTAGAACAGCAGTGTTAATGAATTAAAATATGAAAAACAAGAACAAAATGAAATTGCCTGCAGATAACTCTTTTATAAAACCAATAGGTGCTGTGAGGTAGTAGGTAAAGCCTCCGCCTGTGGTGCCAGCATCCCATGTGGGCGCTGCCCCACTTCCAATCCAGCTCCCTGCTAATGTGCCTGGGAAAGCAGCAGAGGATGGCCGCAGAGCATGAGCCTCTGCACCCATGTGGGAGACCTGGAAGAAGCTCCTAGCTCCTCTCTTTGGATCGGCTCAGCTCCAGCCATTGGTGACCATTTGGGGAATGGGTCAGCGGATGGAAGGTCTCTCTCTCTCTTTTTTTCTCTCTGTAATTCTGCCTTTCAAGTAAATAAATATTTTTTCTTTTAAGAAAAAAAAAAACCTGTTTAATAAACACTGTAGCAAATGCATTGGTTAGGGAAAATTATGAAGAAACAGCTACCTTTAAAGACTACTAATTTAAATACAGGCAAATTTCTGCACCTGCGAAGAGCAAATTTAATACCTCTCCAAATTGCACATATCATAGACCAAGCAATTCCATATATGAAGTTAGGTATGCATAAAGTTGTTCACTGAAACACTGTTTATAATAAAAGATTGGAAACTCAAATTTCAACAAGAGGGGAACTGGTTAGATAATGTTATAGTCATGTAATAGAATATTAGGCTATTGTGAAAAAGAATGAGACTATTCTCTTTGTACTGATATTGCAGGATCTTAAAACTATATCAAAGGGTTGGCACTGTAGTTTAGTAGGCTAAGCCTCTGCCTGTGGTGCCAGAATCCCATATGGGCACTGGTTTGAGTCCCAGCTGCTTCACTTCCAATCCAGCTCCCTGCAAATGGCCTGAGAAAGCAGTGGAAGATGGCTCAAGTGCTCGGGCCCCTGCACCCGTATAAGAGACCCAGAAGAAGCCCCTGGCTCCTGACTTTGGATCTGCTCAGCTGTTGAGGCCATTTGGGGAGTGAACCAGCAGATGAAAGACCTTTTTCTCTGTCCTTCTCTCTGTCTGTAACTCTGCCTCTCAAATAAATACATAAATCTTAAAAAAAATTATATATAAAAATATATCAAAGCACAATATAAAGTGGGAAAAGTAGGATGTTCTTGTGTTGCTTATAATGCTCAGAGAAACCCCAGGTAGTACATGAACATAGGTACTAGGACTGTAACTGTCCCACACAGAGGTGTCAGTGGTGTGGGTGGGAAATAGAGAAACAGGAACAGCATTAGGAAAATGACATTGCACTGTGTGCCTTTTATACCGTCTGGCTCTCCTCCCTTTTACCATATTAATGTATTAACTATTAAGCAAACCGAATTAAAAATAAGTTGTATGGTGTCTTTTTAACTTTGACTTTAATTATAGACTTAAAAAAAGTTGCAAAACTAGAATGTAGAGCTACTGTATACCCACCAACCAAGTGGTAACATCTAATGTAATGATAGTTCATTATGAAACCAGGAAATTGACATGGACACAGTATAATTAACTGGACTACAGATCTTAAAATTGATTATCACCAGTTTCAGTGCCCATGCATTTAAAAGAAGTGTTTATTTTCACCTACTTGGAAGGCAGAGCCACTCGGGGAGGGTAGATTTTCCATCCATTGTTTGACTTCCCAGATGCCTGCAATAGCCATAGCTGGGCCAGGTTGAGGCAATGAACAAAGGAACTCCATCTTCATCTCCCAGGGACCCAAACCCTTATCCCCTGCTGCATTCCAGGATGTATGTGCAGGAAGCTGGATTAGAAACAGAGTAGTCAGGACTGAAACCAGCACTCTGATAGGAGATGGGGCGTCACAGGCACAGCTTGACTCGCACTACAATGCTGGCCCCATGTGTGCTCTCTTTTGTATGTCTTTATATACCGTTCTGCAACTTACTTATTTTTTCTTTAAATATTTATTTATTTGAGAGGCACAGTTACAGAGAGAAGGACAGAGAGGTCTTCCATACACTGGTTCACTCCCCAAATGGCTGCAATGGCTAGAGCTGGGCTGATCCAAAGCCAGAGGCCCAGAACTTCTTCCGGGTCTCCCACATGGGTGCAGGGGCCCAAGCACTTGGGCCATCCTCCACTGCTTTCCCAGGTCATTAGGAGGGAGCTGGATCAAAAATGAAGCAGTCAGAACTTGAACCAGCACCCATATGGAATGCCAGCAACACAGGTAGGGGCTTAACCTACCATGCCACAGTGCTGGCCCCTGGGACATATTTTCACATGTATAAGTTAATATAGCCACTACCACAATCAAAATATGGAACTCCTCTGTCAACACAAAGAGATTGCATTATAATAACATTTAAGAGTCACTCTTAAGTGAAAAATTATTGCAACATGATGCCATTTAACAAGGCTAAAATTTGAAAAAACTAAAAATCCATGTTTCTCTCCATCGAAGTACTTACACGAAAATACATAGAATGAACTCTATGTAAGAATATTTACCAAACTGATAACAGTGAAATTCATAAATTAGATTTGAAATGTTCATACGGGCATTTTCGCTGTACTTAGATCTTTATAACTAGAATATTTTCATGTATCATCTGTAATTTTTTTTATAGAATATATATAAGTGGGGCTGGCACTGTGGCTTAGTAGGCTGAGCCTCCAACTGTGGTGCCAGCGTCCCATATGGGTGCTGATTCATGTCCCAGCTGCCCCTCTTCCGATCCAGCTCTCTCTAATGGGAAAACAGTGGAAGATGACCCAAGCACTTGGGCCCTTGCACCCACATGGGAGACCCAGAGGAAGCTTCTGGCTCCTGGCTTCAGCCTGGCCCAGCTTTAGCCATTGTGTCCGTTTAGGGGAGTGAATCAGCAGATGGAAAACCTTCCTCTCTATCTCTCCCTCTCTGTTAACTACCTTTCAGATACATAAATAAAAACTTTAAAAAAGTGTATATATATATATGTGTGTGTATGTGTATATGTGTGTGTGTGTGTATAAAGAATATAAATGTCAGTGAATTCTGTTAATGGTACTCCTAGTGAGAATTGAGATAAGGTAGAGGGATAGGGATTGAGAAGACTTGCTTTGAATTGCATTTTCTTGTGTACTGTTGAATATTTTTATTATAAGCATGTATAATTTTTTTCATTGAAAGAATTTTTTACAAATACAAAATCTGTATTATGGAGGCCTCATCTATAGGATTTCTCAAGTCGGATTGGCAATTCTAGGCAGGCATTATGGCATAGTAAGTAAAGCTACTGCCTGTGATGCCAGAATCCCATATGGGCACTGGTTCATGTCCTGGCTGCTCCACTTCTGATCCAGCTCCCTGCTAATGCACTTGGGAAAGCAGCAGAAGATGGCCCAATATTTAGACCCCTGCCATGGGAGACCCACGTGAAGCTCATGGCTCCTTGGTTTGCCTGACCCAGCAATGGAAGATCTCTCTCTCTCTCTCTCTTTCTCTGTGTCTCCCTCTCTAACTCTGACTTTCAAATAAATAAATAAATCTTTTTTTAAAAAAAGTGGCAGTATCAGACTCAGAATCTGTTTTGCTTATATAACAATATTCATATATGTATTTTACATATAAACATACATGTATACATATATAGTCCTAGAAATATCTGTACAAATACTTTTAAGTTATTCTGTTTCAGTGGTAGGATTTAGTCATTATAATTTCATTTTTTTGTGCTCTGTTTTGATTACTTTTAGAAGTCCACTGCACTATCCATTGTACCATGAAGGGATTACTTTTTAGTGAGCGTATGTATCATTCTGCTTTCCCCTCCCTCCCCAAATTTGTCTTTAAAAAGGAACAACAAATGACAGGAAAAAATCCATACCCTGCTTCAAAGTTGAGAAAGTTGGTGACAGTTTTTACAGTTAACCCCTGTTAGTTCAAACTTCACTGCTGTCATTGTATTCTGTGGTGTCTTTTAGGGATTTATGGCTGTTGGGAATTTCAGCCTATATGGATGAAAAAGTACTTAGTGTGTGGGGAGCTTAAGAACATACCATTTCCCCCAGAAGTTTCTTTTAGATTAAAAAGATACTGGGGCCAGCGCTGTGACGCAGCGGATAGAGCCGCCGCCTGCAGTGCCAGCATCCCATATGGGTGCTGGTTCGAGTCCCGGCTGCTCCACTTCTGATCCAGCTCTCTGCTATGGCCTGGGAAAGCAGTAGAAGATGGCCCAACTCCTTGAGCCCCTGGACCTGCATGGGAGACCTGGAAGAAGCTCCTGGTTCCTGGCTTTGGATCGGCTCAGCTCTGGCCATTGCAGCCAGTTGGGGAGTGAACCAGTGGATGGAAGACCTCTCTCTCTGCCTCTCCTTCTCTCTCTGTGTAACTGACTTTCAAATAAATAAATAAATTTTTTTAAAAAAATACTAAAGTACACTCAGAATAAGATCTAGCATTCCCTGGCACATGACTATAGTTCACAATAATGTGTTACATGCTGTATGAGGAACTAGAAGAGAGCACTCAGAAGTTCCAAACATAAAGAAAAGACAAGGAAATACGAGTACTAATCACTTGATCAGTTAAAATGATACAGGTGTGTTGCAATATTGAACTGTACTTTATTTTCATCTACTTGAAAGGCAGAGGGAGAGAGATTAAAAGAGATTTCATCTTCTCTTTCATTCTCTAAATGCCTGTAGCAGCCAGGAATGGACAGACAAAGCCAGGAGGAGCCTAGAAATTCATCTGAGTTTCCCATGTGGGAGGTAAGGGCCCAAGCACTTAAGCCATCATCTGCTGCTTCCCACAATGAATTAGTACGAAGCTGGATCGGAAGTGAAGACCCGGAACTCCAGCTGGCACTCTGATTTAGGATATGTGAAGGTCCCGAGTGGTGGCTGAACATGCTGTGCCAGAATTCCTGCTCCCAAAATTCTTTTAAGCTTATTAAATAAAATTTAAACTATTTAATTTGTATCCTTAAACATTTATAAGCAATGCAAATATCTTTAATGGGTTTAAAAAGCTAGAATTACTTTATACTTAAAGCTGTTTAGAATTTACCTTTTTATGATACCATGAAACATATGGTAATATATATCTCATTTATCTAAACTTTAAGGTAAAGTTTGGTTCTGTATGACCTTGAACAACTCATTTAAGCTCTATGATTGAGTTTTCCCTCCTGTGAGTAGAGGTGACTATTCTGCAGAGTTATTTTGAAGAATTACTTATTAAACGACTCTTGCAGTGATGCTGATAACAAATTATTTCCTTTTCATTAGACTGTGGACTAAATATGTGTCTAATAAGTACAGTGGTGTTCTAAATAAGCATTGGACATGCCAGTGTTTTCTTTATTGATTGCTGCCCTTTGCTTGTCCCATGGTCTTCTCCTGGGACTCCTGTTGAGTAAATCAAACCATTTTTTGCTTTCCTAATTCTTTATACAGTATTTTATCTATAAACTTATATTAGTACCAAAATAGGACTTTAAAAACACGTCTGGCCTGTTTTGATGAATGAAATAAGGCTAAATCTTGATGCTTGTGTCACTGGTCTAAAACGGAGCTGATCTAGAAATGAGACTTTGCTAAGCAGCATGTGTGTAACAGGTGATTAATCCATGCAGCCATTCTGCATAATGAATTCATGGTTTAAAATCTGGAATTTGCTACTTAGTAAAAGACCCTTTCTGTTAGGTTCTTGGCAAGATATTGAAGTGTGACTTTGTTCTAAATTTGAGTGATCCCATCCAATACTGCTTCTTTGGATAGGGGCAAAAATAAGTTTTCTTTCTCATACTTTCGTGTTCAGTAATTAATAAATGATAAGTATTGATAATCTGTTACGTGTATTTGAAACAAAGGCAGCCTTTTGGTTTTATTATGGAGCCGTATGAAAAGTCAGTAATGATGCTATTCTGCCAGGAAATAAGGGAGGAATCCTCCTCCTGTGAATTTACTGGGTGATACATAACTCTCTCTCATATTTGTCATTGTACTCATCTGTAGCCATGCCTAAGCCTTGGCTCCTCATTGCAACATCCTTTCCACTGAGCATTAATGGCTTCTAGCCTGAGAATATGACAAACAAATTTACTATGAACTTTATGTTAAATAAAATCAGTAAGATGAAGGCAGGCCCAAGGACCTGCAGTAGCTAATTTGTTCATGGGTTTTGTGGAAGCTAATGTGAGCAGTAGGGCCATTTCTTTTTCTGTTATTTCTGACCTTAGAAGTTCTATTCTGGTGGGTGAAGGTGGTTTGATGGCTAGATAATGGATTATAGGTAGCAAATATAAGTGAATTGGGTATACTCAAAAAATGAGTGAGCTTTTCAATGACTGAAGAATGGAATACAGCCGGTACTGCTGGTTTTTATAGAACATGGGTCCGGTGCTGTGGCATAATGGGTAAAGCCGCCACCTGCAGTGCTGGCATCCCGTATGAATTTGCTGCTTCACTTCTGATCCACTTTGCTATGGCCTGGGAAAGCAGTAGAAGATGGCCCAAGTGCTTGAGCCCCTGCACCTGCGTAGGAGACCCGGAATAATCTCCTGGCTCCTGGCTTTGGATTGGCCCAGCTCTGGCCGTTGGGGCCATTTGGTGGGGGGTTGAAGCAGTGGATGGAAGACCTCTCTCTCTCTGCCTCTGTAATAAGTAAGTAAATCTTTCAAATCCTGCCTTTCAAATATATAAATAAATCTTAATTAAAAAAAAAGAATTAGAACTCACATCCACGTTAATCTTTGGTGAACAGAACTTAGAATCTGGCTCGGACGCTGCAGCCTCTGCTCGAATCCTTCCTGGTCTTCCCACTAGTCGTCCTGCGTTATCTGTCTGGCTCTCACCCTGGTCTCAGAAGCCCTCTCTCTCTTGCCCTTTGTTTACAGGCACACAGACTCCAGCTCAGCTCTAGAACTGCCATGTGCTCTCCTTCCTCTGGGCTCTCCTCCCCGCTCTTCCCTTTGCCAGTGATTCACTCAGATTTGAATTGTATTTTTTGATGAGTTCAGCTCAAACTTCACTTCTGTAAAACCATCAAAGTTCAAGTCCCTTATTTTACTTGTTCTTGTGTATTTTTTGAGTCTCCATCCTAGCACTTGTAATTATCATTAAGAAGTTACTTGTGAAATTCTTTCTTCAGTTTGTGCCTTCATAGCTAGAATGTCACCATGAAGGTGGGGCCTGTGTCATTGTTTCCGTAGCATTTTCTTTTCAGTGCTCAGCATTTTTTTTTAAAAGATTTTATTTATTTATCTGCAAGTCAGAGTTATACAGAGAAGAGAGGCAGAGAGAGAGAGAGGTCTTCCATCTGATGGTTCACTCCCCAGTTGGTCGCAAAGGCCAGAGCTGTGCTGATCCAAAGCCAGGAGCCAGGAGCTTCCTCCGGGTCTCCCATGCGGGAGCAGGGGCCCAAGGACTTGGGCCATCTTCCACTGCTATCCCAGGCCATATCAGAGAGCTGGATCTGAAGTGGAGGAGCCAGGTCTCGAACTGGTGGCCACATGGGATGCTGGCACTTCAGGCCAGGGCGTTAACCTGCTGTGCCACAGCGCCGGCCCCAAGTGCTCATCATTTTAATGCTCAGCATCTTGAATGCTCAGTGTTTATAAGCAACTGGCAATCAATAGGTATTTATTCAACAAATAAATTAGTAGTATTCATGTAATATTCATTATCTCACTGTACATATGTCATATTATTGATTGCTTGTACTATTAACTGGTTTTTTATCATCTGGGTAAAAGCTTATGTAAATCTTTTTTTTCCTGATTTTAAAAATTGAGCAATGAACATAAAAATATTATTTCCTTTTAAAAAATACTTGTTTATTAGGACTGATGTTGTGGCGGGGTGGGCTAAGCCTCTGCCTGTGGCGCCAGCTTCCCATATAGGCACCGGTTAGAGTCCTGGCTGCTCCACTTCAGCTCTCTGCTATGGCCTGGGAAAACAGTAGAAGATGGTCAAACTGCTTGGGCCCCTGCACTTGAGTGGAGGACCTGGAAGAAGCTCCTGGCTCCTGGCCTCAGATCAGCTCATCTCCGGCCATTTGGGGAGTGTCCCATATTGACAGGGACCCAACTACTTGAGCCATCACCCATTGCCTCCTAGGGTGTGCATTTACAGGAAATTGGGAGTGGAACTGGGAGTAGAACTGGGACTTGAACACTGGGCACTTGGACAGATGCTTGCCCCTCAACAATTTTTTAAATTAATTAGTTAATTAGTTAGTTAATTTAAAAGGCAGAGTCACAGAGAAGGAGGGAGAGACAGAAAAGGAGACCTTCCATTTACTGGTTCACTCCTCAAATGGCTGTAACACTCGGGGCTGGTCTAGGCTGAAGCCAGTAGCTTTTTCTGGGTCTTCCATATGGGAGCAAGGGCCCAAGGTCTTGGGCCATCTTCTGCTCCTTTCCCAGGCGTATTAATGGAGAGCTGGATTGGAAGTGGAACAGCCTAGATGACTATGTGTGCCCATATGAGATGGTGGCATCACAGGCTGCAGCTTAACATGTTGCACCACAACATTGTGTGTAAAATAACTCTGTTGAAATCTTTACTTAATATATACTAAACTGATCTTCTGTATATAAAGAGAATTGAAAATGAATCTTGATATGAATGGAAGGGGAGAGGGAGTGGGAAAGGGGAGGGTTGCGGGTGGGAGGGAAGTTATGGGGGGGAAGCCATTGTAATCCATAAGCTGTACTTTGGAAATTTATATTCATTAAATATAAGTTAAAAAAAAGAAAGAAAATTTAAAAAAAAAATATGGCTAAGAGAGCAGAAATCCCAAATAAGTCTGATGCTTTTGAACTTGTAATTATTTTTCTTTTAAAAATCAAAGCCTTCAAAATTAAGAGACTGAAGCAGGATCATATGTAAAAGTCCATTGTAGTACCTATCACAGCTAAATACAACCTCAAGCAATAGAAAAGGATTGCTGTATCCCTGAATCACCTTGCATTGATAATAAAGACATGAGTACAAAATTAAAAAAAAAAAAAAGACTCTGTGGGAGAACAGATTTAAATAAATAAGTGATTTTTTAAAAAAGATTTATTTGAAAATCAGAGTTATGCAGAGAGAGAAGGAGAGGCAGAGAAAGAGAGGTCTTCCATCTGGTTCACTCACCAATTGGCTGCAATGGCCGGAGCTGTGCCAATCCAAAGCCAGGAGCCAGGAGCTTCTCCCGGGTCTTCCACGCAGGTGCAGGGGCCCAAGGACTTGGGCCATCTTCTGCCACTTTCCCAGGCCATAGAAGAGAGCTGAATTAGAAGTGGAGTAGCTGGGGCTTAAACTGGCAGCGCCCATGGGATACCAGCAGTGCAGGCAGCAGCTTTACCTGCTATGCCACAGTGCTGGCCCCTAAAAGTGATTTTTAAAAATTACTTTGGAGGCCAGCATTGTGGTGCAACAGATGAAGCCACTTGCTGTGACACCAGCATTCTGTATGAACACTGGTTCGAGTCTTGGTTACCCAACTTCTGATCCAGCTTCCTGCTAATAGCCTGGGGAAAGTAGCAGAAGATACCCCAAGTGCTTGAGCCCCTGCTACCCATTTGGGAGATCCAGATGGAATTCTGTCTCCTAGCTTCAACCTGGCTGGCCATTTGGTGAGTGAACCAGTTTTGAGGAACTGACAAGCTGTCAGTGAAACTGGATCAGAAAAGATTATGGGAAATTAGTTCATTGCAAAGCTGGAGGTGTAGGCAGACCAGGTCATACTAAACCACATGAAGGATTTGCAGCATTTAAATGTGATTGCTGATACCTGATTAGAAAATTATTAAATCTGAATGTCCATCAGTAGGGGCTAGTTCAGTAAATTACAGTATAATCATGTAAAGGAATATTTTTGTGGTTGTTAAAAAATTAAATACTTGGCCAGCGCCGCAGCTCACTAGGCTAATCCTCTGCCTTGCGGCGCCGGCACACCGGGTTCTAGTCCCAGTTGGGGCACCGATCCTGTCCCGGTTGCCCCTCTTCCAGGCCAGCTCTCTGCTGTGGTCAGGGAGTGCAGTGGAGGATGGCCCAAGTCCTTGGGCCTTGCACCCCATGGGAGACCAGGAGAAGCACCTGGCTCCTGCCATCGGATCAGCGTGGTGAGCCAGCCGCAGCGCGCTACCGCGGCGGCCATTGAAGGGTGAACCAACGGCAAAAGGAAGAACTTTCTCTCTGTCTCCCTCTACTGTCCACTCTGCCTGTCAAAAATTAAAAAAAAAAAAATACTTAAAACTTTTAAAATTCCAATTTAATGTTTAGATTTAAAAAAAGAGAGTTTTTAAAAAGGCAGAAAACTCAACCCAATGATATATGATCTGTCCTATGTGAAAATTTTCAAGGATTCTTTGGTATATGATAAATTATCTTTTTTTCTGGATTTTCCATAATAATAATTGTATGTGCAGGTCAAGTATCCCTTCTCCACAATGCTTGGAGCCAGAAATGTTTTAGATATCAGATTTGTTTGAATTTTTTAGTAATTTGTGTATATATAATGAAGTGTCTTCCGGATGGACCCAAGTCTGAACATAAAATTTAATATGCTCATAATATTTTAAATTTAATATGCTCATAAACCTCATGCATACAAGCTGAAGGTCATTTTTGTACAGTATTTTGCACACCTGTGTTTTGACTGTGCCTGTCACATGAGATCAGGTGTGGAATTTTTCACTTGTGGCCTTATATTGGAGATTAAAAAGTTTGTGGTTTTCAGATCAGGGATGGTCAGTCTGTGTATCATTTTGTTAGAATATTTTGAGGATATATTTAGTTATTTATTTTAAAGATTTATTTATTTATTGTATCTTAAGTCAGACACATTTTGTAAGGTGTCATAGTAGTTAACATGTTTGCTGGACTCAGATCCTGGGTTCATGTTCTGGCACTGCCTTTTTTTTTTCTTTTGGCACTGCTATTTGTATAGTTAGTTAACTGGGCAAATTAGTTGAACTGCCTGAAATTGTTTTATCGTCTACAAAATGAGAACAATAATATTTGCCTGCTAGAATTATGATGTGAATTATATATTATCATACACATGTAGCATTTAGGAGAGTACCTAGATGTGCTGATCACATAAGAAAAAATTACATACTGTCACTCTTTGAAAATATCTTCTAGTTAATACTACATGTCAAAAGATAGGGTACACGGAGAGAATACTGAAGAAAGTTATCCCAAAAAGTTATTGTAGTTGCCTCTGACAGGTGAGATTATGGCTGATATTGATTCTAGCTTTGCTTCTGTGTATTTCTTAAACTCTGAATCATGAGCATGTATTTAAAATTAGTAATGTCTGCCATTTAAGTAAGCTGCCTTTGCTGAAATTAAGTTTTTACTAGCATCCTTTTGGCAGTGTTAGAAAGTCTACAAGCTGTGGTTAAAGTGACATTACTGCTTTATTTTATGGATTTACCTGTAGTTATTTTTTTCTTTCTCTCTATATTTTAATTAATGTACCACTTTAAAAGGCTGTGTGGCCAGAGCTGCCAAATTGTGATTAGAGTAGAAAAGGGCTTGTGTTTGGAGACCATCTGTGGAAGTTGCATTGTCTGAAGCTGACAAGAGAGATCATAGCAGATGGTGAGGTCAAAAGATTGACTTTTTGAGTTTAACATAATGTGTTCATGAAGCTGGAAGAAGAAATCCGATTTATATTTTTAACCAACAGAAGGGCTGGGTGACAGGCAGAAGTGTGCAGTTGTTGTGTCTGGATAAAGCATAATGCATCAGCGCACATGACCAGTTTGTCTCTGACGTCATCAGTGCTGCCAGAGATGGCAGGTTCTTGAAACGTTTGGTGCCGTGTTTATTTACTTTCTAGGTACTTTGAGGGTTTAAGTCATAGCCTACAAATAGTTTTCTATGAAAGGCAATGTAAAATAAAGACAAAAGCTTTAAAATAACTACAAAAAAGTGTATTTTAATCAAAACATTATAAACTCTCTCAAAGGCAAGAGAGCATACTTTTAATTGAATAAAGGAGCTTCTTTTTAATTGAATAAAGGGGGTCTACATCACAATCCCAATACAAAATTTTTAAAAAATTATTTATTTAATTGAAAAAGAGCTGGACCACAAAACTGCAGTCCAGTCGAGGTCCCCCACACTGGGGGCAGTATCTCAAGGACTTGAGCCATCACGGCTGCCTCGCAAAACATGCATGAGCAGGAAGCTGGAATCTGCAACAGAGCTGAGACTTGAACCTAGTCTCATCCCAATATGGGATGCCAGTATCCCAAGCTGTATTTTAAAGGTAAAGCATTCCATTTTTAATTATTTTAGAAAACATTTATTAATTTGAGAGGCAGAGTTACAGAAAGAGAGAGGGAGAGAGAGAGAGAGGTCTCCCATCTACTGATTCACTCCCCAAATGGCCACTCGGCCAGGGCTGGGTCAGGCTGAAGCCAGGAGTCAGGAGCTTCATCCAGGTCTCCCATGTGGGTGTCAAGGGCCCAAGCACTTGGGCTATCTTCTGCTTTCCTAAGCCATTAGCAGGCAGCCAGATCAGAATTGGGATGTTGGCATTGCAGGAGGCATCTTTACCCACTATGACACAATGCCACCCCACCCCCTTTCTCTTCCTCTCTTTCTTACTCTGCATTTCAAATAAATGAATAAATACTTTTTAAAAAATGTATTTTGAGAGGTAGAGTTACAGACATAGAGAAAGAGAGAGAGAGACAGAGAGAAAGGCCTTCCATCCACTGATCCACTCCCCAGATGGCCACAATGGCCAGAGCTGGGCTGATCCGAAGCCAGGAGCCAGGAGCTTCCTCTAGGTCTCCCACATGGGTGCAAGAGCCCAAGGTCTTGGACTATCTGCTACTGCTTTCCCAGGCCATAGCAGAGAGCTGGATAGGAAGAGGAACAGCCAAGACACAAGCTGGCACCCATATGGGATGCCAGCACTGCAGGTGGAGGCTTAACCTACTACACCACAGCTGGCCCCTAAATTTCTTATTTTATTCTATTTTATTTTTTATAATTTTTAAAGATGTATTTATTTACGTAAAAGGTAGAGTTACAGAGAGGCAGAGAGAGAGAGAGAGAATCTTCCATCAGCTGATTCACTCTTGAAATGGCCGCAACAGCCAGAGATGGGCCAATCTGAAACCAGGAACCAGGAGCTTCTTCCAGGTCTCCCATGTGGGTGCAGGGGCCCAAGGACTTGGGCTATCTTCTACTGCTTTCCCAGGCCATAGAGGAGAGCTGGATCAGAAGTGGAAATTTGAGATTTTCATAATAGGATGTTCAACTTGTATTTCTAATCTAGATTTATTTATTCATTATTTGAAAGAGTTACAGAGAGGCAGAGGCAGAGGGAGACAGAGGTCTCCCATCCACTGGTTCATTCCCCAAATGGCTGCAAAGGCTGGAGCTGAGCCAATCAGAAACCAGGAGCCAGGAGCTTCTTTTGGGTCTCCCATGCAGGTTCAGGGGCTCAAGGACTTGGGCCATCCTCTGCTTTCCTAGGTGGGTTTGCAGGGAGCTAGATTGGAAGTGGAGCAGTCAGAACTTGAACTAGCATTCTTATGGGATGCTGGTGCTGCAGGCCAGAGCTTTAATCTGTTGCACCATAGTGCCAGCCCCTAAATATTTTGCTTTAAATTATTTTTATTGGCCGGTGCCGTGGCTTAACAGGCTAATCCTCTGCCTGCGGCACCGGCACACCGGGTTCTAGTCCCGGTTGGGGTGCCGGATTCTATGCTGATTGCCCCTCTTCCAGGCCAGCTCTCTGCTATGGCCCGGGAAGGCAGTGGAGGATGGCCCAAGTGCTTGGGCCCTGCACCCGCATGGGAGACCAGGAGAAGCACCTGGCTCCTGGCTTCGGATCAGCGCGATGCGCCGGCTGCAGCGGCCATTGGAGGGTGAACCAACGGCAAAAGGAAGACCTTTCTCTCTGTCTCTCTCTGTCTCTCTCTCTCACTATCCACTCTGCCTGTCAAAAAAAAAATTATTTTTATCGTCATTCAGCTCTAAATATTTTTTTTAAAAAAAGATATATTTACTTATTTGAAAGGCAGAGTTACAGAGAGGCAGTGTGCAGTTGTTGTGTCTGGATAAAGCATAATGCATCAGCGCACATGACCGGTTTGTCTCTGACGTCATCAGTGCTGCCAGAGACGGCAGGTTCTTGAAACGTTTGGTGCCGCGTTTATTTACTTTCTAGGTACTTTGAGCATCCCAAGTAGCGCCTTAATTGCTACCGCAAACACCTCACCCTTTGTATTTTCTTCATCATTGAAAAAATATAAACTAAGTGTTGTGTTGAAAAGTAAAAACACCTTGTTTTTCTTCTACAGAATATTACTTGCAGATTCAATGTGTAGCATTTAAGGCAGATATTTGAAGCACCTTTTTTCTTAGCCCCCATTACTTATGAACTTTTCAAAGTTAAGTTTTCTCATTCCTTCTAAATGTCTTATTAAAGCTTTTGTTTTCATGTAATTGTAGTCTCAGAGAAAAGCTGCAAAAGTAAGAGAAAGAACTCCTGAATAGGGTACGTCCTCCAGTGTGTTTTAAATCATCTCTGGATTACTTTTCGTGCCTAATAGAGTGCAGTTGTGCTGTAAATAGGAAAAAGGTCTATATAGCTTCAATGCATCCACAATTAAAAAAATATATATTTTCTATCCACAATCAGTTGAACTGTGGATATGGAGTCTGCAGATACTTAAGACCAGCTGTATGGGGGTCCTTCAGAAAATTGGTAGAAAAATGGGATTAAAGGGTAAGTTGATGATGGTGGACAATCTTTTTAAAACCCATGGATAGGCCGGCGCTGTGGCTTAACAGGCTGATCCTCCGCCTTGTGGCGCCGGCACACAGGGTTCTAGTCCCAGTTGGGGTGCCGGATTCTATCCCGGTTGCCCCTCTTCCAGGCCAGCTATCTTCTGTGGCCCAGGAAGGCAGTGGAGGATGGCCCAGGTCCTTGGGCCCTGCACCCGCATGGGAGACCAGGAGGAGCACCTGGCTCCTGGCTTCGGATCAGCGAGATGTGCCGGCCACAGTGGCCATTGGAGGGTGAACCAACGGCAAAAGGGAAGACCTTCCTCTCTGTCTCTCTCTCTCACTGTCCACTCTGCCTGTCAAAAAAAAAAAAAAAAAAACAAAAAACAAAAAACAAAAAAAAAACACCCATGGATAGTTTTTTCATAATATACAATTTTCATGAATTGTGAAGTCTCTTACATGCATAGATTGCAGTTTTTTGCATTAAAATAAACATCTTTTAATTCCATTTTCCATGAATGTGTTGAAGTGCCCCCACACTTTCTGTCATGTATCTTTTGTCAGCAAGTTCCTACCATCCCGCCCTTCTACTCCTAAGTATTTTAGTGTGTTTCGAAGAACAAGGACACTCACTTATAGAAAAATCCCTTGGTTCGTTGATCAAAATCAAGAAATATAGTATTGAGATAATACTATTTATTTATTTGTTGAAATAATACTATATATTTATTTATTTATTTGAAAGGCAAAGTTACAGAGAGGTCTTCTATCTGCTGGTACACTTCCCAAATGTCTGCCGGGGCTGGGCTCGGCTGAAGCCAGGAACCAGGAATTTCAACTAGGTCTCCGTGTGGGTGTAGGGGCCCAAGCACTTGGGTCATATTCTGCTTTCGCAGGCACATTAGCAGGGAGCTGGCTTGGCAGTGAAGCATCCAGGACTTGAACCAGCACTCATATAGGATGCTGGCATCACAAGCAGTGGCCTAATCTGCTGTGCCACATCACCAGCCCCAAGTCTGGGGACTTTATTATCGCCGGTTACCCTGATACTGGTCTTTACAGCAATTATTTTTTCTGGTTCAGTGTCTAGTCTGGACCACATGCTGAATTTAGCTTTCATGTGTTTCTAGTTTTTTAAAATCTGGAATGTTTCTCCAACTTCTGCCTTTTAGAACACTGATGTTTGTGGAGAGTTCAGGCCATCATTTTGTAGACCAGTATTTTCTCATAATTAGATTTAGATTTTGCATTGTGGGAAGAAATACCTCAGAAATGATGTTGTACCCATCATGGTGCACTTAGATATGCAGTGTTCGGTGCTCCATTATTGGTGGTCATTTGGCAACTTTGACCACTTAGCTGAAGTGGTATGTGCCAGGTTCATCAAGTTTGTCATTGGAAAGTTTGAATTAACAGATATGTTGTAGGGAGATATTTCATGCAACACATTTTCACTGTCTGATCTTACCACCTATTAATGAGTCTTGCCTTATCAGTTATTATGATACATGCAAGTTTTAGAAACTATATTTGTTAGTTGGCATGCTGCTGCAAAAAAGAGTTTGCCCTTCCCCCCACAATATCCCCAGAAATCCCATATAATTATCATAGTCGTTGGGTTTACCGTCTTTTACAGCTGTTGTATTCTGTGATGCCTACATGTCCCGAATGATCGGGTCAGAGGCCCTGTGCTGTTTCCCGCGTGCTCTTGACTTGGCTTCGGCAATTTCTGAGCCCTTCCTTACTTTAGGCACAGTGAAATGTTCTGGGTTCATCTTGTATGTTTCCTATCCTGCCCTGGAGTTGGCCATTTCTCCATGAAGCCTTGGTGTTTCTTTTACTGCCTGGTCTAAAGCAGCATAGTTTCATATTTCAGAGTCCAGGCGGCATCATCCGTGAGCTGAATTGACTTGGTCAAATTGTTTAGTCTCTTCAAACTCCAGTTTTTATCTGCGGAATGGGGATTAAGTGGTGCAGCTCTCAATAGTGCTGTTGTGAGGATCAGTTTAGGCAATTCACTTAGAGAACAATGCATGTCACACAGTAAATATGACATCACTGTTGCTTCTTACTATTGTTACATTACTATTCCCTCTTTTTCCTTTTGACAGGATGTTATTTTAAAGAATTATTGAAGATGAAGGTTTTTTATTGTTTGTTTTTTAATGGCTTTACAGAATCTTAAATAGAATACAGTTTGGCATGATGACAAAAAATGTAAGTATTTGTAAAATTTTTAATGTAAAAAAAAATTTAAAGTGAGTTGTCCCTTATCCTCTGCATATTTTCCTCACTATTCTGATAAGTATTTATTGGCATGAATTTATCAGTTTTTTTCTTTAATGCAGAGTGTGAGTTAATAAGCTTTGACGCCATTGTACTCAGTCCCCTAATGGGCATGGCGGCATTCTCATAAACTGGTGCCAACAGCTGTAAAATTGCCCTCTTCAGAAGGTTTCCCACCCACCTCCTCTTTTGGGTACTGTAACACTTTCGCTTTGGTGCTTGCTAAAGTTACTTGGCCCCATTGAAAAAGATCACTATTATTTTTGGCTTATTTTTTCCTCAGGGAAATGTGTGTGTTTAGACAGCATCCAGAAGAAGCCTGCTATTTCCCAGGCAGTGTCACACGGTAGATGCTATGAAGAAGCTGTTCCGTTTTTACCCCCCTGCTTGAGGCTGCCGACTGTACATGACTTTCCTCCAGGTTATTGTTTCACCATCCTGTATGAGTGTTTTGGTTTCCAGTTATGGTGAAGGGATAATGCCATAAAGTAAATAGTGCAACTTCCAGGAAAATTTTTAAAAAATATTTATTTGTTTATTTGAAAGGCAGAGTTAGAAGCAGAAGCAGAGAGAGAGACAGAGAAGGTCTTCCATCTGCTGGTTCACTCCCCAGATAGCTACTACAGCCAGAGCTGAGCCAATCTGAAGCCAGGAACCTGGAGCTTCTTCCAGGTCTCCCACACGGGTACAGGGAGGGGCCCAAGCACTTGGGCCATCCTCTGCTGCCTTCCCAGGCCACAGCAGAGAGCAGCCTGGACTCAAATTGGTGCTCCTATGGGATGCCAGCACTGCAGGTGGAGGCTTTACCTGCTATGCCACAGTGCCAGCCCCAGGAATCTTTGGGAATTAAACAGAATTAGCTTATTATGCAAGAATCTTTGGGAATGAAACAGAAAGGTAATTCATCACAAAGGTTGAAAGGTGCCTCAAGGAATTCAAGAGTAGGAACATAGTGGGCCCTCTGGAATATCGAGGCCCAGGAGTTGCAGCAGAGTTTGGTTTCATCTCTTGTCTACTTGTTGCTGTGTATCTGCCTCATTTCTTCCTCTTTCCCCGCCTCTGCAAATTGTCTTCCTCAGTTCCCCAGTCTGCGTGGTAGAACACGGCTTCTCTCAGCATCTCCAGCAGCTTGTGGCCTGTCTGTGCTGGCCCTGACTTCAGACTGCTTGGGGAGGACTCTGGCACAGCGTGAGTCTGTTGTCCACCAGTGGTTTGGTTAGTTGTGAACAGAAGCTGGGGCCCCCTGCGGGGTATGAGGCAAGATGATAACAGCCTCTTAGGAGTCAGACAAGAAGTTCTAAATGTTGTCCATCATACACTCGAAGAGTTGCATCAACAAACCAACCCTTAGCCTATTACTGTATCTCTGTTCATTGATTTGGCTTACAGTTCAAAACTAGAACTTTTAACATGCTTCAGTAGCCATAAGCAGGTACAGATTTTGCTTCCTTGTCATTTTTAGGACAGCCAGAAGGTTTCTTGAGAAATTAGGATATGGGGGCAGGAGAGAAGTAAAAGGGGACCTCTCAGTATTTGGCTTGTGTAACTGGGGTCCTGACTGCCCTGCTATCTAATGAGAAGACAAACTCTTGGGGAGGTGCAGAATTTTGTGGCAAATTCAAAAATTCTCTTTGGAATCTAATAAATTGAAAGATCCAGGCCGGCGCCGCGGCTCACTAGGCTAATCCTCCGCCTTGCGGCGCCGGCACACCGGGTTCTAGTCCCGGTCAGGGCGCCGGTTCTGTCCTGGCTGCCCCTCTTGCAGGCCAGCTCTCTGCAGTGGTCAGGGAGTACAGTAGAGGATGGCTCAAGTGCTTGAGCCCTGCACCCCATGGGAGACCAGGAGAAGCACCTGGCTCCTGGCTTCAGATCAGTGAGATGCGCCAGCCGCAGCGGCCATTGGAGGGTGAACCAACGGCAAAAGGAAGACCTTTCTCTCTGTCTCTCACTCACTGTCCACTCTGCCTGTCAAAAAAAAAAAAAAAAAAAAAGAAAGATCCAGAAACATCCAAGTGGAGATATTGGCTGGGGAGTTTGATCAGTGACTCTGGAGCTCAGGGAAATGCTTTGGGGCAGAGGGTGAAATTTTGGAGTGATTTCATATTAAAATTATTTTAAATCAGTGGGACCATATGAGACTACATAGTTAGTACATGAATGTAGAGCATAGAAGGGCCAAGGTGTGAGCTCAGGGCTTCTCCATTTAAATATGAGAAGAAGGAGAAGTGGTAAAGGAAATTGTGCAGGAGCGGCCAGAGAGGTCGGGGAACCCAGAGGCCATGGAAGGAAAGTTTCAGAGAGGGTGGGGTCAGCTGTGTCATGTGCTGCTGAGAAGCGACTCACAGGTATGAAAGAGGTTGCCCTCTGATGGAGGCTCACTAGACAGATGTTTAAATACTCAGCACCTGGCCGGCGCCGCGGCTCACTAGGCTAATCCTCTGCCTTGCGGCACCGGCACACCGGCTTCTAGTCCCGGTCGGGGCACCAATCCTGTCCCGGTTGCCCCTCTTCCAGGCCAGCTCTCTGCTGTGGCCAGGGAGTGCAGTGGAGGATGGCCCCAGTGCTTGGGCCCTGCACCCCATGGGAGACCAGGAGAAGCACCTGGCTCCTGGCTTCAGATCAGCGAGATGCGCCAGCCGCAGCGGCCATTGGAGGGTGAACCAACGGCAAAAGGAAGACCTTTCTCTCTGTCTCTCTCTCACTGTCCACTCTGCCTGTCAAAAAATAAAAATAAAAATAAATAAATAATTAAAAAATAAAAAAATAAAAAATAAATACTCAGCACCTTTAATTTCTGCTTCTCACTTTGTATTTCTTTTATGAGAACCACATTTTTGCAAAGAGCTACTTTTGCGTTCGTTGTCCATGCCATTTTAGTCCCCTTATGGTTTCAAGTGATAGAAACCAAGACAGTAAATGGAATGTACTGTCTCACATGACTGAAAAGTCAAGGATACTCTAACTGCAGATGTATCTGGATTCAGGGGATCAGGTGGTAGTGTCAGGGCTTTGTCTCTCACTGCTCATCTTTGGCTCTCTGTGCAGTGGCATAGTGGCCTACCTGGCTTTACAATGCTTCATCTCAGAAGAAGAGAGAACTTGTCTCTTTTAGTATTTGTGTTTCAAATTCCATGGAGGGGCTGTGGTTGACACTGGTTGGCCCACCTGGGTAGACACTGTGGGGTAGGAAGTGGGGTGCTATAGGTCGCCAGGCTGGAGTCATGAACCCCATTCTATGCTGTCATGGCATAGTTGTATCAGAACTGCATGGCTGTGGAATGGATTGTTTAGCAAAAGGAGGAGATGAGAAGCAATATATTCCATGCATCTGAGGTCAAACTGTTACTGAATAGTATCTAGTGATATTCTTCTAGACCAACAATACAGATATATTCTAATGTAAGCTCCCTTAGTATACAATTAAGAATTTGAAATATAATTTGAGGAATAATTTTTGCCTTGTCATTGAATTTTTAAGAAATACATGTTGTGATACTCATTACAGAAAAATTAGAAAACATTGATAAGGAAAAGAAAAAAATAGCTAGTGTGGAAATTATCAGCAGCTAGTATATACACAAATGTATACAATTACATAGACAACATATTTTTAATTTTTTTTTTTTGACAGGCAGAGTGGATAGTGAGAGAGAGAGACAGAGAGAAAGGTCTTCCTTTTGCCATTGGTTCACCCTCCAATGGCCTCTGCGGCCGGCACATCATGCTGATCCAAAGCCAGGAGCCAGGTGCTTCTCCTGGTCTCCCATGCGGGTGCAGGTCCCAAGCACTTGGGCCATCCTCCACTGCCTTCCCGGGCCATAGCAGAGAGCTGGCCAGGAAGAGGGGCAACCGGGATAGAATCCGGCGCCCCAACTGGGACTAGAACCCGGTGTGCCGGCGCCGCAAGGCGGAGGATTAGCCTGTTAAGCCACGGCACCGGCCCATATTTTTAATTTTAAAAAATGGTTTTTATTTTATTTATTTGAAAGGCAGAGTAAGAGAGAGAGAGAGAGAGAAAGCATGTGCGCGTTGGTTTACTCCCCCAGTGCCTTCAACAGTCAGGACAGGGCCAGGCTGAAGCCAGGAGCCAGGAACTCCAACCAGATATCTACATGGGTGGCAGGAACCCATACTTGGACCAGACGCATTAACAAGAAACTGGACTTGAACCAGCATTCCAATATGGCATGCAGGTGTCCCAGGCAGTGGCTTAACCTGCCATACCACAAATGCCTGCCCCTATATTTTTTTTTTAATAAAAATGAAAGCAAACTGTTTTGTAACCTATTGTTTAGCTGAATCTTCGTGACTACCTTTCCTTTCCTTTTCTTTTAAGATTTATTTATTTATTTATTTTTAGCTTTTATTTAATAAATATAAATTTCCAAAGTATAGCTTTTGGATTACAGTGGCTTCCCCTCCCCCACCTACCCCCGCCCGTAACTTCCCTTCCACCCGCAACCCTCCCCTCACTTCAACAGGTTTCCTTTTTGGTGCTCAGTCAGTTGTCACCGATCAGGGAGAACATATGATATTTGTCCTTTTGGGATTGGCTTAATTCACTCAGCATGATGTTTTCCAGATTCCTCTATTTTGTTGCAAATGACGAGATTTCATTTTTTTTTTTTTTTACTGCTGTATAGTATTAGTACATATGCTATAATTTCTTTATCCAGTCTACTGTTGATGGGCATTTAGGTTGATTCCAGGTCTTAGCTGTTGTGAATTGAGCTGCAATAAACATTAAGGTGCAGACAGCTCTTTTATTTGCAAATTTAATTTCCTTTGGGTAAATTCCAAGGAGTGGGATGGCTGGGTTGTATGGTAGGGTTATTTTCAGGTTTCTGAGGAATCTCCAAACTGACTTCCATAGTGGCTTAACCAGTTTGCATTCCCACCAACAGTGGGTTAGTGTCCCTTTTTCCCCACATCCTCGCCAGCATCTGTTGTTGGTAGATTTCTGTATGTGAGCCATTCTAACCGGGGTGAGGTGAAACCTCATTGTGATGGCTAGTGATCCTGAACATTTTTTCATGTGTCTGTTGGCCATTTGGATTTCCTCTTTTGAAAAATGTCTATTGAGGTCCTTGGCCTTGAGAGGCAGAGTTACATACAGAGGTCTTCCATCCACTGCTTCACTCCCCAAATGACCTAACAGCTAGAGTTGGGCAGATCTGACGTCAGGCACTAGGGCCATCTTCCACTACTTCCCAGCCCATCAGCAGGGAGCTGGATTTGAACCAGCGCCCATATGGGATGCCAGCACCGCTACTATGCCACAGCGCCAGCCCTTGAGTACCTTCTCTTATCTTAATACTTCTGCTACATAATTTTTTTTTTTTATTTGACAGAGTTAGAGAGAGAGAGAGAGAGAAAGAGAAAGGTCTTCCTTCCATTGGTTCAACCCGAAATGGCTGCTACGGCCGGAACTATGCTGATCTGAAGCCAGGAGCCAGATGCTTCCTCCTGGTCTCCCATGCGGGTGCAGGGACCTGGGCCATCCTCCACTGCCTTCCCGGGCCACAGCAGAGAGCCGGACTGGAAGAGGAGCAACCAGGACTAGAACTCAATGCCCATATGGGATGCTGGCACCGCAGGCAGAGGATTAACCAAGTGAGCCACGGTGCCAGCCTGCTACATAATTTTTTAAAAGATTTATTTATTTGAAAGGTGGAGTGGTAGAGAAGGGAAAAGAGAAAGAGATCTTTACATCCTCTGGTTCATTCCCCATAGGGCTGCAACAACCAGGGCAGGGCCAGACTGAAGCCAGGAGCCTGGAACTCCATCTGGTTCTTCCATGCAAGTGGCAGGGCATCTCCTGCTGCTTTCTCAGTTACAGTAATAGGAAGCTGGATCAGAAGTGGAGCAGCCAAGATTCAAACTGGTACTGCAACATGGGATGCTGGCATTGCAAGCAGCAGCCTAACCTGCTGTGCCACAACCCCAGCCCCTATTTTCTTTTTATCTTTGACAATCTAGTCTACAAAAAGTGGTATGGAATTTATTGCATTTCTCTGATTAAAGGTTAGTCTAAGCTAACATTCCATATATCTGTGAGTCATTTGCATTTCTCTTGTAAGTTGTCTGTTGAGGTTGTGGTACTGGAAGTCGTTACCACTGAATAACAGACCACACTTGAATTCTATATACTCAGGACTGCATTGTGGCTTAGTGGGTTAAGCTGCCACTTGCAGTGTTGGCATTCCATATGGACACCAGTTCGAGTCCCAGCTGCTCCACTTCCAAAACAGCTCCTTCCTAATGTGCCTGGGAAAGCAGTGGAAGATGGCTCAAGTGCTTGGGCCCTTGCACTCACATGGGAGACCTGGAAGAAGCTCCTGGCTACTGGCTTCAGATTGACCCCACCGCAATCTTTGTGGCCATTTGGGGAGTGAACCTTTGACAAACAAACAAATGTATTCACATACCTATTTCACTTGACAGGAGTGGTTCTTTGTGTTGGTTGGTGCACATGTGCTGTCACCCCTGTTTTGCAGTGACTCAAGGATCATCTTGCCTATGAGACTTAACAGGGAGCACAGATCATCTCCAACTCCTGTTTTCTTTCATTTATGTCCACCTGAAATGTGAAATTCCAATAGCTTTATAATGTTATTATTGGAAATACGATTTGATTCTTAAAAATTGGACTTTTTTGTATTCAGTGTTTAGTGACTGCTGATAGTATGCAGCATAGCATTTGGAGTACTCATATATTGTCCCATTATATAAATATGTATCTTATAACGTCCTGTTATATACTTAAAAGATTTACTTATTTATTTGAAAGAGTTACAGGGTGGAGGGGTGGGGGGGGTTGAGATATCTTCCATACATTGGTTCACTCACCAGTTGGCTGTAACAGCAAAGGCTGGGCCAGGTTGAAACCAGGAGCTTAGAACTCAATCTGAGTCTCCCATGTGAGTGGCAAGAACAGAAGTACTTGAGCCACCACTTACTGTCTTCCAAGGTACACATTAGCAGGAACATGGAATCAGAAGTGGAACTGATGATTGAACCCAGGCCCTATTATGTCCAGTTGTCATCTTAAGCATGACACCAAATGACTGTTCCATTAAAAAAAAAAGACTTTAAGAACAACACCCAGATAGAAGACTTTATCCATACCTGATAAGGCAAAAAATAGAAAAATCGTATGACATACGAGTTCATTTTTTTCTTTTTCAGTAAAATATAGGTACTTTTTGAATAGGTGGAATAGGAAAGAATAGCTACTGTGAAATACTTTTCCTGATCAATTTCATCTACTCTTAATGTACTTTTTTCTGAGCCTATAACCTACAAAGTGTTTCTGAAAACAGAAATATGGATTTTTGAATTTTCATTAAGTATATATTATAGTATTTATATAAGCTACATATATGTTTTACACAACCTTCTTTCCGTTTATGAGACTAAAATTAGCATACAGTTAGAATATAATTTGTTGGTTATTTAAGTGCAGGTGTACAGCTGCTTAAAAAGTTTCTGAATTAGCTTGCTGCTTCATCTGCAGAAGTTGGACATCAAGAGCAGGTGTTTAAGCATGACAGGAACCCAGTAACTGTGAACTCTACTGTGACTGTGTGGTTTTAGCCGTTACTGTTGTATAGTAACAAAAATGTGCAAATGGATCCTTTTGAAGTTATCAGAATACATGTACCAAATGGTCCCATTGGCTCAAGCATGGACTATATTAAAGGCTATCTTTACCGCATTTGCTTTGTTTTAAAAGTAGAACACCAACAAAAATTTTGCTTTTTCCTTGTTAGAGAGGAAGAGCTTAAGTAAGAGGGGTCTGGTGGGGGAATATGTTAATAATGCCACAGTGAACTCTTCAAAAGATTTTCAGCAAATTGAATATTCAACATTCATATTTGAGAGCAACTCTGGAGAGCTAGGCCATGCGTGTAGTTACTTATTGCAAATTTTGTTGCACAGGATTAACTTTACTTCTAACTGAATGCTTTCAAGAAGCTAGACAAAATTAAGTCTGGACATTGTTGGCTGTGTTGAATTAAGAAGCTGTCCTCTGGGTATCTCAGACTCAATTGCTGCTGTAAAATTTGGTACTCAATGTCAGATACAGATTTGCCTCAGAATTACTTTGTATGATGTGAACTCTATGTACAAATGGTTGTAATGGCCAGAGCTGATCTAATCTGAAGCCAGGAACCAGGTGCTTCTTCCTGGTCTCCCACACAGGTCCAGGGGCCCAAGGACTTGGGCCATCTTCCACTGCTTTGCCAGGCCACAGCAGAGAGCTGGATTGAAAGTGGAGCAGCTGGGACTTGAACTGACATCCATTAAGTGAGCAGTTAGTATATTTGAGTTAACCAACTCAATAAGGTCTTAACCTTATGAAATTGTAAAGTATCATATGAGTCTATGAAGAATACAGGCATGGGTTTCAAAAATGGTTTGCACCAAAATAAACTTACCTTTTAAATCTGTTTTCCCTGAAGTATAATTAAATAATGTTAAATCTGTGAATGCTTTTAAAAAATAATACAACAGGGGCTGGTGCTGTGGCGCAGCAGGTTAACGCCCTGGCCTGAAGCGCCGACACCCCATATGGGCACCGGTTCAAGTCCCGGCTGCTCCACTTCTGATCCAACTCTCTGCTATGGCCTGGGAAAGCAGTAGAAGATGGCCCAAGTCCATGGGCCTCTGCACCCAGTGGGAGACCTAGAGGAAGCTCCTGGCTCCTGGCTTCGGATCGGCACAGCTCCAGCTGTGGCAGCCATCTGGGGAGTGAACCAGCAGATGGAAGAGCTCTCTCTCTTTCTGTCTTTCCTCTTTCTGTGTAACTCTGACTTTCAAATAAATAAATAAATCTTTAAAAAAATAATAATACAACCTACAGTTACATTTAAAATCCTTCCCAATTGTTAGAGAACTGATGCATAGCATTGTAATGGTAGTTAATAATACCGTATTAAATACTTGAGATTTGCTGAGAGTACAGTATTTTTGAAATATTACTTATTTGAGTGACAGAACAAAAGAGAGATCCTAATGGCTTCACTCCCCATATGCCCACAGTGGCTGGAACTGGGCTATGCTGAAGCCAGGAGGTGGGAACTCGATCCCACATGGATGACAGGAACTCAGTTACTGGAGCCATCACATCAGCAGGAAGCTAGGGTAAGGAGCCAGAGCTGAGTGTGGAACCCAGGCATTCTGTTGTGGGATGCAGGCATCTCATCTGCTAGGCTAAGAACTCACATCTAGTATAGATTTTTTTTTTTAAGATTTATTTATTTATTTGAAAGGCAGAGTTACACAGAGAGAAGAGAGGGAGAGGGAGAGAGAGAGAGAAAGAGAGAGAGGTCTTCCATCTGTTGGTTCAATCCCCAATTGGCCGCAACAGCTGGAGCTGCGCTGATCTGAAGCCAGGAGCCAGGAGCTTCTTCTGGGTCTCCCACGTGGGTGCAGGGGCCCAAGGACTTGGGCCAACCTCTGCTGCTTTCCCAGGCCATAGCAGAGAGCTAGATCAGAGGGGGAGCAGCTGGGACTCGAACTGGTGCCCATATGGGATGCTGGCACTGAAGGCTGCAGCTTTACTACTTCTCCACAGCACTGGCCCCCTGGTATAGAATTTAAATTGAATCTTCCCAACATATGCATAACACTGTGATAAAGTAACTTTGTAGAGGTGATGGATATGTCAGTTAGCTTGATTGTAGTAATCATTTCACAATGTATACATATATCAAAACATCAAGTTGTGTTCCTTAAATATGTATAATTTTGTACATCAATGATAACTCAGTAAAACCGTTTGGAAATATGCTTTCATTGTGGTAGCACCTTGAAAAAATGTTTCAAGTATTAAACTACAAACCTGTAATACTAAAGTTTGTTTTAACGTCATAAACTTGTTTCAAGATTACAAATCTTAAATGCTTAAACCAATAATACAATAATAATAATAGAGCCATTTATTGGATGCTTGCTTTGTACTAAGTTTTCAAAAATGGAGATTTTTTTTTTCTTGCTCCAGCCTCTATAACAAATTTTTAAAGGTTTATTTTTTTGAAAGTTAGAATCACAGAGAGAAAGTGAGAGACAGAGAGATCTTTCATCTGCTGGTTCACTCCCCAAGTGGCCACAATGGCCAAGGCTGTGCCAGGCCAAAGCCAGAAACTAGGAGTTTCATCTGGGTCTCTGACATGGGTGGCAGAGGCCCAGACACTTGGGTCATCCTCCACTGCTTTTCCCAGCTGTTAACAGGGAACTGGATCAGAAGTGGAGCAGCTGGGACTTGAACTGGCATCCAAGTGGGATGCTGGTGTTGCTGGTGGGGGCTTTTGCCTCTGTGCCACAATGCTAGTCTTTTTAAAACCTTGTTTGATGATACTACCATATTCAGCCCTGTGATGCTGAGTAGTCCAGTGGACATTACATTAGTTAAATCATCTAGAGTTGAATTTACGAGCACTCTCTATAGTATTCCTTCAGATAACAGTACTAATAGTGATGAATGTTAACATGGATTGAGCAGCATATGCCAAGCACCATGCCATATGCTTTACATAAATGATCTTACTTAATGTGTCAGCGACCTGGATTGATAAGTACTGGCTTCACTCTCCAGTTTACAGGTGAAGAGGTTGCATGATTGGACAAAGCCACACCCTTTAGTAACCTTATGAGCTGTATGTGAACCCAGGAAGCTGGACCTGAAATCAGTGCATTTCACCTCTGCACTGTGTACTAATGGTCTGTCTTTGATCCTGTCCATGTCATAGTATCAAAAGCATTGCAGATAGTGCCGAAGAACAGAAAATTAAGGGCAGCAGTGAGGATGGAATTTTGACAAGTCTTCTGACAACTTCGCAGCCATATTACTTGCTTTCTAAAAACCATTAGTAAATCTATAGGTCTCAATTATTCTCCTAAGAATGTTACTGAGTTTGTTTTGATCTTTATCTGAACAATTCATATTTTTCCCATTTCAAACAGCGGTGGCAACATTAAAAAACACTCCTATGGTTAATAAAATTCTTTTTGATGTGGATATATGGATGTTTGATACATACTTCTAGTGTGAGGCAAATAAAATAGATTATTAAGTGATATCATAACATTTAAGGTCCTATTTTTAATTTTTTAAACTATTTTCAGGTTGGTTTGACTTCCACAAATGCAGAACTAAGAGGATTTATAGCTCAGAATCTCAATCCAGCAAAAGGTAAGGATCACTAATAAACATTTTCTGAATTTAAGCTACCTTCATTGCATTTATTTATATGCAGCTACATGAGTTACTTCATGTACAGTAACTGTAATAGTGAGCTGTTGCATACCAAGTAATATGGTGAGTGAAAATCAGTCACCACTGAGAAGTGGAGGGTTTTGTGTGTGACTTTTCTCCATCTCTTCCCTGAGCCGTCTCTAAGATCCTCGATCAGTGATCCTGTTACAATTCAAAGTATTCAGACTACTCTGTGTCTGATTTTCTTGAGAGTCTTTCTTTGAGTGGTTTAACATGTAAGGAAGTAATAGAGAGAGAGAGAGAGAAAAAATACGAATATATATTTACACACTCTCCTGTGCCTTAATATATAGCTTCCTGAGGAAATCCTGATATCAAAAATCTGAGCCAGCATCACAAGACCGGGAACCAGCAGTGTCTTTGCTCATGTGTTTTTGAACAGTATCATTTACATGCAGAGACATCTGCTGAAGTACTTATGGATAAAATGATAGGAAGTCAGAATAGGCTTCAAAATAATCCACTGGAGGAAGAAGGGTAGTGTGAGTGGCAGCATCACTAAAACAATTTTTTCTATAAATTTATTAATTGTTTAAGCTATGTGGGGTGTTCACTATTCCCTTCTGTAAAAGAGGACCAAAATGCATGCCATTAAATACAAACAACTTCACGAAAAACATCAGCTTCAAAGGGTTTATGTTTAAGGTGGCAGCTGTGCTCTGTAGAGAAGCCCAGAGATCCGTATTTCAGTATGAAAATGTCCAGCTTGACTGCGTTGAGAATCTACAGGAATTACTCTGAAAGTTTAAGGATATATGAAGAAGCCATTTAAGGTAGACTTTTTTTTAAATAGATAATTTTTCTTTTTTTTAAGATTTTATTTATTTTATTTGAGAGTTAGAGTTACAGTGAGAGAGAGACAGAGAGAAAGGTCTTCCTTCCGTTGGTTCACTCCCCAAATGGCTGCAACGGCTGGAGCTGCGCCGATCTGAAGCCAGGAGCCAGGAGCTTATTCCAGGTCTTCCACGCAGATGCAGGGGCCCAAGGACTTGGGCCATCTTCTACTGTTCTCCCAGGCCATAGCAGAGAGCTAGATTGGAAGTGGAGCAGCCAGGTCTCGAACTGGTGCCCATATGGGATGCCGGCACCACAGGTAGAGGATTAACCTACTGCACCACAGCACCAGCCCCTAAGATAGACTTTAAAAAAAAAAAAGATTTATTTATTTATTTGAAAGTCAGAGCTACGGAGAGAGAGAGAGAGAGAGAGAGAGAGAGAGAGAGAGAGAGCGAGCGCGAGCTTTTCCATGTACTGGTTCACTCCCCAGGTAGCTGCAATGGCTAAGGTGGAGCCAGACTGAAGCCAGGAGCTAGGAGCTTCTTCCAGGTCTCCGGTGTTGGTGCAGGGGCCCAAGCACTTGGGCCATCTTCCACTGCTTTCCCAGTCCATAGCAGAGAACTGGATAGGAAATGGACTCAAATGGCCACCCATATGGGATGCTGGCGCTACAGGCGCCTTACTCAATACACCATAATGCCGCCCTATGTTAGACTTTAAGCCTTCATACTTCTTAGTTTTTTTCCACATGATGGCATCCTTAGAAAATGATAACATAGGAAGTGCTGTAGTCAAACAAAAGCGTTGCTTAAAGTCATAGGTAGCCACTACATCACACTTAGCAAATACTATCACACTTGGCAAAGCATAGAAACCCCCTAGCAGGACAGCTCAAGCTCAAAAACAGGCTGCACCTGGGTTACTGATAAGATTGTAATTTGTCTATGTCCTGTATATGATTTAGGCCAATACCTGGATTAATGTCAAGATTATAATTAAAATTGTTAAGACTGTAACTGGTATTAATTTAAGATTATAATTGATATTAGTTTAGGATAGGATTTAGGTTAGCTTGACCCCAGTAACCATGTATTCCCCCTCCTGTTTTTATGGTTTTTGCCTTTATAAACCCTGTTGCATTGGGCTTTGGAGTCAAGAGTTCTTTAGGGCTTGAGCCTACTCTCCACCACCGGTAATAAAGGACCCATCAGATTTTATCAATGTGTGGTGCTCCTCTGTTTGCACTCCCTCAGGTACAACAGGAGCAGACATGGCACGGCAGATTAAGCTGCTGCTTGGGATGCCTACATCCTGTATTGAAGTGCCGGTTCAAGTCCCAGCTATTCCATTTCTGATCCAGCTCCCTGTTAATGCACCTGGGATGCAGCAGATAATGGTTCCTGCCACCCATGTGGGAAACCCAGATGGAGTTTCTGGCTCCTAGCTTCAGCCTGACCCTGCTCTGGCTGTTTCAGGCATTTGAGGAGTGAGTCAGCAAATTTAGGAAATCTTTCACTTTGCCTTTCAAATAAATAAATAAACCCTAAAAAAAGAAAGCCCAGGGGCTGGCGCCATGGCACACTAGGTTAATCCTCCGCCTGCGGTGCCGGCATCCCATATGGGCGTTGGGTTCTAGTCCCAGTTGCTCCTCTTCCAGTCCAGCTCTCTGCTATGGCCTGGGAAAGCAGTGGAGGATGGCCCAAGTCCTTGGGCCCCTGCCCCCTCGTGGGAGACCCAAAGGGGGCTCCTGGCTCCTGGCTTAGGATGGGCGTAACTCCGGCCTGGCCGTTGTGGCCATCTGGGGGGTGAGCTAGTGGATGGAAGACCTCTCTCTCTGTCTCTACCTCGCTCTGTAACTCTGTCTTTCAAATAAATAAAATGAATCTTTAAAAAACAAAAAAGATAAAGAAAAATATTTTTCTTGATGAAAATGATATGGCAATGATAGTATAGAGAATTTTGAAAAATGGAAAAAATTCTGCCAGTCTATCACAACCTTTTCTTTTTTGTATATTATTTCATTATTCATCATATATTATATGAAATACATTCATTATTTTTTCATTATTTATGTTTTAGTTTCAAAGCTCATATGCATATAGTATTTACGTTTAAAGTTACAAAGCTCCTATACATACAGTATTTATGTTTTAAAGTTACAAAACTCATATATATATATAATCTCTTTTTAAAATATTTATTTATTATTTATTTATATATTTATTATTTTGAAAGAGTTATAGAGAAAGAGAAAGAAGAGAGAGATTTCACATTTGCTGGTTCATCTCTCCATATGGCTGCAATGGCCAAAGCCATGAGCCCAGAACTCCATCTGGGTCTCCTGCATAGGTGGCAGGGACCCAGGTAGTTGGGCTGTCTTCCTCTGCTTTACCAAGAGCGTTAGCAGGAAGCTGGATTGAAAGTGGACCAGCCAGGATTCAGACTGGCACGCATATGGTTGCCATCATTGTATGCGGTGGCTTTAACCCCCTGTGTGACAATGCTGGCCCTATTCTGTTTTTAGTTTTGTTTGTTTTTTTTTTTACTGCATCCAAAAGAAAAAAACACTTTCCATGTTTTTACAGTCTTCATCAATACCATTCTTAGAGCTTGTGCTGCCTCATTGTTTATGATCATAATTTTTTAAACATTTCTCCATTTTCTTATTGTCAGATATTTAAGACTTGTGTTGCTTTTATATACACACAGACACAACACACACTCACACATAACACACATGGATACTTAAAAAAATTCATGGTGAATGGAATTTAAAGGTAAGTTTATTTTAGTGTAAAAAAATTTGAAATCTGTGTATATGAGGGGTCTTTAAGAAGTTCATGAAAAAATGTGTTATGAAAAAAACTGGTATCCATGGGTTTCAAACATTTTTTGCAACAAAATAAGATTATCTTTTAATTTTGTTTTTTGAACTTATTGATGTTTTGCTATACATGATATATATATATTTATCCCTCAGATATGTGTGCATATATTTATATATGTTATAACATACACATGTTTAATACCATAATGTCTTTAGTCACATAGGCTTTTTTTTTTTTAAAGATTTATTTATTTATTTGAAAGTCAGTGTTACACAGAGAGAAGAGAGGCAAAGAGAGAAAGTTCTTCCATTTGATGGTTCACTCCCCAAATGGCTGCAGTGGACGGAGCTGCGCTGATCTGAAGCCAGGAATCAGGAGCTTCTTCTGGGTCTCCCACACGGGTGCAGGGGCCCAAGGACTTGGGCCATCTTCTACTGCTTTCCCAGGCCATAGCAGAGAGCTGTATTAGAAGTGGAGCAGCCAGGACTAGAACTGGCACCCATATGGGATGCTGGCACTTCAGGCCAAGGCGTTAACCTGCTGCACCACAGCGCCAACCCCAGGCTTTAGTTTCTTATAATTAATTTTCTTAAGATAAATAATCCAGAAGTACAGTTACTGGTTAAGACATTTTAAACAATTCCTATTTAAGTTAAAATAAACTACCAACTCTAAACCTACATCGTCACACATTATCTCTTACCTCCATGTATCTTTATCCTTGCTTCTTCTTTTTTTTTTTTTTTTTTTAAGATTTATTTTATTTATTTGAAAGAGTTACATCCTTGCTTCTGACATGGATTCATGCCGGCTGTGCTTCAGCCTCAGTGGTGTTTCTTTTGGGAAGACAATTTGCATTTTGAGAGTTTAAAAGTGTTGATTTCCTCAGGCTGTTTATTTAAGCTACTTAGAACCTGTAGCAAGAAAGTACTCATTAGTATATAGTACTCCTTTTTTTTTTTCTGTTATCACTACTCTGCTATTAATCCTATTCAGTGAATTTTTCCAGATCCTGTACTTTTCAATACTAGAGTTTATATTTGATTCTTTTTAATTTTATATTATAAATAAGTATGTTGTAAAGATTCTGGATCTGTTTATATTGTTCTAAAGAGTGTTTGTTTTTTTTTTTTAACTTGGTTTTAGTGGGCACTTCATTGAACTCTGACTGTAAACTGTTTACCATGGGGTGGGTGACAACTCAAATCTTTATTTTGTTTTTGAAAATTTTAGCCTTAACTGTACTACTTGGAGCCTGTCCCAGGCATGTATATGCGTGGTTCAGGAGTTTGTAACAAATTTGGCAGTTTATACACAGAATTTGGGACTTCCCTTGTCTAGATCAAAGAATGGTGAACTCAGCTGGCTAACCAAGTTTGAATTTGTTGGTCTCTCCCTATTACTTTGAGATAGTGTTTAAAAAAGATATTTCCCCCAATAAGTCTAAGTGTTATCTGCAATAGGATTGATCCAGTAGGAGGTAAATGGCAATATCAGAAACAGAAACAGAAAGTCACTAAAACAGGATGTTTCTGGTCCCTTTTATCAGTAATAGACTGGAAGTACGTGTCAGACAGTGGGGAGCAGATGAGTAAATTACAGTTTCTGCTGAACAGATTACCACATAATTATTTAGTATTTAGGCATAGTTTACAATAATGTGGGGAAAATGTTTGACATCTAAGGCAAGCTGTAAAACGGTACAGCCATGTGTTCTCTAATAATGGGATTTGTTTTAAGAAATACGTCATGTGAAATCAGGTATATTTACAGAAACCTAGATGGTATAGCTGACTAGACACTTAGGCTGTATGGTCTTGGGGTGGGGCAGATGAGGGAAGTATAATCTTGCTAGGACCGTAATGAACAAAATATCAAGCACAAGAGAAATGATGTAATCAAGAGAAGCTGTGAACATACTGTTTTATAGTAAACTGGTTCTAACAAAGAAAAAGGAAGTAGTACACTTGGGGTATGCATTTGACACATTAGTTAAGATGTTGGGTTGGAACAACTGCATCCTATATTGTAATGCCTGGGTTTGAGTCTCAGCTCAGCTTCTGATTCTAGCTTCTTGCTAATGCGTACCCAGGGAGGCAGCGGATAAGATGGATAGTTCAAGTATTTGGATCCCTGTTACCCAGCTGGGAAACCTGGATTGGGTTCTTGCTCCTAGCTTCAGCCTGTCCCAGCCTGGATTTTGTGGGCATTTGAAAAGTGATTCAGAATATAAGAGCCTTGCCTGTCTCTCACATAAAGGGAATACACTTTGAAATATTGATAGAAATGCAGTATAGTAGGGGCCAGCGCCTGTGGCATAGCAGGTAAAGCTGCCACCTGTAATGCCGGCATCCCATATGGTCGCCGGTTCCAGTCCCAGTTGCTCCACTTCTGATCCAGCTGTCTGCTATGATCTGGGAAAGCAGTAGTAGATGGCTCAAGTCCTTGGGTCTCTGCACATGAATGGAAGACCTGGAGGAAGCTCTAGGCTCTTGGCTTTGGATTGGCTCAGCTTCCACCATTGGTGGTCATTTGGGGAGTGAACCAACAGATTGAAGACCTCTCTCTCTCTGCCTCTGCCTCTTTGTAACTCTGCCTTTCAAATAAATAAGTAAATAAAATCTTTAAAAAGAAAAAAATAAATGCAATATAGTAAGTACACAAACAAGTAACAGACATTTATTACCAAATGTTTGTTAATATACATAATTGTATATGCTGTATTTTATATGACTGGCAGTACAGGTTTGTTTACTGTTGCATTACTACAAACGTGTAAGTAATTACTAGGTGATGGAAATATTTTAGCTCCATCATAATCTCATGGAGACACCTTTGTATTATGTAATCTGTTGTTGACCAAAACATCGTATGTGGCACGATGAAAATTTACTAATCATGTAATGGTGTTTTCCTTGAATCTCTGATTTATTGCAAGGGCTCTTAGCATATTTACAGTTGTCCTTCCTTATGCATCAGGATTGGTTTCAGGATCACTGTGGATACCAAGTCCCTCAATAAAATGACTTGTGATTTGCATGTAATCTAGTACATCTTCCCCTATACGTTAAATCATCTGTAGACTACTTATGTAAATACTTGTTATATACTTTGTGTTAGGGAATAAGGACGAGAAAAAACCTCATGTTCAGTACCGATAAAAGCCATTGTAGGACTACATACTTCTTCTGTCCACAGGAGCTGGGTTTAGCTCATGGATGGAACATGAAGACCCAGGGTCTGGCTGTATGAATGTAAGGTTGTGATCAGTAAAATATAAATTCACTCTGAAGTGTCATAAAACTTGACATCCTGATCGTATTTTCCTCAGTCAGCTTTCTAAGATTATTATAATGCTGTTTGTACAGTTGTATAATGGTCACAAAGTTTTTCTCAAGTTTGAAAATACTGAGGCTGACGCTGTGGTAAAAGCTGCCGCCTGCAGTGCCAGCATCCCATTTGGGCACCAGTTCGAATCCCGGCTGCTCCACTTCTGATCCAGCTCTCTGCTATGGCCTGGGAAAGCAGTAGAAGATTGTCCAAGTCCTTGGGCCCTTGCACCTGCATGGGAGACCTGGAAGAAGCTCCTGGCTCCTGGCCTCAGATCTGTGCACTTTTGGCATTGTGGCCAACTGAGGAGTGAACCAGTGGATGGAAGACTTCTCTCTCTGCCTCTCCTTGTCTCTCTGTGTAATTCTGCATTTCAAATAGATAAATAAATATTTTTTAAAAAATAATGCCATTTGAAAAAAAAAAAGAAAATACTGGGAGTAAATATTCTAAATAAGCCAGACGAAAAATAATGCAATGAAATATATTATTTTAGTTTTGTTAGAAAGCTTTTTTTCTCTCTCTCTTTTTTTGACAGGCAGAGTGGTCAGTGAGAGAGAGACACACACAGAGAGAAAGGTCTTCCTTTTCCGTTGGTCCACCCCCCAATGGCCGCTGTGGCCGGCGCACCACACTGATCCGAAGCCAGGAGCCAGGTGCTTCTCCTGGTCTCCCATGTGGCTGCAGGGCCCAAGGACTTGGACCATCCTCCACTGCACTCCCGGAGCACAGCAGAGAGCTGGGCTGGAAGAGGAGCAACCGGGACAGAACCCAGCACCCCGACTGGGACTAGAACCCGGTGTGCCGGCACCACAGGCAGAGGATTAGCCTATTGAGCCGCGGCACCGGCTAGAAATAGATCTTTTTCCTTGTGCTTTTCTTTGAATCTCTTCCTGAACATGTATTTTTTTTTTTTAAGATTTATTTATTTATTTATTTATTTATTTGAAAGACAGAGCTACAGAGAGGCACAGGCAGAGAGAGGTCTTCTATCCACTGGTTCACTCCCCAGATGGCCACAACGGCTAGAGCTACGCCCACCTGACGCTAGGAGCCAGGAGGTTCTGCTAGTTCTCCCATGTGGGAGCAGGGGCCCAAGGACTTGGGCCATCCTCTGTTACTCTCCCAGGCCATAGCAGAGAGCTGGATTGGAAGTGGAGCAGCCAGGACTTGAACCGGCACCTGTATGGGATGCTGGTACTGCAGACCGGAACTTTGACCCCACCAAGCCACAGAGCTGACCCTGTATTTCTCAATTAAAGGAGAAAATTAACAAAAAATTTCCCCTGCCAGCCATCCCATGTATGAGGGCAAGAACCAAGGTGGAAATTGTTGATTTTGAAAAGGGATTCTTTGGGGTTGGCACTGTGGCACAGCAGGTTAAAGCCCTGGCCTGAAGCGCCGGCAACCCATATGGGCGCTGGTTCAAGTCTCAGCTGCTTCTCTTCCGATCCAGCTCTCTGCTATGGCCTGGGAAAGTAGTAGAGGATGGCCCAAGTCCTGGGGTCCCTGCACCCACATGGGAGAACTAGAAAAAGCTCCTGGCTCCTGGCTCCTGGCTTCGGATTGGCGCAGCTCCGGCCATTGTGGCCATCTGGGTAGTGAACCAATGGATGAACGACCCTTCTCTGTCTCTCTCGCTCGCTCTCTCTCTTCTCTACCTCTCTCTGTAACTCTGTCTTTCAAATAAATAAACCTTAAATAAAAGAAAGACGGTAGTACTTTCCAAAGTGATATATAGGTTCAACATAGTTCATTTCAGAATCCCAGCTGTATTTTGTTTCTTTTGTAAAAACTGACAAGCTGATTCTAAAATTCTCACGGAAGGTATTTGAGATATTTGCATCCCATATCAGAGGACCTGAATCAAGTCCAGGCTACTCGGCTTCCCATCCAGCTCCCTGCCAATGCATCTCGTAAGTGGTAGATTGTGGCCCAAGTACTTGATTTCCTGCCAACCAGGAAGGTGGGAGACACAGATGGAATTCCTGGCTCCAGGCTTCAGCCTGGCCAAGCCCGGGCTGTTTGGACCATTTGGGGAGTGAACCAGCAGATGGAAGATGTCTCTTTGTCATTCTACCTTTCAGATAAATAAATATTTTAAAAAGGAATATTATAAAATATAATAATAATAGGAGTATGATTGCTAATACCTATCTTTTTATTGTGGTAAAATATGTATAATATAATACTTATTTCAACTATTTTTAAATGTACAATCCATTGGCATTAAATATATTCACAGTCGGCCGGCGCCGTGGCTTAACAGGCTAATCCTCCGCCTTGCGGCGCCGGCACGCCGGGTTCTAGTCCCGGTCGGGGCACCGGATTCTGTCCCGGTTGCCCCTCTCCCAGGCCAGCTCTCTGCTATGGCCCGGGAAGGCAGTGGAGGATGGCCCAAGTGTTTGGGCCCTGCACCCGCATGGGAGACCAGGAGAAGCACCTGGCTCCTGGCTTCGGATCAGCATGATGTGCCGGCCGCAGCGGCCATTGGAGGGTGAACCAACGGCAAAAGGAAGACCTTTCTCTCTGTCTCTCTTTCTCACTATCCACTCTGCCTGTCAAATAAATAAATAATTTAAAATATATATATATATATTCACAGTCTTGTGTAACCATCGCTGCCTCTATACCCCCAATTTTTTCATCATCATCCGCAAATGAAAGCTTTTTGTATCCAGTGAACAATAATTTTCCCTTCCCCCTTTACCCCAGCCTATAGTAAGCTCTGTTCTACTTTCTTGTCTCGATGACTTGGCCTATTCTAGGGACTTGATGTAAGTGAACTCACCCATTCTTTGTCATTTTGTACCTAGCATCTTTGATTTAGCGTAAGGTTTTAAAAGTCTATACGTGTTGTAGCATATAGCAGAATTTCCTTTTTTGGCTGAATAATATTTCATTATTTGTATATATCACATTTCAGTTGTTCACTCATCGGTTAATGGATCTACTGGGAAATGATAGGTTATTTCACCTTTTGGCCCTTGGGTTAACACTGCTGTGATCATTGGTGTCTGTATCTTATTGAGACTTTGCCCTCAGTTCCTTTGATATATTCATTTCTAGGAGTGAAATTGCTGGGTCCTTTGGTTAGATATTTAAGCTTTTTCTTGTTAAGTGTTTATTTATTGCATTTATTTGAAAGGTAGGGGTGGTGGTGGAAATCTTCTATCCTCTGGTTCATTTCTCAGATGTCCACAACAGCCAGGCAGGGCCAGGAACTCCATCCAGGTCCCCACATGGGTGGCGGGGAGCCGAGTACCTGAGCCATCACTGCTGCCTCTGAGGGTGTGCAGGAAGCTGGAGTCTGGAGTGGGACCAGGATTCACACCGAGGCACTCGGGTGTGGGAAGCGGGTAACCCAAGCAGCGTCTTCACCAGTGTGCTGAATGCCCACTCCTGAAGAATCATTTTACCCTTCCGAAACCTGCTCTGCCTCTCAGCCTCGTCCTGTTGAATCATGGTGCCACCCACTCGTGGCCCGACCTGGAAACCGAGGTGCCATCTTTGGCTCCTTTCTCATTCTCCCCCCTTCCGGTCAAATCACTCCTAGACTGCTAAATCCCTCAGCCTTTGCCCCCATTTTCTGTTTCCACTGCTACTGCCCTAGGCCAGACTACTGTAAACTGTTTCCTGGTTTCTCATAGCTGTTTTCTTTGCTTCTTGGTTAACTTCTTTTGGTTTCACTCACTGGACTATAGCTACATACCTTTTCTCAAACACACAAGTCTTTGAAGAAAAGAACAAGTCTTTCCATGTTAAATAAACCTTTTGATAGTTCCCTATTGCCCTCAAGATAAAGCCTGAACTCCAGTTTAAGAGATCCTGCATGATAGGGTTCTTGTTTTCGTCTCAGTCTTATCTCAGACACACCTGCACTCCTGCCCCGTTGGACTTCTGTCAGCTCCCATGCCCTCTCTCCTCGCAGCCCTGCTGGGCACCCTTCTCTGGGCCTGGAATGTGGTGCTCCCTTCACTCTGTCTCTCCTGCGGCTCCTGCTATCCGCTTCACCTCACATGTAAGCTCAGGTCTTACTCCACTGGGCCCTGGGCGGCTGATGGTATGTATCTATCCCTGTTGCTTAGCAGAGCCTGTAGTTTAATTATTGTTCTCCTCATCTGATTGTAAACTCCAGGAAGTCAGAAACGTTTATCTTATTCATCATGGTATCTCTGGGATAGGTTCTGGAAGTGTCTCTGCCTTAGTATTGATCTGCTCTAGGAGCTCTGTTGAAAGAATGTATGCCCTTTCTACTGCCCGCGGTGCCTCTGGCCAGGGCCAAACTCCTGTTTACTCTTCAAGAGTCCAGCTGAACATGCGTTCCTCTGCGCTTCCTTGTCCCCTGGCTTCCTGGGTGCTACCTTTGGACCCAGTGCACTTTGTTACTGCCGTTCCCACATTGCTTTGTGATTCTTTCTTTCTTTCTTTTTTTCCTTGGCCAGACAGGGAGCTCCCTGAGGGCAAGTATTTTTAAGTATTTTTGTCTCCCCGGTCTAGCTTGGTGTCTCTCCCAGTTATACTTAGAGATATTGAACTGTTCAGAGCTTTCATGAAACAGAACATCCTCAGGCTTTTTATCAAAGTACTTTTTTTATTTTTAGATTTATTTATTTATTTATTTGAAAGGCAGAGTTACTGAGAGGCAGAGGCACAGAGAAATCTTCCGTCTGCTGATTTGTTCCTCAAATGGCTGCAATTGGAGCTGGGTCAATCCGAAGCCAGGAGCCAGGAGCTTCTTCTGGGTCTCCCACATGAGTACAGGGGCCCAAGGACTTGGGCCATCTTCTGCTTTCCCAGGCCATAGCAAAGAACTGAATCAGAAGTGCAGCAGCCGGGTCTCGAACCATCACCCATATGGGATGCCACACTGCAGGTGGCAACTTTACCCCCTATGTCATAGCACTGGCCCCTTAAAAGTATTTTTTACTTAATTTTTTGAAACAGTATTAAGGTGCTTAGTGAGGAATATTTCTGAACCCTTTGTCTTAGAACATGTGTTGAAAAGTTGGAAGTTTAAAAGTTATACAATTACTTAAAATACAGTAAGCCTCAAGGTAATAGCCTGTAACCAGAGAGGGTTTAAAAGCAATTGAGTATTGGTATATCCTTGTCATGAATTATTGCTGTGAAACATATTGGCCTATATATTATAAATATACATTATTGAGAAAAATGAGAGATAAAAACAGTGTAACTCACAGCGTCTTTATCTGTGGTGGTGAAAGACTAGCAGATCTGTAAGTGAATATGAGGGATTCCTCACTTATGAGAGGCACCTGTTACTGCATGGCTTGTACCTTTGGATATTATGTAGAAGGAGGCCACCCTTGCCTGCCAGCTACGTGCAGTACCCTGGGAAGCCGCAGGGTTACCTATGGTAGGTATATGCTTTGGATGAATTGCTCACGTCCTTTCAGGCAGGTGAGACGTGTTGAGTATCTTCCACTCATTCTTTCTGCATCAGCAGAGGAATCTCCTTTGTTAGCACATTCATAGCTTGTGCAGCAGGTTTCAGAGGCCCAGATGAAGTTAGAGGACATATGTTTAGAGTGGAACCAATTGTTTTAAATTTCATAATGTTTTTTGGTTTTTAAAGATTTATTTATTTGAAAGAGTTACAGAGGGAGGTAGAGCCAGAGAGAGAGAAAGAGAAAGAGATGTCTTACATTCACTGGTTCACTCCCCAGGTGGCCACAACGGCCAGAGCTGAGCTGATCCAAAGCCAGGAGCTTCTTTGGGGTCTCCCACGCAGGTGCAGGAACCCACGCACTTGAGCCATCTTCTACTGCTTTCCCAGACCGTGGCAAAGAGCTGTCTTGGAAGTTAAGCAGCTGGGACTTGAACTGGCGCCCATAGGGGATACAGGCACTGCAGGCCAGGGATTTAACCCGCTGTGCCACAGTGCCAGCCCCTATGATGTTTTCTGAAAAGATCTTTACAGCTTGGAAACAGGGGTAAAGGAAGCATTTATGTGGGCAAAGCAGTAGGAAGAGGAAGAATTTAGAGTTTCTACCAAAAATATCTGTTACAAGTGTCTCTTATAGGGACAGTGAAAATGCATTTCCGCAGAGAGAAAATACAAGAACTTCATTATTCTTGGCAAAAGTGAGATAAAGTTTAAAAGGAGTTGGTAACCTGAAGCAGTAGGGAATCGGTATTAGAAAGTTAACTTATGGCCGGCGCCGCGGCTCACTAGGCTAATCCTCCGCCTTGCGGCACCGGCACACCAGGTTCTAGTCCTGGTCGGGGCACCGGATTCTGTCCCGGTTGCCCCTCTTCCAGGCCAGCTCTCTGGCTCTCTGCTGTGGCCAGGGAGTGCAGTGGAGGATGGCCCAAGTGCTTGGGCCCTACACCCCATGGGAGACCAGGATTAGTACCTGGCTCCTGCCATCGGATCAGCGCAGTGCGCTGGCCGCAGCGCGCCAACCGCAGCGGCCATTGGAGGGTGAACCAACAGCAAAGGAAGACCTTTCTCTCTGTCTCTCTCTCACTGTCCACTCTTCCTGTCAAAATAAATAAGTAAATAAATAAATAAATAAATAAAAGAAAGTTAACTTATGTGTTTAAAATGTTAAGAATGCAGATTGGGGCTGGTGCTGTGGCAAAGTAGGCCAAGCCTCTTCCTGTGGCACCGGCATCCCATGTGGGTACCAGTTCGAGTCCTGTCTGCATTTCCAATCCAGCTCCCTGTTAATGGCCTGGGAAAGCAGTGGAGGATGGCCTAAGTGCTTGGGCCCCTGCAGTCATGTGGGATCCCCAGAAGAAGCTCTTGGCTCTTGGCTTTGGATTTGCTCATCTCTGGCCATTGTGGTCATATGGGGAGTGAACCACAGGATGGAAGACCTTTCTTTCTGTCTCTTCTTCTCTCTGTAATTCTGCCGCTTGAATAAATAAATAAATCTTTAAAAAAAAAAAAAAAGGAATGCAGATTCTGGAACTGGTGTTGTGGGAGCCAGGAGCTTCTTCTGGGTCTCCCACATGAGTGCAGGGGCCCAAGGACTTGGGCCATCTTCTACTGCTTTCCCAGGCACATTAGCAGGTAAACCTGTTGCATGCAACACTGGCATCCCAGTGTTTGAGTCCCAACAGCTCTGCTTCCCATCCAGCTCCCTAACAATGTGCCTGGGAAAGCAGCGGAGGATGGCCCAAGTGCTTGGGCCCCTGCACCCATGTGGGAGAACTGAATGAAGCTCCTGGCTCCTGTCTTCAGACTGGCCCAACTCCAGCTTTTACAGCCATTTGGGGAGTGAACCATCAGATAGTTAATCTCTATTTCTCTCTCTCTCTCTCTGCCTTCCTCTAACTCTGCATTTCAAGTAAATAAATTTTTGAAAGAAATGTAGATGCTTACATATTTTAAGAGTTCTGTGTTTAATTAAACAGGCTGCTGCTTTTGCCTACATCCTTTGGTGGTAGGGGGGTTATTTCACAAATATAAACCTGAAATGTCTAGTAAGCTTCTGTTTTATTTTATATTACTTTGAATAATAGGTGTATGCGACATTTGGTTGCTATTTCTATAAACATTCTTTGGCAGGCTTACTGCATACGAGGTCATATTAGGGTGAGTCTGGCCTTTCCTACTGTGCTAGGCTTAGTAAGAGATTGTATTTTCATGAACGCTGTGAATGGTTCTGGCTTTGCCTTTTGAATCTAGGTTTGGTTTCAGGATATTTAAAAATATCTTAATGACCTGAAAATAGACAACCCTCCTCTTCTACAAATAGTTTTATTTATTGACCTCTTCATTTCTGTAGGTGGCTTTTCCTGAAGGAGCTTTGTCAGATCCTTTTTCTCGCATGTAGTTTTCCTGTATTTATCTTCTAAGATACATTCTGTTTAAATAATAGTTGTTAGTCTGTTCCCACATTCAATGTTTGAATTAAATGGCAATGACCTTTTAGAAGTGAAACTCTTAAGTAGTTCCAGACACAAAAATAAGGGAAAAACTTAAAAGTGTTTTTTTTTTTTAAGCCTGTGGTTACCTCATATTTTATCTTCCTGTTAACACTTTCGTAACATACATTGTGGTTGGGTAGGATTACATAATTTTGCTGGTTTGTGGCTTATTGTAGACTTACGTTATACCTGACCTACAATAATAAAAGGATTTTAAATTTGTATCGTGTATTCTAGTAGTTCACATAAATTGCATTACTATAAAGCTATGACATGATGATCGCTTTTTTTTTTAAGTTCTTGAAGTAGAAGCAGTTACTATTTATGAAAAGGGTGACAGGCTAATCTTCTTTTTGGAGGAGAGTCTGGAGTCTTGCTTCGGTCTTATTTCAGACTCCATTCTTAGTGAATCAGCTTGTGCTTCAGTTAGCACAGTAGAATATGTTGGAATGAAAACGTCTTTTTAAATGCAGTTTCCTATTTATCTCCAATTCCCAGTAGGAACCATTGTCTTCTCACTGAACCAAATCTTTCCATGTCTGTGAGCTGCACGCTCAACTTTGCTAGCCGTTTTGCTTGCTGTTGGGACAGCTACTAGCTAATCATCACACTAAGTGAGGAAGATACTTTTGATTCCCAATTGAATTTGATTCTAAAATCTGTTTTGAATGTTTTATTTGAACTTCCTTATTTAAATTTGTCTTGTTTGTGATCAACAGAATTTTCATGAATTGCCAAAACCAAAAGCAAAGTAACCACAAACATGCCATAACACTGTTGGACAGTTCTACTTCTGAGATAGTATTTTCATTAAATTTAGCAATGTAATTTATTTGCAAGTGTTTGTTACTCAGGAGAAATTAAGTTTTCCATTCTGACATGTAACCTAGTTTCTTCTCCTCCTTCTTTATTAATTATAGTAACTAAAAATATTATTTTTGTAAAGCTAGCATATTTTAAATTTTTAAATTTATTTTCATTTTGTTTGAAAGGCAGAGAGATAGAGAACGAGGGCTCTTCTATCTGCTGGTTCATTCCCTTAATGACCACAGCAGTCAGATATGGGCCAGGCTGAAGCCAAGAACCTGCAACTCCATCTAGGTCTCCCACATGGATGGCAGGAACCCAAACACTTGGGCCATCATCTGCCGCCTTCCCAGGTACATTAGCAGGGAGCTGGATCAGGAGAGTCAGCAACTGGGACTTGAATGGGGCTTACTCCCAAGGTGGGTGGGAACTCTTTATTAGCCCTTTTTTCAATGTCATCCTTTACATACCTTTTTTTTTTTTTTTTTTGGTTTAAGATTTTTTTATTTGAAAGTCAGAGGTACAGAAAAAGAGAGGGAGAGAGAGAGAGAGAGATTTTCCATCTGCTGGTTCACTCCCCAAATGGCCTCAATGGTCAGGGCCAGGCCAGGCTGAAGCCTAGAGCCAAGAGCTTCATCCCAGCCTCCCACTGTGGCTACAGGGGCCGAAGGACTTGGGCTATTTTCAGCTGCTTTCCCAGGTGCATTAGTAGGGAGCTGGATAGGTGGGACATTACCCACTGTGCCACAGTGCCGGCTGGGCTCCTACATATCTTGTATTGAAACCATTTGGGAGCTATTAAAGTGTGAATAACGCTTGATTGACATTGCAGTCATGTAAATCACACATCTAAATGAAAACATTTATCTATCAATAAAGACCTCAAATAGACAAAGTAACCATTATGGTAATAATTTGGAAAAAAAACTGTGACTTATCTTTTTTGCCAATCCCTGATTAATAAAAGTAAGATTTCTTTCTATGCCTGGATTTGGGAGTACACAGCCCAGTGGCTGTTGTACTTTAGCAACCATCAGAATCACCCAGAGGGCAGGTTACAGCGCTCCTCAGGCCTCACCTCCAGAGTTTCTGAGTAGGTGGGTTTGGGGTGGGGTCTGAAATCAGTATTAACAAGCTCCCATGGGAAGCTGATGTTGCCAGTCCTGAGCAATAATGCAAGGGCATTATGGAGGTGGGGATTGAAAAGCAGGCAGTAGGTTTCAGCCTGATTTTCCTGCCTAAGATTTTTTACTGAATTTACCTGCGTATGTCTGATACTGAGAGGTCATCAAGCTTCTGCATCTCTGGGCTTTTTTTTTTTTTTTTTTTGACAGGCAGAGTGGACAGTGAGAGAGAGAGACAGAGAGAAAAGTCTTCCTTTTCCGTTGATTTACCCCCCAATGGCCATTGCGGCCGGCGCACCGCGCTGATCCGAAGCCAGGAGCCAGGTGCTTCTCTTGGTCTCCATGCGGGTGCAGGACCCAAGCACTTGGGCCATCCTCTACTGCCTTCCTGGGCCACAGCAGAGAGCTGGAATGGAAGAGGGGCAACCAGGACAGAATCCAGCGCCCCGACTGGGACTCGAACCCCGTGTGTTGGTGCCGCAAGGCAGAGGATTAGCCAAGTGAGCCGCGGCACCGGCCACTAGGTGCTTTTAAAGTAAATGAAGGGTAGACTAGCATTGTGGCACAGCAGGTTAAGCTACCTCCTGAGATATTAGCATTCCATTTGGGTACTGGTTTAAGTCCCAGCTATTCCACTTCCAATCCAGCTCCCTGCTAATGGCCTAGGAAAGCAGTGGAGGATGACCCCAAGTGCTTGGATCTCTGCATCCACATAGGAGACCCAGAAGAAGCTCCTAGCTTTAGCCCAGCCCCAGCCATTGTGACCATGTAGGGAACATCTGTCTTTTCCCCTCTCTGTGTAATTCTGCTTTCTAAATAAATAAATCTTTAAAATAATTTTCAAAATAAATTGAATATATATGCAACAGGTTATTTACAGTCAATAAAGTTTGTTTATGAAAAGCATTTCATGGGATCGGCACTGTAGTGTAGCGGGTGAAGCTGCCGCCCGCAGTGCCAGCATCCCTTATGGGTGCCGGTTAAAGTCCCGGCTGCTCCACTTCCAATCCAGCTCTCTGGTGTGGCCTGGGAAAGTAGTAGAAGGTGGCCCAACTCCTTTGGGCCCCTGCACTTTCATGGGAGACCAGGAAGAAGCTCCTGGCTCCTGGCTTCAGATCAGCTTAGCTTTGGCTGTTGTGGCCATCTGGGGAGTGAACCAGCAGATGGAAGATCTCTCTCTCTCTGTTTCTCTCTGCCTCTCCTTCTCTTCCTATGTAACTCTGACTTGCAAATAAATAAATATTTTTTTTAAGAAAAGCAGTTTATGTGGGGGTGTTTTGCTGTAATATAGCAGCTCAAATTTAAATTTTTTTTTTGTATTTTATGTTTTTAGTTATGAAATTGATAGAAAAAATAAGATGTGTCATTATTTCTTGCAAAGCATCTTTATATGATTATGACTGATTGTTACTATATACCTTTCTTTATTTTTAAATATGCTCATAATAGGGTATTAGCTTTATAATGAAAATATTCATGTTTTTATATATATATGTGTGTGTATATATATATATATATATTGCAAGCTTTTAGTTGACATATACACAGTGAAGTTTTAAAAACCAGTTCTCCTACTTAGAGACAGAATACCAGCACCCCAGAAGCATGCTTTGTATTTCCTTTCCAGGTAACTGCTGTCTCAACTTCTAAAGGCACGGGTTGGGGTGGGTATTTGGCCTGGTGATTAAGATGCTAGTTGGGATGCGGATATCCCAGGGAGGCTGCTGTGATGCCTCAAGTAATTGGGCACCTGCTCACCCAGGTTGAAAATGTGGATTGAGTTTCTGGCTCTTGGCTTCAGCCTCAGCTGGGGGCCACTGGAGGTATCTGGGGAGTGAACCAGAAGATGGGCGCTCTCTTTCTCCATTCTGTCTGTGTGTCTCTTTCTCTACCTCAAATAAGTTAAAATAGTAGAAAAGTGGTTCATTCCAAAAAAATTAGAAGAAAAGTAAAGCATGGGGTATTAATTGGGCTTCATTTAAATGTAATCATACAGCGTTTATTCTTTTGTAACTGGCTTGATCAATAGTATATTTATGTGCTTCATCCATATTGTTGTAGCCAGTTGTAGTTCATCCTGCTCATCACTATTTAATAATCCAGTGTGCATAAAACATAATTTATTAATTCTAGTATTGTATGTTGATGGTAGTTTTAAGTTTTCAGAATTTTTAATAGATTTATTTATTTACCTGAAAGAATTATATATATATATATATATATATATAGAGAGAGAGAGAGAGAGAGACAGAGAGAGAGAACCTTCCATCCACTGGTTCACTCCCCCAGATGACCACAAAGCCTTGGGCTGGGCCAGGCCAAAGTCAGGAACTTCTTCCAGGTCTCCCAAGTGGGTAGCGAGAAGCACTTGGGCCATCCTCTGCTGCTTTTTCTGGGCTCTTAGCAGGGAGCTGCATAGGAAGTAGAGCAGCCAGGACTTGAACCAGTGCCTGTATGGGATGCCGCCATTGTAGGCAGCATCTTTGCCCCCTCTATGCCACAATGTCAACCCCTGAGGTTTTAGATTTTATGATTAGCTATGTCAGAAATATTCTAGTTCATGTCCTTTTGTGAACACATACATGCATTTCTGTAGGTCATAGACCTAGGAATGGAATTGTTTGATTAGGATCCAGCTTTTGTAGATAACTTGCACTTGATTTTTTTCCCAAATATTTATACCAACTTACACTTCTACCCACAGTATTTGACTATTCCTGTCGTTTCAAATCCTTGCTAGTGCCTAATGGAGCTTTCCAGTGAAACAGAATCAATGAGATATCTCTTACTGGTTTCATAAGTAAGATGAGGCTTCCAAAAGTTTGTGGAAAATGGAATCAGAAGTATGCATATTCTGTGAACTTTTTGCAGCCCTCTGTAAATGTGTGTGTATGTGTGTGTGTCTGTGTGTCTGTGTCTGTGAGAGAGAGAGACTGTGAGGGAAGGGAGGAATGTTTGTTACAGGAATTGGCTTACGTGGTTGTGGAGGCCAAGAAGCCCCATGATCTGCCATCTGTAATCTGGAGAGCCAGGAGAGCCGATCGTATCATTTCAGCCTGAGTCTGAAGGCTGAGAACCAGGGGAACCAGTGGTGCATGTCCAGACCAAGTTTGAAAGCCCAGGAACCCGGGAAGCTGATGGTGTTAGTCTTTGTCCTAGTTCCCAGACCCAAGAATGAGTGATGCCAAAATCTGAGGCCAAGAGAAGGCTGATGTTTCAGCTCAAAGAGAAATAAATTCTCCCTTTGTCTTTTTTCTCCATCCAGGCCCTCAACAGATTGGATGATGTTCACTTATATCAGTGAGGGCAGCCTTCTTCATTCAGGCCAAATGCTAATGTGTTCCAGAAACACCCTCAGACTACCCAGAAGTAATGTTTTGTCAGCTCTCTGGGCATCCTTTAGCCCAGTCAAGTTGGCCCATAAAGTTAACCTCCACAGTGTTTTTCATCTGTTTCCTTGAGCTCAGTGTGGTTGCTTATAGTGTTAATCCACTGTGGCTTTAATTCACATTTCCCATATGAGAAATGACTGAAGAACCATTCCTACATTTTTCGTTGTGAATTATGCTAAAACAGTTATGTAGTGTGTGATTCAGTATTGAACGTGTTTTAGCTTCATTTCATGGTGGTTAATTATAAGATGTCTGGGATTTTTTTTTTTTTTTAATTTGAAAGGCAGAGAAACATAGAGGAGAGACAGAGATCTTCCATCTTCCCTAAATGGCTACAACAACCAGGACTGGGCCAGGTCAAAGCCAGGAGCCAGAAACTCCAATTAGATCTCTCACATGGGTGGCAGGGACCCCAATCTTGAGCCATCCTCTGTACGTTAGCAGGGAGCCAAATCAGAAGCAGAGCCACTGAGACTCAAACTGGCACTCCCCTGTGGGATGTTGGCATTGCAGACAGTGACAACCTGCTGGTCCGCAACTCCTGCCCCAAGAAGTGCTTTTTGAAATTTATAAAAGCATATTATAACTTGATCCAAAGTTATGGCTATGATCTTAAAAATAGCTTACATTTACTATTTAAAATAAGATTCAAGAGGCAGGTGTTTGGTGCAGTGGCTTATGTTGCTGCTTGAGACGCCTGCATCCCATATCAGAGTGCCTGGTTTGAGTCCTGGGTGGTCCACTTCTGATCCTATTTCCTTCGGATGTGTATCCTGGGAGACAGCAAATGATGGCCCACATAATTGAGTTTCTGCCACCAATGTGGGAGACCTGAATAGTTTTGGGCTCCTGGTTGCAGCCTGGCCCAACCCTGGCATTTGAGGAGTGAACAATAGATGGAAGATAGCTCTCTTCTTTTCAAATAAATTTTTTAAAAACATACAAAAAAGTAGGGACTGGCGCTGTGGCGCAGTGGGTTGAGGCCCTGGCCTGAGGGCGCCGGTTCTGGTCCCAGCTGCTCCACTTCCAATCCAGCTCTCTAATGTGGCCTGGGAAGGCAGTGGAGGATGGCCCAGGTCCTTGGGCCACTGCACCCATGTGGGAGATCTGGAAGAGGCTCCTGGCTCCTGGCTTTGGGTTGGCTCAGCTCTGGCCATTGTGGCCGTTTGGGGAATGAACCATCGGATGGAAGACCTCTCTCTCTCTGTCTCTCCCTCTCTCTGTAACTCTTTCAAATAAATAAAATTTAAAAATCTTAAAAAAAATACAAAAAAGTAAATAAATTAATTAAAATAAAGACTTGAGTTAATATAATATGCTATGACATCTAATAAGATTTGATTTAAATTTAAATTTGTTGATTTAAATTTTTATAATTGAATGCCATTATTTTCCTGTTTACTTCACCTGCTAAATTGAAGCTATGATCTCATGTGAAAATCCTTCTGTAGACTGAGTTGAAATTTTTTGGCAAAGACGGGTAAGCTGATAGCCAGACTCTGCTGGCTGCTGTAGTCAGGAACACTGCTGGCCTCAAATAAGATAGTATTTATAAAGCACTACACAGGTTTTTGTATTACTTTCAGGACTTTAATAATTCTGAAATGTTCTTAACATCTTGATTTGCTTTCTGTTTTATTCACTGATACCCTTATTTGAATTTTATTTAAATTTTATTTTAAATTCTCAGAAATTATTTCATTCTTACTATTGTCTGAGTCTTAAAAACAAGATAGAAGTCACAAAACAATCCAGAAACTGTCTATTTAAATAGAATCTATGTAATCTATTTAAGTGGAGTTGAAATTAGTCAATAACTATAGGATGTAATGCCATTAGCTTCATTGGTATTTTAAGAGTCTTTTTATAGGGGCCAGTGCTGTGGCATAGCAGGTAAAGCTGCCACCTGCAGTGCCGACATCCCATATGGGTGCCGGTTGGAGTCCCGCTGCTCCACTTCTGATCAAGCTCTTTGCTATGGTCTTGGAAAATAGTGGAAGATGGCCCAAATCCTTGGGCTCCTGCACCCAGATGGGAGACCCAGAAGAAGCTCCTGGCTCCTGGCTTCAGATCAGCACAGCTCTGGCCGTTTTGGTCGTCTGGGGAGTGAATCAGTGGATGGAAACCTCCCCTCTCTCCCCACCCCCCAGCTCTGCCTCTTAAATAAATCTAAAAAAAAAAAAAAGGTCTTTTGTTTGGTCCGGTTCTTGAGACAAAGTAAGAGTTGCACCTGAGGGGGGTGCATGTCCTTGGCTAGGGCCTGACAATGACAAAATTCTTCTCTAAGATTTTCCTCTTTTCAGGTTTGTTTGGGAGCTTCCACTTGTCTCCTCAACTCCAATTTTGGAACTTCAGTTTAAAAAGCGGTATTTGAGAGGAATAAGAGAGTTGCTGTTGGTGAAATTTTCATAGTGGAACTCTCAGACTTCCATTCAGTACTCTCAGAGTACTGAGAAGCAGACAGACAGAGAGATCTTCCATCTATTGGTTCACTCCCCAAATGGCTACAACTGCCGGAGCTGGACCAATCTGCAGCCAAGAGCCAGGAGCTTCTTCCAGGTCTCCCACTCAGGTGCAGGGGCCCAAGGACTTGGGCCTTCTTTCACTGCTTTCCCAGGCCATAGCAGAGAGCTGGATGGGAAGTGGAGCAGCCGGGTCTTGAACCAGTGCCCACATGGGATGCTGGCACTGCAGATAGCAGCTTTACCCCTACGCCACAGCATTGGCCACAGTGTGTGATGTTTGTTTAGAAAATATAGCCAGTCCTCCAGAAATTTGGGATTATTTTGCTTGTCAGTATTTAAAGCTTATCCTCATCTTGGATTCCAGATCTTTACACCTTACTATGAAACACTCAGTGGAAAATTTGAACCATATGTGGTAGAATGACCACAAGCAAATGCAAGGGGCTTAGACCTAAAACTTCAGCACTGTGTTTGATTTGTGTATCACTTTTTGTGTTTTCAATAAAAGCAAATATATGACTGCTGTCTGTTTCTGTAAAAACAATAACTGAAGAGCCATGAAAAATAAATATGTGGTCTTTGTCTCCAGTTCCTAGCGCACAGTTCCTACAACCCTTGGAAACTCCAAAGTGATCAGAATGTCTTTTGTATGCTAATGAGATGATAGTTGGTTGGGGCTTCTAGATCTCTTCAGAATGGAAGGTGGGCTTGTTGCCGGAAAGACCCAAGGCATTATAATCCCATGCCCCGGCTTCCTGGGTGGAGAGAGCCCTGGAGATGAGTCAGTCACCAGTAGCCAGTGATTTAATTGGTCGTGCCTGCACAGAGACCTCCTTAGAAGCTCCCAGGCAGGGTTTGGAGCCCTTTGGTTGGAGGACACATCAAGGTACTGGCTGGGTAGCATGCCTAGAGAGGGCGTGGAAGCTCCGCCCACTCCTCCTTCCCCTTAAGGCGCCCTGGGTGCCTCTTTCATTTGGCTGTTGTATTGCTGGGCTACCTCCTTTAACAAACAGTTAATAGTAAGTAAAATGCTTTCTTAAATTCCTTGTCACTCTAGCAAATTACCAAACCTGAGAGAAGTCATGGGGAACTCTAGGACTTCTAATCTTCCAGGCAAAAATGGAAAACAACCTGGGCACCCCATTTGTAGCTAACATCTGAAATGGAGGGCAGTCTTGGTGGACTTGAGCTGTTAATTTGTGGATTGTGAGCTGAGTAGTTACTGTCAGAATTGAGTTGAAATTCTGGCTACCTAGTTGGTGTCAGGGAAAAACTCTCGCAAAGATGTCAGAAGTGTTATGAGTAAAAACAGCTTCAGTTTGTTGTTGAGCGCTTGAATTCACAGATTGTCTAGATTCCCTTTGTTTTGATTACTGTGTTCTTTCTTTTAATATTTAGGGCTGGTTTACCAAAATACTTTTTAAATGATTTTGATATTTTTTAAATAGGATACTAAAACATGAACGAACCTACATCAAAGATTCTAGAAAACGTGTTAGATCATGCTTTACTTAACTCAGTGGATAATATTCTGCTGAAAGTGTAATCCCTGCTTTTACTTATTTATTTTAAAAGATTTATGTATTCACTTGAAAGGCAGAGAGAATCTTCCAGATGCTGGTTTACTCCCCAGGTGGCCACAGCAGCTGGAATTGGACCAGGCCAGGATTCAGGAACTTCTTCCAGGTCTCTCACATGGGTGGCAAGAACTTAAGTCCTAGAGCCACCTTCTGCTGCTTCCCAGGCGCGTTAACAGGGAACTGGAACTGAAGTAGAGCAGCCGGGACTCAAACCAGCACTCAGTATAGGATGCAGGTGTCACAAGTGGCAGTTTGCCCTGCTGGCCTGTAATGTTCATCCCGTGTAATCCCATTAAAGCGATGTCCTTAGCTCAGTTTTTATGAACTTTGAGTGAAGGGTCTTAAATAGTTGTGACTATTTTGCTGGGAAAAAAAATGACATCTGGTATTTCTGGGACATAGACAAAGGTTCCAACATAAAATACATACTTAGCTCAACTGGCATTGAACTGGCGGGCATGTGGGGTGAGGAATAGGTCATAATAGCATAAACTCTAGATGACTTGGATAGAAAGCTTCATAAAGGCAAGGAATGGAAACTGGGAGTTGTGGTAGAGGAGGAAAACGTTCAGTATCTTCCTGCTGCCATGGTTAGTTCTATGGTTGTGTTATTACTCCTTTTCAACACATCCTGTATATTTGGATCAAAAGGGAAATGTCTTTGACATTTTTCTGTTCACTTTTGATAGTTGGGAATGCAGTCACTTGAATTTGCTATTGGGATGAAATAATTTATGGAATTCACAACACTTAGAGTACTCTTAGAAATTCTGAATTAGTTGATAAAACACACTTAACAGCTCCTCCTTTGCCCGTTCTCTTTAGGTTTCAGAAATTCCTTTTTGAGTGAGAGACAACCCAGCTCAGAACAAATTATTTTCTTGGTTGACAGAGCAAGGTCAATTCCTTGTGCACATAGAATCAAGCTAAGAACCAGAGCTAATCCAAAATTTGGAGTTTTCTTAGCTCTGCTAATTTTCTCCATTATTTTTCCATTTTCACACAGTTCTCTCAAGTGATTAAGCTGAACTCAAAGAGTGTTTTTAAAATTTTCTTTTGAAAGAATCTTATTATTTTGTTTCAGAAAGGCTATGCTGTATCTAATAAACTTTTTGTAAGCCTGTGGCGCCCGTGAAAATGCACCATTCAGATCTCCTGCTGGGGGGGAGGCTCAGCGGATTGACAGTCCAGGCTGTGGCCCCTTGGGATCCACGGCCTTATTCTTGCTGAGGTCACACTTGATTGTGGCTCCTCCCAGCCACTGAAGGAGCCTGATGGGGTCCCAGTAGAGTCCCATTCATAAGGGACACAGGGCCCCTCTAGAGCACAGCACTACCTGCCTATAGCTGCATAACAAATGAACAAAAGTCCCTCTCACACAGTTTCTGAGAGTTAGGAATCCAGGAGTGGCTTCCCTAGGTAAATTTTGCCCCAGGACTGCTCTGGAGATTGTAAGCAAACTGGTAGCCAGGGCTGTGGTCACCTGACAGCCGGACTAGGGCTGGAGGATCTGCTCCCACGATGGCTCCCGAACAGGGACCTTGCTGGCTGTTCTCCAGAGGTCTCTGATGATTTTCTCCACATTTGTTGGGGCTAAGTGATAGTAGTTCAGTTTACACCTTAGGTATCATTTATTCAGAGACACTTCCACCAAGGGCTGCCAATTACATAAATGAACATAGTGGACAATATTTGGGAGCTACTTTTACTAAAAATGTATTGTTTATTTAAAATTAAGATTTAACTGAGTGCCCTCCATTTTATCTGATAACCCGATTTCCACCCTCTCTTCTCTGTTCCTGTGGCATCATTTTGACATTTACTGCAGTGTGTGTGTGTGTGTATTTGAAAGGCAGAGTTACAGAAAGGCAGAGACAGATCGTCCATCCACTGGTTCTCTCCCCAAATGGCCTCAACGACTGGAGCTGGGCCAGTCCGGAGCCAGAGCCAGGAGCTTCTTCCGGGTCTCCCACATGGGTGCAGGGGCCCAAGGAGTTGGGCCATTTTCCAGTGCTTTCTCAGGCGCATTAGCAGAGGGCTGGGTTGGAAGAGGATTAGCTGGGACACAAACCGGCACCCATATGGAATCCTGCCACTGCAGGCAGCGACTTTACCCACTATGCCATAGCGCTGACCCCCTGCAGTATATTTTAATCGTCTGTTTAACTGTCAGTATTTTCCCACATGGTTGAAGCTTACCTATGGGAATAACTTTTTAAATTCAGTGTTCTATCCCAATGTCAAACACCATGAATTTTAGTGAATATTCACTAAATATGAGTATAAGCCTCAGCTCCCCCTTCTTATAGCTAGGGATAATACCTGTTTCCTACTTTGGAAGCAAAACATAAGAAAAAGGAAATTAAAAAAAATTAGGCCTATTATTTTCTAGGAACTGTACTGAACTGTGAACAATAATTGGAAGTTGGGCTTACTGTAGAAGCAGTATGTTTTAAGGAGCAGTAAAGGACATGGAATCCAATAGCCCTGAGTTTGAATCTTCATGTTGTTACATAGTGAAGTCTTGGCAGGTGGCTTGCTCACATTTCAGAATGTCAGTTTTCTCATCCCCAAAGCAGGAATATTGTGAGGATTACATGATAAAACACATGATCTTGCCTCGTGTGGTACCTGTTTTTGGCACATGATAGGGCCATAACACATCTCTAATGGAGCTTCATTGACCTTCAGAATGTAAGTCCTTGATTGGTTCTGCCACTTGGTTCAGATAATCATGATTCCACCAAGGGTAGATTCTGAGCCAGATATGTCTTCCTTTCTGCAGTGGGATTACTGTGGCCACAACACACCAGCAAAGTAAAACTAACCTGCTTTAGATTAGCTAAAGTAGCTTGTTTTCCCTGTATTTCTGAACAGTGTGCTGTGTGTTCCTAGTGATAGGAGGAGATGGCATTGAAGAATCAAAAAGGATGATCCTGTTATTGTCATCTGCCACAAGCCAGCAGCCTCCACAGTAACATTCCTGATATCTGCTGCCTAAAATCCAAAAGGTCCACTGGCCCCAAATTAATTTAAAATATTTTTGGGGGGGACCAATGCCCCAAATTAATTTCAAAAATGTTTTTGTTGGGGGCCAGCACTGTGGCATAGTGAGTAAAATTGTCACCTGCAGTGCCGGCATCCCATATGGGTACTGGGGTTCGAGTTCTGGTTGCTCCACTTCCTATCCAGCTCCCTGCTATGGCCTGGGAAGATGGCCCAAGTCCTTGGGCCTCTGCATCCACGTGAGAGACTCTGAAGAAGCTCCTGGCTCCTGGCTTCGGATCAGGCCAGTTCCAGCCATTGTGGCCTTTTTTGGGAGTGAACCAGCACCTGGAAGACCTCTCTCTGTCTCTCTGCCTCTGCCTCTCTCTAACTCTACCTTTCAAATAAATAAATAAATCTTAAAAAAATGTTTTAAAGATAAGTTTATTTTGTTGCAGAAAAATGGAAATCCATGAATACCTCAAAAAAGTTGATAAAAAGTATGTATTATGAAAAAAAGCTATCATGGTTTTAAAAATAGATCCGTATTTTGTCTGTGTACAAAGATAGCTTTACTTATTCCTTTCTTATTTTATACCTTTTATTTCTTTTTCCTGACATATTACACTAGCTAAAATGTAGTTCCAATATTGAAGTCATTTAAGTGGATATCATAGTCTTGTCACAAACAATTTACCAAGGACAGTTCACTGTGTGTTAGCTGAAATGTTTCTGATTGGTTGCTAGAATGCTGCAGTTTGTTTTTTCAGGATATATATTTAATTTTTGTATTATTTATTTGAAAGAGTTACAGAGAGAGGTAGAGTCAGAGAGAGAGGGGTCTTTCATCTGCTGATACCTTCCAAATGGGTGCTACAGCCGGATTTGAGTCGATCCAAAGCCAGGAGCCAGCAGCTTCCTCTGGGTCTCCCACATGGGTGCAGGGGCCCAGGAACTTGGGCCATCCTCTGGTGCTTTTCCAGGCACATTAGCAGGAAGCTGGATCAGAAGTGGAGCAGCCTGGACTTCAACCAGCGCCCATATGAGATGCTAGTGCTGCAGGCTTGGGTTTTAACCCGCTGCTCCACAGTGTCAGCCCCATATTTCATTTTATTTAAAAAATGTTATATAAAGGAAACAAATTCCATGTATTTATATATACAATTTTAAGGACATAATGATACCTCTCTCCCACCTCACTCCCACCCTCCCTCCTCCTTCCTTTCTTATTTTTCTTTTAATTTTTGCAGTGATATACTTTCGGTTTGTAATCACAGCTTAATCCTCCACTAAATAAAAAATTCAACAAGTAGAAAAACCACGGTTCCTCAGGGGCTTACAAGGGCTGTAAACAACAATCAAACCTCTAAATGTCAACAGTGCTTCAGTTTAAACCTTACATTTATTGGTAAATTTTTGATGTTGTTAATCCAGATTGGAGTTTCCTTGAGAAAAAAAAAATCCCTTGCCTTTTCACTTCACTCAATGTGCTCAGTACTAGCAGTAAGTGCATTTCTGCTTATGTAAGATTGTAGTGTGGCTGAACAGGTGAAGGGGAGCAGGATGGACGAGCAGCTTGCTCTCCTCTTTGCTGATCCAGCAGGAACATGTGCTCAGTTATTGTGTGAGAAGCCGGAGTTTAGTTGGCATCTGGGTAGTGGCATCTGTCTCCTTTACTCTCCCATGGTCAACTTTGTGAAAAACGGAGAAGCAGAGTTGCAGGTGAAATCAGAAGCCAGCAGTTCAAATCCAGGTAGGCCACGTAGCAGGAGGAATTTTCATGAGCAAAGGTGAAGGTCCTTAAGTCCTCATAGCCAGGACAGGCAGGAAAAAGGCAGATTTCTCCCCATCTCTAACTCCTACCTAAAACCTCACAGAAGCAGGGTCTTTGTCAACCAGAAACTCGCCAGCTGTGTGGCAACTGTTATCTGCAGCTGCCAGGGTTCCCCTTCTCCCTCCCCTCTCTCTTATCATCACCTTTTACTTCTCTCGGTGGTCGCCATACTGTAAAGGCAGCCTTAGAAGTGGTTCTGTTGGGGGGGGGGGGGTGTGTGTGAGATGTGGAAGGGCAAGGAGAAGAAAGTCCAAGGGAGTGGTTTCCTTCCAGGTCCTTCTTCAGACAAAGACACAAGTGAAGCTTTTGTTATGGAAAACTGACTATTTACAAGAGTAAAGAGAACTGTCAAAAGGATCCCCTTGCACCAATCAACAGTTTAAACAACTTGACCAATTAGGGAGGAACTGTAGTCTGCGTCAGAGTATCTGGGGTTAAATTATCAATCTCTAGGCCTATTACAAGACAGCAGAATCCCTGACTTGACTTCATGTTATGACAAACTGAATTGGTGAGGAAAATTCTGTGCTTTGGGGAGAGTATAAGATTTTAATGGGCTCCCCACAGAGATCTTTCATCCCCCCAATAGATGAGACTTGTAATACTGTATGATTGCTTTACATTGGAAATTGTGTAAATCAGTCTTTTCTCTAACACCAGCACTGTGAATGAAAAGTCACAGAACAGCCAGTGGGACAGCAAAGGAGAGAAGAGAACTTACCTAACTTTTTTCTTAACTAAACCTGGATAGATTTCTCAACTTGACAATTTTTTAAAGCCATGTTGAGGTTATTAAGAAATTCTGAAAAGTAAAAGAAGGAAGGTTTTTTAAAAATTAGTTAACTTGTGGCCGGCGCCGTGGCTCAACAGGCTAATCCTCCGCCTTGTGGCCCCGGCACACCGGGTTCTAGTCCCGGTTGGGGTGCCGGATTCTGTCCCGGTTGCCCCTCTTCCAGGCCAGCTCTCTGCTATGGCCCAGGAGTGCAGTGGAGGATGGCCCAAGTGCTTGGGCCCTGCACCTGCATGGGAGACCAGGAGAAGCACCTGGCTCCTGCCTTCGGATCAGCGCGGTATGCCTGCCGCAGCGCGCCGGCCGTGGCGGCCATTGGAGGGTGAACCAACGGCAAAGGAAGACCTTTCTCTCTGTCTCTCTCTCTCTCACTGTCCACTCTGCCTGTCAAAAAAAAAAAAAAATTAGTTAACTTGTTTATTTGAGCAGAAGAGAGGGAGAGAGACAACTTTCCCATCTCCTGATTCATTACCCAAATGCCTGCTAAGGCTGGACCTATGCCAGGCTGAAGCCAGGAGTCAGGAACTCAATCTGGGTCCCCCACCTAGGTAGCAGGTACCCAACCACTTGAGCCATCACTGCTGCTTTCCACTGTGCACTGTAACAGGAAGCTTGGATGTGGAGTGGAACTAGAGTTGAACCCTGGCTTTCCACTCTGAGATATAGGCATCCCAATCTGGTATCTCAACCTCTAGCCCAACACCTGCTCTAAAAGGAATTGTTACACCACCCCCCCCTTTTTTTTTTAAGATTTATTTATTTATTTGAAAGGCAGTGTTACAGAGGGCAGAGGCAGAGAGAGAGAGAGGTCTTCTATCTGTTGATTTACTCTCCAGATGGCCATAACAGCCGGAGTTGGGCCAGTCCAGAGCCAGGAACCAGGAGGTTCTTCAGGTCTCCCAGGTGGTGGCCCAAGGACTTGGGACATCTTCTGCTTTCCTAGGCCATAGCAGAGAGCTGGATTGGAAGTGGAGCAACCAGGACTCCCAGCTGGCGTCCATATGGGATGCCGGCACCGCAGGCAGTGGCTTTAACCACTACACCACAGTACTGGTCCCAGGAAATGTTATCCTTAAGAAACAGAAGAAAATCATATTTTGGAGAACTGAGAAAGGAAGCAGGTAATATTAGATGCTGTTTGATTTTCTCAAAGCATTTTTATTTATTTTTTGACAGCAGAGTTAGAGAGAGAGAGAGACAGAGAGAAAGGTCTTCCTTTTCCATTGGTTCTCCCCCCAAATGGCTGCTACAGCCAGCGCACTGCATCCAGCGCGCTGCACCAATCTGAAGCCAGGAGCCAAGTGCTTCCTCCTGGTCTCCCATGTGGGTGCAGGGCCCAAGCACCTGGGCCATCCTCCACTGCCTTCCTGGGCCACAGCAAAGCTGGACTGGAAGAGGAGCAACCAGGACAGAATCTGGTGCCCCAACTGGGACTAGAACTTGGGGTGCCGGCACTGCAGGTGGAGGATTAGCCAAGTGAGCCACGGTGCCGGCCCTCAAAGCATTTTTAATGACTGCAAAATAGTATGTAAGACAACTTACATCAAAGGGAATCAACCAAGATGTCAGCAAAGATTATGTAATAATAATAGTTCACTATTTATTGAGTATTTCATAAGGCTATTGGCCTTTGGCCTAACACACATGGTTGTGATGCCTGCATCTTGTATCAGTGTACCTGGGTTCAAGTCCCAGCTCTGCTGTCAATTCCAGTGACCTGTTAATGTGTACCCTGAGAAGCAACAGTGGCTAGGTCTGTGACACTCACACCCTGGCATCAGCCTGGACCAGGGATTTGGGGAGTAAACAAGCAAATGGGAGCTCTGTTGGTCGGTCTGCTTATCTCTATGCCTCTCAAATAAATGTAAAAAAACAAACAAATGAAAAACCAACCCTCATGAGTTGGCTGATTAAGTCTAATCAAGTGATTATTTTCAAGAAAATTTCATGGCCGGCGCCGTGGCTTAACAGGCTAATCCTCCGCCTTGCGGCGCCGGCACACCAGGTTCTGGTCCCGGTTAGGGCACCGGATTCTATCCCGGTTGCCCCTCTTCCAGCCCAGCTCTCTGCTATGGCCTGGGAGTGCAGTGGAGGATGGCCCAAGTGCTTGGGCCCTGCACCCGCATGGGAGACCAGGAGAAGCACCTGGCTCCTGGCTTCGGATCAGCACGATGAGCCAGCCGCAGCAGCCATTGGAGGGTGAACCAATGGCAAAAAGGAAGAGCTTTCTCTCTGTCTCTCTCTCTCACTGTCCACTCTGCCTGTCCAAAAAAAGAAAAGAAAGAAAAAGAAAAAAGAAAATTTCATATGCTAAATTCCTTTTTGAAGATTATAGCTAGTAAGAATTAGGTCTCAGATTTAAATCCAAATATACTGACTCAGTTGCCTAGAGCTAGAGGAAATAAGGATGATCACATAGAATCCTGCATCATTCTTCGTACTTTTCTCCGTTGGATTTTTTTTACATAAAAAACGTGGGGCATCTTTACAGTTTTTTTTTCTGTTTTGTTTGTTTTTAGATTTCTGTATTTGAAGGGCAGAGTTACAGAGGGGGAGAGACATCATCCATATGCTAGTTCACTCCCCAAATGGCTGCAACAACCGCAGCTGAGTTGGTCCGAAGTGAGGAGCCAGGAGCTGCTTCAGGTCTCCTCTGTGGGTGCAGGGGCCAAGGACTTGGACCATCTTCTGCTGCTTTCCCAGGCACATTAACAGGAAGTTGGATCAGAAGTGGAGAGCCAAGACTCAAACTAGCACTCATTTGGGATGCCAGCCTTTCAGGCTGCAGCTTTACCCGTTAAACGCCACAGTGCTGGCCCCTGTCTTGGGATTTTTAAAGAAAAGATTTAGAATCTGTTCAAGATTCTCCTGGCTCACAAAGTTATTAAAACTCCATATAATTTTTTTTAAAAGATTTATTTATGTATTTGAAAGAGTTACACTCAGAGAGAGAGAGGTCTTCTATCCGCTGGTTCACTCCCTAGTTGGCCGCAATGGCCAGAGCTGCACTGAACCAAAGCCGGGAGTTCCTCTGGGTCTTCCCTCATGAGTGCAGGGGCCCAAGGACTTGGGCCATCTTCTACTGCTTTCCCAGGCCATAGCAGAGAGCTGGATTGGAAGCGGAGCAGCTGGGACTCAAACCAGCGCCCATATGAGATACCGGCACTGCAGGCAGCTTCACCTGCTATGCTACAGTACTGGCCCCAAAAAATAATACTAAAAATTTAAAATTTTGAAGAGGATTAAAGATATGTTGTAAGCACCCAGGCATAGAGTAAAAAATAGATTGCCATAAAGAGCTGATAGTGGGACTTGTGTTGTAGCATAGTGGGTTCAGCCTTCGCCTGCAATGCCAGCATCCCATACGGTGCCAGTTTGAGTCTTGGTTGCTCCACTTCCAATCCAGCTCCCTCCTTATGGCCTGGACGATTACCCAAGTGCTTGGGCTCCTACAGCCACGTGGGAGACCCAGAGAGCCTCTGGGCTCCTGGCTTTGGCCGGGGTCATTGCGGCCATTTGGAGAGTAAACAAGTGAATGGAAATTCTCTCTCTCTCTCTCTCTCTCTCTCTCTCTCCCCCCCCCCTCCTCCTCCCCCTCCCCCTCCCCCTCCCTCTCCCCGTCTTTCCACCTCTTTCTAACTCTTTCGAATAAATAAAAAATAAATCTTAAAAAAAAGAACAGTTAACGAGATTTACCACAGAGTTTCTTTCACTTTACTAAATGATTAAAAAGAAAAAAGAGAAAAGGAAAATGAAAAAGAAAATACCTGCAGTGTTATTAGTAAAAGAAAACAATAGGAGATAGTACTAAAATCAGGGAACTAATCAGAAACAAAATGATCTAGCATAAGTTTTAAAAGATAAAGATTATATCCAAAAAACGTGTCTAGGACTCCGAGTACCTGATTTTGAGGCTTACCATAAAGCTGAACTAATCAAGACGAGGCAGTGTTGCAAAAGAGTAGATACACAGATCAGTGGACGGGGCTGTAGAGCCCAGAAACAGACCCATATAAGTAGTTTTTATTTTACTTAATATTTATGTATTTGCAGTATTTGAAAGAGAGAAACAGAGACAGTTTCCTTTTGCCAACTCACCCCCCCAAATGCTTGCAACTGCAGCTGGCCTAGGCCGAAACCAGGAGCCCAGAATTAAATCTGATTTTCTCATGCTGGTGGGAGGAGGTACTTGTGCCATCACCAGCTCCCAGGACATCTCCACCTCCCAGGAAGGTGGACTCAAACCAAGGCTCAGACAGGGGATGCGCGCCTCTCAAGCAGTGTCTTAACCTTTGCCCCAAATGCCTACCCCTAGTGGGCCTTTGACAAAGGAACAGAGAGTCTTTTAGTTATTTATTTTTTTTAGAGTTAGTGAAAGAGAAAGATAGAGAGTTATAGACAGTGAGAGAGAGACAGAGAGAAAGGTCTTCGGTTGGTTCACTCCCCTAATGGCCGCTGCGGCGGGCGCACCGCGCTGATCCGAAGCCAGAAGCCAGGTGCTTCTTCTGGTCTCCCATGTGGGTGCAGGGCCCAAACACTTGGGCCATCCTCCACTGCACTCCCAGGCCACAACAGAGAGCTGGACTGGAAGAGGAGCAACCGGGACTAGTACCCGGCACCCCAACCGGGACTAGAACTCAGGGTGCCGGCGCCACAGGCAGAGGATTAGCATAGCGAGCCATGGCACTGGCCCAAGGACAGAGAATCTTTTCAACAAATGATGCTAGTACAATTGAAGTCCACCTACAAAAGATAAACTAGAGGCCTTCGTACTGTGGCATAGAAGATTAAGCTTCCAGCTGCAGTGCCAGTGCCCCTCAGGGATACTGGTTCGAGTCCTGGTTATTCCACTTCTTACCTAGCTCCCTATTAATCTGCCTGGGAAAGCAGTGTAAGATGGTCTAAGTCCTTGGGTGCTTGCACTGACATGGGAGACCCAGAAGCAGCTCCTGGTTCCTGGCTTCAGACTGGCTCAGCTATGGCCATTGCAGCCAACTGGGGAGTGAACCAGCAGATGGATGGTATGTTTCTCTGTCTCTCTCTCTCACTTCCTGTCTTTGTAACTCTGCCTTTCAAATAAATAAATACATCTTTAAAAATAAATAACAAAAGACAAAAACTCTAGATATAGACTTTGCACTTTTCATAAGAATTGCTCAAAGTGGGCCGGCGCCGTGGCTTAACAGGCTAATCCTCCGCCTTGCAGCGCCGGCACACCGGGTTCTAGTCCCAGTTGGGGCGCCGGATTCTATCCCGGTTGCCCCTCTTCCAGCCCAGCTCTCTGCTATGGCCTGGGAGTGCAGTGGAGGATGGCCCAAGTGCTTGGGCCCTGCACCCACATGGGAGACCAGGAGAAGCACCTGGCTCCTGGCTTCGGATCAGCACGATGCGCTGGCCGCAGCGGCCATTGGAGGGTGAACCAACGGCAAAAAGGAAGACCTTTCTCTCTGTCTCTCTCTCACTATCCACTCTGCCTGTCAAAAAAAAAAAAAAAAAGCTCAAAGTGGATCATATATCTAAATGTGAAATACAAGCTGTAAACCTTCTAGAAGGAAATTAGCAGAAAATCTAGGTGATACTAGATTTTGCAGGGACTTCTTAGCTATAGCACCAAAAACATGATTCCTGAAGCAGAAGACTGATGTTGGAATTTATTAAAATGAAAAACTTCTGCTCTTAGAAATGCGATGTTAAGAGAATGAAAACCACATACTGGGAGGAATTACTTGCAAGAAATGTATCTGATCAAAGACTTCACGAAGCCAGTTAATTGCAGAGTCAGACGGGGTCCAAAAGTCTGTCTGTATTTTGGACATCAGTCGCAAGTTCGAGGGTTCCCAGAACTACCCTTAGGCTCAGCAGTTCACTAGAAGGACTGAACAACTTACTGAAAACTTTTTTTTTTCCCTTTCATATAAAGTCAGATTTATAGAGAGATCTTCCATCTGCAATGGCCAGTGCATGGGCAGGACAAAGCCAGGAGCCAGGAGCTTCATCTGAGTCTCGCACATGGGTGGCAGAGGCCCAGGCACTTGGGCCATCTTCTGCTGCTTTTCTCAGGCCGTTAGCAGGAGCTGGATTAGAAGTGGAGCAGTGGGGACATGAACTAGCACCTATATGGGATGCTGCCATTGTAGGTGGTGGCTTTACTTGCTACACCACAGCACCAGCCCTGAAAACTCTTGTACCCATGATTACAGTTTATTACAGGTCAAGGATAGAGGTTAAGATTTGTTAAGGGGCCGGCACTGTGGTGTGCCAGGTAAAGCTGCCACCTGCAGTGCCCACATCCCATATGGGCGCTGGTTCGAGTCCTGGCTGCTCCACTTCCCATCCAGCTTTCTGCTGTGGCCTGGGAAAGCAGTGGAAGATGGCCCAAGTTCTTAGGCCCCTGCCCCTGTGTGGGAGACCCTGAAGAAGCTTCTGGCTCCTGGCTTCTGATTGGTGCAGCTCCCGCCATTGCAACCATCTGGGGAGTGAACCAGCGGTTAGAGGACCTCTTTTTCTTTCTCTTTTTCTTTCTCTCTCTCTCTCTTTCTCTCTCTCTGCCTCAGCTTCTCTGTAACTCTGCCTTTCAAGTAAAATGAATAAAACTTTTAAAAAAAGATTTTTTTAAGAAAAAAGACACACAGGGCAGAATTAAGAATGTACCATATGTAGTTACAAACTCCACAATACATTTCTAGTGCTTCGGTTTAGAATTTAGTCATCTTTTTAAGTGATTAAAGATAGAAAAAAAATTTTCTTCCCATCTAATGATAGGGAAAATAAAATAGTTGCTTGAAAGCCCTCACCTGGTGTTTACAACAGCTGGCTCATTTCTGAGTCTGGCTGCATTGATTGCTCTATCTCTTGGTAGTGGTGCCCTCCCCAGCCTTTGTGTGGATCGTAATCTCTGATTTAATGCCAGATGTCGTGGGTAGAGGAAGGGTGGAGACAGGTAGATGGTATTTCTGCCTGGGAACGGCACGCTTCTTCTGTCAGGTTATTTGTCTGTGGATCTGAGTCCGTCAAGTCTGGAGCTGAGGTGGTTTTGGATTTTGTTGCCAAGGCTGTGTTCATTGTACTTGGGCTGCTGTTGCCTTGTTCTGTGACGTCAGGTGGTTTTTCAGGTGTTCCTGTTTCGCTTCTCTGGTTCTTGTCCTGCCTCCATTACAGAAGGGGAATCTCTCCACGCCCTTGGCCGCCACCCCGGGTTCACTGATGCTGCTTTTCCTTGGTGCTGTGCTCCTGGTGGTGTCCTAGACGGTGCTCTGAGTCTTGATCCAGCCTTGGTCTAAGGCAGTCCCTGGGCATCTGGGTGCCAGGCATGTCCTTTAGCTGTCGTGTCCTGATTAATAGATCAGTAGGAGCAGCGGCAGACTTCTGTGTGACACCAGTGTGGAACCCTGGCTCCCAGAGGGTTTCCCATGCCTGTCCTGAAGACGGAGGGTCTTTGCTTCTGCCCCTCCCCCAAACAGCATGGGGTCTGCATACTAAGTGTGTGTGATTTCCCTGTCCTTTTCCATCAAGCCTTCCCCCAGAAGATGCGATTTCACTCTGGGAGTGAAAAAGACTTTCTAGCCCTCCCTCAGTGGCCTGTGACTTTTAGTTTCATAGGTTAGAAGGACCTGAAGAAGTGTCTCCCAGTGACAGCCAGTGACTTAACTCCCATGTGCACTGCCACTGTGGGGGGCCTCTCTTCAGCCCCCTGCTGTGTGCACACTTGGTCAGGGCTAGAATGTGGACTCCCTTTTGCCTCTGGGGCTTCCAACAATTTCCAGTTGTCATCGTAAGCCACGCTTTCATATGAATTTGTTTTTTAGCTGCTTTCTCCTTTGTCATTTGTATGGTGGCTGCTGCTTTCTCCCATGCCCTGCCACAGGTGGAGCGGCGGTGTCCCGGGTCTCCTTCAGAGGACTTGTCACCCTTCGAGATTCTGTGTGCTTGGTCATCTTGCAGCTTCAGTCCTTTGGTGAACTCAGCAGAAGTTATAGTTATGTGCATGACCTAGCCTTTTCTCTGTAGAGATAGCAGAAACATTCTCTGGGGTTTTCTCTATCCTGAGTGGAGGTCTCTGGCACCAGTTCTTTTTTCGTTATATCTGATCTCGTATAATACAACATAAAATAGATTTAAAAGTTGTGGTTATTGGAAAGGAAAAGATGAAGTGATCATGATTTGTATGTATATAATGTACTTGTGTGCCTTGAAACTCTAAAAGAATTAAGTAAAAAGTTACTGGTATTAATAAGAAAGTTCAGTGAGATGCTGGGTTATGACATAAGCATTTGTGGCAGAAGTTCTAATTTAAACCTAAGCTAGAATTTGGTAACATCAATCTAATCCTCTCTGTTGAGCCAATAGTATAATAGACATGTATTTGGTCAAGGAACTGAGAATATGTTTGAGGGAAGGAGGTTAAAGTTTTAAGAACATTCCTTATCTGTACCAAGGGAAAATGATTCTGAATCTTATATAGTGGTAATCACCTGTTTCAGTCATGAGTGAGTCCCACAAGAATAGAGTGAACATGAGTTTTTTAAAAATCAAAACAAAGTGTAACTAGCATCTTCTTATTAAGTCCTGAGCATTGCTGCTTATGTGTATTTCTTGTAGGGTAATATAACTAAAGACTAAAATACTCATGCTTATCTCAAATGCGGCAAAGCTTGGAGCTTTGGCATTTCACAGACGTCCAGTGTTTCAGCAGAGGAAGAGGGAGATGACCTGTGCCTCATGGAGTCAGCATTACTCAGCAGTGTGTAATGGGGATAATGGTTTAATAAGGGCAGGAGAGGACCAAGGCTCTGGTTCTCCAGCTTAGGTACACATTGTTATTACTTTACCACACTGCTTTGCATTGGTGCCACCCTCAGGTTCTGGTGGAATTAGTTAGACATGTGGGTTAAGCATGACATTTTATTTATTCATTCATTCATTCATTCACTCACTCACTCACTCATTCATTTGCTTGAGGAACAGAAAGAGCACACAGTCTCGCATCTGCTGGTCCACTTCTCAAATACCTGTGGCAGCTGGGGCTGGGACAGGCTGAACCTTGGAGGTGGGAACTAGATAAGTAAAAGCTCTCCCACTTGGGTTTTTAGGAATCCAATCATTTGAGCAGTCCCCACTGCTTCCCAGGGCTGTATTAGCAGGAAGCTAGAATCAGAAGCTAGAGCTAGAAATTGAACTCAGGCATTGTGATATGGGACATAGGTGTGCTAATTGCTAGACCGGATGCTACCCCTGGGCATGAGATTTTTAAGTTTCCTAGTTGATTATGGTGTGCAGCTAAGGGTGAGGACACTGCTACAGTGGCTCACAGAATTACTTGTGGCCTGGGGGACAATTTAAGAACAGTGTCTTAACTGCTAGGCAAACTGCCTACCTCTGATACAAACAATTTTTTGAAATCATGCATAGTTTTATCATGATGTACATTTCCATTATGCATATTTTGATGCAAAATTTTTTTTGAAAGCTGTGCATAGTTTTTTCCTACACAGATTTCCATGAACTTCTTGAGCAACTGCCCATGATATGGTGTGATTTATCCTCTTTTTTGGAAAAATACTTGATATAGGTAAATAAAACATTAATTGTAATATTTCAGAGTGATTTTTGATGATGTTTTTCTTTCTTTTTTTTTTTTAAGATTTAGTTATTTATTTGAAAGGTAGAGTTACCGAGAGGCAGAGGCAGAGAGAGTCATCCGTCCACTGGTTCACTCCCCAAATGGCCGCAATGGCCAGAGCTGGGCTAATCTGGAACCAGGAGCTAGGAGCTTCTTCCGCATCTCCCATGTGGGTGCAGAGGCCCACCAACTTGGGCCATCTTCTGCTGCTTTCCCAGGTCATAGCAGAGCACTGGGTTGAAAGTGGGGCAGCCGGGTCTCAAACCAGGGCCCATAAGAGATACTCACACTGCAGACAGTGGCTTTACCTGCTACGTCACAACACCGGCCCCTCCTGTATGCTTTTATGTTTGCATATTTTGCGATTTTTATGCAATGAGCATGTGTAGTATTTTGAACATTTTGTAAAAGACTGTGGAAAACCAGTCTTTTTCCTCTACCAAATCAGCAAAAAATGTTTTGTAAGTATGACCTTTGTTAGCAAAGATGTAAGAAATTTGTATCTTTAATTCATATCCACTTTTTTGTATTCTACTTCTATTTATTCTTATCTTTTCTATTTATTCTTTACTGTTGGGAATGTAAGTCAGCACTAAAACTCAAGGAAGCAAATTGATAACACATTGTGTATGTCAAACTGCTTAAAATAATTTCTGGGGAGTAGCACTGTTGCACAGCAGGTTAAGCCACTGTCTGCAGCACCTGCATCATGTATGGGCACTGGTTCGAGTCCTGGCTGCTCCACTTTCCATCCAGCTCTCTGCTAATGAGCTTGGGAAAGCAGTGGGGGATAACCCAAGTCCTAGGGCCCCTGCACACACATGGGAGACTTGAAGAAGCTCCTGGCTTCAGCCTGGCCCAGCCTTGGCTGTTGCAGCCATCTGGGGAGTGAACCAGCAGATGAAAGATCTATCTTTCTCTCTCTATCTCTCCCTCTCTCTTTCTGTAATTCTGACTTTCAAATAAATAAATAAACATTTAATAATAAGAATTTCTATTCTTTCATTCATTAGAAACCCTCTGGAAGTTTGTCATGAGAAGAAAATCAAAGATTTGAGTGAATTATCTGTTACATAAGTATAATCTCAAAAATATAGAGATTATAAATAATGATTTATAGAGAAAATATAACACAGTTGTGTGATAGACTTATTTATCTGTTATGTTATTTAAAGAATGTTTACTTATCCAGTAATTCTGTTATCCCATGGTTAGTCTTCTGATCAGAATAGCATCTATAATTTTCTTTAAAGACTCCATGTTCTTTGCAGTAGCCAGATAAACAAATAAGAAATGGGTTCCTAATACTGTTTTGCAAATTGCTGAAATTAGTCAACAACTTTTTCCCCAAACCATTTCCTTATGTGTATTTTGCCTTTCTCAGTTTCAGTCTGTTCGCTTGACTTTCCATTTTCGGTGTGGTGTGTACAGTCTGCTCTTCTGCCTGCCTCAACTGCACCTGCTTGCTTCAACCGAGGCAAAGCCCGCATCACCTTCTGTGTTGCATCCTACACGTCACTCCCCTCAGATACATCCTCCTGGGCCACTTGATCTAAAAGAGTATCTATACAACACCCCTTTACCAGCTCTCATGCCCATAATTTCTTTTATAGCAGTTAACACACTGGGTGTTTTTGTATTTGCTTGTTCAAGTGTCTCCTTCTTTGCACTGTCACTCTCCAATATATCTTCATCAGTATATTTTTAGATCCTCCTCTAATGATTGTAAATAGTCAGTAAATTTGTATAGATTGACTGAATAGACTGAATTTTGCAGTTTTGACAATAGCCCATTAAGAATTCGTCCTGCAGGGCCAGTGTGGCAAAGCGGGTTAAGCTGCCGCCTCCAACACCAGCATCCCGTATGGGCACCGGTTCGTGTCCTGGCTGCTCTGCTTCCAATCCAGCTCTGTACTTATGGCCTGGGAAAAGCAGTGGAAGATGGGCCAAATGCTTGGGCCCCTGCCGCCCATGTAGGAAAACTGGAAGAAGCTGCTGCCTCCTATTTTCAGCCTGACTCAGCCCTGGCCCTTATGGCCATCTGGGAATGAACTAGTGGATGGAAAATCCCCCCCTCCCTCTCCATCTTTCTCTAACTCTCCCTTTCAAATAAATAAATAAATCTTGAAAAATATTCATGGTGTACTAAGTTAAAAGTTACTATAATTTATATTATAACAAGTATAACTCATGTATTTTAGCTATATTGGTTTTTATATTTAATGTATTTTATGTAGGAATTTAGAGGAGAAAGTTCGATTAGACTCGGGGTCATAGACGCTGCTATGGCAGACTTGGGATTCCCACTGGACATTGAAGAGTGGGTAGAATTTGAATTTGTGAAGAGTTTTTAACGTAAGACTGTAGGAATACCTTTGGCATGTTTGGGAAAACATTATAGATAATTGTAGGTTGCTAATGGGGAAGGCAGCTAGTTGCTGGTAATTATAAATAGAAAATTGCTAGTAGTTTTACCTGGATGTAATTATTGGCAAAAAAGCCAAAGTAGTAGTAATAGCTAATGTAGTCAGTGGAATTCTTTTTAACAGATACACTAGTGAAGGCATTTGATGAAGTGACTGGCCCATGTCATTCATTTATTTAATAGATATTGATCAAATAGATAAAGTATATGAGGATACTCCAAAAATTTGTGGGGAAATAGAATTAAAAGATGAGTTTATTTTGGTGCAAAAAATTTGGAAATTCATGTGTAGCCCCCCCCCCCAAACCTTTTATTTAAGGAATACAAGCTTACAATTCATAATTACAACTTTAGGAATATGGTGATTCTTCCCACTGTACCCACTCTCCCACTCCTCCTTCTCCTCCCTCTCTTATTCCTGCTCTTTATTTTTTTAACTAAGATCTATTTTCGATTAACTTTATAAACATATGATTAACTCTATGTTAAGTAAAGAGTTCAACAAATAGTAAGAAAAGAAAAAAAAAAACTTCCTCAACAGTCCAGACAGGGGCTGTTCAAAGTCCTTGCTTCTCAAAGTATCAATTTCACTTCTACAGATTGCCTTTTAGGTAATCTATTAGTTATTACAAGTCATGGAGAACATATGGTATCTGTCCCTTTGGGATTGGCTTATTTCACGAAGTATGATGTTTTTCAGTTTCATCCATTTTGTTGCAAATGACTGGATTTCGTGTTTTTTTTTTTTTTTTAATCGCTGTGTACTATTCCATGACGTGCATAACCCATAATTTCTTTATCCAGCCTTCAGTTTTAACTGGTATTTGGGTTGATTCCAAATCTTAGCTATTGTGAATTGAGCTGCAGTAAACATGGGGGTACAGATAACTCTTTCATATGTTGATTTCATTTCCCTTGGGTAAATTCCCAGGAGTGGGATGGCTGGGTCATGTGGTAGGTCCGTATTGAGATTTCTGAGGAATCTCCATACCAGTTTACATTTACTCCAGCAGTGGATTAAGGGTGCCTCTTTCCCCACATCTGTATTGTGTATTGACTTTATATCCTGCTACTTTACCAAACTCTTTGAGGAGTTCCAGTAGTCTCTTAATGGAGTCTTTTGTGTCCCCTATATATAGAATCATGTCATCTGCAAATAGGGATAGTTTGACTTCCTCCTTCCCAATTTGTATCCCTTTGATTTCTTTTTCTTGCCTAATGGTTCTGGCTAAATCTTCCAGGACTATATTGAATAGCAGTGGTGAGAGTGGGCATCCCTGTCTGGTACTGGATCTCAGTGGGAATGTTTCCAACTTTTCCCCATTCAATAGGACACTGGCCGTGGGTTTGTCATAAATTGCCTTGATTGTGTTGAGGAAAGTTCCCTCTATATCCAGTTCGCTTAGAGTTTTCATCATGAAAGGGTGTTGTATTTTATCAAATGCTTTCTCTGCATCTATTGAGATAATTATATGGTTTTTGTTCTTCAACTTGTTAATGTGATGTATCACATTTATCGGTTTGAAAATATTGAACCATCCCTGCATACCAGGAATAAATCCCACCTGGTTTGGGTGACATAGTTTTTTTCAAAATCTGTTTCTATGTGAAATCTCTGAAGACCCTTTGTACTATAGACAGAAGTTCACAAATGGAATAGAAGGAATGGAAAGCCAAAAATCTGTGGAGGTACTCATAGTTTCAGGAAGTGACAAACATGTTAAGTTAAAAAGGAGTGGTATTGGGACAACGCTGGTTTCCCCTGTGGGCACTGGTCCTGGCTGCTCCACTCCTGATCCAGCTCCATGCTAATGCACCTGGGAAGCAGTGGAAGATGGCCCAAATCCTTGGGCTCCTGCTTCCATGTGGGAGACCCAGAAGTTCCTGGCTTCAGCCTGGCCCAGCCCTGGTTGTTGCAGCCATTTGAGGTTGTGAACCAGAAAATGGAAGCGCGCGCTCTCTCTCTCTCTCTCTGTGTGTGTGTCTATCTTCCTCTCTTTCTTTTTCTATAACTCTGCCTTTCAAATAAATAATTTTTTTTAAAAAAAGGAGTGGGGTAAATGTTGTAATAAATGCACTTTCACAGTGCTTTGAGAACTCAAAATAGGACCAAGCCTACAGTAGAGAATTGGGAATTTTGAAAGGCAAAATGACAGAGGAGGAGAGACCGAGATCTTTCATCTGCTGGCTCACTCTCTAGTAGCTGCAGCAGCCCTGGCCTCGACTAGGCTGAAGCCTGGGGCCAATAACTCCATGCAAGGAGTCCATGTGGACTGCAAGAAATCAAGTACTTGAACCATCAAATGCTGCTTCCTCTGTGCATTAGCAAGAAATTGGATAGGAAGCAGAACTTGAACTGGGTCTTTGATGTGGGATGCAAGTGTCCAAAGTGGCAGCTTCACCTGCTGTGCCATGACATGAGCCTCAAAGAATTGGGACTATCTTGACTGAGGGGTTAACATTTTATATGAGTTTTGAAAGATGAGTACTAGTTTACCAGTTGAAGGAAACTGAGACCTTACAGTAAAGTCAGGGACCATTCATAGAATGGTAATAATTCATACACCTTGCACTGGGAGAGATTGAGCCTAAGAAAGCAGTTTAGGATCATTAAGGACCTTCTGTGATGTATTTGATGAGGGAACCATCAAAAGTTTTCAGATAGAGGACTGAAATGATCTTCTTTATTTTTTTTTCCCCACCTGGAATAGTTTAACTAGTGGGCATGTAGATAACCTGGAGAATAATAGTTGGTTTTAGTAAGGCTGTTGCTAAAATCTCATTGAATTCTTATTTATGATTAATATCTGTGGTCATAGTGTCCACATAGTGTGTGCACTAGTAGATAGCAAGAGCTGGATTAGATTCTCAGTTCTACCGCTTGCTAGCATAGAATGCAAGTTATTTCATATTGGTAAGCCTCCTTTTTTTTATGTGAATAATGAGGCTTATGACTGATTTTTGTGCACTGCTGATCAGGAGGAAGTAATGAGGTTGCTGTTGGATGGGGAAGATATCAAATGAGACTCTTAGATATAATATAATCCAAGTGTACTGTTGTGTACTGTTGAGTACTGAGTACATAGACCTGAAGTTGGCCATAGAAAAGGTAGAAGTTTAATCTTAAGCAATAGCTAGTTTTTTTTTTTTTTTAAGATTTTATTTATTTGAGAGGTAGAGTTACAAACAGTGAGAGGAAGAGACAGAGAGAAAAGTCTTCCCTTCATTCATTGGTTCACTCCCCAAATGGCCACAACTTCGGGAGCTGCGCCGATCTGAATCCAGGAGCCAGGAGCTTCTTCCTGGTCTCTCACACAGGTGCAGGGGCCCAAGCACTTGGGCTATCCTCTACTGCTTTCCCAGGCCATAGCAGAGAGCTGGATTGGAAGAGGAGCAGCTGGGACTAGAACCAGCACCCAAATGTGTTGCTGGTGCTGCAGGTGGAGGATGATTAACCTACCTTGCCGCGGCGCCAGCCCCAAGAGATAGCTAGTTCTAAGTAAGTTTTTATATGTTGTGCCTGAAGTTTTGGAGAAAGGAACTATTGAAGGTTTTCAAGTAGGGAATTGATGTGGTCAGTTACCTCTTAATGCAAACTTACTGCAAGAGGAGATGGTCATGTTTGAGACATCTAGAATACAAGTAATGAGGGAAAAAGTTAAAGAGCAAGACCACAAAAGTTGAGATCGAAACAGAGAAGGAATGAATGATCTTTACCAAGCCAAGAGAGGATAGTTTTAATAGTAGTAAGAAGATGTGATCCCCAAGGTCAGATGCAGCAAGGTTATGGTTCATAGCCCACGTGAGGTTTACCAAGGCAGAGCTTGTTGTCTAGAAAATACAGTGTCAACTGAGCAGTTGGGTAGAAGCCAGATTAGGATGTTTCTGTGGGGCTAAGGACTATGCCTTGATTATTTTTGTATCCTTGCTGCCTAACAGAGTGGCTATTATGTAGGAGGTACTTTGTGTACTTTTGAAGAACTAATACTATAATTAATTGATCAGATTATGTATTATATACTATAACTAATTGATGAACAGAGAGCTGCGATATTAGCACTCTAAAAATTTTTCTGTTTAGTACAGCAGTTAAGTTGCTGCCTGGGATGCTCACATCTCATATCAGAGTGCTGGTTTGAATTCCAGATTCTCTGCTTTATATTCAGCTTCCAGTTAATGCAACTGAGAGGCATCAGGTGATGGCTCAAGTGCTTAGATTCCTGTTACCCATGTGGGAGACCTGGATGGACTTCTGATTCCTAGCTTCAGCCTGGCCCAATCCTGGCTGTTGTGGCCATTTGGAGAGTGAAGCAGCTGATGGAAAATCTCTATCTCTGTCTCTTCCCCTCTATCTGTTGCTCTGCCATTGAAGTAAATAAGTAACTAAATCTTTAAAGTGAGAGAGAGAGAAACTCAGGAGAGGAAAAATCAAAGATTTTGAAGAGAGAAGTAAACTTGGAAACTAAACCTCTTGCTGCTTTGGAAAAAATCTATTACAGAGTGGACAGTGTAGCATTAGGCTAGTGAGTAGATAATACTTGCTCCCCCTACCTACCACTTAATGATTAAGGAATATTCTGATGAAAATAATATAGTTGTTGGAGTCTGAAAACCTAGAGTTAAGTCTTCCCCTCTTGCTAGATTACTGGCAAATCACTTAATGTCATATCTATTTAAATGACTTATTCAAAATAGTTCAGCTAGTGGCCATGTATGGGATACTCAGATGCTTCCCCACCAATCTCTCAGCTACCTAGCCACTACATTTTACATAATTAGGTCTTCTGTCACAATTAACTGGCCCAACACCTTGATACTTTGACAACATTTCATTGGCTAGGGATGAACACTTGACCCAAATGCAGCCAATGAATCTCTTCATGATACTTTATATCTGTGAAGTATAAAACTAATGACACATTGGTGGCCATGGTTCCCTCCCGGTGAAGAATGCTGATCTATCATGAAAGACAATAATGCTAACTAAGACAAGATCAAAAGCAAAAAATAGATGAAGACAAACACACAGCTGTGGCACCCTTCACATTTTTTTTTTAAGACTTATTATTATTTTCTTGACTGGGCTAAGTTGTTTTATTAGAGAAAGCCAAAATCACAAAGGACTTTAAGAGTTGGCATGGGGACCGTTCCTCTTGCCAAAGGTAGGCATGACATTGACAAAGTGCTGGTTGTGTTGTTATTATTTGAAAGGTAGACTAAAAGAAGGCTCTTTGGTCCATTACCCAAATGTCCACCATGGTCCTAGCTGGTCTAGGCTGAAGCCAGGATCTTGGAACTCCATCCAGGTCTCTTGGGTGGGTGGCAGGAATTTAAGTACTTGCACCATCCTCTGCTGCCTTCCCAGGCACATTAGGAGGGAGCTGGAGTGGAAGCAGAACAGCCAGGACTAGAACTAGCACTCCAGGATGCCAGCATTGCACACGCTGGCTGGGTTAAGGTCTCTGTGCCACAATGCCAGCCCCAGCCTTTGAATTCTGGAGACCTAGATACATACCTGACCCTCTGGATATCTAATGTTGTTTGGATTCTGTGAACTATTTGAGCCAACTAATTTCTTTCAAGTCACCCTAGTTTGATTTCTGTTTCCTGTAGTTTAATCAATACCTGCATTTGCATGAAGTGTTCTGACTAAAGCTCATGCTTTCTCCACTGTACCATTTTTTCTCTAAGGCTAAAAATCTTGTGTCTAAAATGGTGTCCCTTCCTAACTCAGAAGGGCGGCAGTGAACTATTTCTGTCTTCTCGGTGTCTCTGGTTTTTTCCTTTCACATAGATCCCTCTTTATGTTACTTGGCATAGGCCGTGCTCATCCTGTGAAGCCTTCAGTTTAATTCTGTGGGCTCCACTAACTCAGCCATGACTAAAGCATGCATGTGGATTTTGCAAGAGGCGAAGTTAGAGGAAAGTAGATTTGGGCCAGATTGAGAAAAATTTGGACAACTAACATAAGTAGTTTCTTGCTATTGCCTAAGCCAGAGGTGTTTCACAGAACTTAATGCAGTGGTGGAATTGTTTACTATGTGCAGTGTCTGATATAGTAGCTGTTAACCAGGCAGAGCACTTGACATGTGGCTAATGGGACAGAAACCGTGAATTTTAACTGCATTCAATTTTAATTAATTTAAATGTAATAGTCACATGTAGTTAAGGCTACCATTTTGTTAATGTAGCTCCAGACCTCTAGCAGATCACCAGAGGCTGTATTTCTTATTTCTTTTGTTTTTAAACTAGCAGACTGATATGTGTTAGAATAAAACTGGAAGGGCCAGCACTGTGCCCACGGTTCCAGTATGTCCAGCTCCTGCTATGGCCTGGGGAAGCAGTAGAAGATGGCCCAAGCCTTTGGACCCCTGCACCCACATGGGAGACCAGGAAGAAGCTCCTGGCTCCTGGCTTGAGGTCAGCTCAGCTCTAACTGTTGCAGCCATTTGGGGAGTGAACCAGTGGATGAAAGATCTCTCTCTCTCTCTCTCTTTCTCTCTCTCTCTGTGTTTCTACCTCTTTATGTAACTCTTTCAAATAAATAAGATAAATCTGTTTTTAAAAAAAGAGTAAAACTGGAAACGTTGTGGGCAATTGGATGAAGCAAAGAAATCACTCTTTAATCTGGAAGTTGATTCCTTTAACAAGGATAGGGAACACAGGAGAATGAGCTGGTTTGGGAAGGTGTGTAAGTTCAGTACTGTGGAAGCAGAGTTGAGATCATGGGATATATAGACAGAGAAAAGACATGTCTAATCAGCCATTGTAAGTAAGGGTTTAGAGCAAAACACAAAAGGCCAGGACTAGAAATATACATTTTTGTAGTCATCTACACAGAGGTGATAAAGCCACAGGGGCAGGCATTGTGGTGCAACAGGTGAAACTAGTGCCTGGGATGCCTGCATTCCTTCCCGGCCACTCTGCTCTGATCCAGCTCCTTGCTAAGGTACTGGGAAAGCAGCTGATGATGGCTCAAACACCTGGGTTCCCGCCACCGACATGGCAGAATTGGTGGAGTTCCTAGTACCTGGGCAGCCATTTGGGGAGTGAGCAAGTGAATAGAAGATCTCTCTGTGTCACTCTGCCTTTCCAATAAATAAATCTTCAAACAAACAAACAAACAAAATATCCATGGAAATGGGTAATGTCCTCTAAAGGAGGGATGCAGATTTTTAAGAAAAGAGTATCAAACGTTAGCACCTTGAAAAATGTCTAGAAAGAAGGGCAGGCAAAGGTGAAATTATCTTGTGATATATTTTTAAGAAACCGCCTCTAACTTGTCCAGGTAGTAGCAGGAACCCCTTGCTTTAGGTGTAGTACTTGTCAGCAAGATTAAGAATTTTGCTTGAGGGGCTGGCACTGTGGTGCAGCGGGTTAAAGCACCTGTCTGGCAGATTTGGGTGCTGGTTCGAATTCCGGCTGCTGCACTTCCAATCCAGCTCCCTGCTGGTGTACCTGTGAAGGCAGCAGAGAATGGTCTAAGTCCTTGGGCTCCTGCACCAACATGGGAGACCCAGAAGAAGCTCCTGGCTCCTGGCTTCAGATCGGCTCATTTCTGGTCATTGCAGCCATTTGAGGAGTGAACCAGTGGATGGAAGACTTCTCTCTCTGTCTCTGTCGCTACCTCTCTTTGTAACTCCTTCAAATAAATAAAATAAATTAAAAAAAATTTTTTTTTGCTTGAAAATGTGGCTAAGTTAGACCCAGCATAGCTAAGTTCCATTCCTTCTACCTGGTAGATAGTTATTCCAAGTAGGCATTGAACATGTAAAAGCTATTGTGCTATCATATAGTGTGTTTTCTGCCCTATAGGACCATAAATACATCATTATACTTGGTTAGTATTTGGTCGGGTTGCTTAATTATCTAGCAAACTCTAATTCAAATGAATCAGTTTATAAACCTGAGAGAGGGAATACTTAGCTCCCTTTGATGTTTTCTAGGTAATCGATGAAATTAATCTGATGCTCAAATGGATATCATATAGAAGAGTAAAGAGAAAAAAAAGAGTAAGGAGAAGTTATTTATAAGATGCATTTTATTATTGCACTGACAAGTCCCATGGATTTTCTCACACTGTCGTACGCTTACAAAGGAGCGTAGAGGGTAGTGATTATGCTCTTGGAGTACTGTAGATGAAAGGGCCATGTGAGTGGAGCACTGGGAGGAGGAAATATATGGAGGGAAGAGAGACAGGTGGAAGGGTAGATGTATGAAGTAGACAGTAGGTAGCGGGAGAATTTGCCACCCATCTCAGTGCCTGATAGATGGTAGGCGCTCAATAAGAATGAGTGCTCATTAGGGAAAAGGAAAATTGCTCCTGGAAGAGCAGTGGAATCCTGCTCTGGCCCCACCTTGTTTTCTTCCTTACTTGGACTCAGTCACTACCTGTGTTCCTGACTTTGGGTTGCTGTTAGGTTTATTGTTTGTTGTTTTTTTGTTTTGTTCTTTAAAAGAGGTAAAGTTACAGACACAGAGAGAGATGTCGTCCTTCTGTTCATTTACGTTTGTTTACTCCCCAAATGGTCATAGCAGCTGGAGCTGGGCTAATCAAAGCCAGGAGCCAGGAGCCTCTTCCAGGTCTCCCACATGGGTGCGGGAGCCCAAGGATTTGGGCCATCCTCCACTGCCTTCCCAGGCCACTAGGGAGCTGGATCAGGAGAGGAGCAGCCAGGACCAGTGCCTGTATGGGATGCCTGCGCCGCAGGCAGAGGCTTAACCTGCTACGTCACAGTGCCGACCCCCATAGTTCACTGTTAAAACATGTACTTGGTAGTGTGTATCTGAACTTGTAATTATTGTCCAGCTCTGAGGGACAGAAATGGGGAGAATGCTCTGCTATTTAGAGGTGTGGTGAAAATATACCTCAGTTGGAAGTTTGATTTCTTTCAGATTTCATATTGTAACAGAGTGGCTGTGACCGTATCAAGATTATGAATACCCTTGGCCTTGGGGGATGTTGGCAAGCGTTTCTGGCTGATCTGATCAGTTAGAGGTGTGCTCTTAGTTTTCTCTATAAACCAGGTTCATCCAGTAAGATGATCAGGAATGGTAGAAAGCAGGATGGAGAGCTTAAAATTGTTTCCAACTATGTAAATGGATACAATGTAAGATTTTAATACACAAAACTTACCAGATCCTGTGAAATTTCCAGGTTTCTTCTTTTTTAGTCAAAATTCCTGAAATCTGTCTACAGAAACTTAGTTTATAGAATTTTAACTGACTCCTTTCCTCAAATATTATAGTGACCTCATATCTGATGGTAAAATCAGATTTTAGAATTTGAAAAGATACAGGGCCATGTAAGTTTTATTTTCAATTTCGTTTGAACTAAGGTGTTTACAACTCAATTTTTAAAAATGATTTATTCATTTATTTGAAAGTTAGAGTGACATACGCACACACACACACACACAGAGATCTTCTATCTTCTGGTTCACTCCCCAGTTGGCCGCAACGGCCGGAGCTGCACCGATCCGAAGGCAGGAATCAGGAGCTTCTTCTGGGTCTCCCACGCAGGTGCAGGGGTCCAAGGACTTGGACCATCTTCTGCTTTCCCAGGCCATAGCAGAGAGCTGGATTGGAAGTGGAGCAGCCAGGACTAGAACTGATGCCCATATGGGATGCCAACATTGCAGTCAGTGCCTTTTCCCACTGTGCCACAGCGCTGGCCCCTACAACTCGATTTAATTTACAGCCTATACTGTGTCATTGTTGGCATGCCATTGTATACATGTAGGCATAATATAAGTTGAGGGAGAATGAGTAGGAAAAGCTTCACGGTTTCTTTTGTTTAATATGCATTTGCATGTCTAACAGGCACAGTTTTAGACCCTGAAGATACAGCACTGAACACAGTGCAAACTGTTTGCCTTCCTGGAGCTGCTGTCAAGACACGCTGTGAAAGGGGACTGGTTCAGATTAGGTGGTTACTAATGGAAGGAGTGGTGGCCCACACTGGGGAGCTGAGGTGCCCACTAACAAGCTCACTGAGCCCGAGGCTTGTTGGGCTGCAGTCTGTTGGGTTTGCATCTAGGTCCTGGGGCCCAAAATAGGGTTTGGTTTATAATAATTGTTAAGTAAATATGTTGTTGATTAAAATGTTTATTGTTTGTTATTTATTGTATAAAAATAAACATGTGCATTGGTAATTTATTTTTATATATGGCTAGTGGAAAATGCTATCTCAGTTGCTTTATTGTTAATGTTACCTACTTTTTGTTTTGCTTGTGCCCCATAGCAGGATGCAGGAAAAACATATTAATATTGATAATTAGTCATATGGTAACCTGGTATTGCAAATAATAGATTTGGAAAGGAACTTAAGAGGTCATCTTTTGTTCAGCTTCCTGCCTAGGAACACTGAGCAAGATGATTAGGTATGCATTTTTAATTAATCATTTAAAAAACGAGGATAACATAATTGGGTCCCCCCTTGAGAAATTGGAGAAAGGTACTTAACCCTAGATATAAAGGGACTAACCTGCAGATTCTTCGTATGTCGGACTATGTGGGAAAGTGGGGGGAAAAAATAAAGCCCAACTAAGCTGCTCTTTGTTGATATCAGAAATGGGCCTGTCATTCACTCTGGCATTGAAGCATAGCCGCCTATCTCAGGGGGCAGGACCACAACTGTTTTTCCTCCCACAAGCGCCTGGACAGTTATTACAGGTTCAAAAAGCCCGACCAGTTTTTCAAGAGTTTCTTCTTTTTTTCCCCCTGGAACTCAAGGCGCTTTTGCTCTGCTTTCAAGATGCACTGAGGTCTGCTTTGTGACTGCTTTGGAGCCAGCCAGTACCCTGACATGTATAATTCGAACTGTGCAGGTTTCACGAGTAAGTTTAATCTTATTTTTAAGCTAGTTAAAAATTCAAATGATATTTAGAAAAATGTTAGCTTGGAGTTGAGCATTTTATCATGTCACCGCTTTCACTTTAAGCATTTTTGTTTTTTTAACTTAAAAAAACCTTTAATTTAGTAAGAAAGCAAAGTTCTATACAGAAGAGCCCCTTGGTCTCTTAAGACCTACACTTGCAGCTTCTTTTCTCATATCTTTGTTACATTTGACAGTATTCATGTGTCCTCTGAAAGCCAGTTAGCCGAACAGTTTTCTTGAGCATCTTTTTAGTTTTACTGAGAAGTATTTTAAATTGAGCTTTTCTGAGCTCGATTGCTTCTGTCTGACACAGTCTCAAGTTTCCACTGAATGGTAACAAAGACTGTGGAGTGTTGTTGGTACTGCAGTGGGAGGCATGCTTCCTTAGACCAGGTAAGAGAGATCAGTTTGTTTCCTACTGCTGGGTGAGTTTTTGCGCGGTGTTTATTTTATAGTCTTGAAACAGCAGCAATGTTAAATTGATAAACAGCCAGGAACGCGCTGATTTCAAGACGCCCTTGCTTGTTGCAGACAGAAAAACTACAGGGCATGGGGGTTGGGGTGGGGGGAGGGGAGAGTTGGCTTATTTTATCACTCAGTGACTTACATAAATGAATTAAAATGTGGAAATACTTCTGGAGCCCAGTTCTCTTCAAGAACTGAAGAAGCCGCGAGGGTATTAATAATTTTAAAGGTACTCCATGCTTATTACTTGTGAAAGCAATTCAAAGGGTAGTTTTTACTTTCATTTTTCCCCCCAACAACAGTTAATAAAATAAGCTTTGCCCTTAACCAAACATTTTTTCTCATTTACAAAAACTTTTAAATTGTCAACAGCAAGAAATGCTGCCTCGGAATCTTTGTAAATCAACCTGACACTTGAAAAATATTTCAGCTTTTATAGCTGTTCCATTCCCTTTTTGTTCCTAGTACATTTTTCTTAAAAGTATTTGTGCTTTGAAAATGTCAGCTGTATTCTAATGAAGCTCAGGCATTGTTTGCTCATAAAGGGGCCGGTGCATTCCACTGCTTTAGGGTTTATTATGAGGCACAGTGTGAGAGTGTGGGTGGCACCATTTGGTGTCTGCCTCTTGGGGTAGTGACTGCCATTATGTTAGCCTTGGATTGGCAAAGAAAATAGAGCATACAAGATGCTATATGAGTCTGGATACTGGGAAGAAAATCTTACCCCTGAGCAATTCTTAGTGAGCCTGGAATGTGTGTGACAACTCGATTGTATTGATCATTTCAAGTATACCCTTGAAGCCGGCTTTTTAGTTACAGTTTATATCCCACAAACCACATGTCTTTTATTATTATTTTTTTAATGTATGTAGCATTTGGTCATCCTTTGAATTTTAACAAGGAAGTGAACACTGGTAGATAAACTATGGTATTTTAACAGATACTGTAAAACTTTAATCCAGTTACTGAAAAGTTTCAAGGAACTTAGGGGTGGGTGGGGAGGGGAGTGGGAGGTCAGGCAGAGAGCCTTTCTTTGAGCCAGGAAAGCCCTCCTGAAGGAAAAAAGCAACAGATGTTTCTTCTGTTACAATTGAGGTTGCCTCATTCAAAACTCACAGTAGCTACAACAGGGAGAGGGGGGTCATAAATCTGACTTAATCAGGGGATAAATAGAAGTCATTTAAAATTTAATCTTTTATATTCAGAATTTGAGAATCAATGTTGAGTACCGTAGGTTTTAAAAGAGTCCTTTCAGAAGATCTTCAAAAATTGTGTGCAATTAATCAAAATGTTGGAAAGTTAATTTTAGTGCACTTAAAGCTTTGGGAAAAAATGGATCATTGAATCATATAGAATTTTTTTTAAACTTAAGCCATAAAAATACATAGGAAATAACTTAGGTTGCAGAAGTTTGGAATTGCACAATAGGTAGAAAGGCTTAAAATGAAATTGAAATATGAAACATCAGTTGCCTAAGTTGAGAGATCATTTTATCTTCTCTGAGAAGCATTAGACTTACAGAGAGCTTTGCATTAAGAATGTGGGAGAAAGATTTCTGGTGTAATTGAAATGATGTGTCTCAGTTTGCCTCAATAAAGAATGATAATAAGCCTAGACTGGTTGCTACTGGGAAGAGGGGATCTTTTTTTTTTTTTTCTTTTTTTTTTTTTTTTTTTTTTAATGTGTTGGAAGGAGTAAGAAGGAAAGAGTTTGAAAGAGTAACATGCAAGGAATGAAGTAGTCAAAATAAAACAATATTTTTGAAGTTGTGGGATGTATATTCAGTAAACTCTAAACCTTTCCTTTACAAGTAAATCAAAAGAGAAGTTCCATGCTCCCATATAATGCACATTTATACACTTAACAACTTAATGTTCTTCTTAAAGTTAGTTCTGGAAAAACCAGTGCTGAGCATCTGATCTTTCATATTCTAGGCACCTATTAAATTTTGCCATACCCTACACTGTAAAATCAGTATTGACTTAAAATAGCTAAAAAAATTCCTTGAGCTGAAATTTAGAATTTGTGTATGGATCAAATATTATATAGTTTTCTGAATATTTGATTGATCTAAGGAGAAGACTGGAAATGTTAGCGACATTCAAGGAGATTATTTAAAATTTCTCTTAGCTTAGGGTCTGTAGGCTTCCCTGGGGATTTTCTTTTATTCAAAGAATTATGACCTAATTTAGAGAATTTGGAGTTTATCAGATCAATGTTTTAATTAAAATGAAGATATGATTCTAAAATTGACCTATATACATCTTGCTGTTTAAGGAACAGTAGCCTGTAGTAGTTAAGGTGTTTTTTTTTTTTTCCCCCCTCTAAGATAAGTAAGATAAGTAAAATAACTTACCTGGAGTTTAAAAATGGAATTTAGATTTGCCTAGAGAACTTTTGCAATTTTGACCGAAGTATGTGAATTTTGATGGACTAGATAGCCTTCAGAAAAGTTGGTGACCCCACAAGATATGTAACTGTGATAGCATCATAGATGGTAGTTATCAAAAATGTGTCCTAAAGATGATAAATGTAAGCATGATAAGAAGTTACTTCAGGAAAACAGCATCAGTAGTAGCAACACAAATATAGTTGAGACTGTTAACCTTCCAAATTAAGGAGCTAAGAGCAAATCAGTTGAATTATTTGAAGATGAATTCCCACTATTGCTGTAAATGTAATTTATCATGGAATCATTGAGTGTGTGTTCAGATTATGGTAGAGAAAATCATTGGTTTTTATTGTAGTTTTTATATACTGTGTGATAAACCAATTTCTATTATACTGCACATTTATGTATGAAATTGGTTGGTAGTGTCTGGGAAAGAAAGTCCTAGTTCAGCTGTCATCTGGAGATAATTCCATAATTAGCCTTAATTTCTAATAAACACTTCCATCCCCAGTTGACTTCACTCTTGAAAAATACAAATTGAGGGGCAAATGTTGTGATGGAGCATACTAAGCTTCAGCTTGAGATGCCTGCATCCCATACTCCGGGAGTGCCTGGTTCAAGTCCTAGCTATTCTGTTTCCTGCTGATACAGCTGGGAGGCTCAGGTACTTGAGTTCTTGCCACCCACTTGGGAGGCCTGAATGGGTCTGTCTGGCCCCACCCTGGCAGTTGCAGGCATTTGGGGAGTGAAGCAGCCAGTGGACAATGTCCATCTCTCTCTCTCTCTACCTTTCAAATAAATAAAGAAAACAAGGGGCCGGCGCTGTGGTGCAGTGGGTTAACGTGCTGGCCTGAAGCACCAGCATCCCATATGGGAGCCAGTTCAAGACACTGCTGCTCCACTTCCAATCCAGCTCTTTGCTAAGGCCTGAGAAAGCAGTGGAAGATGGCCCAAGTCCGTGGGCCCCAACACCCGCGTGGGAGACCCAGAGGAGGCTCTTGGCTCCTGGTTTCAGATTGGTGCAGCTCTGGCCATTGCGACCAGTTGGGGAGTGAACCATCGGATGGAAGACTCTCTCTGCCTCTCTGCCTCTCCTCTCTCTTTGTAACTCTAACTTTCAAATAAATAAATAAATCTTTAGAAAAGAAAACAAAATATATACTAACAAAAGACTTCAGGAGCAAGGTACCTGGGGTTCTTCCATTATATCCCCTGTAGCCCAAAACTGAGGTCCTGAGGAAATCAGCCTCACCTGTTCATTGTTCCCCAAGTCAGAATCCCCACAGTGGTTGATTTAAATGTTCTCTCTGCCTTACATGTAGATGTGGTTAGAAATAGCTAATAGCTACCTAAGAATTTCCCACCTCAGGGGTGGGTGTAAGGGGGAAGATTTGCCTGGCGCCTGTATTTTTCTGAAAAGAAAACCGTTTCTACAGCTTCAGAACGAATGAAGCGGTGTAATCACAGTGCTTTGGGTGTATTGTGAGTTCACTGTATTTTGGGAAGGGACCCAGGAACCTATTGTGTAATAACATTGTTTTCACCAAGTTTCGAAGGACTAGTATTTTCAATGGATGTTTAGATGATAGAACCTCAAAGCTACAGGCCATGATTATGGAACATTGGTTTTTTGGTGCTCTGCTCATTGGTGAAAATTTGGCAACCCCATTGACTATATCTCTGACCAAAGTGAAGAGATCCGTTACTGAGCACTTACCTGTGTGTAAGGTAGACCCAGTATGTTTGAAGAAGTCTTTGAATGAATACAAAAGGGCTTTGTTGACATTGATGTCTAACTATAAGATGTCCTCTTCTTCAATATATGCCCCCAAGTGGGGCAGGCATTTGGCCTAGGCATGCACATTCCATACTGTGTCAGTCCAGTACCCTACCCTCCTCCAGCTTCTGACTCCAGGTCTGCCGCTGTGGACCCTGACGGATGGCAGTGTTGGCTCAAGTAATTGGGTTCCTCCCACCTACAAAGGAGACCCAGAATTGGGTTCTCAACTCCTGGCTTCAGTCTCAGCCCATCCTGGCCATTGTAGGCATTTGGGGGAGTGAACCAGTGGACGGAAGACCTCTCTCTCTGTGTCTGTCTGGGTGTGTCTCTGTCTGTCCAGGGAGGGAGAGAGAGAGAAGACATCAGTAACTTGCAGCTTTGGATGAGTTAATTCACATGGTATTATGGAATCCAATTATTTCCTTTTTTATTTACCAAGGAAAAGAGCTGCTTTGAAACTGTAATTCATAGGTGGACCTTGATTTTTTTGTTTGTGTCTTAAAATTACAAATTTATTGTTAAGAACCCAGCTTTTTAATTCAAGATCTGCCTGTATTTATTGTCATTTTTTATAAATACTAGAAAAAGATCTTACTTAACTGTAAATTCAAAATGATTTGTTGACAGTGGCTACCAACTCAGAGGGGTTGTGAGAATGGTTTCCAATTAAGCACTCCTGGGTATTTTAATATTCACAAATTATGATCCTTGTGGTTGCACCCAGCTGTCTTGATCTGCTCTAGCCATTCAGTGGCTGTTGGTAGGAGATAAACTGTGCTGCTTTCTACTCATTCTCTTTTACTAGGCCTGTAAACAATGTCTGTGTGCCATCTGGCGGGGTATTGGCTGTGGTGATGTTACTAAAAGTGGTGGTTGAAAATAAAGATAAACCATTGCACAAATACAACATTTAAGAACAAGAACGTGAAGAAATAAGGGTTACCCAGTCTTTTCTCTTTTTCAAAATGAAAATAAATTTAAGCTTAATGGAATAGAGTCTACTTACACTCTTCTTTAATTTGGACGAACGGAAGAGGGGAACTTGAAGCAGTCCTTCTTTCTCAGCCTTGCCTAATGATAAGAATCACGTGAGGCACCTATTAGAGGCACAGTTACCCACGTAGTTTCTGATTCTTTGGGTGTGTCCAGTGGAGTGAGCAAGAGGACCTCCCTATCGCAGCACATCTCATAACCCAAACACATTTGGGGAGAGCCGTTGTGATGGGCTGGAGGAACGTCGCTGAATGGCATGTAGTAAACTTACTCAGTTTCAGCACAAAATGCATTGCCCAAAATAGGAAATTTTAGTTGAGCAGGTAGAAGAGAAATGAGAAGATTTAAGACTTAAAAAGGTTCCTTGACTGAAGAAGGTTAACAGAAGAAAGATCAAAAATTGCATGTTTAACTAAGATACAGAAGCCAGGGAAAGGACAGCAAGATCAATCCTGTGGCTAAAACAGATGTTTTGGGGTGGATAATTTAAAAATAACTAAAAGGGAACGGCCCTAGTGAGCAGGGACCAAATTATTTCTGAAGTCTTTTAGCTTTGAGGTTTCATTAACTAAATGAAACCAGTTAGAATAGTGCAGCTGGGGCTGGCGCTGTGGTGTAGCGAGTAAAGCTGCTGCCTGCAGTGCCAGCATCCCATATGGGTGCTGGTTCTAGTCCTGGCTGTTCCACTTCTGATCCAGCTCTCTGCTATGGCCTGGGAAAGCAGTAGAAGATGGCCCAAGTCCTTGGGCCCCTGCACCCACATGGGAAGACCTGGAGGAAGCTCCTGGCTTTGGATTGGCACAGCTCTGGTCGTTGCAGCCTATTTGGGAGTGAACCGGCGGTTGGTAGACCTCTCTCTCTCTTTGCCTCTCCTCCTCTCTCTCTGTATCTCTGCCTTTCAAATAAATAAGTAAATCTTAAAGAAAGAATATTGCAGTTAGCAGAGACTGAATCAAGGCGTTTGCTTAAGAAATGAGGAAGCACTGCTTAAATCTGGCCCGTGGGAAGATGGAGAAGCAATGTTTGTTTTTTCTCCTTTCAAACTGAAGAGTCCAGGATACTTATGGTTCCAGAGTCCAGAGAAAGGAGCTAGCTCGTCATTTGAAAGGTGTCCACTGATTAAAAATGCTGATCAGAGCCAGGAGAGCAGATGTGATCTTCTAGGGAAGCCTCACTTACAAGTGTAAGGTTCATTGAACCACTCAGGATTGTGCTCATTATGGCCCTTGCAAGGACCTTGCGTTGGCTCATGGAAAGATTCAGGGTACGTGCTCTAATGGGGAAATAAAAGTTCTGTGTCCTGACTCTCACGGCTGCAAAAACATGGAGACTGTGCTTCGGGTCTGTGACATGTAGGAATCCTGTGCATCTTCTGTGCTTACCAGTGCACGCGGGGTGCTTGATTCTGTTTTGGAACCAGTTACAGAGAGGAGATTTCAGAGGGTATGTCAACCGTTGTACTTTAAACTCTTGTCTTCTCAGCTAGTGTACTTATAGTGGTGGTGTAATCACTCAGTTAAAAGGTTTAGTAATGGGGCCAGCGCTGTGGTGCAGCAGGTTCAGCTGCCATGCCACCTGCAATGCCAGCATCCCATATGGGTGCCAGTTCAAGACCTGGCTGTTCCCTGCTAACAGCCTGGGAAAGCGGCTGAAGATGGCCCAAGTGCGTGGGACCCTGCACCCAGGTGGGAGACCTGGAGGAAGCTCCTGGATCCTGACTTTGACCTGGCCCAGCCCTGGCCCTTGCGGTCATTTGGGGAGTGAACAATCAATGGAGAATCTTCCTCTGTCTCTCTCCTTCTCTCTGTGACTCTGGCTTTCAAATAAATACAAAATAAATCTTAAGAAAGTTTAGTAATGGTGACTGCCTTTGGATTTGATCTTAAGCGAATATGATTGAGTATAAATGCTCTCAAATGGAACATAACAGTGGTGGTAAAGTGGGTGAGTTGTTAATGTACTTTATAGCCATGCTTGTTAAATAGAATGGGAACTGTTTTTTAAGAAAGAAGCTATCTGCATATGTTCAAACATAAAAATGAAGGAAGTCAGAGTAGCAGCCATGCTTATGTCCTTACCTTTGCTCCCCACTCTGCAGGTGCACATTACACAAGGATGTGTTGATCTCACAGGGTGGATAGCTCCACTTGGATATGCTGTGCTCTCAAATTAATTGTGAGTTATTGGTATGTGATTCATTTATGAAGATAGCACTGTTGACCTACAGGGCTTGGGTTTCTTTTCAAATAAAAGTGATAGATAGCCCCTGAGCTATTTATATCCCTTCTCACTGGTCTGCCTGTTTTTACTGACTTACATCGCTTTGTAGATGTCTGACCAGCTAAAATAAAGAATATGGTCTTAAGATGATATAATCTCAGGGTGGGCAATGCAGTGTGACAGGTTAAGCCACTGCTTAGGTCACCTACATACCATGTTGTAGTGCCGGTTCAAGTCCCAGCTACTATGCTTGCAATCCGGCTTTCTACTAATGTGCCTGGGAGGCAAAGGATAGTGGACCAAGTACTTGGGCCCCTGCCACACACATGAGAAACCTGGATGGAGTTCCTGGCTTTGGCCTGGCCTACCCTGGCTGTTGTGGGAAGATGAGGAATGAACCAGTGGAGGGAGATCTCTCTCTCTCTCCCCTCCTTTCAAGTAGATGAAAATAAATACCTTTAAAAAAAATTGTGGGATCTTTTTTTATGCAAAACAAAGGGCTGACATTGTGGTACAGAGGATTAAGCCTCCCACCTGTAACATCAGCGTCCCATATGAGCACTTCAAGTCCCTGCTGTTTCCCTTGTGCCCCAGTTCCCTGCTAATGTGTCTGGGAAGGGCGTGGAAGACCCTCCTCCCCTCCCCTCCTCTCCCCTCCCTTCCCCTCCTCTCCCCTCCCCTCTCCTTTCCCTGCCTTTCAAATAGATAAGGTGAATCTTTAAAAAATAGTTTCCCTTTCCAAAAATGACCTGTTGTGACTTGACCTCTGTAGTACAGTATTTGAAACTGTTGATAATCTTTTATAATAGTTACTAATCAGTAGTTAAAAGGGTAGTACAGAAAGGAAAACACCCAGTACTTTTTCTTTCTTTTTTTCTTTTTGTTTTTCTTAAGATATATTTATTTGGGAAAAATATTTGCCACAGGTATATCAAAAGAATGATCATACTCCTTAAATATTTAAAGAGATTCTACCAATAAAAATATCATTACTGGGGTGGGCATTTGGCCTATCAGTTAAGACACCCATATCCCACAGTGGAATACATGGGTTTGATACTGGGCCTAGGCTCCTGACTCTGGCTTCAGCTAATGCAGGCCCTGGGAAGCAGCAGGTGATGGCTCAAGTGATTGGGTTCCTCTTCTGGCATCTGGGGAGCACTCTCTCTTTTTCCTGGTCTCTCTCCTCTATGCCTCCAAAGTGAACACATTAAAAAAAATTTTTTTTTTAATTAGCAACAACCAGTAAAGAGGTGGACATAATTCTCAGGAAAGATTCAGGTGACTTTTAAGAAAAAGATGTAGCTAACAGTATGAACATCCTACTCATAACAACACATAGAAGAGCTGGTCGGAAGTAGAACAGCCAGAACACAAACTAGTGCCCATATGGATGCTGCTGTTGCAAGCAGTGGCTTAACCTGCTACTCCCCAAGCTGGCCTAGTAACAACATATTAAAACCAAAATGAAGTGCTATGCTTTTTGAAAGCATAAACATTATAAAAAAAATAGCATTTAGTAACTCACTGGGTTGGTGAGGATATGTGGCAATGGGTGCTGTAATGCATTTCTAAAGGGAAGGGAAATTGGTGCAACCAGATGGGACAGTTAGTGGGTGTAAAGTCATGTGCGTAGTCATTGCCCCAGTGTTTTTAACAGTGAAGGCTTTTCTATTACTAAAGGGCTTAACAGATAAACTGCTGGAGCCATAAAAAAGGAATACTGCGCCGCTAACCAAATTAATAGTGAGGTAACATTACATGATACGGATAAGGAAAAAATACCTAAGGTAGAATACAGTGTTCTTAGTGGACAAAAAAAAAAAAAAGCATGGAAACCGATAAATATGTATAAAGATAAATGTTATTTTTTGCATATATGTTTTTGTATTTCTGGAAGTTTATCAAAACTGGCACTGGAGTTGTCACTAGGGAAGGAAATGGTGGTTGTTGGGGATGGGAAGGGACTTCGTTTTCATGGCGTGGTTGTGTCTCAGGAGTTCGTGCTGTGTGGTTACATGCAGGCGTTCATACAGTCATTACTTCATTCATCCGACCAGCATTTGTTAGCTCTGCTACATGTGCACTGTACTGGGTGCTAGGAGACAGCGGCGAATGAGATGGCAAAGCCCCTGAATTTGCAGGACTTCTGTTGTGAGGGGCTCTAAGTCATAGTAGTCACACAGGCAAGTACCTGTGAGTCCGTAAGATGCTGTACAGGGAGAAGGGCTGGGGTGAACACCAGGAATGAGGAGGAGCTGATGCAGGTGGGCAGGCATCTCCTGCCGGCATGATGAGCAGAAACTTGGCAGAGACGGGAATTAAGGCCCTGGGGTCTCCAGGGGAAGAAAACTACAGGCAGAGGAACTTTGAAATGCATAGTCCTCCAGGAAGAGGCCTGTGTGAGTGTAGGTGAGCGGAGTGGGCTGGGGTGGGGGACTGACAAGGGACAAGGTCAGAGAGGAAGGCCACCGGTGACACAGAGCTTTGTGTTGATGGGGGTGCGAAGCCAAGGGAACGCTTTGAGGTTTCGAAGTGCCGCTCTGAATGCTTGGTGCAGGACGAACCAGTGCCGCTCAGTAGTATAATAGGAGCTGCTTACGTAATTCTAAATCTCCTAGTAGCCACATATTTTTTGAAAGCTTTTATTTAATAAATATAAATTTCACAGGCACAGCTTTAGGAATATAGCGGTTCTTCCCCCATACCTGCCCTCCCACCCCGACTCCTGTCCCACCTCCTATTCCCTCTCCCATCCCATCCCATCCCATCCCATTTTTTTTTTAAAGATTTATTTATTTAAGATCAGAGTTACACAGAGAGAGAAGGAGAGGCAGAGAGAGAGAAAGAGGGATCTTCTATCTGCTGGTTGACTCTCCATTGGCTGGAATGGCCAGAGCTGTCCTAATGCAAAGCCAGGAACCAGGAGCTTCTTCCAGGTCCTCCACATGGGTGCAGGGGCCCAAGGACTTGGACCATCTTCTACTGCTTTCCCAGGCCATAGCAGAGAGCTTGATCGGAAGTGGAGCATCCGGGACTCGGACCGGTGCCCATATGGGATGCCGGCTCTGCAGTCGGACCAGTGCCCATATGGGATGCCGGCTCTGCAGGCGGCGGCTTTACCCACTACACCACAGCGTTGGCCCCTCTCATCCCATTCTTCATTAAGATTCATTTTTAATTATCTTTATATGCAGAAGATCAACTCTATACTAAGTAAACATTTCAATAGTTTGCACCCACACAGACACACAAAGTATAAAGTACTGTTTGAAGACAAGTTTTACGTTAATTCTCATAGTACAATTCATTAAGGAAAGAGGTCCTACATGGGGAGCAAGTGCACGGTGACTCCTGTTGTTGATTTAACAATTGACACTCTCATTTATAATGAGTAGCCACATTTTTGAAAGTAAAAAGAAACAGATCAATTCATTTTTAATGATAGATTTTATTTAACCCAAACATTTATCCAAAACATTATCCATTTACCAAAATATTTATCCAAAACATTAGCATCCAGCATGTAATTAATAAAAATTATTAATAGATAGCTTACATCTTTTATACAAAATGTGATGTGTAATTTACACATGAAGCCCCCCTCAGTTTAGATGCTAAATTTTCAGCAGTTGATGTGCTATAAGGTATGTACTACCAAAACAGAGTGTCATGTTAAAACATTTTATACCACCTTAGTTTTAAAACTTAATTAAAATTAAATAGATTTAAAATTTAGGTCTTGAGTCACACTGACCACATGCTAAATGCTCATTAGCCACGTGTGTCTGGTGCCTCCTCTGTTGGACAACAAGGAAATAGAGTTAGCAGGGTGGGAGGAGCAGAAACCCGAAGATGAATCAGGAGGTTACTGCAGTAATTCAAGCAAGAGGTGATGGCCTGGAGCAGAGTGGTGAGGCGTGCCTGTGTTCAAGGCCTGCCAAATAGGTTTGTTGATGAATTGAATGTCGGATTTGAGAGAAAGGATTTGGGTTTTTGGTTTTTTTTGGTCTGAATAATTGTAGAATAGAGGTGACATTTACTGAAATGAATAGATGAAAGGTTTTGGATGTGTTAAGCTTGAGTATAAGATATCAGAATGGAGATATGAGAAGACAGCTGGATATGAATTTGAAGTACCAGGAGAGGTTTAATCTAGAGAAATGTGTATGGAGTCATCAGCGCATTTTTTTAAAGATTTATTTATTTCTTTGAGAGGCATAGTTAAAAACATAGAGAGGGAGATACAGTGAGGGAGAGTGAGAGAGGGAGAGATCTTCTATCTGCTGGTTCACTCCCCAAATGGCTGGGATGGTTGGGGATAGGCCAGGCCAAATCCAGGAGCCTAAAACCCCCTCCATTCAGGTCTCCCACATAGGTGGCAGGGGCCCAAACACTTGGGCCATCTTCTGTTGCTTTCTCAAGTGCATTAGTAGGGAGCTGAATTGGAAGTGGAGCAGCCAGGACTTGAACTGGTGCCCAAATGGAATGCCTGTATAGCAGGCGGTGGCTTAACCCACAGTACCATAACACTTGCCCCGAGATTTACATTTTTAAAATTTATTTAATTTTATTTGAAAGGCAGGAGCAGAGAGATTTTCCACTCCAATACGGATGTGAACTTTTGTGCCTGCCTCGGGCCATGAATTTTAGGTGGGATCAACGCAGTAAGGCAGGATTGACAGGGAAGTCGGAGGACCAAACTTCAGGCTCCTGAATGCTGGGAGAGAAGGAACGGCTGGGTGCGCAGGAGGAGCCAAGGGAGAAGTTGTTTGGGTGACCAGTGAAGAAAGTGTTTTGAAGGGGGTTGTGATTTTAAAAGAGTCCTATGTGGCTGGCAGGTTACAGGAAGCCGAGAGCTGAGATTTGACACTGGACTTGGCAACATATGGATGACCTTGGCAAGAGGTGTTTCGGTGGAGGTGTGGGGGGAAAGGAGCCCAGAAACTGAGAAGTGGAAGGAGTAGAAGCAGCCAGTGTGGGCCGTTTGTGAATAGTCTTGCTGTAGATGGCCACAGAAAGGAATTGCTAGTTGGTCAAGAAAAGTTTCCTTGTTTTTAAGGTAGAAGAGATGATGTGTGTTTATGTGCTGATGAGAGTGATCCAGCAGAGAGGGAAGGGTGTGGTTGATACAGAATATACATGTATTTTGAAAGGCACTGAGATACAGTCTCATCTGCTGGTTCACTCCCCAAATGCCCATAGCTGTTGAGGCTGGGCCAGGGCCAAAGCTGGAAGCCAGGAAATCTGTCCAGGTGTCTGATAGGGGTGGAAGGAGCCCAATCTCTTAAGCTTTCATCGCTGCTTCTTCGGGTCTATGTTAGTGGAGAGCTTGAGTCAGGAACCACAGCCAGAACTCCAATTTGGCACATGAGCACCTTAACCACCAGGCTGTTTCCTAAAGAAAAAAGGTCGACAAAGCAGAAATTAAAGCTCATAAAGTATTCCATTTATATATTATATATGAGACTTTTGTTATTTGTAAAGGTAGCATTTCAAGCCAATGGGGAAAGGGTGATTGCTTAAGAAATGATGTTGGGACAAGAGATTGTGCATTAGGATAAAGGAAACCTCAGATTTCAATTTCTTTTCTTTCTTTAAAAAAGATTTATTTATTTGAAAGTCAGAGTTACACAGAGAGAGAAAGAGAGAGAGAGAGGGAGAGAGAGAGGGAGGGCAGGAGAGAGGGAGAGAGGGAGGGAGGGAGGGAGGGAGGGAGGGGTCTTCCATCCGCTGGTTCACTCCAATTGGCTACAACGGCCGGAGCTGTGCCGATCCGAAGCCAGGAGCCAGGAGCTTCTTCCGGGTCTCCCACGTAGGTGCAGGGGCCCAAGGACTTGGGCCATCTCCTACTGCTATCCCAGGCCATAGCAGAGAGCTGGATTAGAAGAGGAGCAGCCGAGACTCTGAATATGGGATGCCGGTGCTTCAGGCCAAAGTGTTAACCCGCTGCACCACAGCACTGCCCCCCTCAGATTTGAATTTCTTAGCTTGCACAAAACTAAATTCCAGAAAGAGCAAAAATTTAAAAATAAAAGCTAGAACCATAAAAGTATTATAAGGAATAAATGCAGTGGTTTTATAATTTAGGAATGAGTAAGGCCCTTCTAACCATAATACAGAATTTAAAAATTTTAAGTGAAAGGATTAGATTAACAGATTTTGCTAAAAGTCAAAATTTCTCTACAGCCAAACATCCAGTATACTGAAAAGGTAAATTAATCAAAAACTTGACCTTTTACAAAAATAAACCTTTTCACTTTTCACTGTCAAAGGTTAAGAAATCTCGTAATGCCCTCTGAGTTGGTGAGGGTGTGGCAAAGTGGGTGCATATATATATTTAGTTGGAGGGGTTTGGCCTAATGGTTAAGGTGCCCCCGTCCCATGTTGTAGTATCTGGGTTTGAATCCAGCTTTTTTTTTTTTTAATTTGACAGGTAGAGTTATAGACAGTGAGAGAGAGAGGAAGACAAAGAGAAAGGTCTTCCTTTTGTTGGTTCACTCCCCAAATGGCTGCTATGGTCAGCGCTGCACCGATCCGAAGCCAGGAGCCAGGTGCTTCCTCCTGGTCTCCCCTGCAGGTGCAGGAGCCCAAACACTAGGGCCATCCTCCACTGCCCTCCCGGGCCACAGCAGAGAGCTGGACTGAAAGAGGAGCAACTGGGACTAGAACCCGGCGCCCATATGGGATGCCCGTGCCGCAGGTGGAGGATTAACCAAGTGAACCACGGCCCTGGTCCCGAGTCCAGCTTCTTAATCATGCGGACCCTGAGAGGCAGCAGGTGATGATGGCTTAAGTAGGTAAGACCCTGCCACTGAGGACCTCTGCCTGCAGCATCAGCCAGCTGCCTGCTAATGCGCCTGGGAAAGCTGCAGAGGACGGCCCAAATGCACCCACACAGGAGACCCAGAAGAAGCTCCTGGCTCTTGGTCTTGGCCTGGTCCTGCCCTGGCCGTTGCAACCATTTGGGGAGTGAGCCAGTGGATGTAAGATTTCTCTCTTCTCTCTGTATCTCTGTCTTTCAAATAAATAAATAAAATTTTTCAAGGCTGTTACGAGAGAGAATGAGTCAGCCTCTGGTGCTGAAACAAGGTGAAGATCCATGAATGAGCACGTCACAGTCTAACCAGGCAGCCCGCCTGGGCGGGGTGGAGAGCGGCTCCACTGGCATCCCCGTACGCCTGAGAGTCGGAAACAGAAGTCAGCTATTTACTAAACTAATCAGCTAAGTTCAGCAGCAGAATATTTGTATTTTTTTTTTAACTCAAAAGGACATATTTAAATAGGCTGCAAACAGCCAGTTACTCCAGATTTCCCCAGTTAGCAGAAGTGAGCCAAACCAAGCCCAAACAGTTTCTCACAAGTGTTTGGCGTTAGATCTCAGCTCTTGGCAGTAGGAGCCTGACACTGTCCAGGGACAATTCTTGGCACTCAGTTGTGTTTATTAAAAACAAAAACTTTTCAAGTGGCTTGGATTTTGGTTCCAGCAGTTCTCTCAGTTAACTGAGTGAGATCACCCAGGGGAAACCGAGGGACTGAAAGCTTTTGCCAAACTTAGGCACAAGCACACGATTTGGCTCAAAATTTATTTTAAGTTCTTGAATAATGGTAAACTTCAGTTTCTTTTGGAACCAAAATTGTCTAGATACCAAAAATTTCTTTCACTCATGATTCTTCAGTAGGGTGCAGTTACAGTTACTATACTTCAGTATGTCTAATTAAACTGGAAAAAAAAAACCAACTTAAGGTTTTTTGTTTTTTGTTTTGACAGAGTTATAGACAGTGAAAGAGAGACAGAGAGAAAGGTCTTCCTAACGTTGGTTCACTCCCCAGATGGCTGCCACAGCCGGCACTGTGCCGATCAGGAGCCAGGAGCCAGGAGCTTCTTCCTGGTCTCCCATGCAGGTGCAGGGGCCCAAGCACTTGGGCCATCCTCCACTGCCCTCCTGGGCCACAGCAGAGAGCTGGACTGGAAGAGGAGCAATTGGGACTAGAACCTTGTGCCCATATGGGATGCCGGTGCTGTAGGCGGAGGATTAACCAAGTGAGCCACAGCGCCAGCACCAAAAAACCTCAATTTATTGTGCTTTTTCTAGATGATGCCAGTGTCAATAATTTTTTTCACATTAATCTCTGGGAAAAAAATTTCTTTCTCCCTTAATTAGTTTTAAGAAAAACCTTCACCCAAGCCTCTATCACATTCTCTTAGAAGAATCAAATTAGGTAACCTACCATAGTAAAAAAATATGCCTTTTTTAGGGGCTTATAAATCTCTCAAGAAACATTGGTGTTTCCCAGATATACAGAGTCCAGCCTCACAAGACAAGCCTACCTCTAACCCTGATTATAAGTTGGAAAGCGTCCTGGACTTTGGTGGGGTATGTGTTTATTAAGTGCTCAGAACACTAGGGTAAAACAAAATTGTAATCCTACTGTATGTAAATTAAACTTTCCTTTAAAAAGTGACCTAGTCAGTGTATGCATATTAGTACATATTAGTAAGGTGCTTATAGATTATACAGTCCTCTTCTCTCATCGCCTCAACTGTCAACCTAAAAAATACTAGTTCATGTACTAGGGTGTATCTCTCCACCCTACTGCCCGTAATTTATTTATATCAGAGAGACAGAAACAGAGAGCTTCCATCTGCTGGTTCACTCCATACGTGCCTATGATGGCTGGGGCTGGTGCCAGCAGCCAGGAACACAGCCCAGGGCCACAGGGCTGGCAGGAACCCAGTTCCTGGAGCCTCCCAGGTTCTGCATTGGAGGGAAGCTAGAGCCTGGGGCCAGAGCTGGTGCTTAAACTCAAGGCCACTGGGGTACCTTCTGGGAGCCTTCAGTGCTAGAAGAGTTGCCAGCCCCCCGTCAATTTCTCCACCTGCTTCTCTGCCACTTCCACATTATTCCAATGACTGTAACTTCTGGTAGTTTCCCTTTCCCTGTTACTCTTTTTGCCCCTAAAATTTTCCTGGCTGTTCTCTGCTGTTACTCTTCCAGATGCACTTTAAAATCAGTGTGTCAAATTTACTATGTTTCCTCCAAATTCCTTTGACATTAACCAGCCTGGCAGTTCTGGCTTTAATGCTTTCCTTTTTGTTTTGACCAAAGATTTATTTTCCTTTAATGTTAGCTTTAAGATTAGACTCAATCTGTTCCCTAACCTTAAGCATCTGCTTTTGTGTTTCTTGCTTTTTTTTAAGATTTATCTTATCGGAAAGAGTTAAAGGGGCTGGCGCTGTGGTGCAGTGGATGAAGCTGCCACCTGCAGTGCCAGCATCCCATATAGATGCCAGTTCGAGTCCCGGCTGCTCCACTTTTTTGGACAGGCAAAGTGGACAGTGAGAGAGAGAGAGAGAGAGAGAGAGAGAGATCGATCTTCCTTTTGCCATTGGTTCACCCTCCAATGGTCGCTGTGGCCGGCACATCGTGCTGATCCGAAGCCAGGAGCCAGGTGCTTCTCCTGGTCTCCCATGCGGGTGCAGGGCCCAAACACTTGGGCCATCCTGCACTGCACTCCCGGGCCACAGCAGAGAGCTGGCCTGGAAGAGGGGCAACTGGGATAGAATCCAGCGCCCCGACCGGGACTAGAACCCGGTGTGCCGGTGCCATAGGCGGAGGATTAGCCTATTGAGCCGTGGCGCCAGCCCTGCTCTACTTCTGATCCAGCTCTCTGCTATGGCCTGGGAAAGTGTGGAAGATGGCCTAAGTCCTTAGGCCTCTGCACCCACGTGGGAGACCCAGAAGAATCTCCTGGCTCCTGGCTTCAGATTGGCCCAGCTCAAGCCATTGCAGTCATTTGGGGAGTGAACCAGCAGGTGGAAGACCACCCCACCCCCACCTTTGTAACTCAGCCTTTCAAATAAATCTTAAAAAAAAAAGTGGAACCCTCAAACATTGCTTGGGGGTATGTAAAATATTAGAGAGAGAGTGAAAGAAAAAGAGAAAAAGAGAAGGATATAGACAGAGAGAGCTGGTTCACTGCTGGTTCACTCCCAAAGACTTGGGCCATCCTCTGCTGCTTTCCCAGGCGTATTAGCAGGGAGCTGGATTGGAAGTGGAACAGCTAAGGCTTGAACTGGCACTCATATGGGAGGCCAGTGTGGCAGGCCAAGGCTTTAACCTGCTGCGCCACAGTGCCAGCCCCTTTACTTTGCTTCTAGCATAATGTAGCAAAGATGATCTCATCTTAAACTTTCAGCAGCCTTAAAGTCATTATTTTTAAAGATTTATTTATTTGGAAATGAATGTTAGAGGGAGATACAGAGAGAGAGATAGATCTTCCATCCACTGGCTCACTCCCTAAATTACTGCAACGGTTGGGGCTGGGCCAGAGGAAGCCAAGAGCTTCTACCTGATCTCCCACATGAGTGCAGGGGTCCAAGCACTTGGGCCCTCTTCTACTGCTTTTCCAGGCGTGTTAGCAGGGAGCTGGATGGGAAGTGGAGCACCTGGGACTCGAATTGGTCCCATATGGGATGCCAGTGCCGCATGCAGCAGCTTATCCCACTGTGCCACAGTGCCGCCTGTCCCTTAAAGTAATTTTTAAAAACCAGCTTCTAAGAAAGCCAGCTCTTTCCCAGGCTGTGTTCTTCTATGACATGTTCTTCTGCTCAGGATTGAGTTTGTGGTACAGTTACAGGTTCCATAACACATGCCTCTCGGTTATAATCATACATTACCATTCTCCACTGCAGTAGATTCTTAGAGTTATAATAATCTTTATTTTTAAAAATTTTTTTTGGCCATCACTAATATACAAATGGGTCTTCAAAAAGTTCCTGGGAATTGTGTATTATGGAAAAATTATCCCCAGATTTCAAAAATGTTTTGCAGTGAAATAAACTTGTCTCTTTACTCTTTTCCAGGAACTTTTTGAAGTACCACATGCATGTTTTAGGTGGGAGAGTTACAGAGTTACAAGGCTAGGAAATGTAATTTCATAATTCTAGCTGGTCTGTTATGTTTTTAAAACAGAATCAACAAAGGCCTGGGCCCTTAAATTGATTTCCAGCTCAATATGAGAGATGATCCCTGCTGAAAAAACTCACAAAGGTTGGCAGCTGGGCTGTGTTGCACAGGAAGTCTGCCATCTGGTCTGTGCTGGCCACGGTTGGTCCAGTGTCCTGCACCTGTCTTGTGTCAGGGACTAGACTGGGTGCTGAGGTGCAAAGCCAAGAAAGATGGCCTACTCAGCTCAGGACTGTTGGTCAGTAAGAACAGAGCGTATGAGAAGCAAGAGAGCAAGAGCCAGACCACGGAGCACAGAGGCTGGGACAGCTTGGAAGAAGGAGGAGGTGACAGAGCACAGGCCCTGGCAGTGGACGCTGGGACCTACACGGGCCAGGGGACCCTGCACAAATCATTTAGTTGTCCTCAGACTCAGTTTGGTCGTGTATAAAATGGGGCAGTGATCACCTGTGTCACTCTGTTGTCCTGGCCCCTGGAGCAGGGCTGTGCATAGCAGTCACCCAGGACTGAGGCAGGGTTTGTCTGGTTTTTGACCCAGCAGAGAAGGGCCTTTGCAGCAGAGGGAAAGGTGGACAGCAGAGCCAGCTGGCTGAAGCTGGGGGCCTCTCTGGAACTAGGAGGTATTGACCAGCTGGGGAGTGGCTGAAGCCGGAGCTGGGAAGGGGGGCATCTTGAGACAGCAGCTGTGATGACATCCTGAGGACATGCAGAGGCATTTGGGAACTGATGTGTGCAGTGTTTGAAGGCCTAGAGTAGGGGACTGTCTAGAACAGTTTTCTCAGTGGAAAGACAGGTTTGCTACTCGTGTGGAGTGGCTAGGAAAGCTCTGTGAGGTAGGCTGCCATTGGCTGCACCGTGCAAACGTCTGGAGAACTTGTAAGGCTCCCTTAAACCCAACCCTGGTGGAGTTCCTTGCCTCCCGGGGCCTCCATCGCCTGGGGAGGATTGTGAACCACCACCTAAGATGTTAGAAATGAAACAAGTGCCAGCAGCCAGAAGGGTGTGCTCACCTAATGCGGAGGGCGTGAGTGCAGGTTGCTCCTAGATTGGGTGGCTGGGTGGAGGATGATCGTATACCAAGACTCAGTCATTTGTCACGAGTGGGACCGGGGTGCAGGAGCCTGAGAGGAAGGAGCCTGAGCAGGCGTCTGCTCTTCAGCGCTGCCTTCCCTGAGGGTTTCAGGAAAGGCCTCTTTCACACACTTTTGATCTCCTTTGTTCTGTTTCAGTGTTCTGTTATCTTCTGATAGATAAACTGCAGTTTGCCCAGAGGAGTTTCATAGTTGATATTGCTGTTTGGAACCTAACTGGTTGGCTTTTAATTTGGGGGGTAGATTTTTTTGGGTAGCATTTTACTGTGTTAATTTGAAATTGAAAGTGCTGAAATTACTTAAACACTATTCAGAGCCAATCTTGCCACCCTCAGTAACAACTTAGCTTCCTGTTTACTAATACTGTCAACTTCAAAAGATTTCCAACTGGACATTTTGAAAATACAACTTTTAATATACATACTTTATACTATAAAGAAATTCAAATAGACATTTATTTGACTTTTCGTGTTATACTTTATACTGTTATGTTCCGTGATATGTATTTTTTTTAAAGATTTTATTTATTTATTTGAGAGGTAGAGTTATAGACAGTGAGAGGGAGAGACAGAGAGAAAGGTCTTCCTTCCGTTGGTCCACTCCCCAGATGGCCGCGACTGCCGGAGCTACACCGATCCGAAGCCAGGAGCCAGGTGCTTCTTCCTGGTCTCCCATGTGGGTGCAGGGGCTTAAGCACTTGGGCCATCCTCCACTGCACTCCTGGGCCACAGCAGAGAGCTGGATGGGAAGAGGAGCAGCCAGGACTAGAACTGGTGCCTTTATGGGATGCCGGCGCCGCAGGCAGAGAATTAACCTACTGCTCCACAGCGCCGGCCCCAGCCATGATATGTATTAAAGATCTAATTTTATCACAAATCTGCCATAAGCTATGGTATGCGTTATGTTTACTCTAAATTTTTTTTCCTCTAGAGACCAACTGAAAGGTTAATAGGTAATTGTCAGATAGACTGGAACACTAGATTTTTGTAAATAAGACACTTACTCAGCTGAACTAACAGTATTCACTACAACAAAGCAGTCAAATGTGGATTTTTGGTAAAACTTCTTGTTTATGCTTTTTTTTTTTTAAGATTTTACTTCATTTGTTTGAGAGGTAGAGTTTATAACATCTTCTATCTTCTGGTTCACTCCCCAATTGGCCGCAACCGCCGGAGCTTTACCAATCTGAAGCCAGGAGTCAGGAGTTTCTTCTGGGTCTCCCACATGGCTGCAGGGGCCCAAGGACTTGGACTATCTTCTTCTGCTTTCCCAGGCCATTAGCAGAGAGCTGGATCAGAAGTGGAGCAGCTGGGACTCAAACCAGTGTCCACATGGGATGCTGGTGCCCCGGGCTTAGCCTACTATGCCACAGTGCTGGCCCCTTATAATATGCTTTAAAAAAAAAAAGATTTATTTATTTATTTGAAAGGCAGAGTTACAGATTGGCAGAGGCAGAGACTCTCCCTGAATGGCCACAACCGCCAGAGCTGAGCCGATCCAAAGCCAGGAGCCAGGAGCCTCCTCTATCTCTCCCACACAGGTGCAGGGGGCCATCTTTCACTGCTTTCCCAGGCCATAGCAGAGAGCTGGATTGGAAGTGGAGCAGCCAGGTCTCAAACCGGCGCCCATATGGGATGCCGGCACTGCAGCCAGTGCTACAGCTGGCCCCATGATATGCTTTTTAAGATAATCATAAATTAGCAAAGTGAGTGAGCACCATGGGTTTATAGGTGGAGCGTGGCCATGGTTTACAGAACACTGACTTCCTCTTTCAATGTCATTGCAGGTAACATTTCATTTGTCGCATTTCCCGTTTCCAGCACCAACTCACCAACAAAGATTTTACCAAAAACCTTAGGACCAATAAATGTGAATGTTGGACCCCAAATGGTAAGACAATCATTGAATCTTAGAAGTGAAACTGTGCCTAGGCAAGACTGATTTGAAGGATAATTGTACCGAAGATGTTTGGTTAAATATTACAGTGAAGTTTATTATCCCTCTGTTACTTTTTTAAAAGTTTGTTTTTATCTGAGTGTAGCTGGTTAATTCCTAAGAAGAAAGGCATTGCACTCTTCAGTGTTTGATTTTCATATATTTAAATTAGTGGCCTGTGGGTGTGTAAGACGAAGCTTTTTCCTTCTCTTTGTATGATTGTTAACCAGTGGATGGGAGCTCACTCTCTCTGTCTTTCCCTGTCTCCTCTTCTCTCCATGTAAAACTCTTTCAATAAATAAATCTTAAAAAAAAAAGTTGATTTGAAATCCATTATGTTTTATGTTCTCTTCCTTTTTCTTTTCCTTTTAAAATAAGCTTTACTGCCTAGGCTTGCATCCTCCGATAAATTCAGTATATGACCCAGTAGTTAACCTGTGTTTGGAACTATTAATTTTAACCTTCCCATTAAAGGGCCAGTGCAGAGAAAACAATATGGCAATTCATTTCCATCTTTAGCAGTAGAAGTAATGTATATAAAATGGGAAATATGTTGCTTTCTCTAAAGGCATAATTAATGGTTTCAGAAAGACTTTAAAGTCACTTTCTGGATGTGACATTGTCCTCGGTCAGTTGAGAACTATTAATCATCTGTAGAATTCAAGCTGAAGATACAACACAGTTTACCATTAGGTATGTGAAGAATGTAATCCAAACCTCATGGAGGCTCAAATAGATGTCCCCATTTCGAGGTAATTCAGGGTAGGTTTTTAAACATTGGCTGAGCATTTAGGGCCCCCACCCCCACCCCGCGCACTCTTCAGTAGGTACAGATGAGATAAGGCTCTTGACTTTAAAGTCTGTAATTTGAAATGTGATTATATAAGCACCAAATTAAACACACTCAGACTTTTATGAATCTAGCCCTTACAGTGCCTCTGTGTTTTGACAGACCATTTGCTGTTGGTGTTTTAGTTGCTGCTGTGACTCAAATTTGAATTCCTCTTTGAGAAACAAAACTTGCCTTCCCATGGTCAGGTTGAACTAACGTGCATGTAAGCTCTTTGCAAAAAGCTTAGCTCTGACGATGAGCAGTCATGTACACTACTAACCCAGTCACCATAAACCAAAACAAAAGTCAGAACAAGAGGAGGATTTTGGAGTTGTCTTGGACCAGCCCAAGACATTAATTTGTCTCCCTGTGTCCAAGGTGATTTTCTTTTTTTTTTTGACAGGCAGAGTGGACAGTGAGAGAGACAGAGAGAAAGGTCTTCCTTTTTTTTTTTTGCCGTTGGTTCACCCTCCAATGGTCGCTGTGGCCAGCACATCGTGCTGATCCGAAGACAGGAACCAGGTGCTTCTCCTGGTCTCCCATGCAGGTGCAGGGCCCAAGGACTTGGGCCATCCTCCACTGCCTTCCCGGGCCATAGCAGAGAGCTGGCCTGGAAGAGGGGCCACCGGATAGAATCCGGTGCCCCAACCGGGACTAGAACCCGGTGTGCCGGCGCCGCAAGGCGGAGGATTATCCTGTTAAGCCATGGCGCCGGCCCCAAAGTGATTTTCTAATTCCTAGGAGTGGGATGGCTGGGTCATATGGTAGCTCTATTTTCAGATTTCTGAGCAATCTCAGAAATTTATCAGCGGCCTAGTCTAAGGTATTTTGTTGCAGCAGACCAGGACAAAACTTGGTACCTAGAAGTGTTGGTTGCTGCTGTCACAAACACCTTAAGGTGCAGAAGTGGCTTTGGAGCTGAGAGCTGGGCAGAGACCGGCAGCGCTTGGAAGAGCTGCCTAGAACCAGCCCATATTGCCATGTGTAGACCATAAAGGGTGACCGGTGTGGGCTCAGAGGAAAAGGAGAGCTGGAGAGAAAGCCTGTTTGCTTAAAGATGGCCTCAGGTGATCTCCCTCAGTGTTGGTAGAAATGGGAGCAGTGAAGGCCTAAAGCATCTCAGATGGAAGTGAGGAGCAGGAAAGACCATTGTCACAAAGTGACAAATAACTTGACAGTGATGTTTGTGAGGCAGTGTTTTGTGGAAGAAGGAATTTCAATTTGGTGGAAGAAATCTAAGCAGTATTTGAGGGTGTGACATGGCTTCTATTTTTTTTTAAGATTTTTTTGTTTAATTTTTTTGAAAGGCAAAGTAACAGAAATAGAACAGTCTTTCACTCCCCAAATGGCTGCAACAGCCAGGGCTGGGTCAGACCAAAGCCTGGAGCCAGGAATTCCATGCTGGTCTCCAGTATGGGTGGCAGATGCCCAAGTTCTTGGGCCATCTTCAGCTGTCTTCCCAGGTGTATCAGCAGGAGCTGGATCAGAAGCAGTGCCACCAGGACCAAAACCGGCGCTCTAATACGGGATGCCAGCATCCCAGGTGGTGGCTTAACCTGCCATGCCGTAACACGCACCCCTGTGTGACTTCTGTGTATAGCAAAATTCAAGAAGAGAGATACAAGATGGAACTTGTAATCAAAAAGGAGACAGAACTTAGAAGATTTGTGAAATTCTCAACCTGTCCATGTTGTATGAACATGCATGTCTGGGAGAGAGCAAAACATTGCCAAGCAACCTTTTGATAAGGAGATTGGAATGGATGAGATGAGTGAAAGCCTGGTTCTGTTAACCAAGACAGTGGAGAATGAACCCAAAAGCATTGAAGAGACCATTGGTGCTACCTATCCCATCACATGCTCAGAGTACCAAGGCCCAGGGGAAAGAACTGTATCAGAAGTGCGGCTTCGGGAGCTTATGGGACCTTGGCCATCGCTGCCTGGCACTGCCTCAAGTTCGTGCTCCCTGACACAGAACTCTGAGCCATTCCAAGCGTGGCTCCAGTGGGCATAGGTGCAGTGCAGGGCACGGAACCCACTCCTCGAGACGGCGCAGGTTGTAAAACCCTTGGGGCCTCTAGCAGAGCGCAGAGTGTATGAGCGTGGGCATGGCTGCTCCTGCCTGAGTTTGAGGACGCCCTGGCAGAGACCTGCCGACGGGGTGGGGCTCTGCAGAAAGCCCTGACGGCAGAAGTGCCCAGTGAAGCGGTGGTCGAACCGCAGGCAGGAGGAAGAGAACTGCACTCTGGGCCGGTCCCAACAAAGCCCTGGAGTCTGGGGACTCACACCCCAGTCCCGTGTGTCAGGATTAATTCTCAGACCTGAAGATTTCATGTTTACCGTGCTGGGTATGAATTTGGTTAAGAACTATTATCCCTTTTTTCTGGGAATGTCTACCCTATGCCTGTCCCAGGGTTGTATTTCAGAAGCATGTAACTTGTCTGGTTTCCCTGGCTCCCACTGCAGGGGAACTAGTCTCTGGATGAATCACCCCTTTGGATCTCACCCATACCTGATAGAGATGAGACTTTGGATTTTGGAGTTGATACTGGAAGGAGTTAAGACTTCCACAGCTGATGGAGTGGAAGGAATATGTTTCTGTGTGAGACTCAGGAGTTTGTGGAGGAGGGTGGAGCTGGGGACAGAATGCGAGGCTCTGAGTGTGTTCCCCCACGTTCTGTTCAAGCTTAGCCCCCACTGTGGTAGTCTGCAGAGGAGGTGGAGAGGTGTGAGCGCTTTGCTGTCCTGAGTGGGAGCAGCGAGTGCCCTCATAAAAGAGGCCCAGCAGCCTCGCTGTCACATGGGAGTGCAGCAAGCAGGAGCCGTGGCAGACGTGAATTTGGTCTGTGGCTTGGTTTAGGACTTCCCAGCCTCTGGGACAGGGAGCAGGAAATTTCTGTTGTTGGTCCATCACCCAGTCTAAGGCATTTTGTGACTGCAACCCAAATGGACTGAGATACCCAATTAGAGCCCTTTCTCAGTTCTCTTCCTCTTCTTTGCATTTTTGTCCCCTCGCCCTCAAATCCTTATCCGTGGCCTTTGAAAGTGTCCGTTATCTGGGTAGCTCTTGGATGAAGCCTCGCCTGTCTGCTGCTAGCAGTCATCTCTCTCCACCTGCCCTTCACCCTTCACCCTTCACCTTTCACCCTTCACCCTTCTCGTCTCTGGGAAACTGGATTTGGGGGGGCGGGGGATAGGTTTCATTTGTTTTCTGTGGTTATGGAAACTAATGTAGGATGTTTGCCTTCTCCTGACAGTTCATCTGACGGTTATGCAGCTTATCTTGGAGGCTAGCAGTATAAATGCATATCTTGTGATTTGATAGATGAGAATTTTCATGGCCATCTTATTTCAGTAGGTTAAAAAAAAAATTCTTGTAGTAAAAACCGAAATTTTGTTGAGTAATGGAAGCCTTTAATAAAACACTTTATGTAGATTCTTTTTCCCGTCAAAATATGTCTGCTTTCTTGGCTTTTCAGACTGTAGATGGCAGTAGAGCATCAGGAAGTTGACTGAACACAGAAAATTTTCAGATTGAAGTCCAGCACTATCTGACTTTTCTGCCTATCTAATGTGTTACCAGAGAAACCATATGATTACATTTAAATTAGGGATGCATGGAAAGGAGAACTGTGCACTTTATATTATACATTTTTTTCTGGCTGAGTTTTATATAATCCTTTCTTAGCATACCAATGAATGAGGAAGCTACTTTTTTTTCTTGCCCATAATTTTAGAAATTGGGCTACTGTCCCAGCTAAGTAAATATTTATCATGTCTTTCATTCCCCTGCACTGTGCTAGACCCAGCAAAGGAGGCAGTTTTTAGTGAGGTGTGCTTGCTCGCTGCCTGTGCAGATCCTGCAGGGAGGTGGGCGTGGGGAGGTGCCCTGAGATATGTGGAGGCCTAGGAGGTCTGCACATCCCTAGGGTGCAAGGCAGACTTCGGTGAGGTACAAAAGTTTCGTCCTTTCTCTGGAGGCAGGCTTCAGAATGCGTATTGTAGATAATCACAATTTTCTGGACATCTACTCTATTATATTTTACTTTAATATTTTTTTTAGTAAGATTTACTTATTTATTTGAAAGAGTTAGAGACAGAGATCTTCCATCTGCCGGTTCACTCCCTAGATGGCCACAATGGCCAAGGATATGCTAGGCCAAAGCCTGGAGCCAGGAGCTTCATCCGGGTCTCCCACCTGGGTGGCAGGAGCCCAAGTACTTGCCATCTTCCTCTGATGCTTTCCCAGGTACATTAGCAGAAAGCTGGATCAGAAGTAGAGCAGCCAGGAAACAAACCACAGTCCATACCAGATGCTGGTGTTGCAGGTGTTGCTTTACCCACTATGCCACAACACTGGCCCCTGGTTTTATTTTAGCTATAGAATTAACTTACCAAAACTATTCCTAACTATTTGTTTACTGACATCTTCCTAGCCACAAGCTGATGTATTGCCAAACAGAAACAGAAGCTAAGTTCCCGAATAGTAAGTGTACAAATGTGGACTGAATCTGAACTGTTGTTACAGGTCAGAGGTTATTCTTTCAGATGCAGAGGAAGAGCTTGAAATGCCGAAGACTCCTTGCCTTTGGTTTCTGTACCAAGCAAGCTAACAATTAATTTGGTGACTTAGACTGTGGCTTCAGAAACAGATTTCATTTAAACAGTGAATTGAGTTAATTAGCATTTCATTTGCATAGAATAGTCACTTCTGTTTTAAGGCTTATTTAACGGTGATGCAGTCCTTATAGATGTTGTTCTCTCTTAATTGGTACTTAAAGGAAGCCTTCAAGATTGCTGTTTACTTGCTGAAAGCTGTATTGTGATATTAAGGACACTGGAGCTTTAAGATCCTAGGATATAATTACAGGAATATAATCAAACAAGTTGCTTACACTTTAGTTGGTGGGGCAGCAAGGTGTCGTCCTCGTGTGTAGGTTTTCTGCCTGTACTCTCCTTTTAATCAATAGGAGTGTTTTCTTTGTTCCTCACTTTGCAGATTATAAGCACACCACAGAGACTAACCAGTTCAGGAAGTGTTCTGATTGGGAGTCCATACACCCCTGCACCAGCCATGGTTACTCAGACACACATAGCAGAAGCTACTGGCTGGGTCCCAAGGTAAGTGTGTTGCAAATTACTGTTTTTAAAACCTTAAAATGAAAAATTCTAAAAAGAGCTCTGAACTTTTTTCCCTAACTTCTCTCGCCTTCTATTCTTTTATGTTAGTTTAGTTCATAAAAACCAATGTTATTTCCTTTAGAATCACTTACTTTATTTCACTTTACATCTTAGATGTAAATCGTCTCTGGAGCAACCATTTGTAAACAGGAAAACCAGTAACCAGTACAGTAACTTGTAACTGAATCTCCTGGCTTCTCAGCTCTGAAACAGGACTGCTTCTTATGGCTATAGTATTGAGCTGCTTTGGCGACACAAAAACTGTCTTGTATGTTGTTTTAAGTAGTTATGTATTAAGTATTAGATGTTCTCAAGATTTCCCCTCTGAATTCTTATTTCCATAAAAGCAAGAAAAGGAATTAGGGAAAAGAAGCCAGGTATCTTTTTGCATTAGATTTTTCCTTTCCACTTTTTTTTTTTTTTTTTTTTTTTTAGGTTTATTTATTTCTTGGAAAGGTAGAGCAATAAAGAGGGAGAGACAGGTAGAGAAAGGTCTTCCATCTGCTGGTTCTCTCCCCAAATGGCCACAACAGCCAGGGCTGGGCCAGGCTGAAGCCAGGAGTCAGGAACTCCATCTGGTGTCCACGTGGGTGGCAGGGGCCCGAGTACTTGAGCCATCTTCCATTGCCTTCCCCCAGAGTATTAGCAGGGAACTGGAACAGAAGCAGAGTAGCCAGGACTTAATCTGGTACCCAAGTATGGGATGCACCACGAGCAGCAGCTTAACCTGCTGTACCACAATGCCAGCCCCATCCCTTGATTCTTTTTGAACGTTGGCCTGTTCAACAAATGTCCCTTCTGTGTTACTCACTTGCCACTCTTGGTATCAAATCTTTGTTTCATCTCTGTAGAGTACCCTCACTCAACATTTATCACTCCTTCATTTTAGCATTTCATCCTTCCATAGAAAAAGAAACACTTTAAGATAAATGACTCCAAATCTAATTTTGTCATTTTAGAAGTTTTTTGTTTTATTTGTGTATTTATTTTGAAAGGCAGAGAGTGAGCGAATGTAAGAGACAGAGAACAAGCTCTCCTCTACTGACTCATTGCCTGCAACAACAGAGATGAGGCTGGACCAGAATTGGGACCTGATATTTAATCCAGATCTTTATGGATTATTATATTTATCCAGATAATAATGGATATTTAATCCATGTGGGTAGTAGGATCCCAGTCACTTGAGCCAGCACTGTAGCCTCCCAGGGCCTGCATTATTGGGTACCAAAGCCAGGTACTCTAGTATAGAATGAGGATGTCTTAACTGGGGTTGTAACCACTAGGCCAAATACTCCTCTCTACCTTGAAGTTGTTACTTTAGGAGTTATTTACACAGTGGCATCTGCATTGATGGTTCTGTCTTGTGTGAGCTAGAATCTCCTTTAAAAATATTAAGTGAATTAATGGAATAACAATCCTAGCAAATGCTTTAGGCCATATGCATGGTTATATACATACATACATACATGTTTACATAAACACATACATGTATAGGAGAGACAGGAGAGTTTTGTATATGTGTACATGCTTTTCCAGCATCTTAATAAGATGAAATGACAGAATCACCTGTCTCAATCCTTAAGAAAATTCTCATGTAGGTCTAAAAGTTAACCTTGGATTTCTACATGGCCTGAAGGATTCTAACGTGAGAACCAAGCCCTTTCCAGTAGCGGCGGCTCACTTTGGAGATAACCAGGATTTGTGTGTTTTCAGCTCCCGCTGTGCTTTGTATTGGGGCTGACAGGACTGTCTAGCGTTTTTATTGTCAGCCATTCCAGAATGAATAAACTTTCTTCTTCTTACTTGTAAATATGCAATGATTTCCTCCCTAAATATTAATTGTCAAGCTTGTTTCAACCTATGATTCTTATGTCATGATGTCTTGGTCCCATGGTAAAATTAAAATTTTGTACATATCTTTTATTTTTGTTAATTCTTGTCTTTGGATGTATTCAGTGTAGGAATAGACAAGTTATAATACTTCCCTGTTAAATAAAGTTGTGTATATGTTAAGTGTTTTTATGCTGTCTTTTCTTTTTAGTGATAGGAAACGGGCTAGAGAATTTATCGACTCTGATTTTTCAGAAAGGTGAGTAGAGGTGCAGCGTTTTGTCTGGCGTGTTCTGCTGTGTGGCGCCCACACTCTGTGTTAAGTCATGAAATACTTTTCTTATAACTTTAAATTCAGCTTCTACCACAATTTCATTCCATATTGAGTATTCCTGTTCTCTGGTAACAGTGGGTGGTTTCAGGAGAAACCATCCTGAGAGCAGGTTGGCTGTTGGTAGTGTGTTGGTTAGCCCCTCCCTCATTTTGAGAGATGAAGTGTTTTACCCAAGTGAATATTCACATTACTCTAATGTGCCTAGACTTTTTAATAAGTAGATTTTATTGAAAACACTTGTAGATATTGGTAAAATCTTGTTTCTTTTAAGTAATATTTTGAGTGTGTTATCACCTTTCTTTAGAATATTACAATAGTAATTCCTCATTCAGAATCACTTGTGGTCTGTAAAATAAAATATAAATGGCCATCAAGTCAGAAACTCCAGGACTAAGAGAAAGCAACTTGGGGTCATTATTTGAACGCAAATTCAGCGTTTCATGGAAACCACTATATGAGGTGCCATATTAACGCTGCACTATTTTAAGATAAGACTCATATTCTCAGTGACAATTGAACTCTCTAAGATTATCATTTTTTAAAATTCTTACTTATTTATTTGAAAGGTAGAAAGAGACCTCCCACCCAATGGTTCACTCCCCAAATACCTCCCAAAGCTGGGACTGGACCAGGTCAAATCTAGGAACTGGGAAGTCAGTCTAGCTCTCCCAGGAGGTGGCAGGGACCAAGCTCCTTGACCCATCACCTGCTGCTTCCTGGGGTGCCCATTAGTAGGAAGCTGGAGTCCGGAGTGGAGCTGGGGTTCAAACCCAGCCACTCCAATATGGGATGCGAGCATCCCGTGTGGTATCTTCAGGACTAGTTCGGACACCTGCCCCAGATTGCCACTATTTTAATAAAAACTTTTCCAGCTGTGCTTCCTAGGTGTGCTTTAATTTCTGAAATTTTGTAACTCATTTTTGTAGATGGTGCTTAATCTACTTCCTCCTGTTAAGTCGTCGGCTCTGCTCTTGATACAATAGTTTTCTGTCTTCTACATTTTCTAATCTCTGATTTGCTGTGCACTGAGAAGCTGGGTGGCCAGAGCTGTTAGGATTCAGTCTGCATGAGTGTGACTGGGCTCTGTGGGAAGACTGGAGATCCCTGTACATAGAGACTCGGCGTTTTGTGTTTTCTTGCATGGACTCTGGTGCTGCTTTAATACTCGGTTACCTTTGCTGCTTGCTTCTTGGTTCTTAGCTGTTTTGTACAGATCCAGTCACATCCGAGGAACTTGTGTATCATGTAGAATATGTGGTGCAGTGTTCTTTTCTCTAATAGAGTCCTCTTTCCAACTCCCACTGGTCTTGGCGTTCATCAGTGGGAAGGGAAGCAGTGCGTGTTCTTACAGATGTGTTTAGCAGTGGCTGAGGCCTAAACAATGGAGCAGTTCATTAGCTCTGATTGATGGCACCTTTGTACTGCAAACAGCATAAAAACAAGCCCATTGTTACCTCCCTCCTTGAGAGAGCCCTCTGAAGTCACTCAACAAGATGCTAGGTCGAATTTTTCGATGGAGCCATCAATTCAACTTTTTTTTAAAGGTTTATTTATTTATTTATTTAAAAGGCAGAGTTACAGAGAGGCAAAGGTAGAGAGAGAGACAGAAAGTCTTCCATCTGCTGGTTCACTCCCCAGATGGCCACAACGGCTGGGGCTGGACCAAACTGAAGGACTTGGGCCATCTTCCACTGCTCTCCTAGGCCATTAGCCAAGAGCTGGATCGGAAGTGGAACAGCAGGACTTGAACTGGCACCCGTATGGGATGCCAGCACTATAGGCAGTGGCTTCACCTGCTGTGCCACAGCACTGGCCCCTATCAACTTTTTATATTTGATCCCGTGGCCTTTTTATTATTCTCTTATTTTGTAATATATTTTTTTCTGGACTGTGTCCCACCTCCCAGTAGTCCACAAGGATTGCTATGTATGCTTTTCTTTATTCCTGTCCTAAATAAGATTTAGCCCAGTGATGGGTCAATCTGTCTTTATGCTCATTTAATCTCAATATCTTTTTTTCCTGTTGGAAATACAGTTAAAACTCAGTTTATATATAATAAACTGATAATAAATGGCTACAATTTGAAGTATAATAAGCAATAAGCTAATCAAAATCAATATAATTAGAATCTGTGTACTGCTTCAGTGATGTTTATCAAGTGTTCTCATTCTGTTCTAGGCATTGGCAATAATAAACAAAATGGGTAAATCTCTGCCCTTAAAAATCTTATAATTGGTTGGGAGCAATAACCAGATAATTTTAGATTGTAGTAGATGCTATGTAAGAAAATAAGGGTGAGATGTAGTGAGCAGTGGAACAGTAATGGCTACCTTGGAGAGAAGGTGGGTGCAAAGCCAAGTATGTAAACTAACCCCTGGGGTAAGGTAGGACAGCCAGGCAGTCTAGGTAGAGGAAATGGCAAAGACAGAACCCCTGAGCGAGGGAGCAAGTAGACTGGAGGTAGTGAGAAACGCCAAGTGATGAGAGGTAGGAAGGGAGAGTCAGGGTTGGATCAGGAGGGCCTTGTGGTCGCCATAGGGAATTTTGCTTTTTGTTCTAAGGATGGTAAGCAGGGAAATGACTGATCTAATATACACCAACTGCTGAGTGAATAATGGATTGTAAGGAGACAAGATCAGGAGCAAGGAAATCAGTTAGAAAGCTGTTGTTGGAAGCAGCAGCTTGGCAGTGAGATGGGGGAAAGTGCGCAGATTTCAGAGGTGGAACCAGCGGGATTTATTGATAGATTGGAAGCAAAGGAGTAAGTCAAGGGTGGCTCTTCAGTTTGCCTTGCGGGAACAGCTGGGTGAGTAGTGACATCATCTACATTTACTGTAGGACTTGGCTGAGGGAGGGAGTTTTATTTTAGACATGTGAAGTTCAAGTTTATTAGTTAACCAAGTGGATAATTAGTTCATGGGTGGTATGATCAGCATGTGAGTAGTCGTAGATGTGGGTGACATAATGCAGTGTGGGAGGTAGGAAAGTTCCAGAAGAAGTAAATTTAATCCTCTTTCAGCTCCTTCCCATGGAAAGCTAAGTTCATCTTCTTTTATTCTTTTGGTTTGAATATTTCAAATGAAATTATTAATAAAATGTAACATGCTTTTCAAACTATTAATGGTTTTATTTTCTTGTCTTTTGGTTTCTCAGTTTGGTTTTTATTTGCTAAAGAATGTTTCCTCCTAGGTCTTTTGTTTCCTTTTATTTATTTCAGAGGCAGAGACAGAAAAAGGAGCACATACCCTGTGACTCTTTGATTCTGTTCCTAAGTATATACCGAGTAGAAATTCATACACACTCCCCAGAAGTGTAGAAACATTTTTATGGAAGGAAGTTCATAGAAGGACTGTTCATGGTAGCCTCTAACTAACAGCAAATCAAATGTTTACCCACAGAGTGGATACATGAATAGCCGTGTATTCATACAGTGGATTAAATAAATGATAATTTCATGAAAAGCATGAATGAATCTCTCAAAAGGTAATGTTCAATCATTCACAAAGAGTACAGATGAGCTAAATTTTAACAGTTCAAAACCAGCAAAAGTGGGCCAGCATTGTGTCATAGCGGGTAAAGCCACTGCCTGTGACGCCGGCATTCCATATGGCCTCAGTTCATGTCCTGGCCACTTGACTTCCGATCCAGCTCCCTACTAATGAACCTGGAAAAGCAGCAGAAGATGGTGCAGAAGAAACTGCTGGCTCCTAGCTTCAGCTTGGCCCAGCCCTGGCCATTGAAACCATCAGGGGAGTGAACCTGCAGATGGAAGATTGATCTCTCTTTACATCTCTCCCTCTCTCTGTAATTCTGACTTTCAAAATAAATAAATAAATAAATAAATAAATCTTTTTTTAAAAAAAGATTATGTAAGAGACAGAGTTAGAGAGAGAGATGGTCTTTCATCCGCTGGTTCACTCCCCAAAAGGCTGCAACAGCCGAAACTGGACCAATCTGAAGCCAGGAGCTTCTTCCAGGTCTCCCACTGGGTGACAGGGGCCCATGCACCTGGGCCATCTTCCACTGCTTTCCCAGGCCATTAACAGGGAGCTGGATTGAAGTGGAGCAGTGGGGACCGTGCAGTGGGATGCTGGCACTGCAGGCTAAGGTTTAACTTATGCCAGAGAGCTGACCCCAATAAATAAATATATTTTTTTAAAAGAGCAAAGTTGTAACAATAGACTTCATGGTGGTAGGTGTTTTGGGTGAGGTAATAACTAGAAAGAGACACAATACAGATGATTCATTTCTTTTTTAAGAAATACATGTTAGGTCGGCGCCGTGGCTTAACAGGCTAATCCTCCGCCTTGCGGCTCCGGCACACCGGGTTCTAGTCCCGGTTCGGGCACCGGATTCTATCCCGGTTGCCCCTCTTCCAGCCCAGCTCTCTGCTATGGCCTTGGGAAGGCAGTGGAGGATGGCCCAAGTCCTTGGGCCCTGCACCCGCATGGGAGACCAGGAGAAGCACCTGGCTCCTGGCTTCGGATCAGCGTGAAGCGCTGGCCGCAGCGGCCATTGGAGGGTGAACTAATGGCAAAAAGGAAGACCTTTCTCTCTGTCTCTCTCTCTCTCACTATCCACTCTGCCTGTCAAAAAAAAGAAAGAAAAAAAAAAAAAAGAAATACATGTTGTGTGTTAATAAGATTGCATAAACTCAGGGAGAGCTTAAAGACAGCAGCCAGGTAGCTCTCAATAGCTGGTCTTTGAAGTCACTAGGCTATGGCAGTGGACAAAAGCTTTTCTTTCCCAGGTTGTGGGCCCTTGTGTTTTCCTTTCTCTTTTGTAGTCTAAGCTAATTCACAGTAATTGTGAACAGTTTCTAGCATGGTAATGTCAACCCTCCCAACCTGTTATCCCTTTTTAAATAAAAAAGTTTCTTTTATCACCTATAAATGAAATTTAAAATTTACTTATACATTTACTTTTTTTTTTTTTTTTTTTTTTTTGACAGGCAGAGTGGATAGTGAGAGAGAGACAGAGAGAAAGGTCTTCCTTTTTGCCATTAGTTCACCCTCCAATGGCCGCTGCGGCCGGCGCATCACGCTGATCCGAAGCCAGGAGCCAGGTGCTTCTCCTGGTCTCCCATGCGGGTGCAGGGCCCAAGGACTTGGGCCATCCTCCACTGCCTTCCCGGGCCATAGCAGAGAGCTGGCCTGGAAGAGGGGCAACCGGGATAGAATCCGGCGCCCCAACCGGGACTAGAACCCGGTGTGCCGGCGCCGCAAGGCGGAGGATTAGCCTGATAAGCCACGGCGCCAGCCAATGTTCGCAGAATTGTACAGCCCTCAACGTTAGGACTTGTGTCACCCCACAGAGGAAATCTTTTATCTCCAACCCCTCGCCCCTCCCAACTTCAGGCGTCCACTAATTGACTTTCTGTCACTATAGATGTGCCTATTCTGGATATTTCTTTATTTATTTTATTTATTTATTTTTGGGTTGAAATTATTTTATTACGAGGAATATTCTGAACCAGGAAAGCTAAGTAAAGAAACAACATAGAAAATGTTTTACAATAATATTATATAATATATATACTAAGTTCAAGAAACTTACCAAATGTTCATATGCATTATAATTTGTAGTTTTTATTCCACATCTTTTACATAAATGATTAAAATACCATTTATGTAAATTTTTTTTATTTTTATTTTTTTTTAATTTTTGACAGGCAGAGTGGACAGTGAGAGAGAGACAGAGAGAAAGGTCTTCCTTTTTGCCGTTGGTACCATTTATGTAAATTTAAAAATGGTATAACAGGTAATTTGGGGAGTCTGTTCAAAGGAATCTAGAAAAAAACAATGTGTATAGTTTTTCTAATAGATTAGTTGGAGTGTATTTTCTTTTAAAATTTCATTTTAACACTGTTTTATCAACAAACAAATTAAAAATGTTTGAAAGTCATTAGCTTCCATCTGCTGGTTCACTCCCCAGATGGCCACAACTGTCAGCACTGAGCCAGGCCAGAGCCAGGAGTCAGGAGCTTCTTCCAAGTCTCCCATGTGGATAGCTGGGTCCAAACACTTAGGCCATTCTCCGCTGCCTTCCCAGGCATGTTAGCAAGGAGCTAGATCGGAAGTGGACCAGCCAAGACTTGAACCTGCACCCATATGGGATGCTAATGTCACAGGCGGTGGCTTTACCTGCTATCCCACAATGCCAGCCCTCTGGGTATTTCATTTAAATGGAAGCATGCAATGTGTGGTCCTTTGTGACTGGCATCTTTGAGTCAGCACATCTTCAAGGCTCATCCGTGTTGTGGCATTTGTTGATACTTCATCCTTTTTTATTTCTGAACTATATTGCATTATGTAGATGTACAACATTTTATCCATTCATTAATTCTTCCTGTTCCTGCCTGCTATGAATGATGCTGCTATGAACACTGGTTAAGTTTCTGAATGAGTATGTTATTTCTCTTTGATATATACCTAGGGATATAAATGTCAGATCGATGACATTTCTATGAACATTTGTTAACAAGTTTTTGGTTGAGTGTGTTACTTCTCTTTGACAAACAGTAGGAGTCGCATTGTCAGATCATGTGGTCACTCCCTGTTGAGCCCTTGGAGTAACTGACAGACATGAAAGTGGCTGACCCATTGTGCATTCCTACTGGCAGTGTAGGTCAGCTCTGGCCTTCCCACATCTGTCATTTTTGTTGTAGCTGTCCTTGTGGGTGTGAAATGGCATCACAGTGTGTATGTTTGGGGGGGTGTTAATTTATTTATTTGAGAGAGATGCATAGACACAGACTGCAAAAGCTCCCATCCACTGGTTCACTCCAAGCCAGGAGCTTGGAACTCCATCCTGGTCTCCATCCGGGTGCCAGGAGCCCAGCCTTTGGGTCATCCTCTGCTGCTTTGCCAGGCATATCAGCGGGGAGCAGCTAGATCCCAGCTGGCTCATGTAGAATGCTGGCATCCCAGACAGTGGCTTAACCCACTGTGCCATGCCAATCCCAGCCAAAAGGGACCTTTTAACATTCATTTACTAAAGGAACTGTTTGCTCAACTTTCTAATTGTCAGGACCAGATCTCATCTCTGTGCACTGCAGGTACTGATTGGTCTATCCTCCGTTGTTGAATCTTAATGTTGATATTGATTGAAAATTTTTTTTTTTTTTTTTTTTTTTTTTTTTTTTTTTTTTGGACAGGCAGAGTGGATAGTGAGAGAGAGAGAGAGACAGAGAGAAAGGTCTTCCTTTTTGCCATTAGTTCACCCTCCAATGGCCGCTGCGGCCGGCGCTTCACGCTGATCCGAAGCCAGGAGCCAGGTGCTTCTCCTGGTCTCCCATGCGGGTGCAGGGCCCAAGGACTTGGGCCATCCTCCACTGCCTTCCCAGGCCATAGCAGAGAGCTGGGCTGGAAGAGGGGCAACCGGGATAGAATCCGGTGCCCGAACCGGGACTAGAACCCGGTGTGCCGGTGCCACAAGGTGGAGGATTAGCCTGATAAGCCACAGTGCCAGCCTGATATTGATTGAATTTTGACATGATGTTCTGTCAGCCTTCCTGTGAACAAACTAAGCTTAATTTCTTGATTCAGCCAGTATTGAGTATTGCCTTTAAAGTTTTGCATTGCTTGCGAAAATTCTGGCAGCTCCTAAGAGGGAAGAATCACCTCTGGGTGCTGCGTGTTTTGTCCATGCAGTGTGGTTTTGTTCTTTCAACTTGTATGTCCTTTTTCCAGATAGAAGACTGTGGATCAGAGTTAAATGACATACACTGCTCAAAATATATAGCTAGTAAATAGTTTACCAAGATTTATCTTTTTTTAAACAGTTTATGGTTATTGTTTGTTTTGTTTTAATAAGATTTATTTTATTCATTTGAAAGAGTAACAAAGAGAGGTAGAGACAGAGAGGTCTTCCATCCTCTGGTTCACTCCACAGATGGCTGTAATGGCCAGAGCTGCACCAATCTGAAGCCAGAAGCCAGGAGCCAGGTCTCCCATGTGGGTGGCAGGATATGTGATTCCGGCACTTCAAGATGGGCTTTAACCTGCTGCACCACAGTGCCGGCCCCAAGATTAATCTTTAATGAAATTTTCTTCAAGTTTATTATGAATTCACAGCAAGGAACTAATTTTATAACTTTTAAGAAATATTCATTTAGGGGCCAGTGCTATGGCATGTCAGATAAAGCTACCACCTGCAATGCTGGCATCCCATATGGGTGCCAGTTCAAGTCCCAGCTGCTCCACTTCCAATTCAGCTCTTTGCTATGGCCTGGGAAAGCAGCAGAAGATGACCCAAGTTCATGGGCCCCTGCACCTGCATTTAGATTTGGAAGAAGCCCTTGGCTCCTGCCTTCGAATCAGTCCAGCTCCGGCCATTAAGGTCAACTGGGGAGTGAACCAGTGGATGGAAGACCTCTCTCTCTCTCTGCCTCTCTTTCTCTGTGTAACTCTGACTTTCAAATAAACAAATCTTTTTTAAAAAAAAGAAAAGAAATATATAATTATTCATTTGGAAGAGTGACATATATATATTTTATATATATATATACATATATATGTATATATATACATATATATATGTACGTATATATATATATGTATATATATATATATACACATATATATATATATGTAGAGAGAGAGAGAGAGAATTGGTTGATCTTCCATCTACTGGTTCAGTCCCCAGATGACTGCAATGGCCAGAGCTGGGCCAGGCCAAAGCCAGGAGCCAGGAACTCTTTCTTAATCTCCTATGTGGATGGCAGGGACCCAAATACTTAGGCCTCCTCCACTGGGGAGCTGGATCAGAATTGGAGTAGCCAGGACTTAAATGGCCCTCTGATACGGTATGCCCAATCACAGGTGACAACTTAGCCTCTGTTCCACTACCCTGGCCCCAATTTTATAAAACTTTTACATGAAGGCTTGCATCTGTGTTTGAAGAGTATGGCGATTAGCATTGAGTAATTGTTAAAAGTCTAGTTGATTCTACTTAAGAACCTTATTTAGTGTTTTCCTTTAAATATTACCCATACATGACTGCAGAGAGCACATTAGTCAAATGATTACCCAAAACCACTCTATGATTATTTTATTGCCGCCTTTAAAAAACCTAGAAGCAGATGACAAACAAGAACTTCACTCCTGGTTTTTAAAAAGCATGTAACCACTGTGCTAAAACATTTATTTACTTTAAGCCATTATCCAGTTTTTAGCATGAATATAAAACCCTGTACACAACCTAATTTCTTCCAAAATAACTCATGCCCTTCTAATTTTAGCAAGATTTATTTATTTTGTCACTGGTACTAATTATATAAATTTAGATGTGACTGGCCATTTGTATCTGAGTACACCAGATTCCAGGGCCAAGGCAGCATAGACATAGGCTTTGTGTGAAAATATATGTAAGTATTTGTGTGTTCTTCCACTTACAGGCATGTAGAATTTGATTATTTGTCTTTCTATAATGTGAGTATCTCTGGTGGCTAAAGCCTCCATCTTTTAATCCATTGTGGTTTACAGTAAGGACTGTTCTGATCCTGTCCTTTCCTTTCATCTACCACTGGCTCTGCTTTTTTTTTTTTTTTTTTTTTTTTAAAGATTTATTTTATTAATTTGAAAGAGTTACAGAGAGAGGCAGAGACAGAGAGAGAGGTCTTCCATCTGCTGGTTCACTTTCCAGATGGCTGCAACGGCCGGAGCTGTGCCGATCTGGAGCCAGGAGCCAGGAGCTTCTTCTGGGTCTCTCACATGGGTACAGGGGCCCAAGGACTTGGGCCTTCTTCTACTGCTTTCACTGGCTCTGCTTTTATGAAAGACCCTTCCCTCAGCCTGTGTTCCATTATCTGGAAGCATAGTTCATATGTAAAAGGAAAACACGTGCCTGACCCCTTCCCTTTGTCGACCAGTTATTAAGCTGATGAATTAATTCCCATTTGCCCCCCCATGTGACCAAGTCTTCCTTTTAAAAATATTACAGACTCATGATATTAAACATAATTTGTAGATTTCATACACTGTAATTATTATCACAACTGAAGTCTAAAGGGTCCCATCTTTGGCCAGGGAGCCTGATCAAGCTGGCTCTTAGGTCCTTTCGACATGACTGTAGCAGTCTGTTGTCTTTTGTGACAAGATGCTCCAGGTTCATCTTTGTGTGTTTCCTGTCCTAGAACTGGAGGAAGCTCTAGTTTCTTTTGGTGAGAATTATGTGTCAGACTCCAGTAGGGGGCTAGCGGTGCTTATTGCTACAAGGTTGGTCTTTTCTTCCTAATCCTTTTCAATGGATGAAGCTAATATACCCATCCACACAAAGATAAAATACTTTGAGTTCATGTTTATACTTATAATTCTAAAATACTTTTCCATTACATCTCAGTCCTCTTTCTTCCTCACTGAACATCCTGGTATTTGATACAGCGATGAAAAAAAAGTAATAAAAATCTGTATATATGATGACTACTGAGTGACTTTATCTATTACATTCTCCTCAGTCCCAAATAATAATATTCCCACGGATGTGATCAAGAAAGGCTAGATTTGTTGCAAATGCGCTCCCTATTCTCTCTCCGCTTTCTGATGTTGTATTTCGTCTGCAGTAATGGAGCATAGCCCATCCATGCTCTTCTCTCCCTGTTGTCCTCATTGGTCTTACGTTTGTAGTAACTGTACATCACTACTCCTCACCAGGCCTTGTATCTGTATTGTCTGAAGCTTGTTCTCTAGTGCTTTCCTAAGAAGAGTTCATGGAATATCAATCCCTGAGGTTCTGCGTCTTGTATCTGAATCAATTGTATTTACGTTAGTTTTGCTGGTCACAAAAGCTTCAACTTGTGCTTTCTTTTTCTTAATTTGAAAATTTCTTCCGGCCTATCACTTGCCGTTGAGAAATCTGATGTTTGTTTCTTCTAGATTTCCAAAGTATTCTTTTTCTTTGAAGTCCAGTAATTACACCAGAACATTTTGATATTTGTCTTCCTAGGTTGACTAGCTGTTTTCTTTGATTTCATGAGCACTTTCTTGAACTCTGGAATTTAGTATCCTGTTTCCTTGTCTTGGTCTTCTTTTTCAGGCACTCTTATCTATAAATTGTCTGCCTACCTCCAATATTTGTCATGTTCTCTTGCATCTCGGTTTTGGAAATCATGCGTGCTAGATTCTGTCCTAGTTAGAGCAACTAGCTAGTTAGTCTTAGTTGTAGGCCTCTTGTACTCAGCTGATACTGGAGAGAGCAAAGCTCCTCAATTCAGCTGATGCTTTCAGACTGGCAGCTGTGCTTCCTGGGAGACTCTGTCTGGCAGTTTGGAAGTTGTCCTTCCCTGAGGTCCCCTGGATGCGGCCTTGTGGAGTGTTTTTTTCTCCTGGGCTCGTAGACACTCCTCTGTGGGCCTTCTGGCGTTCTGGTGGTTGTGGAGATACCTTGTCGTATAGTTTTGTTGCAGATATTGGCAGTGGGTTTTCAGGTTTGCTATCTAGTTTTTGTCTGTTTGTAAGTGGGAATTTGAGGAGTTTAAGAACTGTGCTGCTGCTTCTGTCTTCCCAGGATGCCCTATAACTCTCTGTGTGTGTGTGTGTGTGTATTTACAGTTTATTTGCACTGATTCGAATCAATTGATATATCTTTTATGATCTATAGGTTAACTACTTTATACCCAAACCTCTCTTTCTTCCTTTATTTTCCCTTCAGTTGAAATAATCATATTATTATCCTGAACGGAAATCCTAAAGATTCTACTGTTGCATACTGTAGTGTAGTTTACTGTGTTCATCTGCTGTCTTCTGTACTTTTTCAAATTGGCCCTTGGATCTGGAGTCTTGATCAGATTTAGTCTCCATGATAAATGTGTGTTTGTTTTTATATATAAATATCAAACCCACAGATTGGGAAAGTTCAAGGAAAGAAAACAGTACAGAAACAGAAGTACTGTAGTGAAGAATTTCAGTTGCTAAGTTGGCTTTCAGGAATAGGCACAATGTATAGAAATAGAGATAAAAATAGTGGTTGTTGGGACTGGGGGCAGGGAGTGGAATAATGGGGAGTGACTCCTGGTGGGTATAGGGTTTCTTTATGGTGCGAAGAAATTAATATTATGCTGATGGCTAAATAAAATTATAAAAAGCACTGAATATTATACTTCTGAAGAGGGTAGCTGGGAGCCAGCCCTGTGGCATAGTGGGTAAAGCCTCTATCTGCAGTGCCAGCATCCCAGATATGGGCCTGGCTGCTCCATATCCATCCAACTTGCTGCCATGGCCTGGGAAAGCAGTAGAAGATGGCCCAAGTGCTTAGGCCCCTGCACCCATATGGGAGACCCGGAAGAAGCTCCTGGCTCCTGGCTTCAGATAGGCCCAGCTCTGGCTGTTGTGGCCATTTGGGGAGTGAACCAGCAAATGGTTCACTTTTGTCATCTGTCTGAGCATTCGCGTGTTTACTGCTGCTGACCCTCCTGCCTGGAGAGCCTTCCTGACTTCCTCCCCCGGCTTTTTTGTGAGTGGATGGAGGGTAGGTTCCCTGGCCAGGAGTCCCTTCACTTGACTCACTCCTTGTTCAGGACCCCCATTCAGCAAGTCTCCTTCCTCCACGTTGCGGGGAAAGTCCCTCTTCCATTTCCCATAGAATGCTGTGAACAACTTTAACTTAGCATTTACCTTCTTATGTTGCAATTACCTGTCTGTTTTGTCTCCTTCGTCCTACAAGACTCATATTGAGGGAAGTGTTTGTATTTCGAGTCCCTGTTAAAGAACTTAGAGTATATACTTGTCAATTAGCTATTAGTAGAACTAAATGGAGCCCCAGAAAGTTTTGATGATTAAGTTATCCATGTTTGGACTTAGGGATTAACCATACTTAAAGACTTAGGTCCAATATTAATACTAATTACATCTGATGAAAAATTCAGTAGAAAAAAATGAATAGGGGAATAAAGCAGAATAGTGATAATTGAAGTTCATGGGAAAAACTATAATATATAGATACAAAAAGATGAATATTACCTGGTACATAAGCTCTACAAGGCTAGGGCATTTTGTCTTTCTTCACTGATATATTCCTAGTGCCTGTAACAATGCTAATAGTCTTAAGAACATAGAAGTTTAAAAACATTTCACTTGGCACAGGCATTGTGGTGCAGCAGGGTACGCGACCGCCTGGGACACCCACATTCCTTATCAAACTATCTGGGATCAACTTCCACCTCTGCTTCTGCTTCCTATCCAGCTTACTGCGAATGCCTACGCTGAGGTGGCGCAAGTGCTTGAGGTCCTGCTACCCACATTGGAGACCATGATGGAATTCCTGGCTCTTAGCTTTGGCTTGGCCCGGCCCTAGCTGTTCAGGGCATTGAGGGAGAGAACTATGGATGGAACATCTCTCTTTCTCTCTTTCTCCCTCTCTCACCCTGTGCCTTTTGAATAAACAAATAAACTTGGGGGGAAAAGAACTTCACTCTTCTTGGTTTAAATCATGCCTCTCAAAGCACAAATCAGTATCTTGCATGATCGTGTAGAATTTTGTGAAGGAAGTCTAATGAGTAATGAAGTAGATCTTTTTTCTTCTTCTAGTAAACGGAGTAAAAAAGGAGATAAAAATGGAAAAGGCTTGAGACATTTCTCAATGAAAGTGTGCGAGAAAGTTCAGCGGAAAGGTACAACATCGTATAATGAGGTAGCTGATGAGCTGGTGTCAGAGTTCACCAATTCAAATAACCATTTGGCAGCTGATTCGGTAAGTAAATAATGAACTTGACTTGACCTTGATGACGATGAGTGATGCTGCAATTTACCTTTTTGAGTTGTCTGTGTCACAATTTGAGATTGAGATGAGCAACAGAGTCTTCACCTTCCCCTTCCCCTTGACTTTGAGGGTTTCGTACTATCTAGTGGGGGATGTTTGTTGTAAAAGTTGTGGAAGGAATTTTTACTTAAACAAAAATGAATGCAATTTGGGAGGCTATTGAAGAAGCATATTTTTACAAGTAGTCATTTGTCCAGTGGCTTTATATATATATATATATATATATATATACTTTTATTTTTATTTTTATTTTTTGGACAGGCAGAGTTAGACAGAAAGTCAGAGAGAAAGGTCTTCCTTCCGTTGATTTACCCCCCAAATGGCCACTATGGCTGGCGTTGCGCCGATCCGAAGCCAGGAGCCAGGTGCTTCCTACTGGTCTCCCATGCGGGTGCAGGGCCCAAGCACTTGGGCCATCCTCCACTGCCTTCCCGGGCCACAGCAGAGAGCTGGACTGGAAGAGGAGCAACCAGGACAGAATCTAGCGCCCCAGCCAGGACTAGAACCCAGGGTGCCAGCGCTGCAGGCAGAGGATTAACCTAGTGAGCCGCAGCGCTGGCCAGAATATATTTTTGAATCTTACTGTTTGTTTAATGTCTAAGTCAATAGCAGTTTTATTTTTAATTGTTAATACAGCAGTATTATTAAAATTTCAGTTATATAAAGTATATAATTTTTTAAAAAAATTGTTAATAGTTTCTTGAATAAATCATCCCAGAAATTCTGTAGGTATGCACAGGATAAATTTTCTTTTAAGATTTATGTACTTATTTAAAAGGCAGAGTTAGAGTGGGGCGGGGAGGGAGAGAGCGAGAGCGAGCTTCCATCCACTGGTTCACTCTCCAGATGGCTGTACCAGCCAGGATTAAGCCAGGCTGAAACCAGAGCCAGGAGCTTCTTCCTGGTCTAGGGGTCTAAGGATTTGGGCCATCTCCCGCTGCTTTCTCAGGCCATTATTAGGGAGCTGGATCAGAATTGGAGCAGTTATCTTCTGATCCAGCTTTCTGCTTATGGCTTGGGAAAGCAGTGAAAATGGCCCACGTACTTGGGCCCTTACACCTGCATGGGAGACTCTGAAGAAGCTCCTGGCTCCTGGCTTCGGATTGGCTTAGCTCCTGCTGTTGCAGCTATTTGGGGAGTGAACCAATGGATGTGAAAGACCTTTCTCTCTGTCTTTCCCCATCTTTGTCTATAACTCTACTTCTCAAATAAATCAATAAAATCTTTAAAAAAAAAAAAAAAAGCCCAGCCTAGCCTGGAGGCCCTGTTGTGCTGGCATCCCATATGGGCTCTGGTTTGTGTAAAATAAATAAATAAATAAGAATTGGAGCAGCTAAGACACAAGCCAGTGCCCATGTGAGATGTTGGCATTGCAGATGGTGGCTTAACCACCACCCCAAAGATTGTTCCTTTTTAGTGCATGGAAGTTGTCCTCATGTTTTTCAGTTGAGATAAAATTAGGAAAGGAAAACATACATGTCTTAAGTGTACAGTTGATTTCTTGTTTCCTCGTTGATGAACAGTTTGCTTACACAGATGTATTCAGTTATAAAGTGGATGAGTTTTGCACCCTCAAAGTCAGCATCTCAGCTGACAGAACACTTTCTTCACCCCCAAGGCTCTGTGTGCCTTTTACTCCCTCCTTCCCTCTGCTTCCATCTCCAAGCAAGTACTGAACTGCTTTTTGTGACTACAGAGCAGTCCACATCTTAATTTTTTTATGTTTAAGTTTTTTTTTTTCATTTATTTTAAGATTTATTTATTTATCTGAAAGGCAGAGTTACAGAGAGAGAGTGAGGTCTTCCATTCGCTGGTTCACTCCCCAAATGGCCACAATGGCCTGACTGAGCCAAGCCTGAGCCAGGAGCCAGGAGCCAGAAGTCTCTTCTGGGTCTTCCACATGGGTGCAGGAGCCCAAGTACTTGGGCCATCCTCCGTTGCTTTCCAAAGCACTTAAACAGGGAGCTGGATCAGAAGTAGAGTAAGTAGGACTCGAACCAGCGCCCATATGGGATGCCAGCACTGGAGGCAGGGGCTTTTACCTGCTGCGTCACAGCGCTGTCCCCAGTCCACATCTCATTTAAATGTAATCATATGTTCTCCCCAGAAATATTAAATAGTAATAGTAACAACTAATTATTTGAGGTCTTAATAGAAATATTTATAGTATGGGATCAAAAAGTCCATAGAATCTGAAATTAAAAGATCAATTTGTTTTGGTGTAAAATTTTTTGGAAATCCCTATGTAGTTTTTTTGTAATGTGCATTTTCATGAATTTTTAGGAAAAGATTTATTTTGAGAAGCAGAGTTAGAGAGAGGAAGAGAGCTTCCATCTACTGGTTCATTCCCCAAATTGTTGTAACATCTGGGACTGGGCCAGACAGGACCCAGGAGCCAGGAGCTGCATCCAGGTCTCCCAAGTGGGTGCAGGGGGCACCAAGCACTTGGGCCATCTTCCACTGCTTTCCCAGAATCATTAGCAGGGAAATCGAACAGCCAGGACTACTCAAGCTGGTGCCCATATGTGATGCCGGTATTACAGGTGGCTTAACCCACTGCATCAGAACACTGGCCCATCCATGGATTTTTTTTTTTTTAAGTTTATTTATTGGGGCCGATGCTGTGGTGTCGCTGGTAAAGCTGCCGACTGCAGTGCTGGCATCCCATATGGACACTGGTTTGAGTCCCAGCTAATCCACTTCTGATCCAGCTCCCTGCTATTGCCTGGGAAAGCAGTAGAAGATAGCCCAAGTTCTTGGGCCCCTGCACCTGTGTGGGAGACCTGGAAGAAGCTTCTGGCTCCTGGGTTTGGATCGGTGCAGTTTCGGCCATTGAAACCATCTGGAGAGTGAACTAGCAGATGGAAGACCGACCTCTCTCTCTCTCTCTCTCTCTCTCTCCCTCTCCCTCTCCCTCTCCCTCTCCCTCTCTCTCTGACTTTCAAATAAAATAAATAAATCTGTTTTAAAATTTTTATTTATTTACTTGAGAGAAAACTCTCATCTGCTAGTCTACTCCCAAGGGGAAGGGTGGGGCTGGACACTCAGTCCAGGTCTCCCCAGGGAGCGGACACCCAGCCCTCTGTGAACTTTGGACAACCCTTCAAACTGACGGGTTTCCATTTGCACCAAGGTCAACTTAAACTTGCAATTCTGGCTTCTCCATGAAATTTTGAAGTACCCTTCTAAATCAACACAGCTTTTTCATTAAGAAAGTCTTGCTACCAAAACTAATTTTAAAAGATGAGCTGAACTAAAGCTTTGGCCTGGTGCCATGTGTAGTTGGGTTTCCATACAAGTCCTTGCTCTGGGCAGGCTGCATGACCAGCTCTCCTCTGGTCCGTGGAGGGCCACATGAGGTACATTGCACCTGGGACTTGAAACCTGTATTCTTGCCTTTTTAAAAGGCTGCAACCCTCCCAACAACAGAACACTGCCTACCTCAGTCCCTTTCCGATATGTAAACTCTTGGTCTGTGTATTCTTTGTATGTGCTAGACCCCGTAGGCATGGTCTTTATTTTATACAGCAGTAATTTTTTTTTTTTTACACTTGACAGGGTAATGGTATAGCAGAACATAAATGCACAGAAAATGAGTATCATTCATAGTATCTTTGGATAAACTGCCTTTGAGTGGGAACTTCCTTTCCAGTTCTTTGAGGCCTACAGGATGAATCTAGAAAATTTACTACTGTGGGAAATGAAGACTACTTAAACCAAACGGGGGCGGCCAGGCCCATGGCTGTGCCCTCTGATTGGCGGTTCTCTGCAGGCACCTTGATGTTCATGTTAATTTTTGTTACAAATCATACAAAGAGGGGTGCTTCTGGGTAACCAGGTGCACATTCTATTTTAAGGCTGTACCTCTGGTTTCCGGTTTTCATACACTGTTCTTGGAGGCCCAGTTATCACCCCTGTCCATCTTGCAAGTGTCATATCTCTGTCACCCTCTAGACCCCGGCTGACTGTGACACCTCCTCCTGCTTTCTGGCCTTCTTCGAGTTCTTCCAGCAGTCGGAAACTGCAAGGGACATTTACTCCTGAGCCTTGGTGGCTGCCATCCTGGTCATGCAGTAATAATTGAGATTTGCTCTCATGCTTACCTAGCCAATGGGTCTTCATTCTGTCCCCCATCTGCAAGCTCCCATCTTAGATGATCTTCTTCCACCTGAAGAAATCCCTTTAGTATTTTATAATACAGATCTACTGCTAACATAATCCTTAGAGTTAGAGCTCTTTCCACGCTTTGAAAGTATGAGAATATCGGAGCCGGCACTGTGGCTCACTTGGTTAATCCTCTGCCGGCGGCGCAGGCATCCCATATGGGCACTGGTTCTAGTCCCGGTTGCTCCTCTTCCAGTCCAGCTCTCTGCTGTGGCCCGGGAAGGCAGTGGAGGATGGCCCAAGTGCTTGGGCGCCTGTACCCGCATGGGAGACCAGAAAGAAGCACCTGGCTCCTGGTTTTGGATCGGCGCAGCGTGCTTGCTGTAGCAGCCATTTGGGGAGTGAACCAACGGAAGGAAGACCTTTCTCTCTGTTTCTCTCTCTCACTGTTTATAACTCTACCTGTCAAATAAAAAAGAAAAGAAAGTATCAGAATATTATTAATTTAATATGTTGATATCACGTGACTGTATTTTAACCATAACATTTATCACTCAATAAAAATGTTTTTTAGCAGGCTTACGACCAGAAGAACATTAGGCGAAGAGTTTATGATGCTTTAAATGTGCTAATGGCGATGAACATAATTTCAAAGGAAAAAAAAGAAATTAAGTGGCTCGGTCTGCCCACCAACTCTGCCCAGGAGTGTCAGAACCTGGAGGTGAGCGAGCAGGCCCCCGCCTGTTTGTGGGTGGTTGCTTGCATTATTTTACATCGGAGACATTTTAGTTTAGACATGTCATCACATAATAGTAAAATAGTCCCAGTCCTTGTGCGTTGCATCAGTTTTCCAGTGGACTCTCACTTTAGAATTTGGAACTGGAAGGAACGGTAGCAGGGTAATCAGCAGTCAGTGATGAAGCTAAGGAACAGCAGAGTTAAATGACCTAACGTGATTCTTGCTGTTTCTTAGAGAAGGTCTTTTTTTTAATTCTAATTTAATTCTGAGTTCTCTACTCATTTTGGTGAACTGTGTACTAGAAATGCCATCTTAATTTTATGAAAGGGATCAGAAGAAAAGGATCAAGCCGCATGTTTATTTCTTGTGTTCCTCTAAAGGTAGCTGTGAAAGCTAAACTTTCACCTTTGGCTCTAAAATCAGTAGCAACAGAATGGTATTTCATTTGTGTCTTTATCAGGATGGACAGTGTTCAGCATACAAGAACTTTGGAGTAATGTGGGCCAAACATCTTTAGTTCTGTTAACCTTGCCCATTGTAGAAATTCATCCCTAAGAGAGCATGTCCCCTGACATAGTGTTTCTAAATCTGTTTATTGAGTAAACTAAACTTAAATTTGGCTTTTAGAGATAATTAAAGTTGACTTTTTTTTTTGGTCTTTCTCAATCATTTTCCCCGGGGAGAAGCCAGGCTTTCATCGAAAGTTGTAGAATAATGTCATTCACACGCTGGGGTGACAAGGCCCTTCTTTTTATTCCTCCTAACATAGAATTTGAACATAACTTTTGTATCAGTAACGCTCTGCTGCATGCAAAGGCTCAGCAGGTGAAGATCCGTCATTGTGCACCTCGTGCTCATCCCCAGGTTCCACCCCAGGACCTGTCACTGTGCTTGGAGAGAGGAGTGTCAGAGTTCCCCAGAGTGTGGTTACTCCTAGGAAAGAGGCTACAGGGGAGTAATCCCTGTGCGAGAGAGGGCCAGGAGTGGAGGGTGCCCGTGGAGAAGGGGAGGCGCGCGCTGGGTGGTGTAGGACAAGCCATGACAGCCCAGGCCATGTCTGGCTGAGTGTGGGTGTGGAGAAAGGTCAGATTTTCAGCGCTGGGCAGGGCGGCCCTGACACCGTAATGTTGGGAAACTGTTGGTATTAGGACGTTTTACAGGATGTGTCTCAGTGTGGGTTGGAGGTGAAGTTAAAGGTAGATGGGGAAGGAGAGGGGAAAGAAGGGAAGCCAGCGGCTGGTCGGGGTTAGGGCAGTGTCAGTGGGGTTAGAGGCGGGGTCAGTGCGGCTTGGTCTGGCTGGATGTGGGCAGGTGGAGGCTTGGCCTGGATGAACTCCTGCACGATGTTTTTCAAGGGTGGACAGCCTGAGATTTCACAGTGAAGCTTGGTGTTAAAGTGGTGAGGAGGAGCACGGGCAGAAATTCTTAAGTAGGTGGGGAACAAATAAGAAGTAATCTGGGGGGTAGACCCCCAAAATGATGTTATTTGGTATCTCAAAAAGACAGGATTACAGCAAATTTAGTTAAGATTTGAATTGGATTTTTTTTTTTTCCTGGAGATTCCAGGGTTGGGCAGCACCCTGTTCTGTAAAACAGTTAACTGCTGTGGTGAGCCAGCAGAGCAGGCTGGCTATACGGGCAAAACAGAGCTGAAGAGATGTGAGACAGAGTGTGTGCGGGTCGGCCCTTCCCACGGGAAGCACAGGGGTCCCCTGTCAGGCCCACTGGAACCGGCCTGTCCGGGACTTAGCTCTTACCTCCCCCTCTGCTGGTCTCCTGGAAAGTCAGAGTAACACTGTGGTCTAGGCTCGGTGCTCAGACGTTAGTGCCAGGGACTCCACTGTGGTGGGGTCTTTTGGGCCTGGTGCAGGAGCTCAGTCAAAACCAATGGCCTCCTGTAGATTTTACTTCACAGATGGCTTTGACATCTGCTCAGGGAAGACATCAACTGCAAGGAACTTCAGACCCCTTCTGGTTGCTTTCTAGGTCATTGTAGAATAAAGAATGGCAGTTGCTTCCAGATGGGAAGTCTGTGTTTCTCACTGCACACAGGACTTTGTGTTGCACATGTGTGGTGACGAGGTTAGCAGCCCCACTCAGTGGGGGCTCAAGTAGGCCACGATCAGCGAGATCTTGCCTCATTCCTGGGGTAGTGTGGCCGCACGAGCTGAGTGCTGGCTGCTTTGACTAGAACGTGAGTGATAATGGCAACAGGTACTATAAGCCAAGTGTTCAGCAAACAGTTGAATTTCATTTCTAAAGACAGTTGCCATATTTCTACTGGGGTGCCTGCTTTCTCATCCCAAATCCACGTCCCTAAAGATGGTGTGCTTTTCCTTCCTTCAGGGTGATGGGTAAAATGGGTTGCATTTCTCTAAGGAAAATTCTTGCTGTGTCAGAAGTAGGGACGTGAAAAGTGAGCAGTCCTTTATGCTATCCCCGGGTCTGTGTTTTGTAACCTTTACAGATAGAGAAGCAGAGGCGGATAGAGCGAATAAAACAGAAGCGGGCCCAGCTGCAGGAGCTCCTCCTACAGGTAAAGATGCCGGGTTTGTGTTTTCCTTACCCGCCCTGCCTGTCCAGCTGCTTCTCCACCTGCTTGCGTTCAGAGTGGGTGATCTCTGACTGTGGTCTTCGCTAGTGTCTGGGGGACCACACCAGGGCGCCGCCCCCTCCCCTTGCTGCCTGCATCCTGCTCTCTGCCTTTGTGGTGGCCTCATCTCTGCCCCTCCTCCCAGTGGCACTGTAGGTGGCACTGCACGTCGAACCTTATCCTCACTCCAAACGTAAACTGAAGTTCAGGGGTCTTTTTCTGTTTATCTTCGCCCTGGTTTGGAATATAAAATGGTAAGTCTACTTTAATTGTATGTACTTTTAGTAAAATAATCAAATCTACCTGTAGTACCTAAAGTTCAAAAAGATTTATAGAACAAAACTTAAAATGCATTTCTGCTTAAGAAATGCCTTACAGGGGCCGGCGCTGTGGTGCAGCGGGTTAACGCTCTGGCCTGGAGCACCGGCATCCTATATTGGCACCGGTTCGAGACCCAGCTGCTTCACTTCTGATCCAGCTCTCTGATGTGGCCTGGAAAAGCAGTGGAGTATGGTCCAGGTCTTTGTGCCCCTGAACCCGCGTGGGAGACCCGGAGGAAGCTCCTGGCTCCTGGCTTCGGATCGGTGTGGCTTCAAATCGGCGCAGCTCCTGCTGTTGTGGCCGATTGAGGAGTGAACCAACGGGTGGAAGACATCTCTCTCTCTGCCTCTCCTCTCTCTGTGTAACTCTTCCAAATAAATAAATAAATCTTAAAAAAAAAAGAAAAGAAGAACCTTATAGTTTTGTAGGATTCTTATATTTCTACTTTTTGGATAACTGCCTAGAATTTGGATGTAAATTTTTATATAAATTTTTTTAAATTTATTTATTTATTTGAAAGTCAGAGTTACAAAGGGAGAGAAGGAAAGGCAGAGAGAGAGAGAGAGAGAGGTCCTCTACCCGCTGGTTCACTCCCCAATTGGCCACAACAGCTGGAGCTGTGCCCATTTGAAGCCATGAGCCAGGAGTTTCTTCTGGGTCTCCCATATGGGTACAAGGGCCAAAGGAGTTGGACCATCTTCTACTGCTTTCCCAGGCCGGAAGCAGAAAGCTGGATTGGAAGTGGAGCAGGCAGGTCTCGAACCGGCGCCCATATGGGATTCCAGCGCTTCAGGCCAGGGCGTTAACCTGCTGCACCACAGCGCCAGCCCCAAATTTTTATATAAATTTTATATAAATTTTTTATATAAATTCATGTGAAAGCTCGCATTGTGATGTAGTAGTTAAAACCACCACCTGGGACACCAGTATCCCATATGGGTGCCAGTTCAAGTCCCGCTGCTCCACTTCTGATCCAGCTCCCTGCTAATACACCTGGGAAAGCAGCTGAGGATGGCCTAAGTCCTTAGGAGGAAGCTCCTGACTCCTGGCTGCAGACTGGCCCAGCTCCAGCTGTTGTAGCCATTTGGGGAATGAACCAGCAGATGGAAGAGCTCACTCTCTTTAACTCTGCCTTTCAAATAAAAAAAAAATCACGTGAAGTAAAATTATAGGGTAGAGGGTGTTTTTTTTTCTCTATTTGATAATTGCAATTGGTATAAAAATAAACTTTGGAAAATAAACCAGAGGAAGTTGCTATTTCTGATTTTCTCAGCAAAACGTCTTTATATGAATAATTTTGCCACCAATCAGCAAATCCACTTTGATTTGAACAACTGTAGAGCCTTTTCAATTTTGGGTTTAATGTACTGCCTTTTTCCTTCTGATAGACAAACCTTCCATCCCCTGGTTCACTCCCTAATGCCTGGGTGCTGGGGGTTCTGTCCCGGTCCCCCACGTTGGGGGCAGGGACCCGTGTGCTTGAGCCATCGCCTGCGGCCTTCCAGGGTGCACTTTGGTAGGAAGCTGAATTCAGGAGCAAAGCCAGGATGAGCCCCAGGCACTCCTGTGCGGGTTGCAGGCATCCCCCAAGCAGCAGTTTAACTGCTCTGCCAAGCACCCACCCCTAATCCACTGTTCAAAAGTAGGGGTAAGTTACCAGATACCATAGCAGACTTTTTTTCTTCAATACTCCACTGTGATGAGGTTATCTTGTGGTCATAAATATTCCAGGTGATTCTTTCTCACTTTATGGCTGCGTATGTTTGAGGTTTTATTTTGCTTTTGTACATTTTACTCATTGACTTGTTTTGGTGTAGTTACATGTAGAAATCAGGTAGGAGACGGCAGCACCAGAGATCAGTGATGTGAGCCTGGGAAGGAGGAAGAGAAGCAAGGTGAGGGCAGAGGAGACCGTACGCGGGAAGCTCAGGGACGACGTCTAGTCCTGGTCAGAGCATTTCCCTCTGGCTGTGCTCTGGGTCCGATTTTCACGCTGAGCCCCAGGAGGTCTGCCTCAGGAGCTGCCACTGCAACCCTGCTAACATTTTTGCCTTTTAGGTATATTTCATAGTGATTTTCCAAATATGAGGGTTTTTTTGTTTTGTTTTTTGTTTTTTGTTGTTGTTGTTTTTTATTTGACAGGTAGAGTTATAGACAGTGAGAGAGACAGAGAGAAAGGTCTTCCTTCCGTTAGTTCACTCCCCAAATGGCCGCTATGGCCGGCGCTGAGCCAATCCGAAGCCAGGAGCCAGGTGCCTTCTCCTGGTCTCCCATGCGGGTGCAGGGCCCAAGCACTTGGGCCATCCTCCACTGCCTTCCCAGGCCACAGCAGAGAGCTGGACTGGAAGAGGAGCAACAGGGACAGAATCTGGCGCTCCAACCGAGACTAGAACCTGGCGCCCATATGGGATGCCAGTGCCGCAGGCAGAAGATTAACCAAGTGAGCCACGGCACTGGCCCCAGGTTTTTTGTTTTAAATATTTATTTATTTGAAATAGTTACAGAGAGAGAGAGATCTTTCATCCTCCAGTTTGCTCTCCAAATGATTGCAACAACCTGGGCTGGGCCAGGCCACAGCCAGGAGCCTGGAACTCCATCCAGGTCTCCCAGGCACCTGGGCCATCTTCCGCTGCTTTCCCTGGCACATTAGCAGGGAGCTGGATTGGAAGTGGAGCAGTCAGGACTCAAACCCAGAACTCATACGGGATGCTGGTGTCACAGGCAGCTGCTTAACCTCCCCACACCACAACAGGTCCCCCAGATATGTTTTATTTGAAAAGAGTGTACTACACCCTTTCAGAAGTACAGTGGAAAGTCAGAACTGCGTTCCCGTTCCCGTGCTCTGCTCCTGCCCTGCCTCCAGGCACCGTCCGCTGCCCTGACCGCACCTCAGCTGCAGTAGTTCCCTGCCGGCTCACAGCCCCTAAGCTGCCTGAGAGTCCCTCGGACCTCTGTGGCACATGCTGGAGCTTGAGTTTTGGCCTAGGGTTTCAAAAGCCCGCTTATCAGCAAACCCTTGAATGTCGGGTATCTGTGGGAAAGTAGGAGGGCAGGATCACCCTCCCAGAGGTGGGACCTGCACTTCTGCAAGGCCCACACGACCGGTGCCGTGGAGTGTGTTTTCACTGCTTATCTTTGGACAGGGAATACTGTATTTTTTAAGACCCAGATTTCTTTTTCTCTGCTGTGTCTTTTTTTTTTTTTTTGCCAGGCAGAGTTAGGCGGTGAGAGAGTGAGATGGAGAGAGACTTATAGGCAGTGAGAGAGAGAGACTGAGAGAAAGGTCTTCCTTTTTCCGTTGGTTCACCCCACAATGGCCACTAGGGCTGGCACACCGCACTGATCCAAACAAAGCCAGGAGCCAGGTGCTTCTCTTGCTCTCCCATGCAGGTGCAGGGCCCAAGGACTTGGGCCATCCTCCACTGCCTTCCAGGACCACAGTAGAGAGCTGGAGTGGAAGAGGAGCAACCGGGACTAGAACCTGGGGTGCCGGCGCCGCAGGCAGAGGATTAGCCAAGTGAGCCGCGGCGCCGGCCCTCTGCTGTGTCTTAAGCCAAATGTTTATGGAAGATTTCAAACCCAGAGTCTGCCTAGCTAGAAACATTTACAGAAACAGATCATTGAGATAAAGCCCAAAGTATAACTGAAATCCACGACTTCTGGTAGACATACAGCTTATCTCCTCCCAAAGTTTTGATTTCTTTCTTTTATCAAATAACATTTATGAAGTTATCTTAGAAAGCAGATTAAACTGGGCTGGCATTGTGATGTAGCAGGTAAAGCCACCACCTGTGGCACCAGCATCCCTTATGAACACTAGTATGTGTTCCGGCTGCTACACCCTTTTTTTTTTAACTTATTTTATTTATTTATTTATTTATTTATTTATTTATTTATTTGAAAGGCAGAGTTATAGAGAGGCAGAGAGAGAGAGAAAGAATGAATGAATGAATGAATGAATGGTCTTCCATCTACTGGTTCACTCCCCAAGTGGCCATAATGGCTGGAGCTGGGCTGATCTGAAACCAGGAGCCAGGAGCTTCTTCTAGGTCTCCCCACACAGGTGCAGGGGCCCAAGGACTTGGGCCATCTTCTGCTTGTTTTCCAGGCCATAGCAGAGGACTGGATTAGAAGTGGAGCAGCTGGGACTTGAACCGGTGCCCACATGGGATGCCGGCACTGCAGGCGGCGGCTTTACCTGCTAAGCCACAGTGCTAACCCCAGGTTGTTCCACTTTTGGCACAGTTCCCTGCACGTGGCCTAGGAAAAGCAGCAGAAGAGGGCCCAAGTGCTTGGGCCCCTGCCACCCATGTAGGGGCCCCAGACAAAGGTCCTGGCTCCTGATTTTGGCCTGGCCCAGCACTGGCCATTGCAGTCATCTGGGGAATGAACCAGCAGGTAGAAGATTATCTCTCTCTGTCTCTGTCTTTCCCCCTCATTTGCTGTGGACAAGGTAGCTTGACTTTTTTTTTTTTTTTTATTTAAGATTTGTTTATTTATTTGAAAGGCAGAGTTATAGAGAGAGAAAAGGAGAGATAGATATCTTCCATTTGCTGGTTTACTCCTTGAATGGCTGCAAAGACCAGATCTAGGCTAGGCTGAAGCCGGGAGCCAGGAGCTGCTTCCAGTCTCCAACATGGTGGCAGAGGCCAAAACATTTGTGCCACCCTCTATAGCTTTCCCAGGTACATTAGCAGGGAGCTGGATTGCAAGTGGAGTAGTGGGGACTCGAACTGTGCCCATATGGGATGCTGGCACTTCAGAAGGCAGCTTAACCCACCGTGCCACAGCACTGATCCCTGATTATTATGATTTTAAAATAAGTTGATGTCATAACTCAGTGGGTTAACATCACCTGTCTTTTTAAATTTTTATTATTTTTTAGTTAATTAATTATTATTATTATTTTTTTTTTTTTTTAGAGAGACAGAGACAGGACTTCTATTAGCTAGTTCACTTCCCAAATGCTCACAACAACTTGGGGCTGGACCAGGCCAAAGACTGAAGCCTAAAAGTCAAGCTGGCCTTGCCATGTGGGTGGTAGAGACCCAAGAACTCAAGCTGTCACCTGTTGCCTCTCATGATGTGCTTAGCAAGAAGGTGGATTGGGGATATGGAACTCAAATCCCAAGCACTCCAGTGCGGGGTGCAGTGTCCCAAGTGGCGACATAATCACTGTGCCACACACTCATCCCTGATGTTTCTTTTTAGTACCAATACGACATTGCATTTTTATTTCTCTCTTCACCTGAAAGCAAAACAAAAAACCAAAACTCTCAAGCTATGAAATGGACCCAGCATGAAGCAGGGTGTCGTAACGATGTAAGAACTCCTCTTCATCACCATTTGTAAGTCGTGAACGCTGAGGCCCTCCCACGACCCAGGGCAACAGAGCCAGGCAAAGTCTAGGAGCAGTTTCAAAGATGAGCATTCCAGTAGATGGGAAGAGAGGCCAGGGAGAAGCTCCTTTTCTCGAGTTTGCCATTTCAGCATATTTCCCCTTAATACTAAGTGAATTAAGACATGAATATAAACTAGCCTTAGTTCTTAAGAAACAGAAAATAACGAAGTTAAGAGAGCTTAAGTAATATTTTATAATGATACTGATATTGATTTTTTTTTTTGATAGTGGTTTTTGAAAACACTTCTTAGTAATAGAATAAATTGTACATTCTGGTTTATTAGTAGAGTCAGGGTTCACTTTCTACAGAGACAGTACCTCACCATTTTGAGATAATAGTAATTTTAACCAAACTTCAGTTAAGTCCCAAGATCTACAATAAATAGTCCTGAGCATAAGATTGCTAAGCAGCAGAAAATAACTTGAATTCATGGTGACAGAGAGAGGCTGCGTGACAAGCTAGTGAAAGGGGGTGAACAGCCTTGACTTTGTGAGCTTGTGAAACCATTACCTGTCTCATGAGCAGATGCAGTACCTGGGCTGGGCGAGGTCTTACTGTGACGTTTTACGATGCTTTTGCCCTTTTTAAAGGGTGTGTGCAGGGGCAGGCCTTTGGCATAGTGGTTAAGACACTGTTTGAGGTGCCCAAGTCCCATTTCAGGATGTCTGGGTTTGAGCCCAGCTCCACTTCTTTCCTGTTCCATCTTCCTGCTGAGGTACACCCTAGCAGGTGATAATATTTCAAGAACTTGGGTCCCTGCTGCCCACCTGGAAGACTTGGATTGAGTTTGGGGCTCCTAGCTTCAGCCTGGCCCAACCTCGGCAGTTACAGGGAGTTGGAAAATGAATCAGCAGATGGAAGACCTTGCTGGGTCTGTCTCTTTGCCTTTCAGATAACTTTTTAAAGGGAGGGGGTTGCTTTCTTTGGCTTTTGAGTAACTAAAAATTGGAGCAAAATTCAGAATAAAGATTCAGACCTTAGGGCTAGTATTGTGCAGCCCGTTAACCTGCCACCCATGACGCCAGCATCCCGCATGAGCACGCCAGTTCCATGCTCCACTTCCAATCCAGCTCCCTACTTAAATGTCTGGGAAAGCAGCAGAAGATGGCTCAAGTGCTTGGATCCCTGCCACCTGCGTGACAGACCTGGATGGAGTTCCAGGCTCCTGGCTTTGGCCTGGCCCAGCCTCAGCCATTGTGGCGATTTAGAGAGTGAGCCAGCGCGTAGAAGATCTCTGTGTGTCTTTCCCTGCCTGTGAAACTCTGCCATGACATTTAAAACAAACCAAAGAATGATTCCGGCATCCATCTGTCTTCATCTGGCAGACATCAGGTGGGAGGAGGCTTGGACTGGACTCCAGGCCGCGCCCTCGTGCCCTGTGGGTGCTGAGAATCTCCGTGGCGGTGCCCTAGCGCCACTGTGGCAGTTAGTGGAGGTGGCACTGCAGGGCCCCGGCCCCAGCCCCTAGAGCCAGCCAGAGCAAAACTACGACCTTCTGTTTTATACAGTGAGGATCCAGAGGAAAAAAAAATTTTTTAAATTTGGAAATAAAAGGTTCTTTGGCTTTGAAACACTTGCCTTTCCCAGGTCTAGACGATCTAAAAACCCCGTCAGCCCGTGTTAGGTCAGTGGAGAAGGTGAACTCCGTGGTGTGCCCCTGAGAAGAGCTGCAGCTGCCACATGACTCTCTGCCACGTTGGGAAGATCCTGATCCTGTGGGTGTTGGAAACCACGGGCCCTGTTACTGATATCAGGACCTCAGGCAGCATTTACGTGCCTTGGAATGTATTTGTTGTTGAGTGGGGTCATTCCAATCTGCATGTAGAAATGCTTCATTTTTAATTAATTCCTTCATACAGGTGGGCTGCTTCTTTAAATTTTCAAGTGCTATTTTGCATGCCCTGTGTTAATTCATTTAAAACTCTAACTCACTTGTCCATACTACATTACAGTATTTTTTTCTTTTGATCATTACAGCAAATTGCTTTTAAAAACTTGGTACAAAGAAATCGGCGGAGTGAACAGCAGAACCAGGGCCCTCCAGCACAGAACTCCACCATTCAGCTGCCATTTATAATCATCAACACAAGCAAGAAGACAGTGATAGACTGCAGCATCTCCAGTGACAAGTGAGTGGGGACGTGGGGGCACGCAGGCCTGGCCCCCTGCTGGCGTGCTGTCCTCACATGCACGCCGAAGAGGGGTGCACTCTGTCAGCCGTAGCCCCCCGAGGCTGCCCTGCTGGGGGTGCACAAATCGCCTCCTCAAGCCTAGGAGCTTTCTCCACAGCCGTGCTGTCACGCACCCTCCACGGTCCCCCATCCTGTCCGGGCACTGTGCTGCCTGAGTGACACGCGAGGCCAGGCCTGGGCCCCAGCTGCAATGCACCTCCTGTGTGCAGTGGGTGAGAGCATTGCTGAGGGGCTGTGCCGAGGTGGGGTCCTGATTGTGTCCTGGCATAGGTCATTAGCTCCTGTGTTTTGCCATGTCGCTGTTGTGTGTTCCTGGTTACGCATGGATGGACGTGAACATGCTAGGCACATTCTCTGCCTTTTATTTTTTTTTTTTTTACATATTTTACTAAGATTGATGTAATATTAATATACCTCATAGCAAGTATGAAGTAGCACTTTTCAAATGCAGCATTATTTTGTCCCTTGTGGAACGTCTCTGGCTGTTCCCAGTCTCTTGAGAGGCTGAAGAGTGTGTACGGGCGTGGGGTGAGCCTGGCCCTCGTGTGGCTTGTGCCTCCCACGCTGCCTGCTCCAAAGCTCCACTTCTCAAGAACTGATGGGAGTGCTAGCAGGGCTTCTGCCGCCTCAGCCTTGTTGTGAGGCTTCAACTGGACGATGCTTGTCAGACACTTCACACATGTCAGCTGCTGTGACAAGCGGTCCGGGCTGCCTGGACAGCCGGCATGGCACCTACTGTCTTGTCTTGTCTTTAATTCTTTTAATTTTTTTTAATTCTTTATTTTATTTTATTTTTATTTTTTGTTTATTATAAACCAGTTTTGCAGGTCACAAGGAAATAAAAGGACCATGTACAGCCTTGCAGGAAACAGAGACTATTTTTTACTGTGTCCATATAACCTCAATCACCAAGCATTTTAAAATTTATTTATTTAATTAAAAATGTACGTGAAAGACACAGGGGCAGGTTCAGCCCGGAGGTCCTTAAGTCTGAATTATTATTCATATCCTTGCAGTTTCTTTGCAACAAGTTCTAAAAGGACTGTTAACAATTCTCAGGAAACTGGCCGGCGCCGTGGCTCAACAGGCTAATCCTCCGCCTAGCAGCACCGGCACAATGGGTTCTAGTCCCGGTCGGGGCGCCAGATTCTGTCCCGGTTGCCCCTCTTCCAGGCCAGCTCTCTGCTATGGCCCGGGAGTGCAGTGGAGGATGGCTCAAGTGCTTGGACCCTGCACCCCATGGGAGACCAGGAGAAGCACCTGGCTCCTGCCTTCAGATCAGCGCGGTGTGCTGGCCGCAGTGCACCGGCCGTGGCGGCCATTGGAGGGTGAACCAACGGCAAAGGAAGACCTTTCTCTCTGTCTCTCTCACTGTCCACTCTGCCTGTCAAAAATTAAAAAAAAAAAAGAAAAGAAAAAAAACAATTATCAGGAAACTAAGAATTCTAGAAAATGGTTGACATCTTTTTGAGGAAAAAAATCCCCAAACTTGGCATTTTTAGTTAGTCTCTTTCAAATTAGTCTTTTTTTGGTAGGGGAATTAATGATTCATATCTTCAGTTGTTTAAGTCTAAAAAAGATAGCAGGAAAACCTGGGACCCTTGACACACAGATTATGGCAGCGAGCCCCGAGGCTGGAGCCTGACAAGTGTTCTGTCTCTCCGGGCCACTGGCCCATCCCTTTCCCGGCCTTCCTCCAGCATACGGAAGGCGTTCCTGAGCAGTGTACCTGTTCCTCAAACTGGGTCCCAAACCCGGGCTCTCAGTCACTTTGGGGGGGCAGTCTTTCCTCGCATTGGCCAGGAGGCTTTCCCACAGAGAGGACTGAGTTTATAAAACCTTCTGCTTGGGGCCAGCACTATAGCTCAGCTGGTTAAGCCCCTGCCTATGGTGCCAGCATCCCGTATGGACGCTGTTGAGACCCAACTGCTCCACTTCCCATCCAGTAACGGAGGATGTCCCAAGTGCTTGGGCCCCTGCCCCCACTTGGGAGACCCTGGGGAAGCTCCTGGCTCAGTTGGTGTTGCAGCCATTTGGGGAGTGAACCAGTGGATCTCTCACTGTCACTCTCTTCTCTAACTCTGCCTTTCAAATAAATAAATTAATCTCTTTAAAAAGAAAGAAAAACCATCTGCTTGTGACAGATGCCTGAAACCCTCCCTGAGGCAGGCATCTACTGTGAATATTTTTTGTTCAAAAAAACTTGCTAGTGTACTTTATTCAAATCCATATATTTCGGGACTTTTTGCTTCAAGTTGTCATTTTTATACTGATATAACATAAAGTGTTTCTCCCTCCCATGATTTTAATACGATTTCAGGACAAGTTGAGAATCCCCACTGCCCTGGAGCTTCCCCTGAACTCTGTCCCTGCGGCCGGGGCCTTGGGTGAAGGTGCGGAGGCCCAGTGGCGGACTCAGTGGCCGCGCCCCCTGCAGGCCCCTCTGTGTGGAAGGGTTGTGCTGGGCAGGTGGGCAGCGGGATTGAGAACTTTGCAATGGCAGTGTCTATGACACTTTCTCTTAAGATTTTGCACTCCTTAGCCTATCAAGTTAGGATTCGAGGGTGCTTCAGTTTGTTAAGTCTTCCATATATTGCCCAGCTGAAGTATCCTGTACGGGTGGGTATTTGGCCCAGCAGTTACGATGCCAGTCACGCTGCTGTGTCTCATATCAGATTGTTGGGTTGTGAATCCTGACTCCGACTCCTGACGCCGGCTTCCTGCTAGTGCCGTCTCTGGGAGATGTAGTTGGGTCTCTGCCATCATGTGCTAACTTTGAGTTTCTGGTTCTGGCTTTCTCTGCTTCACATGAATGAATGAGTGAATGAATGAATGAATGAATAAAATGCTGTAGCTAGCACTGAGTCATGAAAATGAAGTAAGCATTCAAAAGATTTTCTTTTTTCTTGAAGCTGATAAGCCAGTTCTCATTCCAAATGTTATTCGTTAAACTAGAAAGACTTATTTTGTGGCAAAGCTGTAGACCATTTTGAAATGTATTGCATTCAGAACAAAACTTCTGATTCCTGCGTGCAACAGCGTTAGGGCTAGTTTATGTCTAGGGAAAGTTGTTTTATTTGGAAAAGCGCTTGCTGTGAGATGTCATTCCCCGAGCACAGCACAATGACTCATTGCTCCAAATGCTGACAGTTTCTGGCCCTGTAGCTGAACTTAGGCCCTCGTTTTCTTGTTTGAAGTAGCTTGTATGAAACTATTCGGACCTCTCCAGTACTAGCAGCAACCCCATACCGACTTTGTTTCCTGATGCAGGTTTGAGTATCTTTTCAATTTTGACAACACCTTTGAGATCCATGACGACATAGAAGTGCTGAAGCGGATGGGCATGTCCTTTGGCCTGGAGTCGGGCAAATGCTCTCTGGAGGATCTGAAACTTGCAAAATCTCTGGTGCCAAAGGCTTTGGAAGGCTACGTCACAGGTATGGTAACAGGCTCACACACCTGCTCCCTGTCAAACCCCAACCTGTTCAAGCTTCTCCCATAGAAAACAGCAGAATTTTAGAGAATCTGTTCTTATGTCCCCAAATTGAGACTTTTAACCCCTTACTAAATACACTTAGGACTCCTCCCAACCACCCCCCCAAATTAGAATAAATACGTCGTTTTCCTAACATTGGGAACTTCCACCTGTGTAGTACAGCATGCGTTAATGGAGATCTAAACTGGCTGACTCATTCATTACTGAGTTTGGCTCCCCAGAGATATCTTTATCTGTTCTTCCCAGCAGTCTGCCTAGAGCCTGGGCAGGGGAGAGCGCTCAGTAAGTGCTCGATGGAGTTGTGAACATCCTTTCTGAGTGCCCTCTGGACCCTTCCAGGGCCACCTAGGGCAGTTTGCAAGAGGAAGTACGTGCCCCTCCGTCCTGCTCTACTGGGCTCCTTTGTTTTCTGTATTGTCTTTCTCTACATAAAAGTCAAAATAGAAAGTTTCAATGTCAGAAAAACAAGGCCAGGATATGGTGAATAGAGCCACGTGCTTTTCTTTTAGAGATACAAGCAAATATGGTAACTGAAAGCAATTTGTTATTGAGGTTTGCCTACTTCTTACCTTTATATGAATGGAATCAGACATATATTCTTTGGTGATTGGATTTTTTTCATTCAACATCATGTTCTTTGAATCCATCCATCCATGCGATTTCATGTAGCTGTTCATTCACACAGTTCTACTTTCCTATCCCGTTACAGTATTAGACTAAAATCACGGTTTGTTCATTTTATTGATAATAAACCTTTAATTTGTTCCTAGTTACTTGATGTTAAAAAAAATCCTGAAAAGGCTGCTTTGAATATTCCTGTAATGTGCCCCGGTGCCTGCCCATATGTAGATGGTTGGGTTGGAGTTGTATGTGTCTTCAGCTTTCCTAGGCAGTGTCAGATCTCAGTATTCTTTTTATCAAATTACACTCTCACACACACAGTATTCTGTTTCCTCAGCTAAGTCTGGAATGGCATCATCACCATTTTTTTAAATAGAGACTTAATTCACATACCATCAAGTATGCTGTTTTAAAATGTACAACCCAGGGATGTTTTCCTGTGTTCCCAGGGTTGGATGGCCATCACCACTATCTAATTCTCGCATTATACCCCTCCCAGAAGAAACTCCACGCCCATAAGCAGTCACTCCCTTGGCACCCAGCGGTGCACTCTCTGCCATTGTGGATTTGTTTCTGTGGATTTCGTATGAATGGAATTGTGCAGGCTGTGACCTGTTGTGTCTGTCTTCATTCACGGAGCCTGGCGTTTTCAAGGCTCGCCCTGGCTGCAGCGTGTATCAGCTCCTTATTTTTTATTACCGAGTAGCGTTCCATTGGGTGGCAATGCCACACTTTGTGTATGCATTCAGTTGGCAGTTGGCAGACATTTGGATTGTTCCCAGTTTGGGGTTACTTCCAGTGATGTTGCTGTGGACGATTTTATACAAGTTCTTATGTGAACAAGTTTTCAGTTTTGTTGGGCAAATACCTAGGAAATGCCCTACTGTTTTTCATGTCACAGTACTGCCAGCAATGTGTGAGAGTTCTAGTTTCTTAATGTACTTCACACTGGTTGCTTGGGCTGTCTGTAGTGACAGTGTCCTGGTGGCCGTGAAGTGCTGTCTCACTGTGGATGTGCCTTTCCCTGGCGATGGAGGGTGTGGAGCATCTTGTCACGTGCTACTGTCCACTTGAATACCTTCCTTGAAGATCCATCTCTTCAGACCTTTGCCTTCTTTTTGAGTTACTTAGTAGAGAGTCTACAAGTATGGTTGGAAGTAGAAACACCATGTTTTGCATGTTCTGTCACTGAGATACTTTTCACTAACTCAGAAGTCTTCAGAATTGTTCTAATTCCTGTGTCATGTACTCTGCGGATATAGTTTGAACATATAAATTTTTTTGCCTTTGTTTCCTCCTGTTTCCTTCCTATGTAAGTACTGCCGCTTAGAGTTTCACCTCATTTTTTAAGACCATCTTAATATTAGTTCTAAGTTGTATTAAATATAAACAGAAAGGTAGCTTTCATTTTGTTTTGTTTTATGGCTTTGGCCCTTTGCTTACACAGAAGAGTCTGTTGGTTGAGCTCTGGTTTCTGTTGGATTTCATCCTTAAATTGGCACCGTCCACCTCCCGCAAATGTGACCCCGTCCCTCCTTGCCCTTTAGCCAGCCCCACCAAGTCTCCACTGTGCGCCTTTCCCTGCACGCTGCCTGGCGCGAGGCCTGCCCGATGCACTGGCAGCCCAGCGGAGGCCGAATAAAGGGCTGACTCAATAAATCACGAGGAGTTTATTTTAGCTGATTCCCAGTGAAAAGGCTCGGTGCGGCCAGGCGGGCTCTGTGGTTTGATCTCACCGTGACCTCATCTGCAGACTGGGACACAGATTTGGGTCGTTCAGAGGCAGAAGCGTGTGGCGTCAGTGTTGAAGGCTCTTGGGTGAGAATGTGAGAGCCATTGTGTAGCTCCTGCGATCATGTGAAAGAAGCGTGGGATTTCCACGTCCATTGTGAGGAGAAAATGGAATGTGTTGTGTTCATAAACAGTAAATAGCTGTGTTCTGACAGGAAGTTTCCAGAGTTCCGTATATGGATTAATATTCAGCACAGGACTCCGGCTTTAATTTCATCTTCTTGTATAGACTTGTTCTTTTTAAATGTGTTTCACATCTGCTATTCCTCTCAGAACTGAAGTTCTTTTTTTTTTCTGTTTTGCCCCCCACAGCTGCTGTAGTTAGCCTGGGAAGAAAAAGTTTCAAAAGATCATCCTAAAATTAACGAAGTCACTCAGTGTACACCTTACCTACATGGGAAAGGCCTCTCACTCGGTTAGAGTTCCCAGTCCCTGGTGTCTTGTTCCTTTCTTTTCTTTTGGCGCAGTAATTACGAAAACTTGATGGAATAAAATAAATAAAACGTTATTTTGGCAAATTACATTTTCTTAGGATATGCTCAAGCGTACCTTACAGTGTAAGTTAGAGCCTTTTTTTTGGAAGGGCATTTATAGTGTATCTACCACCTGTTTCTTAAAGACACTGTTCCAGGAAACTCTAACTCAGTAACATTTAGATCTTCTGTTTTCTTGTTCCTGCCTTCTTTGAGCTGATATTCTAGATAACTATTAAGAAAAATGACAGTAAGAATAGGTCAGTATTGCAGTAGGAAAAACGTGATATATGTATTGGGGGCAATAGGATTGCAAAGATATACTTAATGTAGACACAAACAGTAACATCTGTGTCACCCTCATCAGAGGCATGACAGTGCTGAAAACATGACCTTTTAAAATCAGAGCCAGCCGGCGCCACGGCTCACCAGGCTAATTCTCCGCCTTGCGGCGCCGGCACACCGGGTTCTAGTCCCGGTCGGGGCACCGATCCTGTCCCAGTTGCCCCTCTTCCAGGCCTGCTCTCTGCTGTGGCCAGGGAGTGCAGTGGAGGATGGCCCAAGTCCTTGGGCCCTGCACCCCATGGGAGACCAGGATAAGCACCTGGCTCCTGGCTTTGGATCAGCGCGGTGTGCCGGCCGCAGCGCGCCTACCGCGGCGGCCATTGGAGGGTGAACCAACGGCAAAAGGAAGACCTTTCTCTCTGTCTCTCTCTCACTGTCCACTCTGCCTGTCAAAAAATAATAAATAAATAAATAAATAAAATCAGAGCCAGCTTGAGCTGTAGAGCAAAGAGCACGAGGAGCAAACTTGCCAGGAGGAAGAATAGATTTGTGCTGACTCAGCATTGAGTTCTCGTTCCTGCGTGGCCCGCAGCAGGGGTCCTCCCTACCTGAGGATTTCCAAGTTGATGTTCACTTTCTCCATTGCTGGCCGGGGCCATGAGCACCACAGTCAAGGCCTTTGCCGGTGAGGATAGCAGGTGGCCAGATCTGGCAGTGGTTGTTTCCATTTGACTTCTGTCTCCCGATGGTGGTCTGCCTTCCTGTATGGTTTCTCCTGCTCTTCGGTTCTAGACATTTTTTTTTTCCTTCCTTGGAGATGAGGACACCTGGGTCTTCCCTGGGGCAGGATTGTCTGTGTCGTCAGGCACAGCCTGTCCCTGGCCTCTGGGCTGCCCCAGGGCCGCCAGCACCCTCATGTTCTGTTCTGTTCTGTTCTTCCTTTAGACATCTCCACGGGTCCCGCTTGGTTACATCAGGGACTTCTGCTGAACTCCACCCAGGCCGTCTCCAGCTTGGACCTGACCCCAGGGGCCGCCTTGCCGCAGTCGAGGTGAGTGTCTCGTGCCAGGTGCCAGGGTCCGGCCAGGGCTGTGTCGCCGGTGCTCCCCCTTCCTGTTTCGATGCCCGCGTTGCGCACCACTGTTCATGGCACGTTCGTAAACCTGTGTGTTTCTGATTGTTCGCTAGCGTGAGCCAGGGCTTGTGCTTGGATGCTGAAGTGGCCTTGGCGACCGGGCAGCTGCTCGCCCCCCACAGCCAGCAGTCCAGCAGCGCCGCCTCTCACTGCTCCGAATCCCGAGGGGAGACCCCCTGCTCCTTCAACGACGAAGATGAGGAAGACGACGAGGAGGATTCCTCCTCCCCCGAATAAAGACAGGAGAAAACCCGCGTTTTTAATCTGCGATGCTCGTGTGTGTTTAGTGTGAGCTCTTGTTTCTGGAATGATTGCTTCAGTCTTTGCCATTGTTTGCACTGTGTGTGCAGTGACAACTAGCGAAACACGATAAGCCAACCCCACGGAGGCCGGGATGCTTGAAACGACTGCTGACGCGGCGTGGCCGCCTGCTCCTCTGCCCAGGGCCCAGGGCGGCCGGTGCCAGGGCAGCCCCAGCCCGCCCGGCGAGCCGGCGGAGGGGCAGACCCCACAGAAATGGCAGGCGAAGGGAGCGCCTGCCTTCTGTGAGGAGGGGCTGCTGTGTGCCCCCTCCCCCACACCTGGGGACTCCTTGTCAGCCTTGAGCTTGCTCCAAGGAGCCCTTGCTGCCGCCCCTGTTTCTCTCGCCTTCCCGCCTGGCGGCCCGCAGCAGAAGGGGACAAGGGTGGTGCTGGGAGGTGCAGACGGCAGTCCCTGTGGCCTCCGGAGCACAGGCTGGGCTGCTGAACTAGGGAGAGTAGCCGAGGTGCTTGACGCATCCGCTGCCTTAGCCAGCTTCTAGAAAGGAGCGCGCGCTGATTCTTAGTGACGTTTAGCATAATTTATAGTGAAATAAATGACCATTATTAGCCAATGCATTGGTGCATAGAATTGAGTAGGGCTAATTCTGGGAGCAACACTAGAACAGCGTTTCCACGTGCATTAAATGCTGCCGGCACTGCCTGTCGCCAGCTTTCTAGATCCCGAGTTTTCCAGAGCAGGCAGCTGCACCTGCAGTGTTCATCAGAGCTGTGCCTTTCGTACAGCTCTTCCTTCAGAGCAGAAGGAAGAAGCAGACCCCCGAGCGGGCTGCTTGCCTCCAGCCCCTGCGGCAGTTCTGTGGGTTCCACCAGCGTGCAATCTGGGAGAATGAACCAAGTGTCCCGACTTTTGTCTTAAAGGCTATTGCAAGAATATGAACAGCAGTGTGTTCTTGTACATGTCACCTTTCTTTCCCATTTCCACTCATCACAAGGACCTTACTAGATTTAGCCCCGGGTAAATCGCATTTTGAAGCAGCCGGCTGCCGAGTGTTTGCGTGGAGGACGGTGAGCACCGTGGGTGATTGGCCATTTCGCCGTGTTGTTTCTTAGCGCTGTTTCTTCGCCAAAGATGCCTGCGGGCAGTCGGTGCTCCGGTGCTGCTGCGTGCACGGAGCCCTGTCCCTCTGAGCAGAGGGGAGTGGGGGTGGCTTGGCTTCACATTACCGCCTTGAAGAGGAGCCCTGAGAGCGGGGAGGTTCACCCTGAGTTTTGCTGGAGTCAGGGATTTGCCCCGAGGTTGTGCTTGGGCGCCGTGCTGGGCCCAGATTGCTGCTTTCCTGTCTCCCTGTGCAGGTGCGGGCTCTGTGCCGCAGTGCCTTCCTGGAGTTCCACCTCTGTGCCCGAAGTGGCCTTGTAACGTTTTAGCCAGGCCACCCCAACTGACAGCCGGGCATGTGGAAGTTCAGAGATCAGAAATGAGCCTCAGCGCAGACTCGGCATGGCAGGGGCCTGGAAGGTAGCGGCCGTCGTTGGCGCCTCCTGTCTCGGCCTGGGTTCTGAGCCCAGGCCGTGCCAGCAGGGCCTGCAGTGCTGCCCTGGAGTCTGAGCCGCAGGAAAATGGGACTAAATTCCAGTCCTGCCTTCCCAAACCACAGCCTTTCTCATCCCCGCGCTTTGGGGGGGTCCCCGCAGTGCCCCAGGGAGACCAACAGCAACAGCTTCCTGTTCTGTCTGTGAAGCATGGAGCCGCAGATGCCAAGACCATGTCAGAATGTGAGATGCATGCGTGGATGGTAGTGCTGCTCCAGCCCCTGGCCCAGTCCTTGCTGGAGTGCCGAGGCCGCTCTGCGGTCTGCCTTCTCCCCTCTCTGCCCTCTGGCTCTGCCGTGGAGTGCTGTGCGCTCCATCCAGTGCACACTTTCAAAGGGCAGGCGGCCGGAGGCTCTGCCGCCTGGTGCGGCCCCAGCTGTGGAGGCGTGGTGTTGGGTGGAAGTGGCCTCCGCCCTCAGGGATACGTGGGGGTGCTAAGGGCCCCTGGCAGGGTGCCACCACCAAGGCCACCCCGCCTCGTGCTGGTGTGAAACCTCCCTGGAAAAAACAAGGAAAGGAGGCTTAGGCCAGGCCCCGCGGTGGCGCCGTGTCTCCCTAGGTGTGCTCCTGGGGGTCTGAGTGAGGATCTTGTGGTCACAAGCTCCAGGTTCCCAGGTAGGACTAGCCCTCAGGCTCCGTGTGTACCCACAAAGCCTCCACCTACCCCAGGGGCGGTTCGTGCCACTCGGCCTCTCGCCCCTTCGCCCCTCTCAGCACACACGCAGGAGGTGCCCGGGCCTGTGTGTTTGACCCTTAGTGCCAGGGCAGTACTGCCCCCTACCCCCAGTGCCTGCCGGCCTCCCTGCAGCATCCCCCGTGGCCAGAGCGGTGTCAGGGAATGTACACCTTGTGCCTTAAGGTCACCGAGGGCCTGGGACAGGGCAGGAGGGGAGGGGCTGGCACAGGTAGCCATACCACTGCCCTGAGCACCCTGGACAGTGGCTACGTGTTCCGCATGCCCCAAACAGGCGGCGGGACACCTTCACAGCTCTGCAGTTTGACCAGGGGGAAGCCGTCACTGTGCACATTGGGCAAGAGTCAGCCCCGCCAACACCTCGGACTCTGCCCGTCACCGAACCCGGACTCTGGCTGTTTGGGTCATGGCGCGTGGTCAGACAGGGTGGACGGGTAGGGGAGTGAGGTAGCAGAGGAGACCTGCCCCGGGCAATTTCCGCCCAACCACACCCGGAGAGAGGAGCCTGTGTGGCCTTACAAATGTTTACTCTCGAGGCCCCTTTACACACCTGTCTCCCTGCGTCCCTGTGACAGCGACCTCAGCCCCGGGCTGCCTTCCCGTGAGTGTGGGTGGCGTAGCGAGCACAAACGCTGCATGGCTCAGTGAGTACTGGGGAGCCGCCCAGTGGGGGTTGGTAGAGCTGTGAGGGCCGAACCTTCTGCTGGGGACACAGGTGCTCCCGGGCAGCGTGCTGAGTGCCTCGTGCTGCGGGAAACGTGGGCGTGATGTGGCGGTGGGGTGAGGCTGCTCTCGCCGACAAATGGCCTCTGACAGAGTGACATGGGTCCTGTCTCGGTGCAGACAGATGCGTGTACTGTCTTGAAGAGGCCACTCTGTCCCGTAACACACGCCCATAGAGCCCTGCTGTTGCAGGTCCGGGCGCACATTTTGGAGTGTGTTAAGGAACTTGGAAGACTTAACAGGATACCAAGCCCAGTTACCAGCAGTACCCATAAATCAAGAGAAGATTCTAGTAAGCCCACGAGGTTCTTCTCATTGCTCACTTCCTTTTGTTTACACAGCAAAAGTGATTAGTGGTAGAGTTTTTCTACCTGATTCCTAAGTTGGGCACATAAGAACCTGGTTTTGCACTGGTCGAAGATAATCTGCATTTGAGCTGGCGTTAGTGAAGCTAAGAAAAGAGTTTCCCAAATGGTTTTCCCATTGTCCTGCACCGCAGGATGATGACCGGGAATGGGAATTTTTGGAAGCCCGCCATGCGAGCCGGGAGTCTGCACACGCTCAGAAGTGTGCGTCCCGGCCCTGGCGCAGGCGCCGTGGCGTCCTCAGCCTCGCACTCAGCCAGATGCCATCCCACACACGGGAGAGGCCGGGGGTGGGGTGGGGGGTGTTGCCCAAGAGTTTGCCTTTGAAAAAAAAACAATGCGAGCTGAATGCCCACATGAATTACAACACTTCTCAGGAAACAGCCCCTTTGCTTAACCAAAATATCTACCACCACCTCTGGGATCCATCTTCCCCACATATGTGCTAAGGAAGAAAAAGTGGGGTACACAAAACCTCCGCCCTGTGCCCGTGCCCCTGGGTCCCTTCGTGGCAGACGTCTGTTCACTGTGGTCCCGAAACCGGAGACGGGCATGTTCACACGTCACGTGCATCACCCCAGGCAAAGTGTCCTCACGGGGCCTTGGCGGGAAAGGCCTATTGCATTCAGTGCCCCCCTGACCCCTGCTGTCCCAGGAGCCTGGACCCGGGCCCCCCTGCCAGCAGCTGCCTTGGAAGCCAGCATAGCTTAAACACAAGGGGCAGACTCGCCCCTTCTCCCCTGGCCTCATTAAAGCGTGAAGCAGGCCCAGGGCTGTCTCCCCTGGGAGGGCCAGGTCGCCCTGTAGAAGCCATGCTGTCACCCCAGTCCCTGCATCCGTCCTCGGAGTCACCCGGTCAGCTACAGTGTCAGCCGTGGCCTCCTGACTGAAGTCCCCGGGCTGGGACCCTGCTGGGGAGAAGCGTGCCCCTCTACAGCAAGGAGTGCTTCCATTGGCCAGTGGGTGGGGGCCCGTGGGGTGAGTGGCCAGCTGACCCTTCCCAGGCCAGCCTGGCTTGGGTCGGGGACAAGTGTGAACCCCGAAAGGAAACGCCCCCAGGCGTGTGCCACTTTGTCATGCTGCACCACAGACACCTGCTGTCCGTGCCAGGCGTCATCAGACATGGCCTGGTCATTGCTCCCATGCAGCCTGGGTCTCTGCCAGCCAATTGCTGGGACAAAGCTGCTCTGGCCCCATCGCCCTGTGTCAGCTTCGGCCTCTCGGTGTCCTGAGAAACAGCCACCAGCTGTCCCGTGGCTCTGGCTGCCCAGGAGGCCTCGGGCACTGGGGACCACGTCTCCGCTGTCCCCTCCTCCAGGGACCTCCTATACCTCCCTTGGCTTCCGGACAGAAAAGAAACGGCTCTGAGCCCAGATCTCCAGTTTGCTCACCTCTCGTTTGAAGGCCTTTGCCCTGACCGTGCGCATTTAAGTTTTCCTTCCAGAAAATACAGTTCTGCTTTTTCTGCATGGTGGTGCCGTGTGCTTTCAGCAGTTTAAGAGGAAAATGCGTTCACCACGTTTGACTTGCCTAGCATAGACTCTGTTAGACTGAAGTTCCTAGCCAACATGTTATATTATTTTGTAGTATCTCAAACTTTGTAAATAAATTCCATTATTTTTATATATGAAAATTTTATAGAAGAGCTATTTCTGTATACTTAATTATTCCTGGGTGTTCTGACATCACTCCCAATGGATAAGGTACCAGACCTGAGCACGCACGCCCTCCTGGGCTGTTTCCGGGACCACCTGCAGTGGAATGGACTGTGGGGCCTCCAGCTTTGGCCTTCCAGGGACCCCTGCGGACACTGGATCGTGGAGCCCGGGAAGCTGTCGGTTTAGTCAGCAGACACATGGTTCTGTCTGTCATAAAGCATATCTCTGTCCAGCCTGGAAGATTGAAAGGAGGAAAGAAAAAGCATCTGAAATGAGTGTACATTGTGCTTGAGAAAAAAAAAATGTATCAGACTGTTTTGTGATTTGAATGATATGTAACATACAAAAGAGTAAAAGGTTTAAAATAATGCCGGCCTCATTATTAGCGGGCTGTCGGGGGGAGGGCAGATGCTGTGGTGCCCACCCCTATTTAGGACCAAGACCCCCTTCCCCAGCCTCGTCTCCCTAGGAATGACCCTCAGACAGGCCCTGCCCTGCAGCCCGGGGTGGCCGAAGGTGGGCCCCGCTTTCGGGCAGCTGCGTCCGCTGCAGCGTGGCTCGGCTCCCTGCACGCCATCCCACCTCCCCCACCGGCTGCGTGCTGTTCCAGAGCATTCCCCGGTGTGCGCCACCTGCCCCCCTGTGCCGGGCATACACATCAGGTATTCAACACTGTTCTTTCTCGGTCCTGCACGAAGCTGACGAGGAAAGTGGACTTAAAAGAGCCTGCGTTATTTTGGTGCAGGAGTTCTTGAAATCCATGCATGGTTTTTTCATAATTGTATGTTCCACCTTTTGTGGGAGAAAAAAATTTGCAACAACAACAACAAAAAATCCCCTCGTCATTTTAATTTGATTTTTCCGTGAACTTTCTCAAGTACCTTCGTGTGATCTTCTAAAGACCGCTGTAGAAGCCAACAGCAGGGAGAAATGTCCTGAAACACTCGCCCTACCCACAGTTTCTAGGGAAGTTGCTTTCCACCACGTCGGCGTCAGAACAGCTCAGCGGGGAATACAGAAAGCCGCGCCCAGCTTGCTGGAACAGAGGAGCCGGCATTACCTAGGTCCCCGCCTCTCCTCTGAACAGGTGCACGTGGCTCCCGGGCCAGGTGATGCTCCAGCTCGCGCCTGGGGACACAGCTTTCTGTGTTCCCGCAGGCACTCACGTGTGTTAACACCCAGGAAGGAAAGTTCTCATGTGGGTTCAGTAGACCAGGCGAGGTGGCGAGCCTGAGCTGTCCCTGGGTGCTCTGTTCCTTCTTGGTGCCTCCTACGAGGGGCCATGTGGTCAAGGTGTCCGAGGACAGCCATTTGCCCACATCCCATATCCCGGTGCCTGGATTCGAGCCCTGATTTCCACTTCTGATCACAGCTTCCTATTAACGTGTACCCTAGGAGGCAGCAGGTGATGGCTCGAGTCACTGGATTTCTGCCACCCACATGAGTCGCCGGCTCCTTGTTTGGCCTGGCGGCCCAGCCCTGGCTGTTGTGGGCACTTGGGGAGTGAATCAGTGGATGGGAGGTTCTCTCTCCCTTCCCAGTCAAGTAAAATGAAAATAAATTCTAATTAAAAAAAAAAAAATGTGCTCTTGTGGCCCTGTGGGGAACACTGTGGTGACCATTGGCAGGGTCACAGGTAGCCCTGGGCACACTGTTGTCCAGGGGAGGTGTCTGCAGAGCCCAGTGTCTCTGAGCCAAATGTGGCTCCGGGGTCAAAGCCCAGGTTGAAGACCCAGGCCTGAGCCGAGAGGATCTGACCGGTGGTCAGCTTGCTCTGCCCATTCCCCGCCTCGAACAGCTGCCCCTGTGGCCCCCCCATTGTTCTCCTGCCCTCTGGGTGTCTGGTGGCAGGTGTCCACCTGCCCTCTGGGTGTCTGGTGGTAGGCTCCACCGTCATTCTGGCCGTGGGTGATGCCCTAAGCGCTAAGCCCTCTTCCGGAGAGGCCTTCCCAGCCTTGCCTGAAATCTTGTTACACTGAAGCACTCTGCGGGAAAGCAAGTCCGTAGGCAGGCTGGTGACGCCAGTCCCATTTCATGCAGGGAGTTTGTCAGAGCCACTTTCTCCCTCTCGTGTAAGTCACTGGCATGGTTGCCGTGGGGCATAGTGACCATCTGTCTGGTCCCCCTCCCAGCTCAGGAGGTGCCGGCTTGCAATTGGAAATTGTGAGGAGGCTGTGCTGATACAGCAGCGGTGGTCCTGGAAGTACTGTCTCCATGGATTCATTTTCAAGTTTTGCTAACATACGCTCATGGGGCCGGCGCTGCGGCATAGTGGGTAAAGCCACTGCCTGCGGTGATGGCATCCCATATGGGTACAGGTTCGAGTCCCAGCTGCTCCACTTCCAATCCAGCTCCCTGCTAATGGCCTGGGAAAGCAGCGGAGGATGGCCCAAGACCCTGGGCCCCTGCCACCCATATGGGAAACTTGGATGAAGTTCCTTGCCCCTGGCTTCATTGAGCGCTCCCCAGGCACATTAGCAGGCAGCTGGTTCAAAGCACAGAACAGCCAGGACTACACCCCAGTACTTGGATGGGGGATGCAAGCATCCCAATGGCAGTTTAACCCCCTGCTCCACAGTACCCAACCCCTCAATTTTATTTATTTACTGAGAGGCAGACAGAACATTCCCATCTGTTGTTTTACTGCCCAAATGCTCACAATGGCCGGGCCTGGGCTTGGGCCAGAGCTGGGAGAGAGGAACTCGATTCCTGTCTCCTCCTGTGTGGCAGGAGCCCTCGCTGCTGCCTCCCAGAGTCTGCACTGGCAGAACGCTGCAGTCAGGAACCACAGCCGGGACTTGGAGCTAGGCACCGGTGTGGGAATGAGGCTAAATGTCTGCTCCCAAGGTAGGTTTTTATTTTTATTTTTTTATTTGAAAAAGCAGAGAAAGAGAAATGGAGAGAGGTCTTCATCTGCTGGTTTGTGGTGGAATGAGAAGGCCATGCCAAGATGGCCACTGGCAACGGAGCCTGCCTGGCAACAGGCTGTGATTGGATGGCTTCAGAAACCACATGACAATGGAGCCTGCCTGGCAACAGGCTGTGATTGGATGGCTTCAGAAACTGCCTGGCAACAGGCTGTGATTGGTTAGGGCATAAACTGCCCCTTGGCCGGATTGGCTGCCTCAGCTATATAAGCTGCTGTACCAACTGATATAAACGAGTCTGAAGGCTGCTTGCCTCAGGCCTGCTTTCAGCCAGCTCCCAGGGTCTGTGTGGTGACTCCGTGCCTCTTGCCCCCACCATGCTCCTCTCAGAACAAATCCACAGCAACACTGGTTCACTTGCCAAATGCCTGCACCAGCCAGGGCTAGGCCAGGCCCAGGCTAGGACCTGGGAACTCCGTCAGGGTCTCACACATGGCTGGCAGGGGACAGTCATCTGCTGCTTCCCAGGTACACATTAACAGCAAACTCGGGCTCTCAAGTATAGGATGCAGACATCCCAAGCAGGGTGTTAACTTCTGTGCTAGATTCCCATCCAAAGAATGACATTTTTATTTTAGTAAATGCTCTCAGAAACTTATTTTTTAAAAGGTCACAGAGAGAAAGAGGAGACCAACAGAGAGAAATCTTCCATACTCTGGTTCAGTCCCAGTGGCTGCAACGGGCCAAAGCCAGGAACCAGGAGCTTCATCAGCATCTCCCACATGGGTGCAGGGGCCCATGGACTTGGGCCATTTGCTGCTTTCCCAGACACATTAACAGGGAGCTGGATCAGAAGTGAAGCAGGGGGCTGGCGCTGTGGCATAGCAGTTAAAGCCGCCACCTGCAGTGCCGGCATCCCAAATGGGCACCAGTTCGAGACCTGGCTGCTCCACTTCCGATCCAGTTCTCTGCTATGGCCTGGGAAAGCAGTAGAAGATGGCCCAAGTGCTTGGGCCCCTACACCCACGTGGGAGACTCAGAAGAGGCTCCTGGCTCCTGGCTCCTGGCTTCGGATCCCTGCAGCTCCAGCCGTTGCAGCCATCTGGGGAGTGAACCAGCAGATGGAAGCCCTTACTCTCTCTGCCTCTGCCTCTCTGTAACTCTGCCTTTCAAATAAATGAATAAACCTTAAAAAAAAAAAAAGTGAAGCAGCCAGGACTTGAACTGGCGCCAATATGGGATTCTGGCTTTGTAGGTGGCGGCTTTATCCGCTACACCACAGCAGCAGCACCAGAAATTATTCTTGAGAACAAACATCTCTGCTAAAGGCTTTTGAAAGAACGCATCACTGAGCACCGTTTCCTCCGGGGTCCTCGGCACCCCCACAGCCTCTTGTCCTCCCCAGGAGGCAGGCAGGCCAGGGCCATGCGAGTGGCTGCCTGCTGCTGGCACCCCACTTGCCGTGGCCTGGCGGCAGGGCAGGGAAACTGGCAGCTTCCAAAACCCCGGCTGGATTCCCGATGCGGGGCGCAGGGGCCCAGCGCTTGTTCATAAGCAACACCAGAGAAAAGACATTTCTAAACTCCATGGGTCAGGATCCCTTCCACAAGGGCAGCCGCGCCCTGCGCCCGGAGCCATGTCTACACAGCGAGGTTCCCGGAGCCTGCAGGGCAGAGCCAGAGCCGGCTGCAGGGATGGCCGAGGGAGGCAGGTGCCCGCCGGGGCAGGCTGGGGCTGCTCCCAGTCACGACAAGACAGCTGCAGAAGCAGAGGGGCAGGAGGATTGCAACACCACATCCCCCGGGAGCCTGCCTGTCGGCGGGGAGTCCGCGGGGCTGCTGCTCCCGGGACCAGGAGGGAGGTGGGAGGCGGTGTAGCCGCCGCCGGGTGAAAGCAGTTGGGGAACAGGAGCGTGGTCTCCTTCTCTTGTGCTGTTTAGGTTTTTGTTTGCAAGACTCAACAAATCAGCCCTTAGAGGCCCTGACAGAGCGGAGGTTCTGGTGGGGATAAGCCCACGGTGGCAGCGGGCAGTGCGCTCACTGGATGCCCTTCGACGCCACCCTCTGGGAAGCCCTAGCCGCCATCTCGTTACGTTTGTAGAAGCATGTGTGTGAGCACCAAATTCCCGTGTCAAATCCTCATTTTTTCTGTAGGATCTTACCATGCTCAGTAAGCAGTATTTTTTTTTTTTTTTTGACAGGCAGAGTGGACAGTGAGAGAGAGAGACAGAGAGAAAGGTCTTCCTTTGCCATTGGTTCACCCTCCAATGGTTGCCGCCGTAGCGCGCTGCGGCCGGCGCACCGCGCCGATCCGATGGCAGGAGCCAGGTGCTTATCCTGGTTTCCCATGGGGTGCAGGGCCCAAGGACTTGGGCCATCCTCCACTGCACTCCCTGGCCACAGCAGAGAGCTGGCCTGGAAGAGGGGCAACCGGGACAGGATCGGTGCCCCGACCGGGACTAGAACCCGGTGTGCCGGCGCTGCAAGGCGGAGGATTAGCCTAGTGAGCTGCGGCGCCGGCTAGTAAACAGTATTAGGGGCCAGTATTGTCGTTAGCTGGTTAAGCCGCCACCACCAGCAGTGCCGGCATCCCATATGGGCACCAGTTCAAATTCCAGCTGCTCCTCTTCTGATCCAGCTCTCTGCTATGGCCTGGGAAAGCAGTAGAAGATGGCCCAAGTGCTTGGGCCCCTGCACCCACTTGGGAGACCCGGAAGAGGCTCCTGGCTCCCGGCTTCGGCCTGGTCCAGCCTTGGCCTTTTCAGAGTGAACCAGTAGATGGAAGATCTTTCTCTGTCTCTAGGCCCCCTCTGTGACTCTGGCTTTCAAATAAGTAAAAAAGCTTTTTTAAAAAAATAAGCAGTGTTAGAGCCAACTCTAGAGTGACGGTCTGTCATTTTCTTAGCAAATGTTTTTTTCTTTTGATGAGACAGACACAGCTGCCATCTGCTGGCCCACTCCCCACCCGCCCACAATGGCTGGGCTTGGGCCTGGCCGGAGCAGCAGCCAGAAACCCAATCCATGGCTCCTGTGGGGAGGTGGGGGCTGATTCTTTTTTTTTTTTTTAAATTAATTTATTTGAAAGAGTTAGAGAGAGAGGAGAGGCAGAAAGAGAGAGAGAATCTTCCATCTGAAGGTTCACTCCCCAGATGGCCGCAGTGGCCAGAGCTGCGCTGATCCGAAGCCAGGAGCTTCTTCCGGGTCCCCCAGGCCTGGAAGATGGCCCCAGGACTTGGGCCATCTTCCCCTGCCTTCCTAGGCCATAGCAGAGAGTTGGATGGGAAGTGGAGCATGCCCATGTGGGATGCCGGCGCTTCAGGCCAGGGCATTAACCTGCTGCGCCACAGCGTCAGCCCCAAGGGGACTGATTCTTGAGCCATCACCTGCTGCCTCCCCAGGGCTGCGTGTGCTGGGAGCTGGAGTCCAGAGCTGGCGCTTGAACCTAGGGACTCCCATGGGGGACGTGGGCATCTTACCGGTAGGCCAGGTGCCCAACCCAGGGCGGATTTTGAAGTGAGAAACACAAGCCCCTCGGTGGGGCCCAGCAGGGACGCCATCCTGCCCTCTCCCTGTGGGTGGGGCCCAGCAGGGATGCCGTCCTGCCCTCTCCCTGTGGCGAGCTCCCAAGAGTGCAGTGCGGGTTGCGGGATTTGTGAAGGGCTGTGGCTGGATCATCGCCCGGGGGGGTGCCGGGCAGGTTGCAGGTGTACACAAGCAGTGCCCGACCGCCCAAGAATTCTCAGGCTTAACCGCCAAGGCTAGGCCAGCAAATGAAAATCTTCAGCTCTCAGAAGTCAGGCATCCTCAAAGCAGCTCGCAGTCTGCGGCGTGGTGGCTATCGGTGAGCTTTCCTATCAGTGGAGGCCCTGGTACCTGCCTGATAGGTCATCCCCACACGGCTGCCCCGTGGCCGGGCCTGCTCCCCAGCCACTCTCCCTGTCCAAGTCCATTCCAGCCACAGCCACGGGATTTTCCCAGCCTGCAGTGGGGCCGCCAGTTACCAGCAGCAAACAAGACCTGCCTACCTGCCCCTCCCGAGCGGGGGAGGGGTGCGGTTAGCGGTGTCATTACAGATGGATGGCTAAGAGCTAGACTGAGAAGTTCCAATGTCCAGACGAGTGGAGACTTGTCCCCAGGAGCTTGGGCGTTGGAGAGGGTTAGTGACCACCCCAGGGCTGCACACAGCCCGTCACTTGGGTGGTAGAGAGGGTCAGTGACCACCCCAGGGCTGCACACAGCCCATCATTTGCCAAGAAAGGCTCGCACCTGGGTTCTAGCTGCAGTGCTGCCCCCGCTGACCTTGGCGTCCAGGGAGAAACAGCCCCTCTGTGTCTGGGCCGCAGCCATGGCCCCAGGCACGAGTCCTGGAGGCCTGTCACTCACCCAACTCCCATCCTTAAGTTCTAAGTTGAGTTTGAGCCCTCTCTTTTAAAAGGCGAGTGGAGGGGCCAGCATCCTATATGGGCACCGGTTGGAGTCCGGGCTGCTCCACTGCTGATCCAGCTCCCTGCTAATGCGCCTGGGAAATCAGTGGAGGATGGCCCAAGACCCCTGCGTCCATGTGGGAGACTCAGATGACGATCCTGGCTCCCGGCTCCTGGCTTTGGTCTTGCCCAGCTTCTGCCATTGCGGCTATTCTGGGGAGTGAACCAGTGGATGGAAGATCTCTCTCTCCCTATCGCTGCCTTTCAAATAAATGAAATCTTAAAAAAAAAAAAAAATACAGAGCACAGAGCACAGGAACACACACACAAGCCCGGAGCAGGCTGCCCTCTGAGGCATCCAGCCCCCCGAATCTAGGCGAGCGGGCAGGGGAGGGTCCATGTCGCCTCCTTCCTCCCGGCAGCCTGATCTTGCCCTTTGACTCAGTTTCACTGCTGCCTCTGGGGAGCAAAGCGTTCAGCCTCCCATTTGCAAGCTGTCTTTGGCAGGACAGTCCTCCAGTACCCCTGAGGCGGTCTCTCAGGCTGGCATCGGCTCCAGAGGCCGTGGCACTGTGTGCACGTGGGCCTGGGTGAAGGACGCCTACGGCCAGAGCAAGCCGGCACAGGGAGGAGAGTGCTAGTATGTTTCCAAACAACGGATCTCCTTTAGCGGTGACTAAAATAGATAGAACTCGAATTGCCAGGCACTAGTCTAAGCACTTAACCCTATTTTACAAACAAAAGTCTTGAGAAACAGAGGCTAAGTTATTGCCCAAGGTCATAGCCTTAGCAAGGGGAACACAAAGGATCTACAGCCGGCCAGTCTAGCTCCAGACTGCTAACTTATGACTCAGCAGCACCAGGCCTCTCCCCGGTGGCCTGCAGACGCGGACCGTGGACGGCTTAAGTTCCACACAGGCCAGTGTGTGGCACAGCAGGTTAGGCCACTGCTTGCATGCGCTGGCATCTCCCATCGGAGCACCAGTTCTAGTCCTGGCTTCGCCGCTTCTGATCCAGCTCCCTGCTAATGCGCCTGGGAAAGCAGCACACGGCGGCCCATTGCTTGGGCCCCTGCATCCAAGTGGGAGACTAGGACAGAGTTCCATCGCTGGCTGTTCCAGGTACATGGGGAGCAAACCAGCACGTGGAAGCGCCCCCACCCCTTCCTCACCCATCACTCTGCCATTCCAATACATTTTTTTTTCTTTAAAAAAAAAAAAAAAAGTTCCACAGACAAATGTCTTATTGGCAGAGTTGTGGGCAGGAGTGGGAGGCGATGCATTCTCTGGGTGCTGAAGGGACCACGGCCAGCTCTGAGATGTCACCCCTGGGAAGTGCAGAGTGACAGCTGCATGGAAGGGCCCTGCAGCTCCCGCGGGTGGTGATGGAGGTGGCAGGGGTTCTCCGAGTCTCTTCCGTTCGGCCCCGCTTGGCAGCCCCTCTCCAGGTGGCAGCAAGACAGCCCCCAGCAGCTGTAGGGACCTCACCGCCCTCCTGCCCAGGGCACTGCCAGGTCCTGGGGTTTGCCCTCCGGGGCTGCGTCTGGGGCACATGCCCAGTCCGAAGCGATCACTAGACCTGGGCCACCCATGCCAAGAAACTGGGTGCTTGTGGCAGTGTCACCTGCACCAGGCGGGAACATCCAGGTGCTGACGGCCTGGCGGGCGTGGGCAGGGCAGGCAGGCTTGCTGGAGGACCCTCAATAAGCAGAGCGTCAAGCCTGGCAGCCCCGGATAGAGCTCCTACAGACAGCAGGCTTCCCAACAGCGAGCTGAAATGATGCAATGTGGGGACGGCGGGCCCAGAGCAGGAGGCGGAGTTTCCAGGGCCCCCGGCTGTGCCGTCCTCATGCTGCCCGTGGGGCGAACCGTCAATTCCGAGGGAAAGCCCTAAGGAACCGGAGCAGTTCCTGTGGCCAGAATCAGTACAGCCAGAGGCAGAGGCAATTTGAGTGCCTGGGACTGAAGAATGTTCAAGGAGGCACTGCTGGTGAGGGGAGGAGGCCAAAGGCCACTGCAGGAATGGACGGTCTACGGCTGAGAAACACACACACACACACACACACTTCAGCCTCGCACAACACAAGGGATCGGGTCTGAACGAACACGGCCCAGCCGAGGGCCCAGCCCAGGCAGGGTGTCAGGCCAGAGGGGAGGCCTTGTGCTGCATTTCCCTAGGGTGAGCGGGTAGTGGAAGCGGAGGGGCGTGTCTGGCCAGTGGGGGTGGGGACAGGCAGAGCCCCCTGCAGCAGGAGGGGACGCAGGGCCCTACCACTTCCTCAGAGAAGAGGACCGCTCATTTTAGAGGCCTGGCTAAAAATCGCTGCATATATTATAATTTGAAAATAGGACTCATTTATTATTGTAATTACTCATCCACTTGAGAGCCAGGGTTCACTCCCCAAATGCCCAGAACAGCCAGGCCTGGGCCAGTCCGAAGCCAGCAGTGCCATCTGGGTCTCCCACATCTGCAGCAGAGACCCAAGTACTTGGGCCATCAACTGCTGTCCAGCCCCAGCCACTGCAGCCATTTGGGGAGTGAACCAGCAGATGGAAAACCTGCCTTTCAAATAAAAAAATAAACGTCTTGGGGCCAACGCTGTGGCTCAGCGGGTTAACGCCCTGGCCTGAAGTGCTGGCATCCCATATGGGCGCCGGTTCTAGTCCTGGCTGCTCCCTCTTCCAGTCCAGCTCTCTGCTGATGGCCTGGGAAGGCAGTGGAGGATGGCCCTGTACCTGCGTGGGAGACCCGGAGGAAGCTCCTGTCTCCTGGCTTTGGATCGGCGCAGCTCTGGCCGTTGCGGCCATCTGGGGAGTGAACCAGTGGATGGAAGACCTCTCTCTGTCTCTACCTCTCTGTGACTCTGCCTGTCAAATAAATAAATCTTTAAAAATAAATAAACATCTTATAAAAAATTATGATACCAGGGCTGGCGTGGTGCAGCTGGTTAAACTGCTGCCTGCAACACCAGCATCCCATATGGGCACAGGTTCAAGTCTCAGCTGCTCCACTTCCAATCCAGTTCCATGCTAATGAGCTTGGGAAAGCACTGGAAGATGGCCCACGTGCTTGGGCCCCTGCTACCCATGTGGGAGATCTGGAAGAAGCTCCTGGCTCCTGACTCCTGGCTTTGGCCTGGTCCAACTCCAGCCATTGCGACCATGTAGGGAGTGAAACAGCAGATGGAAGATCTCTGTAATTCTGCCTTTTGAATAAATAAATTTTTTAAATTACCAGCTATCTAGTGGCCTAGAGCATGGTGAGGCCCAGGAGGGTCTTCTGAGGTCTCAGGGCTGGGCTGGGCTCTCGAACTTCTGGATATTTGGCTTCCAAACTCACCAGGGCTGGCAGAGTGCGACGACTCCTGGGTGTCCAAGGCTCCTCAAGCTTAGATCCCACTGTGCCTCAGGCTCCCATAGTCACACGGGGGTCCCCTAAGTTATTCAGGAGAATCTCCTTTGCCGTATATAACCATAGGTATGACACCAGGTGTCCAGATTCATGGGGACCAAAATCCTGCCCACCACAGCGGCCATCAGGAGCCCAAGTCCCTGTATTTGCCTCACTGGTTCTTCCTCCCCAGCTGTTCTGTCCCACAGGGCCGTTACCCACCTTCCACGGGAGAGCGTGTGAGGATGCACCTGACTGTGTAGGACACTCCTCCCTTTCTTTTTTAATTTTTTGACAGGCAGAGTTAGTGAGAGAAAGGCAGAGAGACAGGTCTTCTTTCTGCTGGTTCACCCCCAAAATGGCCACTGCGGCCAGCGCTGCGCTGATCCGAAGCCAGGAGCCAGGTGCTTCTCCTGGTCTCCCATGGGGTGCAGGGCCCAAGCACTTGAGCCATCCTCCACTGCCTTCCCGGGCCATAGCAGAGAGCTGGCCTGGAAGAGGAGCAACCAGGATAGAATCCGGTGCCCCAACCGGGACTAGAACCTGGTGTGCCGGCGCCGCAAGCGGAGGATTAGCCTAGTGAGCCGCGGCGCCACCCCTCCCTTTCCACACCACCCCCACTTGTTCTGTCACCCGCAGAGAAGCACTGCAGGAACAGGCTGATGCTGAAAATGTGGTGCCCTCACCTCCCTCGGCTGACGCTCTGCGGGACACGTGGTGCCCTGGAGACGCGTGGGCGTTGCGGGGCCTCCTGGGGCTCTGAGGCTCTTGTGCCCAGGTTGGGGCACAACTGCAGCACTCACACTCCTCCCAGACCCCTACGCCAGTGGGCGGAGGTCACGTCTTCACCCGATCCCCGGTGAGTGACAGCCGGGCACCAGCAGGTCACCAGTCAGATCCAGCTGAAGGCAGGCCCTTCAGCCCCCCACGGCGGCACACTAGTCTGAGACCCTTACCAATTCATGCTTTCTGTTCCTCATGCCTGAAATACCAGCCTTTACTAGTCTTGACTCCCAGCTGAAACATGAATCTAACCTCAACGGACAAAACCCTGCCACATCTGATAATGGTCAAAGCCTACGCTACACGTTTCTGAGAGCAGATACAAAAATCACTCGTACAATGTTCTGAAGGTTGAAACATGGGTGCCTGGTTGGTATAAACGGGCTTGATGGACAGCAGTCACAGGGACACAGGAACTTGGTTCATTCACAATCCGGACACGCTGCTTTTTGGTTCGCCTGTTTTGTATCTCTGAAACCAACAGCATGAGGCCTCCCTCTGCCCCAGTTCCTCCCTTCCGAAGCTCTGACCTGCACTGGAGCCCAGTCCCCTTAGCGAAGGGCACGGCAAAGCCTAGTGCTCAAGGTCACAGAGCAACTTAATTCTTTTGTACTCAAAAAAAAAAAAAAAAAAAAAAAAAAAACCAACCAAACAAAACAAAACAATCACTCATCTTCCATTTCAGCTGAAAGGTAGAGAGATAGAGACTGGGATCTTCCATCCACTGGTTCATTCCTCAAATGCACACGACAGATAGAAGTGGACCGGGCTGAAGCCAGGAGCCTGGAACTCCACCTGTCTCCCACATGGGTGGCAGGAACCCAAGTACTTGAGCCATCACCTGCTGTCTGCTAGGGCGTGCGTGAGCAGGCAGACTGACAGGTAGCCAGGACTTGAACCAAGCATTCTGACATGGGATGCAGGTGTCCCAAGTGGTGTCTTGGCCACCGTGCCCAACGCCCACCCCCACTTACTGATTCGAAATATCACGTATCAGTTAAAGCCAAATAACAGTTGAAACGTCTTCATTGACTAACGCAAACCAAGGTTAGACTCCATAGCCAATGATACAACGCTGGCCGTCACTGGTCCTCTGGCCTATGTGGCACAGGTGTTACCTAGGAGGCTGCTGCACACAAACTCCAGCAGCGTCAGAATCTGCACGGTAGTGAGGTGCGCAGGTGGTCTGTGTATGTAGCCTGTGGATCCAAGGAAACCCTGAGAAGGACAGAAATGCAGAGCCCAGCTGTGTCCAGGGCTCCCTCCCTGACTTGTCCAATTCCTACCCTAAGTCACACAGACTGACGCAGCTCCTGATCACCCTTAGCTGTTTTATCGATACCTTTAGGGGCTTTTTGACACACACAAAAACTGTTAGAGAAGGGAGGGACCTTTGGAATAGCCCAGTCCTACCCATCTCCATGGTCCCTTATAAAGCCAACTGCCATTACCACTGTCAACACACTGGCCTGTCTCCGCCTGCTCCCTCTCATTATGAGAGCTCTGACCATGTCTTTCGCTCTCTGTAGTCTCAGTCTGCAAAATCATAGCAAGACTCTCATAAACAGCTGTCGAACTCCCCTTGTTTCAGTAGATGAAGAACAGAGCCAGGAAGAGCCAGGGCTATCTGACGTCACACAGCAGTCAGGGGCCCAAGCTTCTGGACCACAGCGGCACACACATGACAATTAGATGCCATTTATTTACATACCATTTTTCTCTTCAAAGTCCACGCCCCCATTCTGGATGTCTCAATTCTTACTTCATAGCGATAAGATCTTGCCTGCTACTGTACAAATTTACTTATTTGAAAAACACAGTAAGGGCCGGCATCTTGGTATAGCAGGTAAAACTTGCAATGCTGGCATCCTGTAGTAGTGCTGATTAATGTCCTAGGTGCTCCACTTCTAGTCCAGCTCCCCGCTGACGCTTGGAAAAAGCAGGGGAAGATGGCCCAAGCACTTGTGCCCCTGCCAACCACGAGGCAGACCTGGAGGAAGCTCCTGGCTTTTTCCTGGCCCAGCACTGGCTGTTGCAGCCATCTGGGGAGTGAACCAGCGGAACACTGACCTCCCCAAAACTCTTTCAAATACATAAATACATAAATAATTAAAAATGTATTTACTTGAAAGGCATAATTACAAAGATAGCTACAAAGAAAAACATCCTCTGGTTCACTCTCCAAATGGCCACAATGGCTGGAGCTGGACTGATCTGAAGCCAGGAGCCAGGAGCTTCTTTTGGGTCTCCAATGTGGGGTACAGGGGCCCAAGCACTTGGGCCAACCTCTGCTGCTTTCCCAGACACACTAGCAGAGGGCTGGATTGGAAGTGGAGCAGACAGGACTCAAATTGGAGCCCATATGTGATACCTGGGTTGCAGGTGGTGGCTATACCCACTCTGCCACAACATCAGCCCCAATAAATAAATCTTAAAAAAAAAAAAGAAAAAAAAAAAAAAGGTAGCGTGGTGACAGAAAGATCTGCCATCTTCAAATGCTTGCAATAGCCAGAGCTGGACCAGGCCAAAGCCAAGAACCAGGACTCCATCCAGGTCTTCCACGTGGGTGACAGTGTCCAAGTACTTCAGTCATCATCCATTGCCTTCCCAGGGTGCACTAGCAAAGAGCCGGATGGGAAACAGAGCAGTCAGACTCGGCCCATTTCCATCCAGTACACCGTTATGGGATGTCGGCGCTGCAAGTGGCAGCTCAACTTGGTATACCACAACGCTGGCCCCTTGCCTGCTTTTACCTAAACTCATGAAAACAGAAATTCCAGGGGCTGGCATCGCAGCACAGCAGGTGAAGCTGCCGCCTGTGATGCCAGCATCCCATATGGGCACCTCACAAGTTCCAGCTGCTCCATTTCTGAATGGCCTGGGAAAAGCAGAAGATGGTCCAAGTGTTTGGGCCCTTGCCACCCATGTAGGAGACCCAGATGAAGCTCCCGACTTGGGCCTGGTCCAGCCCTGGCCATTGCAGCCATCTGGGGGAGTGAGCCAGTAGATGGAAAATCTGTCTCTCCCTCTCTTCTCTGTTAACGTCTTCAAAGTAAATACATAAAATCTAAAAAAGGATAAAACAGAAATCCCACTAAAACTAAATTACAAAAGGCAGGAAAAAAAATCACAAACTTATTTGAATACTTAATGTGAATTTCTCATGAACCAGTCAACAGCGGCGAGGGCCCTGTTCACACTGGGCCAGCTACAGTGATGCCCTCGCTGCAATCCGCGCCTTTTCTCTTGCATCACTTCATTCCTTTATCCTTGTTTTACTCCAGAGCGCGCAGAAAGAGGAAAATAAAAGCCCTCCAAGATGTTTGCTTTATTAGCAACTAAAGAATAATTTTCTTCAACTGCAAACAAGACTTCTGCAGTGAAAGGCTGTTACCACCATGACCTTCCTGACAGTAAAAAGCAGAGCTCCCAAGGGGCTCAGTGCCTGCCCTCAGAAGTGCAGCAGCTGCCACCAGGCGACGGAGGCCTATCTGGCCAGCCAAGGCCACCGGAGCCGTCGTGTTCTTCCTAAACAGCCACTCCTGAGCTAGCCGGGTCGGGTCCCACCTATCCTGAGTTGCACCAATAAAGAGAAAACCTCAAGGATGTCTGCTTTGCCTTTCGTTTTTTTTTTTTTTTTTTTTTAAAGGAGAAAAGTTAACAATAAAAAAAATAGGCCCTAACAAAAACAGATCCTATAAGAGGCACTTCTTTCTTCTCTCTCAAGAGAGAAGAGAGCAGCTCAAATCTGACAAAGAACCACACCAAAAATACACCCAAGTAAGACCCAAAGAGGAAATATTCTATCACACTAACCAAAGAATGCTTAACGAAACTCTCTGGTTTGGCTTGAAGCTCTGCATAATTTTCAAGTTTTTACATTTCACAATTTATATTTTTTATTAGACGCCACAGTCTGCTAAATAAAAGCAGTAACAAGGTATTTCACAAGCTACTGTATAATTCAAATCTTACGAATTTGATTTCATAAAACATTAGATGCATATTCATACTGGCTAACCTGAAAGTCCTCTATTTCATCTATGGCCTAAAACACTTTATAAGACACTTAGTTCAAACACTAAAATAATCCCCTTAGTTTAGTTTTCTTTTTAATGTTTTACAACAAAAACTTTGTGCTCTTAACAAGATCCAGACTAATTCAGCATGTAAAAAACAAATTTACAAAAAAATTCCAAGATAACACTTTCAAATCCACTTTTATTTCCTTTTCAGGGCTCACAGACAGAACTTCTTCCACACACATTTCTTGCAGCTATAAAGTCACTTGATGTTGGCAAGGTACCATTTGATTCCTAAAACTTTGTTGGCATCAAAATCCGAGTTAACCAGTGTTAAATCCATAAAATATTTACATAGCACAGCACATTAAGCTTTAGACACTTGGCAATTCAACCACATAAGAAGAGGACAGGACCCTCTTTCTACAGGTTGGGATCAGGTGCTCACCAGGCCCCACGTGACGACTGTACACTGGTTCAAAGGGCAGCAGAGGCAACAGGCAGTTACTTCGGAGGACACTGAACACCGTGATCTGGAAGCACATTATTACGTCACCCCAGTGTCACGTACCACGCACCACCTTTCTCCGGCGGCCTCATAATTCTACAATGGCAGGTCCAGCTGATACAAAACGAAGACAGACAACACAACATTTACTCTGTGGTGATCCTACTCATACTATGCACGTGCTATGATTTTGAACGCAACTCGTCCCAAAAACTTGTCACGATCATCTTGGTTTTTGAGGTTGGGTGATCCATCGATTTTGCACTCAACTGTCACTTCTTTCTTTGTACTGTTAGCAGAAAAAATGACCTGGGCAGCAACAAGTGGCTGCAGATAGCCCACCTGGCAAGTAAAGGAAAATAAATTAATTCAAATTTTACAGTAACTTCTCTATTTCTTTCAGAAATTGGCTTATTCTGTAAATTAAAAAAAAAAAACTACTAATTGGATTACTTCCTCTTTTTTAAGAGTGACATATTATAATTTTTACTGACAAAAATGTTTATTATTATGAATTTTCACTTAGGCATTGCTTTAAGTGTATCTCAAAGGTTGTGATTATGTTGTGTTTCATAATGTTTAGAATTCTATAATTGCGGCTTCATTTTCTTTCTGTGTAAAGAAGGCTTCCATTCTGCACACCCCAGGGAAGGATCATTTTGTCTTAATAATTTCTGGTTTATTGCCTTGTGATCAGAAAAGTACAGACTGTGATATATTTCTACATTCTGGAACTACAGCATTTACTTTTTATGACAAATTTTTGTGACTGTTCCAATCTGTGCTTGAGGAAGATAAGGATTTTTTTTTAAGGTCTCATATATCATGTTTGACAAATAATTACAAGATCTAGTTACTGGCCTACACCTGAGTTTAGACCATATATAGTACAGTGAGGACTAAAAACTGTGGAAATACACTCATCCCTGTTTTAGTTTCTTTGTGGTTTCGGAATATAATTCTTCACCAGAAGGAACCTGGGCTGGGACAGAAAGAGAATAGGATGAACACAGACTATCTTGTGGTGCTGGAATACTGGGTAGCCAGAGAATTAGGAGGACATGTCAAAGGACACAGGAAGAGGTGGCGCTATGGCGTAGCGGGTAAAGCTGCCGCCTATAGTGCCAGCATCCCATATGGGTGCTGGTTCGAGGCCCAGCTGCTCCACTTCTGATCCAGCTCTCTGCTATGGCCTGGGAAAGCAGCAGAAGATGGCTCAAGTCCTTGGGCCCCTGTGCCACACTGGAGACAGGGAGGAGACTCCTGGCATCGGCCTTAGTCCTGGCCGTTGTGGCTATTTGGAAGAGTGAACCAGTAGATGAAAGACCTCTCTTTCTCTAACTCAACCCCTCCCCTCTGTAATTATCTTTTCAAATAAAGTAAATCTTTAAAAAGAAAAAAAAAATCACCATTTGGGAACAATCCTACTAATAACTGACTCAGGCAAGAACCAACAAACGCTAGTTTTGGCAGAAACAGCTTGATTTATAAAGTATGCTCCTCATATGATACTTACTGATGACCAAAGGAAGTAAATTTTTTATAGAAACCTGGCTGACTCCACCTTAATCACTGATCAAGATTAGCATCATCCTCACAAGTCGGACCAATCAACACCATACTCCTTATTATTTTTTTTTTATTTGACAGCCAGAGTTAGACAGTAAGAGAGAGAGAGAGAGAGAGAAAGAGAGAGGTCTTCCTTCTGTTGGTTCACCCCCCAAATGGCTGCTATGGCCAGCGTGCTGCGCTGATCTGAAGCCAGGAGCCAGGTGCTTCTCCTGGTCTCCCATGCGGCTGCAGGGCCCAAGCACTTGGGCCATCCTCCACTGCCTTCCTGGGCCACAGCAGAGAGCTGGACTGCAAGAGGAGCAACTGGGACTAGAACCCGAGGTGCTGGCGCCGCAGGTAGAGGATTAGCCAAGTGAGCCGCGGCGCCGGCCAACACCATATCCCTTCTAATACAACATTCCGAGAAGCACACACTATCTCTTCTCAGGCATTCCTGCCAAAAATGCACAACTTAAATTCAATAAAAAACAAAAAAAGCACACCCAACCCACATAAACCGCCACATAAACCGAGTGACATAGACAAAACAAACAGACAGACAAAAGGGCCTGTACTCATTTTAAGAATACAAGGGGCCGGCTCTGTGGCATAGTGGGTAAAGCTGCCGCCTTCGGTGCCGGCATCACATATGGGCACCAGTTTGACACCCAGCTGTTCCACTTCTGATCCAGCTCTCTGCTATGGCCTGGAAAAGCAGTGGAAGATGGCCAAAGTGCTTGGGCCCCTGTACCCACATGGGAGACCCAGAAGAAGCTCCTGGCTCCTGGCTTCAGATAGGGGCAGCTCTGGCTGTTGCGGCCATCTGGGGAGTGAACCAGTGGATAGGAGACCTCTCTCTCTCTCTGCCTCTCCTCTCTCTGACTTTAAAGTAAAATAAATAAATCTTTAAAAAAAGAGAGAGAGTACAAGCGCATTGGGCTGGCATTAAGGGCACAGCAGGTTTAGGCCGCTCCCTTTGATAGTGGTATTTACATGGGCACCAGTTCACGTCCTGGCTGCTCCATTTCCAATCCAGCTCTCCTCTAAGGCTCCTGGGAAAGCCTTAGAGGTCCAAGTTTTAATGCCCCTGCACACATTTGGGAGACCTGATGGAGTTCCAGGTTCCTGGCTTTGGTCTAGCCCAGCCTCAGCTGTTACAGCCATTTGAGGAGTGAACCAGCAGACCGAAGATCTGTTTTTCTGTCTCATTCTGAAATTCTGCCTTTCAAATAAATAAGTAAGCTTAAAAAAAAAAAAAAGTACAGTGGCATGAAACCGACTGAAGAACTACTCCAGGTTATAGGTTGCTAAAAATAAAGAATGCGGCAATTTGGACTAAGAAAACACTTATCACTTTCACTGAAACTAGAACAATTTCAACATAGTCAGTGTTAATTTCCATGGATAACTATACTATGGTTATATAAGTCAGCATTCTTTATTTTTAGGAAATACACACTCAAGAGGCATGATGTTTATAACTTAGTCTCAAATGGCAGGGGGAAAATTCACACACTTAAAAGAGATATGAGGTTTTGTTTTTTGAAATTTCTTCAGTACTTCTCTCCCTTTTCTAAACACGGATATGCTACCTTTACAATGAAGATGGCATTCTGAAAGCAATCATCCTTTAAAAGCAGGCTCCCATCAGCTGGGCCATGCCTCGAATGATGCCAATGACCTTAGGATGGAGGCCAAAGCCAGGAGTTGGGAATGCAGGACTCACCTGTCCATTGCGGGGACCCAACTACTTGAGCCATCACCTGCAGCTTCCCATGATACCAAATAGCAGGAAGCTGGAGTCGGGAGCAGAGCTGGGAATCAAATCCAGGTGCTCTGATAGAAGATTCGGGCGTCTTCGCTGTGAGGCCAAATGCCTACCACCCCCTTCGGGTCTGTGTTCTGAATCATAGATGTGCCATCACCGTTTGTTTTTAAAAGGCCAAACAGATGATGCACAGATTACAAAAGGCCATGTGTTTACCTACCCCAGACAAGTGACATTTCAACACAGATGTGCCAATTTCCCAAAAGTCCCACATTTTCCCAAGAGAAAGTGCCACATAGAACTCCTAAATACTTACGTGCAGTTTTTTTCCATAATAAGGAAAATATTTTAAGTCTATAATTCCATTATTAGGATAAGTTGATATAGATGCCACATTTTCATCCTAAAGGTGAAAGCAAAAGAAACTCTTCTTAGGTCATGAAAAATAATTTGTAAAGCTGTTTTTCTAGTTAAAGCAGTCTCGAGGCGTGAACAGTGTGGGGACACTACACTGCTGCTCCGCCTGTAACACTGCCAAGTCTGTCTCTGAGAGGAGCTGTGTTCGTCTTGACTGTAAATCTTCGTAATTAAACTCACTGATGCAAACCATCCTGACCCTTCTTTCATTGCCTACTATATCCTTCCCAAGAGTCCCTTCTAATCTGCAGCACGTCCTGTGCATGTTGTCTGTAAAATCTTATCTGCCTTCCAGCCACCACAGGCAGCTTGTTTGCTACTGACAGCAGGAACGCACCAGTAGGTTTGGAACTGCTATTTTGCTAAAATAATAAAAATACTGTGTTTCCAGGTGGGCAAGTATGGCCACCACTAGCTGCCAATCCAGAAAGCAGCCCTCAGGCCTGGCAGTCAGCAGGGTGGAAGATTCCATGTGATTAATGACCACAGGAACTGTAGCCCGAAGGGAACCCATAATGAAACTGACAGGAACTATTAGCAGGAAAGGTAGGGTGCTCCAAGCAAAACCCTTCTTAATCAATTTAAAGACTATATTTTCCATGAGTAAATTTACAAGCACATGTAAACTAGTAGTAGTCTTCTGGAATTCTACATATTTTTAAAAAACCATGACAAATACAGAAATCTAACCACTGTCTACAATTCAGTTCAGTCACGTTTAGTGCTCTTCCTAGCAGATAAGCAATTGATGAAAACCTCGTGGATCACATTCAAACAAGTCCCGCAGAAGCTACGACTGTAACCTGAACACACACCATGTGTGTCAGAAACAGACCAGAGACAAGAAGCAGGAGCAGATTTACTAAGCGCAGGTTAAAATAAGACATTTGTAAATGCTTGAATGTTAGATTTGAACACCTTTAACTTTGAAGACACACAGACGACAGCACAGCAAAGCCAAGAACCTACTCAGGAGAAGCCCTACCGTTGACGCTTTCACGTGCTCACTAGGAAGCGGACAGCACCAAGCAGGGTGACATGCTGCAACTGCCCGGACCCGGACAGAGTGGACAGAGCAGGGGAAGCCACTTTTCACTTACTATTCAGTACCGCTCTATATTTCTACCCCCTAATTAAAAATAGAAAGGTTTAAAATTGAAACAGCATTTTATACTGGAAAAGATATAGTTGCTTCGATGAGTGCCCTATTCCATTAACTGCTTTTGTTGAACCTATGTATGAGCTTCACAGAAACATGGAGCTATTCCCCCAAATAACAAAGTCTTCTTTGAGTTTCAGTTCATTGAGCACTTACTCCCGGGAATGCGCTCCTGCCGGCCACCTCAACCTTCCTGCCTCATTTGGGTCCAGCCACCCTGAGTGGGATCCACCAGAGGAGGAGCCGTGTGCCCTGATCACTGGCTGACAGAGTCCTAGCTGTTCTCTTGGTTTGTGCCTAGCCCATCATCAAGAAGTCTGCTTCTTTTATTTATTTATTTACGTTTAAATTTTATTTACTTGAAAGGCAGAGACAGAAACAGACTGACAGAGAGCTCCCAATCTGTTAACCAAATGTCCACAATGGCCAAAACTGCCTGGGCCAAAGCTTGGAGCCGGGAACCCAACCCAGGTCTCCCACGTGTGTGGCAGGAACTCAAGTACGTGTGCCTTCCGGGGGGCACATTCATAGGAAGCTGGAGTCAGAAACCAGAACCGGGCACCGAACCCAGGCACTCTGATAGGGTATGTGTATACCTTCACAGCAGACCAGTCACCTTACAATGGGCTTCCCTCTCAACTTTTATTTTATACCTTTTGTGAAAATGAACACTGAATACTGGATATGTGAATCATGATGAGACAGTTTAGGATGAAGCATATGCCAGGAGATGCCATTTCTATGTAAACAGCAATGTACTGGAAACTACAGGCATCTAGGACTCTATTAATGGTTACTAAGTTCTGCTGAAAACACTTCATTTCTTGCATACATAATGCACTTAAAACCTAACTACAAGATGTTCTAAGTTGTGACTATTCCTGGGCACTATTATTTTTCTTCTGCATTCTTTTAAATTTTCTTAAATGAAACGTGTCCCATTTTTGTACAAAAATAGAATACCTAAAATTAATGACATAAATATATTTTCCAGTATAAATTTAAAAAACATGTAGTATCACCAATTTTTCTATGTTTTCAGGACTTTACTTACTTGTATAAAGCTATTAAAGCAGATTAGACAGGGGCCAGTATTGTGGTATTATTGGTAAAGCCACTGCCTGTGGTGCCAACATCCTCTCTAGGCACTGGTTTGAGTCCCAGCTGCTCCACTTTTGATCCCACTTCCTGCTAATGTGCCTGAGAAAACAGCAGAAGATGGCCCAAGTCCTTGGGCCCCTGCACTCACGTGGGCAACCTGGAAGAAACTCCTGGCTTCAGACAGGTCTAACTCTGGCCATTGCAGCCATTTGGAGAGCAAACCAGTGGATGGAAGGTTCTCTCCCCCTACCCCCTCTCTCTGTAACTCTGCTTTTTGAATAAATAACCTTTTTTTTTTTTTAAAAAAAAAAGCAGATTAGACTTACACATATAGGACAGAACACACATGTGATAAAGATAAATGTGTCAACTAAGGAATTTAAAGACCATTTGACATAGACAATAGTCTAATAAAAGACAGCAGCGATAACACCCACTAAATGCTTCCATCTGTTCTACATGGCCATGACTCTAAAATCTATAGGTTCTACCTGGCTACTCCTTTCTGATTCACCTAGGAGTAAAAATGTAACATTTTTATAACTAAATCTTCAAATTTTGTGTTTTTCAAAAAAATCCAAAACTAAAGAAATAAAACAAAAGCTCCATATATTTTGATTACTGTATGTACTGTACACACATTTCTTCAAAGCACAAGGGACAGCAAACTAAAATCCAAACTATTAGATCTAGATTTTTCATTGATATTTCCCCCAAATATTCTAGAAGTAAGAAATCCATAACAAATCCCAAGGAGAAAAATGTATTTAGAACCTTAAGGGAAAGTGGTATGGAGTTGTTTAATACTGGTCAAAGGCTCACAAAACTGAAGCCTTAGAAAAAGAATTTAAAGCTTTTGCCTTTCTGGCCCAAGTGTGCATCTATTCTCCTTTCTGATGGCTTTGGCTTCCCAGCCCCAGCATCCCAAGCCTAGCTATGCAGCCAGCCTCACCTGCAAAGGGAAAAGTGCCTTGTGCACAGGTACACTGTCATGATACTAGCCTCAGTCCTCGGGAGCAATTCCTACCAGGAAGATCTGCGACAAAGTCCTGAGGATCATGAAGTATTATACGCGCTGCTTCTGCCTCTCCTTACGGCCACAATCTCGCTTTGTCTGAACAGCTCTCTAGACTTTTAGGAGAATTTGTCCATCTGCTTAACTTTAGGGGTGGTTTTATGTAATATTCTGGCTTTACAGAAATCTGCCACTGTACTGACTGGCACAAGGAAGTAAAGTGAATTGTGCATGGCACACAGTTCAACACAGAGAAACCACGAGCTTCCTGGCTTTTAACTCTAAGTAGTGAATAAGTACCCTTAAAAAATTAGTAAGGATACTCTGTAAGCAGGACTTCTCAAAGTGTGGGTCCAACAGCATCAGCATCACCGGGAAACTTTTGGGAATGGAACCCAGAAGGCCCAAGTCATTCTGATACATGCTCAAGTCTAAGAACCACTGAGCAGGAAGTTTTCCCAAATAAAAAACTCATTTGTGGTTAAAAGAATCACACACCCCTGCCCCCACCAATGCAATCTTAATAAGTGTTTCAACGCAACATTTTAGGTAATGCACTTCTGCCATACAACTGGAGTTAATTTAATACAATGATAAGTTAAGAATGTCTCCTCAGAACTCTTACCCATATTTTACATATTTGTCTTAGTTGCATTTGCAGCATGGAGAGAAAACAAAAGAAGTTATGAGATGAAAACTGCACAGCACTTAGGAAAAAAGAATAAAGTAGGCCTTGACAGGGGAGAAAAATAATGCTTCTTCCTTAAGGAAAAAGTACCATATTTCACTAATCTCAGATGGCATTGATGGTTAACCTCAATATCATCTGTATGTACTGTTAAGGAAAAAAATCGTATTTCAGTAATAACATACCTGCAATTATAAGGCGAAATTCCAGTTTCAGTGTTACTGAGGTGGGGGCGGGAAATGAATCTTAAGAACTGATGAAATATGGTAGATGAGGATGTAAAGGCAATGTGTGTGAATCAAACACAAAGGGAAGACATCTTTTGGATTATCATCACAAAAGAGATGGGGCTACTTCCAAGAAATTTAGTGGGATTTTTATTCTTAAGCATGGCACTGGTGAGGATGTTAGAAATGTGACAGAGAAGAAAAAAAGATAATCTCATTAGATTTTTTAAGAAATATGAAAGTTTCAACAAAGTTGAGTTTCTTGGTGTTTTTGTTTTTGTTTTTAAATACTAACCTTTGGAATACATTCTATCCTTGGTGTTCCTTCAGGCTTTAATCCAATTATCTAAGATTAAAAATAAGAGTGATTAATTTAAATGTCACACAGGCAATGGGGCCTCGTCCGCTGCTGCTGGGGACCAGGGTGCAGGCGTGGAGATCCACACTAACTCTGTTACTCTGCCTCTTATTCTCACTTTTTAGGGCATTAAAATGAACTTTTCAATATGATTATCTTATTAATTACCTATCTTATTACCATACTGGAACAGTTTAGAAAATAATTCAATTGCTAAAGAACTAACAAAGACCCTTAAATCAATTTACATTAACAAAACATTTAAAGGAAATAAGAATGGCAAAGGCATAATAAACCGTTCTTTATGAAATATATTAGGTCGCAGTCCCCACCGTGAGGCTCCCACACAGCCTCACCACACTTCACTGCTGTGCTGGGAAGAACTGCATTTTAAGACTTCGCACAGCACTGATGGGCTCCATGTGCAGTTGTTATAACTCTATATGAATGGATATTTACCCAACTATTTCAGGAGTGAGGAACCTTTCTTCTACCAAAGACTACATGGATATTTATAACATCATTCACAGGCCACACTAAATTATCAACTTAAAAATTAGCCTGCTGTAGGTTTACTGAATTTTGAGTCCTGTCTGCAGTTGCCTTGGCGGGGCAGACCAAATGACTTCGTGGGCCACACACGGCTCAGGGGCAGGATATTCCCCACCCCTAATCTTTTCTATGAAAGGATGTTTTTGGCCATTCTGAATTCATAATGCAGTTTACATGTGAATGTTTATAAGATGTAAATACTCCTTACAAAAACAAGTATTGTTTATAGCTTAAATAATAACATCAATGGCAATAACTAGCCTCTTCCATGCATTTGGGACTCTACTGGGGTTAAACCCCCTGTTAGGCTAGACACACACACCTCATAACTGACCCCATGTGGCTAATACTGTCTAGCCCAACACAGTCACATCCCAACAGCAGGTCTGGTCTCTGACCCCAGTGATTAAAAAGAACTATCCTGAGAAAGAAGTGTCACAAGGTTTAGTCCTATGAGGCAAGCAGTATACCTCTTAGGTTTACACTGGGAATAGATTTTCAAGAATCTATACGTTGTGGATACTTCTAACAGGTTGGGATTGCCAAAGGCATCACAGTTAAACAATTCCATCTTACAAACTAGATCATATAGTTTCACATTACTTTTGGTTTACTTTGTTAAGCTCAATTCTTAATTGTTTAAAAAAATCTTGTTGAAACATCCCACTAATCATCTGCTGAGCTCCTACCCTGTATCAATGTTTCAGAAGATCTCAGGCTGCTTTGGGATAACCCGGAGACTGTCATTGTCCTCAGCCTTCCGAGAAGATGGGAGGAGAGGCTGGAGCGGTGTCAGCCTGGACAATTCAGGCAGCTGATTCTCTCTACAGGAAAAACTCCTTAATTAGCAGCGCCAACTTCAGAAGATCCAAATATTATTTTTATTAGGGATAGTAGCAATCTGCTTATCAATGGTGACCTTATGGAAAAAACTGTGCATGGATTTGAATATCTGGTACCAAAATAAACATATCTTAATTATTTTTCCATGAGCTTTTTGAAGCCCTCTCTGACATCAACTCATGATCTTGAGAGATCTACATCAGTTTAAGATGCCGCCCTACCTAAATGACCAGGAAAGACCTCACTCTTGAAGAGACAGCCTGCAGACCTTGAAAGGAAAACTGTATCATGATGTAACTCCACATTGCCACACTTGGAGAGCAGCAAGTCCCAGGTGTTGGGGTCCCTTCATCACAAGAAAAATATCTTTCTTTGCACAGCAACCCTATTCCATCATTACTGTCATGTGGAACACATGAGATCATGCTTTGCTGAGAGCCATACAACTCAAGCCTCCTGAAAAACAGCAAAATGCTGCCAATTCGGCTGCAACAGCAACATCCCACTGAGCTTCTTAGAAGGTGATTTTATTTATATTGCCATTACTTAATTACATATACATTTACTATAAAGCTATGCTTTGCTAACATTCAGGAAAAATTAAGTAAGTCAAAACTTTATGGAGTCATCATGGAATTTTCAACGCTTTTACAACACAGGCTTCAAAGACAAGCACTGCACCTTAACAAAATCATGCTTTAAGTACGACAACCGGAATACTTGCCCCTGAAAGCATCAACCTATGATGAAATGTACATAGCTATATTCAAAAGGGAAAAACTGAAGCTACTTTAACTCCCTGATCTACGATTAATCTAGGAACCAATCCTGTTTGTTCAATTAACTTTTCTCCAAAGATCAATAAACATCACTGCTAGCCTTTTAAGCATGCTACCCCCAATGAAATAACACTTAATAAGGCAATAACCAAAATGACCTAAAAACAGTCGCCAGCTTCTTAACAGAGGATATTAGAAAAAGGCGGCAGCAGAGGTGAAAGATGTACGTACTCTGTTCATTTTCACAAGAACACAAGGGCTTCCTTGGGAATAGCCAAAATCAGGATCACTCATACCACTGCATGCTTGAAGTAAGAAAACAGGAAACTGACACGCAACATAAACTGGACCCTTCTGTTCAGAAAGTACTCCATCAGGACAGACTGTGAGATTCTTCTGTTCTTCTAAAGTGTATGCTAAAAAGGAAACACATATGTGTACAAGGTCAGCCAAAAAAGATAGGAAACACAACCAGGAATATAGATCATCCTTTGGACAATGTTCTTCAAAGATAAACCAGCAATGCTAATTACCAGACAAGTTCAGGGAAAGAGTGTTAAATTTGTCCCTTTAACTTTTTACAGTTATCTAGTATTCTAGTTTACTGCATTTCAACAACCACATAAACTGGATTATAAATCAATCTCTTGTCACCAGCCTTGGCTACAGTATTATCTGAATGCCTTCTATGTGACTGACCCAAGAGATACAATGGTAAGCACATACAAAGGTGTTGCTGCTGCCCAAGGAACAGAGAGGCTAGTGGGAAAGTAAGCAGAAAAGCACAACTGTGGGGATATGACGACGGAGGGTGCTGGGACAGCCTATACTAAGGGGAGTGTGACCGAGCTGAGGCTGTAGCTGGGTATGTATACATTAAGGAGAGTCGGAGGAAGCATTAGATGGAGGCAGTAGCCAGATGACAGAGTCTTAGAGGCTGTCAGCGAACTCTGAGACTTGTAGAGGGCTCTTCTGCCAAAGAGCAATGGAAATCCACTAAAATGCTTTAAGACAGGGGAAGTGGCAAACACGGTGTGAAAATACGGTATGAAATATTTGTTATGTCTGACACAACATTATTATTTAATAATAAAATATTATGTTACGTCTATAATGTGGAGTGTGGGGTAGAGTCCAGAAGGCCAAGTGAGATGATCTGGAAAATCAGTGGGGGAGATTGTTAAAGCAGCCCAGATGAGAGATGATGCTGGCTTCGAGAATGAAGTTTTTAGTAGAGATGTAGGTAACTAGATAGATTCAAAAGTGGTGAAGGAGAGCAGGCAAAAACGGTAAGGAGGATGCAGTGATTAAGATGCTACTTAGGGGCCAGTGCTGTGGCTCACTTGGCTAATCCTCCGCCTGCGGTGCCAGCACCCCGGGTTCTAGTCCCGGTTGGGGCGCCAGATTCTGTCCTGGTTGCTCCTCTTTCAGTCCAGCTCTCTGCTGTGGCCCGGGAAGGCAGTGGAGGATGGCCCAAGTGGTTGGGCTCTGCACCTGCATGGGAAACCAGGAGGAAGCACCTGGCTCCTGGCTTCAGATCGGCGCAGCATGCCGGCCGTGGCGGCCATTTGGGAGAGACCCAGACTGAGTTCTGGGTTTCTAACTTTGGCTTCACATAGTCCTGACTGTTACAGGCATTTGGAAAGTGAACCAAAAGAGACAGATGATCTCTTGACTGTCCCTCTGCCTTTCAAACAAAATGAAAATAAATTAAAAAAAAATTTTTTTAAAGTGGCAAAGAGGTAAAGTGGTTAGAACATAAAAATGAGGACTAAAAGGAGAAACATATAATACAGGATTTGTTTTTGTACCTAGTACAGCATTAGACAGAGGTGGCAAACAATGAACAAGCCTGTTGTGGCCTCTTCCCTCAAAAACCTTAATCTAGTGAGATATATTCACTAATAATTAAAATATGATTGGGGCCAGCTCTCTGTTAATGCACCTGGGGAAACAGTAGAAGATAGCTCAAGTTTCTGGGCCCCTTCCACCTATATGGGAAATCTGGAAGAAGCTCCTGGCTCCCAGCTTCAGCCCAGACCAGCACCAGCCACTGCAGCCATTTGGGGAGTATATTAGCAGATGGAAGATCTCTGTCTCTCTAATTCTGCCTTTCAAGTATATAACTAAGTCTTAAAAAAATATATGATGGAACAGGCGTTTGGTGTAGCAGCTGTGATGCCACCTGGGACTCCTGCATCCCATACGGGAGTGCTTCAGTTTTCTATCTTCCTGCTAATGTGTACCCTGGAAGGCAACAGTAATAGTTCAAGTACTTGGATCCTTGCCAACCATGTGGAAGACCTGGCTTCAGTTTGGCCCAACCCTGGCTATTGTGGGCATTTGGAGAATGAACCAGTAGATGGAGATTTCTGTCAAATAGATAAAATAAAGATAAAGTAAATAAACAGATAAAATAAATATTAAAGAAAGAAACAGTGTAATACTATCTCAATAAGAAGTATTGGTGTCTAGGTATAATTGGTACCAACAAAAGGGCTACCTAAAATGAATCCAACCAGAACTTGAAATCAAATGCCTTTAAAAGGAAATGTAGATATTTACACTGGAAAAAAGACAGTCATTATCAAGTTATCAAAATCTAGGTTATCATGGGAGCTATGTATTCATCTAAAAGCAAAGAATAATTCAGGCATTCTGGAGGGTAGGGCTGAACCTTTACAACAAAACTCATCATTTCTTTTTTTCTAAGTATTCAAATCCTTCACCAAATTTCCTAAGGGCTTCTACTGCATATGACCAGTTGGTGTAGCTTAGTTCACCAGCAGCCATGTTTGTATTCTGCTACTTCCACTTCCATGCAGAACGGCTCTGGGTGCAAGGAGTGGGATGACAAATGGTCAGATTATGAATATTCCCTGTAGGAAGCATGATGGGAACAATCCCAGAGTAACCAAAGAATCCCACGCTTCAAAGAAAAGCCTAAAATAACAACATAATCAGAAAAAAAAGACCCTAAAGGAAAGAGATGGATCTAGTTTCCTGTTAATGTACCTGGGAGGCAGCAGATGTTGGACCAAGTGCTTGGGTTCCTGTCACTTATGTGGGACACTCTGATGAAGCTCCTGGCTGCTGGTTTCAGCCTGACCCAGTCCAGCTGTTGCACACATTTGGGGAATGAACCAGATAGGGAAGATCTCTATCTTTCCCGCTCACTCTCTTACTCTGCCTTTCAAATAAATAAATCTTTATTTTTTTTATTTTTTTATTTTTAATTTATTTTTTATTTTTTATTTTTTGACAGGCAGAGTGGATAGTGAGAGAGAGAGACAGAGAGAAAGGTCTTCCTTTTTGCCGTTGGTTCACCCTAAAATGGCCGCTGCGGCCAGCGCACTGCGGCTGGCGCATCGCGCTGATCCGAAGCCAGGAGCCAGGTACTTCTCCTGGTCTCCCATGCGGGTGCAGGGCCCAAGCTCTTGGGCCATCCTCCACTGCCTTCCCGGGCCATAGCAGAGAGCTGGCCTGGAAGAGGGGCAACCGGGATAGAATCTGGCGCCCCATCCGGGACCAGAACCCGGTGTGCCGGCACCACATGGCAGAGGATTAGCCTGTTGAGCCACGGCGCCGGCCTCAAATAAATAAATCTTTAAAACAAAACAAAAAAACTAAAAGAAAAAATGAGTTCAAAGTTAAAAGTAAATCTCCCCCAAAGTTTAATAAAGCAAAAAACAGAAAAACAAGAGGTCTAACACACAACTGAAACAATAGCTCTAAACAGAGGACCAGAAAATTCGATCAAAGAAATGATCAAAGTAGGAATTCCCCTAATCTGAAGGACCTCAGCCTCATCCCAAAAAGACTCGAGTCCCAACAAAACAGTATTTTAGACACTGAAATCCAGACAGAAATTTTAGAACCCTCACGAGATACAGAAAGCTGAAAAACAAAAAACTTCGAAGAAAAAAAAAAACTCAAAGGAATTAAAATTCTATGCAAAATTAAATTATCAAGTATAAAGGCAGAATTTAAGCTGTTCTCAGAAATGGAAAGACTCAAGATCTACATTTCATGTCTCTTTTCTTAAAAAGTTGCTTCAGAATTTACCCCCTCAAAACTAGTGAGTTGTTAAGACAAAAGAAGGCAGGGGCCAAGAAGCAGTGGCTCCAACTACAGAAAGCAATGAGATATCCCTAAAGGAAAAGCTGGGAGCACAAGGTCACACAGTCATCACCACAGAGACAGGAACAGGGAAGTCTCTAGAAGGGAGTCTTCCAGAAAAGAGCCTCAAGAGAATACCTCAAATGACAGTTTACAAATAAGGGAGTTAGAAGAGAGTGTCAACAGATGACAGGGTAAGGTACAAACACCAGGCAGAACAAGGCTACCAAGAACGAAAATAAAAACTGAAATCAGCTACAACTGAATTGAGACGGGAGAAGGCCTGAGGCATGTGAGCAAAGTAAAGACAATGTATAAAACTGATCCATCAATAATTAAAAGTGATAAATAAGAAATCACTAAGTGATAAATCAATACATAAAAATGGTAATTCATGAACCAGCAGATAAAGTATAATATTCAGAGACAGAAGAAAATTCCGTAAGAGAAAACCCTCAAAAGCATGAGGTCATTCACTACTGACAATGTCCCCGGAACCAGACCACGTTCCTCAGCTGCACTGCTCCCTGCCATCATCACCACTCACGTGGGTCCCTGGCTCCCCACCGGCTTTCCTACTTGCCTCCTTGGAGTCTAGTTTTGAAAAGCAGCCAGGATAACTAAAAATTTGAGTTACAACATGTTGTCTGTTCAAAATCCTCCACCTTGGTCAGTGGAAAAGGCAGAGAACTTAGCCGTGGCCTCTGAGGAGCGACACAATCGGGTCTAGTTCTCGCTCTGCCTCAGCCACCTGCAGCTCTCCCCCAGCTCATACCATCCAACCGCTCTGGCTTCCTTGATGGACACTGAACATAGCAGCCTAGCAGCCCCACACCTCCTCCTTCCTGAGATGCACATTTCCCCGGCTAGGTCCCTTTACACCTTCAGATTCTTCTCAAGGGTTTTCTTTGAGGCCTTGCAGATATCCTGTTGAAAACGGCAATGCTCCCCAACTCGCCTTTATCTCTGTTTTAACTTCCTGCACAGCATGTATTATCATCTAATACATCACTAGACAATAAGCTCCATGAAGATAGGATTGCTCTTTTATTCCCTGCTGGAATCTAGATGAGTGCTTGCCACAGAACAGCCCTCAACAAAAAGTTTGCCAAGTAAATCATTGACTGCAGCTAGACAGGAGTGTATCAGGGAACTACTGTTTTCTTTTGGTTTTTAAAAGATTTTATTTATTTGAGAGACTGAGTTACAGAAAAGGAGAGGGAGAGACAGAGAGAAAGGTCTTCCATCCTCTGGTTCACTTCCCAAATGGCCGCAACAGCCAGAGCTGCACCAATCCGAAGCCAGGAGCTTCTTCCCGCCTCCCACGTGGGTGCAGGGGCCCCAGGACTTCAACCATCTTCTACTGCCTTCCCAGGCCATAGCAGAGAGCTGGATTGGAAGAGGAGCAGCTGGGGCTAGAATTGGCACCCATATGGGATGGCAGCGCCACAAGTGGAAGATTTACCTACTGTGCCACAGCACTGGCCCCAGAACTACTGTTTTTATCACAGACTTTTCTTTACTATGATTTATTTTTTATTTATTTGAAGGGCAGGGCTACAGAGAGAGGAGAGAGGGGCCGGCGCTGTGGTGTAGCAGGTAAAGCCACTCCTGGCTCCAGGCTTTGGATAGGTGCAGCTCCGGCTGTTGCGGCCAACTGGGGAGTGAACCAGCAGATGAAGGACCTCTCTCTCTCTGCCCCTCTTTCTCTCTCTGTGTAACTGTGACTTTCAAGTAAAATAAATTAAAATAAAATAAAAACAGAGAGAGGAAAGAGAGATATCTTTCATCTGCTGGTTCACTCCCCAAATGGCCTCAATGGCCTGGGCTGGGCCAGGCTAAAGCCAGGAGCCTGAAGCTGCTTCTTCTGTGTGGGTGTAGGAGTACAAGCACTTGGGTCCACTGCTTTCCCAAGCACATCAGCAGGAAGCTGGATGGGAAGAGCAGCAGCCAGTTCTCAAACTAGTGCAGATTTGGGAAGCCAGGCGGCACAGGCAGAAGCTTAACCTGCTTTGCCACAACGTCAGCCCAAGGTTGTTGTTGTTGTTTTTTTTCCTTTTAAGATTATTGATTTAAGGCCGGAGCTGCGGCTCACTTAGCTAATCCTCCACCTGTGGCACCGGCACCCTGGGTTCTAGTCCCGGTTGCTCCTTTTCCAATCCAGCTCTCTGCTGTGGCCCAGGAAGGCAGTGGAGGATGGTCCAAGTGCTTGGGCCCTGCACCTGCATGGGAGACCAGTAGGAAGCACCTGGCTCCTGGCTCGGATTGGCACAGCGCACCAGCCATGGCGGCCATTTGGGGGGGTGAACCAACGGAAGGAAGACCTTTGTCTCTCTCTCTCACTAACTCTGTCAAAAAAAAAATTAAAATAAAATAAAAAAGATTATTGATTTATTTGAAAGGCAGAGTTACAGAGAAAGAGGACAGAGAGAAACTTCAATCCACTGGTTACTCCCCACATGGCCACAATAGGCAGGGTTGAGCCAAGAGCTTCATCGGGTCTCCCATGTTGGTGAAGGGGCCCAAGAACTCGGGCCATCTTCTGCTACTTTCCCAGGCACATTAGCAGGGAGCTGGATTGGAAATAAAGCATTTGGAATGGAAACCAGCACCCATATGGGATGCTGGTGTCTCAAGCAGCAACTTAACCCACTATGCCACAACACCAGCCCCACTGTTGACTTTTTAAAGGATTTATTCATTTATTTGAAACGCAGAGTTACAGAGAGGCAGAGGCAGAGACACTGAAGTCTTCCATCTGCTGGTTCACTCCCCAAATGGCCACAACAGCTGAAGCTGTGCCGATCTGAAGCCAGGAGCTTCTTCCGGGTCCCCCACGTGGATCCAGGGGCCAAGGACTCGGGCCATCTTCTACTGCTTTCCCAGGCCACAAGCAAGAGAGGGACTCAGGAGGATAGCTAAGAGATCATGTTGCATCAAAAATAGTTTTTGGCTTAAGATAGGAAGGGATTAAAGACTTTTTCAAGTTGATAGAAGACTCCAGTGGAGGGAGAGTCTAGGTACACAGGAGGAGGAATGAACATCATAATTATTATTTTTTTTTTGACAGGCAGAGTTAGACAGTGAGAGAGAGAGAGACAGAGAGAAACGTCTTCCTTTCCGTTGGTTCACCCCCCAAATAGCCACTACGGCAGGTGCGCTGCGGCTGGCACTCTTCCCTGATCCGAAGCCAGGAGCCAGGTGCTTCCTCCTGGTCTCCCATGTGGCTGCAGGGCCCAAGCACTTGGGCCATCCTCCACTGCCTTCCCGGGCCACAGCAGAGAGCTGGACTGGAAGAGGAGCAACCGGGACAGAATCCGGCGCCCCAACCAGGACTAGAACCCGGGGTACCAGTGCTGCAGGCAGAGGATTAGCCTTGTGAGCTGCGGCACTGGCCAGCATAATGGTTTTGAGAAGGTGAGAGGGTATGGCAGGCAAAGCAGGAGCTGTACAGGCAGCCTTGGGTGACAGAAAGGGCGGTGTCCCCTCGGGGCAGGAGGAACATAACACATCAAATTCATTTGACTGCAGATTTGTTTTGCTGCTAACTGGCAATCTGGACAAAGCCCTGAGAACTTCTATTATCAGTAGAAGCAAGAAATAAAGAGAATTCCAAGAATCATTTGGTTTAATCCAAGAGTAGAGGTTCTATCACAAAGGACTAAAAACAAATAAACTGAACAGAAAGGATTTTCAGATTACTGACAAAAGCAAAACTAAAATGAAAAACTATGGAGTTATAAGCTAGATAAGGGGGTGTTGTGGAACAGCAGGTTAAGGTGCTACTTGGGATGCCTGTATCAGAGTGTGTGGGATTGAGTCTTGCCTCCACTTCCAATCCAGCTTCCTGCTAATGCTCACCCTGAGAGACAGCAGATGATGTCTCAAGTACTTGGGTCCAGGCCACCCATGTGGGAGACCCAACGGAGTTCCTGGCTCCTGGCTTTGGCCTGACCTAGCCTTAGCTCTTGCAGGCCTTTGGGGAATGAACAAGCCCCCACCCCAGCACCTCTCTCTGTTACTCTGCCTTTCAAATAAATAAAAATAAGTAAACAAATAAGCAAGATAAGGAGGAGGTTGGGGTGGGGGGGGATTGAGATAAATTAAAAGAATCAGTAAATTGGAAGTGTCATCAAGGCAGAATAATATCGGAGGAAAATTAAGTGAGCAAACTAGAGGGACCCAAGGTTGTGTCAGGAAAGCCTTCATCAATGATTTCAGCAATGGAGCCCTATTTCTTTCTGGGAGGAACTGCAGCTGTGTGTGGCTATGAGGAGGTGAGCAAGAAGCAATAGGCCAGGGCATGTGACGACTACTCACGTGAGTGTTAGTGTCATTCCCATGACTGAGCAGACCAAGCAAAAGAGGAGAAAAGAATGGGCAAGGATGTCTATTAAAGAACATTGTAAACTGGTAACTGAAAAACTCACAACTCATACATTTCAAGTAAGACATGAACATGTATTTTTAAAATGATAAACATTCTGCTTCCCACGTAAGTACTACATTGGATGCCAAACATCCAAATACTCACAGGCATTATTTTTATACAATACAGATTTTCTCTATTAATCAAATTTTTATTTCTAATGAAGACATAAATATTGTGTCCAAGAAACTTAGTGTACTTATTACAGAACAGAAAAATCAAATCAACTTATCCTTTAGGCTCAGGCCCAGATATTTCTAAGTCAGACTAATTATAAAATCTACACGCACATCCTCTCAGTTGTCTGTGTTCAACAGGAGGGGATAAAAAAGGCACAACAGATTCTAAGAATTACATTTTAAAAAGTAATCATAATTTGGTATTAGTTCACATAATAACTAAAATCATTTACCTAAGAAAATATACTTACGCTTTAGGAACTTCCTAAGGTCTTCAATATACCCTCTATAAGAGCTTCGATCAGACGCACTGAATGTATATTCCAATGCACTCAATGGTTTTGGGAAAACCATAAGTCCTAAGAGATAAGATAAGGGACAAAGAGGAAATTAACTATATCCAATTCCCCTTTCTCCTACTCCATATTCTTATTTCTAAAAGAGCAGGTATCAGTAAATTACATGGAAAATTATGTTCCCAGGAATACTGAAACTATCAATAACTGCCCACTTCTATTCTGTTATGAAGAGATCAAAAATTACAGAGAATAAAAATCTTCACTCATTTCAGACATGATCCGTCAGAAGCCTCCTGAAGCTGATTACCCACAGTGGAGCGCAGTCTCTGTTCTGCACTTTTAGAAGATGCCATTTTACTCTGTACTTTCCAGATTCGTTTTTCCCTTGTCAAATAATATTTCTAAGTTTTGTCAGCTTTTAAAAATTTTTGAGACACATATATTATTTACTTATTTATTAGAGAGAGAGAGAGAGAGAGAGAGAGAGAGAGAGAGAATGTGTTCCCATCAGCTGGTTCACTTGGCAAATGCCTTCAATGGCCCCTGGCTGAGGTCAAAGCCAGGAGCCAGAAAGGCAACGCAGCCACGTGGGTGGAGAGACTCAATCACTGAAGCCATCACTCCTGCTGCCCAGGGTGTGCAGCAGCAGAAGGGTGGAGTCAGGAGCCAGAAGTGGCCAACGCTGGGGCACAGCAAGTGAAGCCTCTGCTTCCAACACTGGCATCTCATGTCAGAGTGCTGGTTCAGGTCCCATCTACTCCACGCCCAATCCAGCTCCATGCTAATGCATCTGGGAAAGCAGTGGATGACAGCCCTGAACTCACGTGGGAAAACCCAGATGGAGTTCTAGGCTCCTGGCTTTAGCTTGGCCCTGCTCTAACACTGCGGCCATTTAATGAGTGAACCAGTGGATGTGCAATTCTCTCTCTCCCTCTCTTCCCTTCTCTCTGTCACTCTGCCTTTCAAATAAACAAATCTTTTTCTTTTAGATTTATTTACTTGAAATACAGAGTGACAGAGAGAGGCAGAGACAGAGACAGAGAGAGAGAGAGAGAGAGAGAGAGAGAGAATCTTCCATCCCCTGGTTCACTCCCCAAATGGCTGCCACAGCTGGAGCTGGGCCAATCCGAAGCCAGGAGCCAGAAGCTTCTTCCAGGTCTCCTGTGTGGGTGCAGGGGCCCAAGGACATGGACCATCCTCCGTTGCTTTCCCAGGCTCATTAGCAGAGAGCTGGATTGGAAGTGAAGCAGCTGAGACTTGAACCAGTGCCCACAGGGGATGCTAGCACTGCAGGGCAGAATTTAACCTGCTAGGCCACAGCACGGCTCCATAAAATAAATCTTTTTTTTTTGACAGGCAGAGTGGATAGTGAGAGAGACAGAGAGAAAGGTCTTCCTTTTTGCCGTTGGTTCACCCTCCAATGGCCGCTGTGGCCAGCGCATCTCGCTGATCCGAAGCCAGGAGCCAGATGCTTCTCCTGGTCTCCCATGCAGGTGCAGGGCCCAAGCACTTGGGCCATCCTCCACTGCCTTCCCGGGCCATAGCAGAGAGCTGGCCTGGAAGAGGGGCAACCGGGATAGAATCCGGCGCCCCAACCAGGACTAGAACCCGGTGTGCCAGCGCCGCAAGGCGGAGGATTAGCCTGTTAAGCCATGGCGCCGGCCCATAAAATAAATCTTAAACAAAAAAATTTTAAAAAGGAAGCAGATGTGGTAAGGGATGCAAACATCCCAACTGCTAGGCCAAATGCCTGTCCCCAGAAAATTTTTAGCAAATCAAAGTCAAAGCACTTTTATCGTTCAAATACAACTCTATGGAAACATTCATAAATACAGTTTACCTTTTTCAGTGAAACAGGCTTACACATTTTAAACTCTAGGTAAATACTCTTCTTTCAATAAAACCATTTCTTTGCAATTAAAATATGAATAATTAATTTGGAGTGCAACTTCCAACATTTAATCCCACACCAGGAATTGACACCCATGTATAAAGAGCAAGTTAATCACATGCTCACTTAAAAAAAAAAAAAATCAAGCATATTTTTCTGTAAGAAAAAGCTTTTGGAGCTGGCACTGTGGCACAGCAAATTAAAGCCCCAGCTTGCAGCACTGGCATCCCATATGGGCAACAGTTCTAGTCCCGGTTGCTCCACTTCCAATCCAGCTCTCCGCATTGGCCTGAGAAAGCAGCAGAAGATAGCCCAAGTCCCTGTACCCACGTGGGAGCCCTGGAAGAAGCTCCTGGCTCCTGGCTTTGGATCAGCTCAGCTCTGGCCATTGGGGTCATTTGGGCAGTGAAGCAGAGGATAGAAGCCCTCTCTCTTTCTGGCTCTACCTCTCTCTGTAACTCTTTCAAATACATAAAATAAATCTTAAAAAAGAGGAGAGGAGAGGGGAGGAGAGGGAAGGGGAGGGAAGGAGGGGGAGGGGAGGGGAGGGGAGGGGAGGGGAGGGGAAGGGAAGGGAGGGGAGAGGAGAGGAGAAAAAGCTTTTAATTTAAGATAAGTTTTTCTTTTCTTTTCTTTTTTTTTTTTTTTTTGACAGGCAGAGTGGATAGTGAGAGAGAGAGAGACAGAGAGAAAGGTCTTCCTTTTTCCGTTGGTTCACCCTCCAATGGCCGCTATAGCCGGCACATCATGCTGATCCGAAGCCAGGAGCCAGGTGCCTCTCCTGGTCTCCCATGTGGGTGCAGGGCCCAAGCACTTGGGCCATCCTCCACTGCCTTCCCGGGCCATAGCAGAGAGCTGGCCTAGAAGAGGGGCAACCTGGACAGAATCTGGCGCCCCAACCGGGACTAGAACCTGGTGTACCGGCGCCGCAAGGCGGAGGATTAGCCTGTTAAGCCACGGTGCCGGCCAGGTAAGTTTTTCTTGTCAAGAAAGTATTTATCAATAATTCAGGTTTATAAATGGGCTTAAAAACACTCTTAAAATTTTTACCAGCAGTCTCCAAACATTCCCCACATCTAACAACTTTGTACTATATACATATGTGTGCACACATGAAACATTTTTAGGTACTGATATGCATTTGCTTATTTGTTTATTTGACAGGCAGGGAGGCAGATTAAGCCATCTGCTATCTCACTGCTCAAATGTCCACAACGGCCAATGGCGGGTAGGCTAAAGCCAGGTGCTTGAAGTTGGGAACAAGGAACACATTTCAGGTCTCCCCATGAGAGGGAGGAAAACAACTACTTGAGCCATCACTTGCTGCCTCCTAGGGTTCTCATTAGCAGGAAGCTGGAGTCAAGAGCTAGGGTCAGGGATCAAACCCAGGTACTCTGATGCAGATGAGGGCCTTTTTTTTTTTTTTTTTAAAGATTTATTTATTTACTTGAGAGGCAGAGTTACAGAAAAAGAGAGGGAGAGATAGAGAGAGAGAGGTCTTCCATCTGCTGGTTCACTTCCCAAACAGCTGGAGATGAGCTGATCCGAAGCCAGGAACCAGGAGTTTCTTGCAGGTCCCCTATGCAGGTACAGGGGCTCAAGCACTTGGGCCATCTTCTACTGCTTTCCCAGGCCACAGCAGAGAGCTGGATCAGAAGAGGAGCAGCTGTGACTCGAATTGGCACCCATATGGGATGCTGGCGCCACAGGCAGATGCTTAACCTACTACAGCATCAGCCCCGCCCTGGGGATGAGCACATCTTAACCACTATGCCAAACACCTGCCCCCAGTTGGTGAATAATTTTAAGTAATTTAGTTTATTTTTATTTTTTATTTATTTATTTATTTTTATTTTTTGACAGGCAGAGTGGATAGTGAGAGAGAGACAGAGAGAAAGGTCTTCCTTTTGCCGTTGGTTCACCCTCCACTGGCTGCCGCGGTAGCGCGCTGCGGCCAGTGCACCGCGCTGATCCGATGGCAGGAGCCAGGTGCTTATCCTGGTCTCCCATGGGGTGCAGGGCCCAAGGACTTGGGCCATCCTCCACTGCACTCCCTGGCTCAGCAGAGAGCTGGCCTGGAAGAGGGGCAACCGGGACAGGATCGGTGCCCCGACCAGGACTAGAACCCGGTGTGCCGGCGCCGCAAGGCGGAGGATTAGCCTAGTGAGCCGCGGCGCCGGCCGTAATTTAGTTTAAAGCTGTGTACTTGGGTCTGGTGCTGTAGCATAGCGGGTAAAGCCACTGTCTGCAGTGCCAGCATCTCATATGGGTGCTGGTTTCAGTCTCAGCTGCTCCTCTTCTGATCCAGCTCCCTGCTGGTGGCCTGGAAAAGCAGTGGAAGATGGCACAAGTCCTTGGGCCCCTGCATCCAGGTTGGAGACCCAGAAGAAGCTCCTGGCTCCTATCAGGACCAGTCCTAGCCATTGTGGCCATTTGGAGAGTGAATCAGAGAAGGGAAGATTTCCGTGTCTCCTTTCTCTCTGAAACTCTTGTCATTCAAATAAATAAAATAAACCATTTTGTTAAAGGTTGTGTACTTAAAAATTTTGGGTGCGTTTTACAGCTTATAATTTATCTAATAGTAAACAGTTTAATATTTCTAAAATATATCAGATTGTGTTCAACGGTAATAAAGTCACATAATTGAGATAGCAAGAAAATAATTGGGGATGGGCACTGCGGTGCAGTGTGTTAAGCTGCTGCTAGGAATGCCTGCATTCCACATCAGAGAGCTGGCTTAACTTCTGGCTACCCTGCTTCCTACCCAGCTTGCTAAGCACCCCAGCCTGTCACCCATGTGGGAGACCTGGATGGAGTTCCCGGCTTCTGCATGGCATGGTTCTGCTGTTGTGGGCATCTGAGGAATGAATTTGCAGATGGAAGAGCTCACTCTGTCTCTCCCTGTCCTTCTGCCTTTCAAATAAATCTTTTTTTAAAAGATTTTTTAAAATTTTATTTGAAAGAGTTACAGAGTCAGAGTGAGCAAGAGAGCAAGAGAGAGGAAGTATTCCATCTACTGGTTCACTCCCTAAACAGCAGCAATAGCTGCAGCTGAGCTGATCTGAGAGCTAGGAGCTTCTTCTGGTCTCCCACGTGGGTGCAGGGGCCCAAGCACTTGGGCCATCTGCCACCACTAGCCCAGGCTAAAGCAGAGAGCTGGATTGGAGGAAGAGCAACCGGGACTTGAACCGGTGCCCATATGGGATGCTGGCACTGTGCCACAACCCGTGAATAAATCTTGAGAGAGAAACAGAGACTGAGACCTCCTGCTGGGACTCCCTAGGTAGGACCTTCCCTTTGCTAGCATCTCTAGCAGCTGCTTACATCGTTTTCTGGAATTATATACACTGGACTCCTACTCGTTACTGTTCTCTAAAAACTGGCAGCACTTTGGGGACAATGATCATGAGCAACAATCAAGGCAGAGCTGGCAGGTATTTAGCTTAGTGGTTAAGCCACTGGTTGGGATGCCCATAACCCAATAATGGGAGTGCCTGAATTCAGTCCCTAGCTCTCTGCTACTGACTACAGCTTCTTGCTAAAACATCCCCTAGGAGACAGGATTATAGGTCTAAGAGACTGGGTTCCTACCACCCATGTGAGAGACCTGGATTGAGTTCCAAGCTCCTGGCTTGGGCCGCTGTGGCCATTTGAAGAGTCAACCAGAGGATGGGGGCTTTCTCTGTCTATGCCTCTCAAATATAAAAAGGGACAAGTGTTGTGGTGCAGCAGGTTAACCTGTTGCATGCAATGCTGGCATCTCACATGGGGGCACTGGTTTGAATCCTGGCTGCTCTGCTTCTGATCCAGTTCCCTACAGATGAACCTGGAAAAGCAACAGCAGATGGCCCAAGCATGTGGGATCTCTGTCACCCACATGGCTCCTGGTTTCGTTGTGGCCCAGCTCTGACCATCAGAGCCATTTGAAGAGTGAACCAGCAGATAGAAGATCTTTTTTTCTTTATTTGAAAGTTAGAGTTACAGAGAGAGGGGGAGAGACAGAGAGAGAAAGAAAGAGAGCTTCCATCTGCTGGTTCACTCCCCATATGACTGCAACAGCCAGGGTTGTACCAGTCTGAAATCAGTTCCCAGGAGCTACATCTGAGTCTTTTTATCTGTGTTCAGGGGCCCAAGAAATTGGGCCATCTTTTTTTTTTTTTTTTTTTTTTTTCCATTTGCAGATAAGAGTTAGACAGTGAGAGAGAGAGACAGAGAGAAAGGTCTTTCTTCCGTTGGTTCGCTCCCCAGATGGCCGCCATGGCTGGAGCTACGCCAATCCGAAGCCAGGAGCCAGGTGCTTCCTCCTGGTCTCCCATGCAGGTGCAGGGGCCCAAGCACTTGGGCCATCCTCCACTGCCCTCCCAGGCCTCAGCAGAGAGCTAGACTGGAAGAGGAGCAACCAGGACTACAACCTGGTGCCCATATGGGATGCCGGCACCACAGGCAGAGGATTAACCTAGTGAGCCACGGCACCGTGGGCCATCTTCTGTTGCTTTTCTGAAACCATTAGCAGGGAGCCAGATCAGAAGTGGAGCAGCCAGGAGATGAACCAGAGCTCATATGGGATGCCAGCATCGCCAGCAGCTGCTCTACCCACTACACCACAATGCCAGCCCCTGGACAGAACTTTTACATTACCCAACTCTTTATCTTCTACCTGCTGTAGCAAACAGATTTATGGTGAAGGTAAACTGTAACTCAATTTTTTGAACAAGCCACAATAACTGCAATGTAATTACCTGGACTAGGAATCTGATCACGATATTTTGGGACCTCATCATTCAGAGTCTGAAGCATAACCCACATTGTAAATGTGAAGAGTGCAGCCAGGAACCCATAAAAAACTAGGTAGAAGAGCAAGATCAAACCTGTAAAAGAAAACAAAATGTATGAAATATGGAGACACATGTGTGTATGAATGTGGGTGCGCACATACGTTCTTGGGCAGTTTCAACAACCAACCAACCATTTATTGCAAGGCTAGGATGCCAAGCTTTGCCATGCAAGCAGCCAAGTATCCTCATACTCAGAATGCATAAACTTGCCCAAGCAAGGGGTATTTCAGCAAGAAGCTTCCCCCACCCCCAATCCCAAGACCCTCCTTTCCTTTGGTACTTTCAAGTGTAAGTAGCTTCTACTGCTCATATTCTGATTCAAAGTCAGAGCCCTGAAGCCCCAGCATAGGGGCCAGCATTGTAGCAATGCATGTTAAAGCTGCTGCCTGTGATGCCTGCATCCCATATCTGAGTGCCAGATCAAGTCCTGGCTGCTCCACTTCCCATCCATCTGCCTGTTGATGAGCCTGTGAAAGCAGAAGATGGCCCAAGTAACTGGACCCCTGCCATCCATGTGGGAGACTGAGATGCAGTTCCAGGCTCCTGGCTTTGAGCTGGCCAGCACCGGCCATTGCAGCTATTTGAGGAGAGAATCAGTGGATTAAAATCTCTTTCTGTCTCTGTCTCTCTGCCTTTCAAATAAACATTATTTATTTACTTGAAAGGCGGAGTGACAGAGAGAGAGAGGGAAACACAAAGAGAGACAGATCTTCTATCCACGGGTTCACTGCCCCAATGGCCCCAGTGGCCAGGCATGAATCAGGTGGAAGCCAGCAGCCAGGAGCTTCTTATAGTTATCCCGTGTGGGCAGCAGGCGCCCAAGTGCTTGGGCCATCCTCTGTTGCTTTTCCCAGGCCACTAGTAGGGATCTGAATCAGAAGTGGAGGAGCCAAGATATGAACTAGTACCTAGATGTGATGCTGGCATTGCAGGTGGTGGCTTTACCTGCTACGCCACAATGTTGGCTCCTCAAATAATCTTAAAAAAAAAAAAAAAAAAAAAAAAAAAAATTCCGTACACAAGAGAGTGTTTCCCAAAATGAACCTGATACTCTATAAAAAGAAAAAGGATGGGGCTGGCACTGTGACGTAGCAGGTAAAGCCACTGCCTACAATGCTGGCATCCCATATGGGCGCTGGTTCAAGTCCCGGCTGCTCCACTTCCAATCCAGCTCTCTGGCATGGCCTGGGAAAGCAGTAGAAGATGGCCCAAGTCCTTGGGCCTCTGCACCCTCGTGAGAGACCTGGAAGAAGCTCCTGGCTCCCGGCTTAGGATGGGCAGAGCTCCAGCTGCTACAGTCATTTAGGGAGTGAACCAGCAGATGAAAGACCTCCATTTCTCTCTCTTTCTCTCTCCTCTCTTTTTCTCTAAACTCTGCATTTCAAATAAATAAATAAAAATAATAATAATAAAAAAAGGATGATTTCAGGTGGGACAAACTTCCCAATATTTATATTCTTTTTTTTTTTTTGACAGGCAGAGTGGATAGTGAGAGAGAGAGAGACAGAGAGAAAGGTCTTCCTTTTCCGTTGGTTCACCCTACAATGGCTGCTGCGGCCAGCGCACCGCCCTGATCCGAAGGCAGGAGTCAGGTGCTTCTCCTGGTCTCCCATGCGGGTGCAGGGCCCAAGCATTTGGGCCATCCTCCACTGCCTTCCCAGGCCACAGCAGAGTGCTGGACTGGAAGAGGAGCAACCGCGACAGAATCCGGCGCCCCGACTGGGTCTAGAACCCAGTGTGCCGATGCCACAGGCAGAAGATTAGCCTATTGAGCCGCAGCACTGGCCTATATGCTCTTTTAAGTAGCAACAGAAAAGAATTGGTATATTAAATACATACTTCACAGACAGTAATTATTTGCACAAATCTAGGTTTTAAAAAGTGAGTTGACTTAAATAATAATGAAGAAATATGCTGAGAAGGCAAAATTGTGAAGCTGGTGCTCAATAAATAGCTTAGTCAAGTGCAAGGGCTTGTGCAAAACTGAAAAGCAAACAAGACCAGAAGCAGGCATGACAATCAATGGACTATCTCTTTGCTAAGCACTGTGCTTTGGCACACGCAGTTCAGCGTCGAGGGCTTGATCCTTTCCAATTTGGAAACACTAAGTTTTGAAAGTGTTTATTGAACCAAGGATTTATTTTAGTAATACCTAAATAAATTATTCAGCTCAAATGTCTATTCAAAGTTCTAACATCAGAAGTGGTCACAATCAAGATTATATAGAGAGGTTGTTGTTGTGGCACAGAGTAAGGTTAAGCCATGGCCTGAGATGCCAGCATTCGACATCATAGTGCTGGTTTGAGTCTCAGAAACTGTTTCCAATCTGGCTTCCTACTAATGTGCCTGGGAAGGTAGCAGATGATAGCTCAAGTATTTAGGCACCTGCCACCCATGTAGAGACCTGGATGGGGTTCCTGGCTCTTGGCTTCAGCCTGGCTCAACCCTGGCTGTTGTGGCCATTTGGAGAGTGAACTAGGGGATGGAAGATCTCTCCTTGTCACTCCACCTTTCAAATAAATAAAAAATAAATTATAAAAAAAACCCACACATTTTAAGTGTCCAAACACTGATAAATGGATAAAGAGTATGTGGTATACATACCCAATGCATTACTATTCACACAATAAGTTATCTATTAGTATATATTGCTAAACGCATTCATTTATATTTAAATGTTTAAAAATTGACCAAAGAATATTAAAAAAATCTCCAGATAAAGCAACTGTAAAGAATATTTAAAATTTCAGAGCTGAAATCACATCAGCTTTATTTCCAACTTTTTGCAACCTACTTGTGTCTGTCTCTTTTCTAGCAGAGGGGCGAGAACAGGGGTTCCTAACCTAGAATCTATGGACCCTACTGCCCCTCCAATGATTAACTTCAGAGTGCTTCAAGAGTCTGTAATAATGTATTTCTGAATGTATTCATTATCCCCCTGTGGTGAGGGGCTCCACAGCTTTCTTCTGATTTTCAAAAGACCCCAAGCTGACTGCAAACACATAATGCCAAAAGCTAGATAACTTATTTGTCAATTGCAGGCCAGGACCCTCCCCTACCACCCCCACGCCCATCACAAACACACACCAACCTGCCTTTTCCAAGTGGAAAATAGAACAATTTCATTTTAATGTCCCTCCCAATAATCAGGAGGCCAAGATAGAGAGCGAGAGGACAGAAGGAAGAGAGGAGGACAGGTGTCACCTTCAGACAGCATCACTTCCCTACCACATTCTGTGATCCTGTTGCAGAAAGAGAAAAGACCAGTATCAAAGGAGTTTGCTTCAAAGTGAAACGAAACACACAGGAGGCTCACAGGCTACTTTCAATGAAATACAGAGAAAATATTCTTTCAGATCTAGATGTTCAAGGGAATTAATGGATAAATCCTCTACAAAGTAGACCAAAGTCAACAAATACATATATGTAATGAGTGTGGCTATTTGCCAGCAAAACTATACTTAAAAAAACGGGCAGATGGGGGTTGCGATGGTTTGAATATGATATGGCTCCTGACCCCATGCAGAACTTTAAACCCCAAAGTCATAAATCAATAGCACTAAGAAGGTGGAAACTTAATCCAATTACAGTGCTTAAAAGGTGGGCTTTATGGGATTGCCTTAGGTCACTGAGGGGCATGCCCTTGGAAGGTAATTCTCCCGAGAGGATTGTTATAAAGGCCTAGAGATGAGCTTAGCTTCTGTCTACTTCTTGGCTTGCCACTTGATTCCTTCTTGGCAACTTGCTGCCAATATCATCTACTGCTCACCAGACGCTGAGCCAATGGGGTTGCTGCATCTTAGACTTGAACCCCCCAAAAACTGAGTTAAAAATTTCTCTCTTTCATCATTTCAATGTAGTAACAAAAAGCTAACACAGTACAGTGGTCACAGTAGTTTGTCAACTCATGTAGTAGATACTAAACTGTGGAGATGTTTGAAACAAAGTAACAGTTTTATTATTTAGGAATGCTTTTATTATCTAAAAATGTTGTCACTATACTATTTTCGAAATTTTGGTCATCAATTTCCAGGAAAAAAATCTAAGTATAATTTACAAAGTTACAATATAAAGAAATACACATCAGACTCTAAAAAGCCACATCCTAACCTGCTTTCTAAAAACAATGAAGAAAAGTACCCAAAGTGTTAATTCATAAAATACATACACAAATTAATATCCTGTCCAAAACTGGATGCCATGTACTAGTGATCCTCCGAAACAAGCAAATAAGTTATTTCCAGCACTGCAGTGAGTTTTTGCTACTTGAATGAGATCCTTTTGCCAAGACCTAAGCCTACTTAAAAATCAAGGACAAGTATTTGACACAATGGCGACGACACACCTTAGGATGCCTGCATTTGCAGTATCTAAGTTTAAGTCCTGACTCCACTCCTGACTCCAGTTTCCTGCTAACGTGGACCCTGGAAGGCAACAGAGATGGCTCAAGGAGTTGAGTTCCTGCCAAAGATGTAGGAGTCTTGGATTGAATGCCTGGCTCCCGGGGATACGGAGAGTAAATAAGCAGATCAAGAGTTTTCTCTCTTGGGGCTGGCGCTGTGGCACAGTGGGTTAATGCCCTGGCCTGAAGCTCCGGCGGTTCAAGACCCGGCTGCTCCACTTCCGATCTAGCTCTCTGCTGTGGCCTGGGAAAGCAGTAGAAGATGGCCCAAGTGCTTGGGCCACTGCACCCACGTGGGAGACCCGAAAGAAGCTCCTGGCTTTGGATCGGCACAGCTCGGGCCACTTGGGGAATGAACCATCGGATAGAAGACCTTTCTCTCTCTGTAACTGATTTTCAAATATCAAATAAAAAAAAAAAATCTTAAAAAAAAATTGAATGAAGCACATAGAAAAAAAGAAAAGAGTTCTGTGTGTATGGTAAGACTCAAATTTAAAAAATGAAGGGATCAGCGCTGTGGTATAGCAGGTAAAGCCACCGTCTCCAGTGCCAACATCCTATACGGGCGCCGGTTTGAGTCCTGACTGCTCCACTTCCAATCCAGCTCTCTGCTATGGCCTGGGAAAGCAGAAGAAGATGGCCCAAGTCCTCGGGCCCCTGCACCTGCGTGGGAGACCTGGAAGAAGCTCCTTCTCCTCTCTCTTTGTGTAACTCTTTCGAATAAATAAAATCTTCTAAAAAAATGAAAACATGTCATTTATAAATAACATATATGAAAGACCATTCATAAGGGTGGCAAAATTTTATCAACCTAACCTTCTCTTCCTCCTACCAAGAAAAACATACCAGAAAATAAAAACAGAAGTCATAAATTGCTGCTCTTACCTAGGGGTAAAACTGCTTGTAAGTTAAGTATTCCAGTGTAGTCTGCTAAAGGGCTTATCTCAATGATGGGGAATCCTACATTAGTAATGGAATCTGTTCAATTGTCTCATCTGCCTTGGTGTTATGTGATGTTAACAGTAAACAGTAAGTACAGAAACAGTGCTTCTCATATTACTCACGTTCCCTATCTTAAATCATTCGAGATAGGCGGGTATTTGGCACACAGCAGTAAATAACTGCCACATCCAAATAATATCACAATTTCTAATCCTGACTACTACACATCTGATCCAGCTGCCTGTTAATGCCAACTCTGTCAAGTAGATGATGCCTCAAGTACTTGGGTCCCTGCCACCCATGTGGGAGACCTAGACCAAGTTCTGCCCCTACCTTTGGCCTGGCTCAGCTCCAGCTGTTGTAGGCATTTGGCAACTGGCAAACAGATTTCTCTCCATCTATCTGTCTTTCAAATAAAATGAAAACAAGCATTTCTTTTAAAAAAAAGATTTATTTATTTATTTGAAAGGCAGAGTTACAGAGAGGCAATGGCAGAGAGAGAAAAAGAGGTCTTCCATTCATTGATTCATTCCCCAAATGGCTGCAACTGTCGATCCGAAGCCAGGAGCTTCTTCTGGGCCTCCCACGCAGGTGCAGGGGTTTGAGGACTTGGCCATCTCCTGCTTTCCCAGGCCACAGCAGAGAGCTAGATCAGAAGTGGAGCAGCCAGGACTCGAACTAGGGCACGTATATGGGATGCCAGTCACACCACAGTGCCAACCCCAATAATTTTTTTTTTTAATTTGAGAAATTTCTTTAAGACATTACTCAACTAAAATTAATGTGGTGGCCAGCGTTGTGGAGAAGCAGGTCAAGCTGCCACCCGTGACACTGGAAATCCCATGTGGACCTAGTTCAATTCTGGCTGTTCCACTTCCAATCTACCTCCCTGCTAAGGTGCCTTGGAAAACAGCAAAAGATGTGCAAGCCATTGGGTTCCTGTACCCATGTGGGAGACCCAGATAAAGCTCCTGGCTCTTGGCTCAGATCTGTGTCTTTCTTCTCTATGTAACTCTTTCAAATAAATAAATCTTTTTTTTTTTTTTTTTTTTTTGACAGAGTGGATAGTGAGAGAGAGAGTCAGAGAGAAAGGTCTTCCTTTTTGCCGTTGGTTCACCCTCCAATGGCCGCTGTGGCCGGCACATCATGCTGATCCGAAGCCAGGAGCCAGGTGCCTCTCCTGGTCTCCCATGCGGGTGCAGGGCCCAAGCACTTGGGCCATCCTCCACTGCCTTCCCGGGCCATAGCAGAGAGCTGGCCTGGAAGAGGGGCAACCAGGACAGAATCCAGCGCCCCAACCGGGACTAGAACCTGGTGTGCCGGCGCCGCAAGGCGGAGGATCAGCCTGTTAAGCCACGGCGCCGGCCCAAATAAATAAATCTTTTAAAAAAAATTTACATGGACTTAAACACTGAAGAAACATAAAAAAAAATTTTTTTTTAATTTATTTGACAGGCAGAGTTCCAGACACAGAGAGAGACAGAGAGAGAGAGAGAGAGAGAGAGGTCTTCCATCCACTGGTTCACCCTGCAAATAGCCACAATGGCCAGAGCTAGGCTGATCCAAAGCCAGGAGCCAGGAGCTTTTTCTGGGTCTCCCATGAGGATGTAGGAACCCAAGCACTTGAGCCATCCTCTACTGCCTTCCCAGGCCATAGCAGAGACCTGGATCCTGGCTTAACCACTTCCCTGCTGTGTGACCTTGGACAAGTGTTCTAATCTCTACTCCCATCTGAAAAGAGGATCTAATTATTCACATTAAAGACAGGAAAATAAGTCAAGAGATTTGACATCATACAAACAAACCAGGAAAAATCTAGAAACATTTTTTGAATGATACCACAACTATGTTTTACAGCCAAATTTAACGTTTAAAGCTTAACCCAACTGCATTTTACTCTTAAAAAAAGTTTCAAACAATGAGGTTTGATTCATACGGACTCTACAAAAGAAGAAATCAAGCATCAAAAAAACAGGCCAAGGTTTCCCTGTGCCAACCAGGGGAAGGAGAAATGAGTGTGAGCTACTTGGTTTCAACACCAAGCGGTATATAATTCAATTCTGCACCAACCATGAACTAAGGCCTCAGTCCTCCACAAGAATGGCTTCATGAAGGAACTCAGACATCTCAAGAGCAAACAAAGCAAATAATTCAATTTAAAAATGAGCAACTATACCTGACTGGACATTTCTCCTAAAGAGGATATACAACTGGTCAGCAAGTACATGGAAAAAGTGTTCAATATCATGGGGCCAGTGTGGTGCCTTAGCGAGTTAAAGCTCCGGTCTGCAGCACCAGCATCCCATATAGGCGCCGGTTCTAGTCCCAGCTGCTCTACTTCCAATCCAGCTCCCTGCTAGTGCACCTGGGAAAGCAGTGGAGGATGGTCCAGGTCCTTGAGCCCCAGCACAAACATGGGAGACCAGGAAGAAGCTCGTGGCTCCTGGCTTTGGATCAGCCCAGCTCCAGCCGTTGCAGCCATTTGGGGGGTGAACCAGCAGACGGAAGACCTCTCTGTCTCTCCCTCTCTGTAACTCTTTCAAGTAAATAAAATAAATCTTTTTAAAAAATGTTCAACATCATTAATCATTAGGGAACTGCAAATCAAAACCATAGTGAGATATCACCTCATTCCAGTTAGAATGGCTATTATAAAAACAGAAAAAACATAACAAATGTGGAGAAAGTGATCTCTTGAAACACTGTTGTTCAGACTGTAAATTAGTACAACCATTATAGAACGCAATAAGGAATTTCCTCAGAAAACTAGAAACAGAACTACCACATTCCAGCAATCCTTCTATTAGGTATTTAACGAAAGGTATTAAAATCAGTATGTTAACAGACACCTGCAACCCCATGTTCACTGGAGCACTATTCACAATAGCAAAGTTAGAGAATCAACATAGATATCCATTGATGTAAAGAAAAAGAGAATGTGGTAAGAGTGGGTGTTAGCCTAGCACTTAAGACTCCCATGTCTCTTGGGGCTGGCACTGTGGTGGAGCAGGTTAAAGCCCTGGCCTGAAGCGCTGGCATCCCATATGGGCACTGGTTCTAGTTCCAGCTGCTCCTCTTCTGATCCAGCTCTCTGCTATGGCCTGGGATAGCAGTAGAAGATGGCCCAAGCTCTTGGGCCCCTGCACCCGTGTGGGAGGAGGCTCCTGGCTCCTGGAGGACCCCTCTCTCTGTCTCTACCTCTCTCTATAATTCTGTCTTTCAAATAAATAAAATAAATCTTTAAATATATATATTAAAAAAGACTCCCATGCCTGAGTTTGATTCATGTCTCTGGCTCCTAATTCCAGCTTGCTGTTAATGAGTAGTAGTTATGTTTCTGCCATCCACATGGCAGACCTGGCTTCAGTATTGTCTCCTGGCTTTGGCCTGGCCCATCACCAGCCATTCCAGGTATCTGGAAATCAGGGAATGGGAGCTCTCCTTCTCTCTGCCTCCCAAGCAATTTTTTTTTAAAAAGTGTGGCATCCCACATGGGTGACAGTTCAAGTCCCAGTGGTTCCTCTTCCATCCAGCTCCCCCCTGCAAACTGCCTGGGAAAGCAATGGCAGATGGCCCAAGAAGTGGGGTGGTAAGAGAGAGAGACTGACCTCCACCTGCCAGTACTCTGCCCAAATGTCCATAAGGCTGGGCCAGGCTGAAGCCTGGAGCCAGGAACTCTGAGTCTCCCAAATGGGCAGCAGGGACCCAAGTACCTGAGCCATCATCTGCTGTCTCTCAGAGTGTATATTAGAGGAAGCTGGATCAAAGGGTGGGACTTGAACCCAGGCATTCTAATATGGGATACAGGTATACCATCCTCTGCTGCTTTCCCAGGCTCATTAGCAGGGAGCTGGATCAGAAGTGGAGCAGCCAGGACTTGAATTGGGACCTATATGAGATGCCGGCACCACAGGCAGGGGCCTTAAACTGCTACCCCACAGCGCCAGCCCCACAGGGAGAAGTCATTAGGCTGCATCAAGGCTTGGATATATGCCCCCTCAACACACTTTAAGACCCTGTGATCTGTCTCCCCAGTTCTGCAAATTTTCTAGTTACTCTCAAGTACCTGGATACTAGTACCTGCACTTCTCTTCAGAGGATTCTGATAACTAGAAACTATTTCCATTTGTCAAATCAATTAGCATTATTTATACTTTAAAAGTTTAATTATATGGACAAGTTCAAGTTTAAATTCTTTATCTGGATCATGTAACTGAGAATTCTTCTATGATTTACCTATTGAAAGTATATCGTTGGCCGGCGCTGTGGCATAGTGAGTAAAGGCGCCACCCGTAGTGCCGGCATCCCATATAGGTGCCAGTTCCAGTACCGGCTGCTCCACTTCCGATCCAGCTCTCTGCTATGGCCTGGGAAAGCAGTAGAAGATGGCCCAAGTCCTTGTGCCCCTGCACCCATGTGGAAGACCTGGAAGAAGCTCCTGGCTCCTGGCTCTGGACTGGTGCAGCTCCAGCCATTGCGGCCATCTGGGGAGTGAACCAGAGGATGGAAGACTCTCTCTCTCTCTGCCTCTCTTCTCTCTGTGTAACTCTGACTTTCAAGTAAATAAATAAATAAATCTTAAAAAAAAAAAAGTATATCATTTCGGAGCAGGCATTATGGCATAATGGGGTGAAGCCACCCCTTGGGAATGCCCATATCCCATATTCCAGTGCCATTTCCAGTTGCAATTACTCTACTTTACAATTCAGCCCCCACTGTTTAATGTACCTGGGAAGCAGCATATCCTGACTTCTTCCCACCCATGTGGAAGACACGAATGGAGCTCCTGCCTTCTGACTTCTGCAGTGCCCAGCCTTAGCTGCTGCAGCCATTTGGGGAGTGAATCAGTAGATGGAAGATCTTGCCCTTTTTCTGTTACTCAGTCTTTCAAATAAATACTAATTAATCATTTTTAGTATATTCAGAGTCATGCAACCATCACAATACATTTTAGATTATTTCCAATACTGTCCCACAAACTTCCACACTCATCTCCATCCCTCCTCTTCCCTGCACCACATTAGGCCTCTGGCAATCATAGCCTTTGTAGACTGGCCTGTTTTCTAGACATTTCATAGAATTGGAGTAATTTAATCTGTGGCCTTTTGTGGCTGGCTTCTTCTGTGTAGCATAATATTCTCAAGGTTCATCTATGACGCAGTAAAAAAAAAAATCAGTCTTTTATTTTTGTATATGGCTAGGTAATATTCCACTGTATGATCCACTCATCAGCTGATGGATAGCTAAGGATATCTAAGATGTATTATACTTTTTGGTTATTGTGAACAATGCTATGGACATTTGTCCACAGATGCTTGTGGACCTTGCTGCTTTCAGTGAGTTGCATTGCGGTGTCAGTTTTAAACTCTACGCTTACTTTTTTAAGTAACTGCAGATTGTTCTCCAAATCATCTGCACCATATTTTTCCTCCTCATTAACCTTTGATATTTTATACAGTAGATGTATTTTCATTTCTCTATGGCTAATGATGTTGAGCTTTTTTTCATGATCTCATTGGTCATTTGTATGTCTCCTTAGAATTGTCTGTCCAGGTCCTCTGTTCATCTTTTAATTGGGTTGGTCTTTCTCACTGAGTTTTCAGAGATCTTTATATATTATGTATACAAGCACCTTATCAGATAAGTATGTGCAATTTTCTCCCTATCTGTGTTCTCTTTTAACCTTCATAGTAGTATCCTTTAAGGCAGAAAAGTTCCTAATTTTGATTAAGTCCAATTTACCTTTTTTTTCTTTGCTTGTGTTTTTGTTTTTTATCTAAGACATCATTTCTAATTCGTATCCTAAGTAGTTGCATCTACGTTTACTTTCAATCCCTTTTACAGTTTTAGCTTTTGATTTCTGATACATTTTAAGTTAACGTGGTTTGAGGCAGGGCTCCACCTTCATTATTTTGGATGTGGAAATACAGCTGTTCCAGCACTGATTTAAAAGAGCCTTTGGTTCTCCACTGAAAGAAAGGGTTTTTTTTGTTTGTTTGTTTTTTTAAAAGAAGTATTTATTTGAAAGTGAGATTTTCACACACAGAGAGAGAAACAAAGATCTTCCATCCGCTGGTTCACTCTGCAAATGGCCACAATGGCTAGAGATGGGCCAGGCAGAAGCCAGAAGCCAGTTTCTTCCTGCACACACTTGGGTGCAGGGGCCCAAGCACTGGGCTGTCCTCTGCTGCTTTGCCATGCACATTAGTAGGGAGCTGGATCAGAAGTGGAGTAGCCAGGACTCGAACCAGTGCCCACATGGGATGCTGGCACTGCAGGCAGCAGTTTTACCTAGTCACAACGCCAGCCCCGATAAAGTATTTTTAAAAAACCTAATGATAATTTACTATTATTGTAATAAAATATATGTGTAGGTATGTACACTCTGATATTTCACATGTTTTATTTATTTATTTATTTTTATTTTTGACAGGCAGAGTGGACAGAGAGAGAGAGAGATAGAGAGAAAGGTCTTCCTTTGCCATTGGTTCACCCTCCAATGGCCGCCGTGGCCGGCGCGCTGCGGCCGGCGCACCGCGCTGATCCGAAGGCAGGAGCCAGGTGCTTCTCCTGGTCTCCCATGGGGTGCAGGGCCCAAGCACTTGGGCCATCCTCCACTGCACTCCCGGGCCATAGCAGAGAGCTGGCCTGGAAGAGGGGCAACCGGGACAGAATCCGGTGCCCCGACCGGGACTAGAACCCGGTGTGCCGGCGCCGCAAGGCGGAGGATTAGCCTGTTGAGCCACGGCGCCGGCCAGTATTTCACATGTTTATTAAAATCATGGTAATATGAAAAAGTTAAACAACCAAGATTAATCCAATTCCTGTTTTCCCCAGGAATCTCAAGCTATCTTTTCTAATCAAAAGTACCATTCTCTGAAAAATGTATCAAATATTGTGTTTCTTTAGATAGAAATTTCTGTATGAATAAGATCTGTTCCTTCACTCAAAGAGTTATCACAAGTGACAGACATGTAAACAGAAAAAAAAATCAAAGCCACCAATCAAGTGCCAGAGGAAAAAACAAAGAAAGAAATAACTGTTTTGCCCTTGTCCTGACTATTGAGGAACAGTTTTGTTTTTGTGCAAGTTTTTAAACTCTTTACTTAGTACAGAATTGGCCGTCTGTGTATAAAGTTAATTGAAATGGATCTTAGTGGAGAATGGGACTAGGAATGGGAGAGGGAGGAAGGGGAGTATAGGGTAGGGCGGGTATGGTGGAAAGAATCACTATTTCTTTTCCTTTTTTTTTTTTTTTTTTTAGAAAGCTTTTATTTAATAAATATAAATTTCATAGATACAGCTTTTAGATTATAGCAATTCTTCCCCCGATACCTGTCCTCCTACCCCGACTCCCATCCCACCACCTACTCCCTCTCTCATGCCATTCTTCATTAAGAATCATTTTTAATTACCTTTATATACAGAAGATCAACTCTATACTAAGTAAACATTTCAACAGTTTGCACCCACACAGACACACAAAGTATAAAGTACTGTTTGTTTTTATTTTTTATTTTTTAAATTTTTTTGACAGGCAGAGTGGACAGTGAGAGAGAGAGAGAGAGAGAGAGAGAGAGACAGAGAGAAAGGTCTTCCTTTGCCGTTGGTTCACCCTCCAATGGCCGCCGCGGTTGGCGCGCTGTGGCCGGCACACTGCGCTGATCTGATGGCAGGAGCCAGGTGCTTCTCCTGGTCTCCCATGGGGTGCAGGGCCCAAGCACTTGGGCCATTCTCCACTGCACTCCCTGGCCACAGCAGAGAGCTGGCCTGGAAGAGGGGCAACCGGGAAAGAACCAGCACCCCGACCGGGACTAGAACCCGGTGTGCCGGCGCCGCAAGGCAGAGGATTAGCCTAGTGAGCTGCGGCGCCAGCCTTAAAGTACTGTTTGAAGACTAGTTTTAGTCATTTATTCTCATTTAGTCATTAATTCTCAGAGTACCACTCATTAAGGACAGACGTCCTACATGGGGAGCAAGTGCACAGCAACTTCTGTTGTTGATTTAACAACTGACACTCTTATTTACGACATCAGTGATCACCTGAGGCTCTTGTCATGATCTGCCAAGGCTTCCATATATGGAAGCCTTGAGTCCACATATTCCGACATTATTTAGACAGGGCCATAATCAAAGTGGAAGTTCTCTCCTCCCTTCAAAGAAAGGTACCTCCTTCTTTGATGGTCCCTTCTTTCCACTGGGATATCACTCACAGAGATCTTTCATGTAGGTCATTTTTTGCCACAGTGTCTTGGCTTTCTATGTCTGAAATGCTCTCAAGGGCTTTTTATAGCCAGATCGAATGTTTTAAGGGCTGATTCTGAGGCCAGAGTGCTGTTTAGGGCGTTTGTCACTCTATTGAGTCTGCTGTGTGGCCTGCTTCCCATGTTGAATCATTTTCTCCTTTTTAATTCTATTATTATTAGCAGACACTTGGTCTTATTTATGTGATCCCTTTGACACTTATTCCTATCTTTATGATCAGTTATGTATTTGAAATGATCACTTTAGTAAAATGGCATTGGTACCTGCTAACTTAATGGGATTTGGAGTCCCATGGCAAGTTTTTAGCTTTATCTTTAGGGGTAAGTCTGAGGGAACATGTGCCAAACTGTACATCTTCTCCCTCTCTTATTCCCACTCTTATTTTTAACAGGGATCAATTTTCAATTGTATTTAAACACCTAAGAATAATTCTGTGGTTAGTAAGGAGTTCAACTAATGGTATTAAGTAGAAAAAGAAAATAGTAAAAAGAATAAAATAGTAAGCTGTTCCTTAACAGTCAGTTCAAGTCACTATGATCAAGTCATAGTGTCAATTTAATTTCTACAGGTTTCCTTTTAGGTGCTCAGTTGTCAGAGATCAGGGAGAAAATATGATATTTGTCCCTTTGGGACTGGCTTATTTCACTCAGTATCATGTTTTCCAGATTCCTCCATTTTGTTGCAAAGAGAATCACTATATTTTTAAAGCTGTTCTCATGAAATGCATGAAGTTTGTATTCCTTAAATAAAAGGCTTCTTTGGGATTAAAAAAAAAAACAAAAACTGTCTTTTGTAGGCGGAAGAATGAAAGTAACTTCATCACAGAAGGGCTCTCAGAAACAAATGTGTTGACTCATCCAAGACTGAGAGCAAGAGGTGAATGCTTAGCAGCAGCAGCCAGGTGAGTACAACTCTGCTTCTCCCTCCAATATACAATTGCCTCCAGTGTCAAGCAATTAGCAATAGGACAGCAGGATCAAGTGGGAACAGGGTGTTTGGGATGAAAAGATAGGCAATGTCTTGTCTGTGTTAGCAGAAACATGAAAGAGTAGGCAGTCTCACACCCAGACCAGCTTGTGGCTAAATATGCTACCTACATCCCTGCATGCCATGTCAGCAAAGTATAAACACAATGAGGAGGAACACAGAACCAATGATTACCAAACATCTGAGGTCAAACTCAATAAAGAAAGTAACAGCTGAAAAACTGAGTGTTAAAAGCAAACAGAACAAGGAAAAACAAGCATAAATTTAAAAACAGAGGATAATTTTAAAAAATATGATTTTATATTCTGAAATTTAAAAACTTAGTAGATAGGTGAAACTGGAGAAGAGTCAAACTGAATTCAAGCATATAAGAAAATGAAAAGGCAAACCAAAGACTAGAAGATATTTGAAAACAAAGAACTCTTAGAACACATTTTTAAAAATATATTTTTCTAAGATTTATTTATTTATTTGAAAGGCGAGTTACAGAGAGGCAGAGGCAGAGAGAGATCTTCCATCCACTGGTTCACTCCTCAAATGGACGCAACGGCCCAAACTGGGCTGATCTAAAGCTGGGAGCCAGCAGCTTCTTCTGGGTCTTCCTTGTAGGTGCAGTGGCCCAAGCACTTAGACAATCTTCTACTGCTTTCCCAGGCCACAGCAGAGAGCTGGGTTGGAAATGGAGCAGCCAGGTCTCAAACCAGCACCCGTATGGGATGCCAGCATTGCAGGCGGCAGCTTTACCTGCTACCCCACAGTGCCAGCCCCAAGAAAACACATTTTAAAGAATGCAAAGTAAGAGGCCAGTGCTGTGGCATAGTGGGTTAAAGCCCAGGCCAGCAGTGCCGGCATCCCATATGGGTGCTGGTTCGAGTCCCAGCTGCTCCACTTTCGATCCAGCTCCCTACTAATGTGCCTGGGAAAGCAGTGGAGGATGGCCCAAGTCCATGGGCTCCTGCACCCATGTGGGAGACCCAGAAGAAGCTCCTAGTTCCTGGCTTCGGATCAGCTCAGCTCTGGCCATTGTGGCATTTTGGGGAGTGAACCAGTGAATGGAAGACTTCTCTGTCTACCTCTCTCTTAACTGTCTTTCAAATAAATAAAATCTTTTTAAAACATGCAAAATAGCTCATAAAAAAAGTGCTCAACATCATTAGCCACCAGAGAAGGGTGATTCAATATCACAGCCATGTATGGATCAGGATGAAATCAGAAGCCAGGAAACTGCAACAGTCTCCCATGTGGGAGGGCAGTGGAATGAATACAGCCCAAGTGTTTGAGCCCATGCATCCATGTGGGAGACCCAGAGGAGGATCCTGGCCTCGGCCTTGCCCAGCACTGGCTGTTGCAGCCGTTTGGGGAGTGAGCCAGCAGGTGGCAGATCTCTTTGTTTCTCTCTCTCCTTCTCTCTGGTATCTCTGCCTTTCAAATAAATAAATAAATAAACCTTAAAAAAATTTAAAAAGCCTACAGTAAAAAGTAACTAGGGCTATCACACACACACACACACACACACAATCCAGGTTTTTATTTGAGGAATAAAATAAAATGATCCAAAGAAAGTAGGAGATATTTAAGATAAAAGCACAAACTTACGGACACAAATTCAGAAAACTCTCCACACAGCCATTTGGTTTGATAAGATGCTTTCAATTGGTAAATTTGAAAATAAATGAAATGCATGAGATCTTACAAATTTTCAAACCACAAGTTTTACAAAAGATAAACAGAACACTACCTCTAAAAGAGACATGAAGCCCAAACTGCTGTAGCTAAGTCTACCACTTCAAACAGACAACTGTTCTACACATGAATTTTTCTCTTCATAAGCTCAACAACTTTTGTAAGGCTAAAACTACTCAGTTACCTAAACAGGATACAGTGTACTGATACAAAAATTCACATTTAATTTTGTTTAAACAACATTTATACACCATAGAGTGATAACGACAGGGATACAGAGAAATAAAACACAAAAATACCCCAAAAAGACCCATATAAAATTAAATTTTTGATATAACAAAATAGACAATTCAAATCAGTGAGGAAATAATGGCCATTCAATAATGTGAGGTTGTGATAAAGAAAAGCCTGCAAGAGATAAATTTACAGTAATGTTAATTTAAAATCTTTATAATTTAAAAAATAAGAGTTAAGAGACAAGTAAAAACATGAACAAGAGACTATGGAGGATATTTATAAGTATATTAAAGATTTAACATTCAAAGTGTATTAAAAATGTACTGTTACCAGTAAGAACATAATACAAAAAATAAAATAAGCAAAAGATTACAGGCATTCAAAGATGTGGAAATTGACCAAATATAAAAACATGCTCAGAAGCAATTACTGGAGAAATAACAAGTTCAACCAATCAGATAAATACAAATATCACATCAAATTGTGAAAAAAAATATAAGAATGATAAAAATTAGTACTCAAAACATTGAAGTGACACAGTTTTCCTTCATCTACATTAGTGAGAGTATAAGTTGGTACAGCTTTTTAGGAGGACAATCCATTAATCAAAATCAGCATACATTACAAACTGCTGATTCCACCTCTCAATCTACCCTAGAGAAGCAGTTGCACACAGCACCACAGCAGTTTTTAAGAGAAAAACCAGATACAATGTAACCATTCATCAAAAATATTTCCACACTATGAGCTATCTGAATGTTGATTCAAAAGAATCAAACACATCTATATATACTGACATGGAAACAAGCTAAGACATAGTAAATGGAAAAAAAGCAAGTTCTAGAACATGCAATTTTCCTATCACTTATATAAAATGGAAAAGATAAAATTACTTATTCTTATATAAGGTTACTTCAAAAAGTTTGTGGAAAGTTTATTTTGGTGCAGATTTTTTTTTAATTCATGCTTTTCATAACATGCATTTTCTATGATCTGTTTGAAGTACTCTCATATATTCCATATATACTCACAAGTATATAACATTTATAGAAATGCACTGAAAAAAGAATGGGAAAAGATAAAACATCGTAGGAATGATGAGATTGGTGAAGACACAGAAATACATGAATGTATTCATAATTTTTTTTCAAATATTCAATTTCAAATATTCAACTGAATTTACAAGCACCTAAATTGAATTGTACTTGTGGACATCCAGAAACCTACCTAGATCTTACAATTAACATTTTGCTGTATTCAACTAATTTTCTGGATACATTTCAAGTTGTGGATGTTAGTACACTTTAAACTGAAACAATGCATGAATGCTGAGATTGAAAATAAAATTTAAATCCAGTTAAATACACCAATCTCCAAAGTACCATTAAATGGGTTTTGACAATGCATTCACCTATGTGATCCAAATTTCTACTCAAGATAAAGAACATTATCACCTGAAAGATCCCTTATACCACCTCCTTCCTGTCAAGCTGCATGCCCACTGCCCCACAGGCTACTCCCACTCTGAACGTTTTTCCAGCATTGCTTGCTTTGGAATTTCATGTACATGAAATCAGATAGTATGTACTATCTTTGTAAAGCTTTCTTGCCCATTTAGCTTAACTGTGAGATTCACTTAAATTTTGTATAGCCATAGTTCATTTCTTTTTACTGTCGAATAGTATTCCACTGTGTGGACATACCAATTTGTTTACCCATTCTTGGGCTGATGGAAACCTGGGCCATTTCCAATTTGGAGCTATTATGAATAGGGCTACTATGAACATTCTTATACAAGTGTTTTTGTGGACATATGCTTTCATTTCTCTTGGGTAAACACCCAGGAGTAGAACTGCTGGCTCAGGGGGTAGGCTATTTGCTTTTTTAAGAAACTGCCAGACCTTTATCCAAAGTAGATCTACCTCATACTCTTTAAAAAGCATCACACTGTTAATGGTGATTACTCAAGAAGAAACTCAGGATGATTATTCACATCTGGATTAGAAAAACTCAAACAATGGCATTACTTCTGTTAGATGAAAAGACAAGACAGAAGTCCACATTCCATTTAAGTTCAGATATACTGACCACTGATTTCTAAGCAAACCATGGCTAGTGCCTTTTTGTGTGTGTGAATAAAACATTGAACATAGTCAGGTCCAATTGTTTATATTTTGTCTATGACCAGTTTCAATAGTGGAATTAAGTAGTTGCTACAGTCACTGTGTTGCCCACAAAGTCTAAAATATTTGTTATCTGGTCATTTATATACTTTGCTGCCTCCTATTCTTAAGCATTTATAAGTAAATAGGCTTTTTTTTATTTATTCCAAAGTGACATTTGAAGATATCTTGCTAACTTTTTTCTCTTTCATAGAGGAAAATAAATGGAGATGTGGAATTAGAATCCAGGTTTATATCCTAAGCCTCAGTTTGGTCATCTTTTTAGCATACTGGTGTGCTTTTAAGATTTAACAAGTACAAATACTTATGCCCACAGGCTCACTTTGACTACAATGCCCTATACGGAATCCACAAAATGAATCACAAATTTAGTGAAACAGAGTTATGGTGAGCTAGAGGATAGAATTATACCTTTATGCACTGTGCAATTATCTCTACAAATAAGACTTCCAAAGTGTAGAGCTATACAAATTAACATACAACCTCTGCCCAAGCACCAGGTTTATCACAAGCTAAACAGATTAAAAGACAATTTGTTCATCAAGACTGAACAGTTGAGTGCTTACTATGTGCTAGATGCTGTAGAATACAAAATGCAGACATAAAAGCAATATTTATCTAAACAACTATACTCCAGAACACAAGGTTTCCACCTGGGCACATCAGAGGTAACTTATGGCAGAGCTGGCATTCTATATGGGTCTGTGAAACAGGAAAGAACTTGACAAGAATAAGGCTATGTGGGAGGGAATAAGGCAGCACTCGGGGTATCAGATATGCTGATCTGTCTATGACATGAGGTGTCTGACAGGAAGGGAATAAGGTAGAAAATGACGAGTTACAAGGTTGGAAACTTACTTTTGAAGTGAGGATCCCCAGTTTTGGAGAATGATGAATAGACGAGCAAAGCTACAGTCTTTAAAACTATCTGACAGCAAGGTCAGGACAGTCCAGCTGACTCTCTGGATCTTTCTGGGAATGATTCAGGAGTTAAGAGACCACTTTCTCTTCAAGTCAACAACCGTACACCATTGTTTTTTTAACTAGCAGATATAAAAATTGGAAAGACTACAGTCTATTTGAACTTGGAGCAATAATGAAAAAAAATTACTAAAGGTTTTCATCTGGTTCCCTAAATGTTTTAATCAGAGAATTTATAAGCAAAGCCACTACTACACCCCCTGATAGAGATGGTTGGGAGCATTAAAGACTATGAAATTAAAAAACCTCACTGTTGGGGCCGGCACTGTGGCACAGTAGGTTAAAGCCCTGGCCTGAAGCGCTGGCATCCCATATGGGCGCTGGTTCTAGTCTCAGCTGCTCCACTTCCAATCCAGCTCTCTGCTATGGCCTGGGAAAGCAGTAGAAGATGGCACAGGTCCTTGGGCCCCTGCACCCATGTGGGAGACCCAGAAGAAGCTCCTGGCTCCTGGCTTCGGATAGGCAAAGTTCTGGTTGTTGCAGCCATCTGGGGAGTGAACCAGTGGATGGATGACCTCTCTCTGTCTCTACCGCTCTCTGTAATTCTCTTTCAAATAAATAAAAAATAAATCTTTCGGCCGGCGCTGCAGCTCAATAGGCTAATCCTCCGCCTGTGGCACCGGCACCCTGGGTTCTAGTCCTGGTCGGGGCGCCGGATACTGTCCCGGTTGCTCCTCTTCCTGTCCAGCTCTCTGCTGTGGCCCAGGAGTGCAGTGGAGGATGGCCCAATTGCTTGGGCCCTGCGCCCGCATGGGAGACCAGGAGGAAGCACCTGGCTCCTGGCTTCGGATCAGCGCAGTGCGCCGGCTGCAGCAGCCATTGGGGGTGAACCAATGGAAAAGGAAGACCTTTCTCTCTGTCTCTCTCTCTCTCTCTCTCTCATTATCCACTCTGCCTGTCAAAAAAAAAAAAAAAAAAAAAAAAAAAGCTAAAAAAAAAATAAATCTTAAAAAAAAAAAAAAAACAAATTGATTGTAGTTGTAGCAATGGAAGCACAGATCACACAGATTCAAGAGAATGGAATCTGCCATGTGGTATAGTGGGTGAAGCCACCACCTGTAGGGCCAGCATCCCATATGGGCACCAGTACACATCCTGGTTGTTCCACTTCTGATCTAGCTCGCTACTGGTGGCCTGGGAAAAGCAGTGGAAGATGGTCAAGTGTTTGGGCCCCTGTCACCCAAGTGGAAGACTTACAAGAAGCTCTTGGCTCTTGGCTTTGGCCTGGCCCAGCCTCAGATGTATAGCCATCTGGGGAGCGAACTAGTGAGTGGGAAATTCTCTGTGCATCTCTCTTCACTCTGTAATTTTGAATTTCAAATAATGATAAATAAATATTTAAAAAAGCTAATAAAGCAGAGTGGGCATAATTTGGTCAGGTTAGAGTTCAGATGGCAGAAAAGATGGTGAAGCTATTTTAGAAAATTGAAAATATATGGGAATTTTTTTTAAAGATTTATTTATTTATTTGAAAGTCAAAGTTAAACACAGAGAGGAGAGGCAGAGACAGGTCTTCCAACCGCTGGTTCACTCTCCAGTTGGCTGCAACAGCCAGAGCTGCGTGGATCTGAAGCCAGGAGCCAGGTGTTTCTTCTGGATCTCCCATGCAGACACAGGAGCCCAAAGACTTGGGCCATCTTCTACTGCTTTCTATGAGACTGCCAGGAAGAAGAGAAAACAAGGCCAAAGACAGCATATGGGAATACAAATTTAGGATACACATGAAGGGAGAACAGACAGGAAAGAACAAGGAAAGGAGGGATAGATATGTGAGGAGTTCGGGTAAAAGCATACAAAAGGCCACTATTTATGGGTCAGACTTTGCCAATTAGGCTAGAAACTACCAAAAGAAAAGCACCTCATGCCTTAGAGGAAGGTCAGTTCCAAAGTCATACCTCACCATGACACCAGAAAAATACTAAGAGGAAGTTACAAGTAAGAGCCAGCTCCACAATTGACTCAGTAACAAAGTTTAAACAGATGTAGGATAGGCTATTAGAGCAAGCTTTTCAGAAATATTAGTAATAGCACCCGATAAGAGAGAGGATGATATTATTAAGTAAATCTCCATTAAATTTGAGAGAAGGTAAGGTTAAAAAAAATTTGAGGAAGGGTGAAGGACAGGCATTTGGCATAATGGTGAAGCCTCTGCTTGGGACACCTCCATCCCTCACTGGAATGCCTGGGTTTTCAACTCCCAGTTCCGCTCCCACCTTCCTGTTAATGCATATTCGAGTGGCTGAAGGTAATGGCTCAAGTAACTGAGTCACTGCAACCCACCCACCTGGAAGACTTGGATTAAGTTCCAGCCTCCTGGCCTTTGGCTTGGCTCAGCCCTGGCTGTTGCAAGCACGTGAGGAGTGAACCAGTAGATGGGAGATTGAGCTCTCTCTCTCTGACATTAAAACAAACAAACAAATAAATAAAAAACAAACCTGAGTATCTTATCAAAAGCAACAGAAGCCTATTGAAGCGCTGCGGCTCAATAGGCTAATCCTCCGCCTTGCGGCGCTGGCACATTGGGTTCTAGTCCCGGTTGGGGCGCCGGATTCTGTCCTGGTTGCCCCTCTTCCAGGCCAGCTCTCTGCTGTGGCCAGGGAGTGCAGTGGAGGATGGCCCAAGTGCTTGGGCCCTGCACCCCATAGGAGACCAGGAGAAGCACCTGGCTCCTGCCTTCGGATCAGCGAGGTGTGCCGGCCGCTGCGTACTGGCCGCGACGGCCATTGGAGGGTGAACCAATGGCAAAGGAAGACCTTTCTCTCTGTCTCTCTCTCACTGTCCACTCTGCCTGTCAAGAAAAAAAAAAATTATAAAAAAAAAAAAAAGAAAGAAAGAAATGAGAAAAAAAAAAAAAGGCAACAGAAGCTGAGAACAGCATTAAAACAGGGAACAAGAGACCTGGGTGATAACCTTGGTTCTGTTACTCTTATTGGGTGTACAATTCAGCATGTCACAGACTCAGCTGAATGTTCATGGAATAACCTCCAAGCTTCTTTTGATGAAAAACTATCAGAAATACAGCATAAAAAACCAAAGGGGGGGTATACCCCAATATTGGGGGAACAATTATACTACTATAGTATAACAATACCATCAAACATTATGAAACATGAAATACAATGCCAAAGACTAACTACATGGAACCATATCACGATCCTCGTCATTCATTTAATTTTTACTACATTCAGATTACATGCCAGGACAGATGCTACAAAACCAAAGATGAGGGGGCCTGTGCTGCAGCTCAGTGGGTTAAAGCCACAGCCTGCAGCGCTGACATCCCATATGGGTGGGTGCATGTTCAAGTCCTGGCTGCTCTACTTCCAATCCAATTCCCTGCTAATGCACCTGGGAAAACAGCAGAAGATGGCCCAAGTGCTTGGGTTCTTGCACCCACATGGGAGACCCAGAAGAAGCTCCTGGCTTCAGCCTGGCCCAGTCCTGGATGTTGAGGCCTTTTGAGGAGTGGACCAGTGGATGGAAGACCTCTCTCTGTCTTTCCTTCTGTCTCTGCCTTTCAAATAAATAAATAAATAAAGAGAGGCTTATAAATCCAGTAAATGGGCAACAATGATACATGAAGTTATAAATGCTGTAACAGAAAAAGTTATGGGATACACAGGAACACTTAATCCAGTCTTTTTCCCCCCAAGATTTATTATTTGAAAAGCAGGGTCACAAGTTACAGAAAGGGAGAGAAAGATCTTCTATCCACTGATTTACTCACCAAATGGCCTCAACAGCCAAGGCTGGGCCCAGACAAAGCCAGGAGCTTAATCTGGGTCTCCCATGTGGGTGGCAAGGGCCATCTTCTGCTCCTTTCCCAGGTACATTAGCAGGGAGCTGGACTGGAAGTGGAGCAGCTGGGACTGCAATCAGCACACCTTTGAGATGCCAGGACTGTACCCTATAGGCACCAATGCTAGTCCCTTAATCCAGTCTTAAGGCAGAGCAGTTCAAAGATGTTTTCCAAATACCAGACCATCACAATCGGACACTTCAGTAGCCAGGACAAGGCAGCACAAGGGAAAGGGAGACCCAGAAAGGGTAGGAAAGAACAACACGAAATGGTAGAAAGGGATGATGAGAGAAGTAAGCCAGGCTGGTGACAAAGTGTTTGCATGTCATGAGAATAAGCCCTTAAGGACAATATACATTTATATGTAGAGGTGCCCATGAAACACTCAAGTGAGATTTCTGATAGGCAGTAGCTTATAATAATACAAAGAAGTCTATGACTAGATACGTGGACTTGAGAATCCCAACAGAGACAGCAACTAAAAGTGACAAAATATGTTAAGTGCAAGCAGAAAGTGTGAACAGTTGCAAGTGATGAAGAGAGCCATTTCAGCAGCTGAGAAAAAGACATAGGAAAAACAGCTAGTCTCCTTCAACAGTAAATGATAGTCAGGAATCTAACTATATATTTTACAACTTTATACATGTTTTAAAATTTTATTTGCACATAGAAAAACTTAAAATATTAACATTGGTTATACTAAAGTGGTTAAAGATCATAGGTGATTTTACTTCAAAACAGCACGAGTACATAATTGGGAAATAATAAATTTATCTTTCAAAGTTACAATTTTATTTTCATTATGAAATCAGTGTTAAATGATTTGTCCTTAATCAAACATGATGATAAGTCATGGAAAAGCTGTTACTATAAATAGGAGGGGTTTTTTCCAACTTCTTTTAATATAACTAGTTTAATTCTCCAGATGTAAATTCAAAGTCAATCTTAAAGAAACCAAATTACTTTGAAGGGGTGAGACAGGTAAGGCTGCTCTTTAACAATATGAAAGCATATACTATCATAACTTCAATGGTCTGTCACATAACACATTAATTCATCCTTTCCCTCCCTTCCACAACAGGACTACTTCCTGGACAGTCCAGGAAGTGCCCTCTCTCTTCTGCTGAGTGATGCTCAACATGAGCTGGGCTCTGCTGTTCCCACACCTACCACTGGCCTGCATTTTTAGCCTGCATCCAAAGTAAGGTAAATTGGATTATTTTCTCATAGTGCACACTTTTGTAAAGTTTATAAAGTTCCTTAACACGCCACACTCCACAGGACAAAGAATACCACCTTACAAAACTACAAAATACTTAGAAAATAAATACTCCTGCCTCCTCCCCTAAACAGACACCCAAGATGGGATGGACTCTGGTCTCCAGAGCACAGCATTTACTAAGGCAAGACCCAAAATCGGAACAGATGACTGAGAAAATGGCACTTCATGCATCTATAATAAAAGCAAAGGTACATGAGCAAAATATAGGGCTAACTGATCCAGAATTCTGGATATGCTTGGAAATCACGGCAACTCAAGTTTTAAGCTACTGTTAACTGTTAAGCATTTATTGACAGATAAACTTAACAAGGTAATGGACTCCAAAGCAGATGTCATGGGGAAAAAAAAAAAAAAAAAAAAAAAAAAAAAAAAGCAAGCAGCAAGCCTCGTCTTTCGGTCTGTGATGGCCAAGGATTTTATCACTAACTCAGTGAATTTTAACAAATCAGAAGATTTGCAGGTTCAATTTTCTCATCTACAAAATGATATAACTGGGCTAGATTAACAGTTGTCAACCATTCCTGACTATGAACCACAGTTAAGAAATACATTTTACATGGGGATATCTGTACCTACAAAACAAAGCTTTCACGAAACATTACTTTTCTTCTGATAAAATAAACATTCTTGAAATAAACTGATCTATTCTATTTCGTCATTTTAAAAACAGAAATTGCAACACATGGCCCACTACCTGCAGTTTAAGTAACCTCTCTAGGCTTCTCTCACTACTTTGACTCCAATTATACTGAATGCATTTTATTTAATATTTGCATTATCAGCCACTAGGTATTAATTTTCTTTGTCCGGTGTCTTCATAAATGGCAACTACTTACTCCTGATGCGTCTTTACTACTAAGCTTGAGAAACCAGCTGGAAACACTTCCATCACCACCCCCTAGTCTGCTTTAGAAGGTATTTCTGAAAGTCAAATGACTTGATTGATGTGTCTGTAAGCATTCTGAAACCGCTTACAAGTTTAAGATATTTAGCCACATAGACAACGAAGTAGAATCTGTATATATGGCTGCTTTAAATATGGCAATGTGATATAACATGCAATGTTTTCAGATCATACAAAATATAATTTATTTTTAAATGTGTGTGTTTTTTTTTTTTTAATTTTTTTTTTTTTGACAGGCAGAGTGGACAGTGAGAGAGAGAGAGAGACAGAGAGAAAGGTCTTCCTTTTGCTGTTGGTTCACCCTCTAATGGCCGCCACGGTAGCGCGCTGCGGCCGGCGCACCGCGCTGTTCCGATGGCAGGAGCCAGGTGCTTCTCCTGGTCTCCCATGGGGTGCAGGGCCCAAGCACTGGGGCCATCCTCCACTGCACTCCCTGGCCACAGCAGAGAGCTGGCCTGGAAGAGGGGCAACCGGGACAGGATCGGTGCCCTGACCGGGACTAGAACCCGGTGTGCCGGCGCCGCAAGGCAGAGGATTAGCCTGTTGAGCCACGGCGCCGGCCTAAATGTGTGCTTTTTAATGTATCTAATTCACTTGGAAAGGAATCTCAGAACAAATGTAGGAATGAACATTTGGCACAGTGGTTAAGACATGACTTGGGAAGCCTGCACCCCATATCAGAGTGCCTGGGTTTGGGTTCTGGCTCTGCTCCCAAGTCTAGCTTCCTGCTAATGCAAAACTTAGGAGACAGCAGGTTATGGCTCAAGTTTTTGGGTCCCTGTCACCCACATGGGAAGACCTACATTGAGTTCTCAGCTCCCACCTTCGGCCTGGCAAAGCCTTGGCTGTTGCAGGTACATGAGGAGTGGAATCAGTGGATTGGTGATCTCTGTTTCTCTTTCAAATAAATAAAATTTTTTTAAAGTTTTTTTTTTTTTAAATACAACCTTTTCTCTTACCACCTATATTTTATGATCAAAAAAGTCATGGGACAACTAGTAAAAGAAAAAATCTGCACAAATGTCAGAGGACTTATTTAGAAAAAAGGTATTATCAAAAATTCTAAAAGTTTTAAAGAAATAACAGAGGTAAGAATAGTTCTGATGATGTAACAAGCCACCATACACTGTTAAGTATAAGTTTTAGAAACTTTCAGGAAGGCACTTGTCAACATGTTTTCAAAATTAAAAGGTATACATGAATGACCTAAAAATTCCACCTGTATAAACATATTCCAAGGAAACAAATTTACAAAATGTACTCTCAATGGTGAAGGGAACAGGAGGGAGGATCCGTACGTTCAAAACGAAAAAAAGAAAAATCGTAACATATCTAACTGTAAAATGGAAACACTATTCCGCTAAATAAAAAAACCTTTTATTGATAAAAACTATAATACAGATAAAAATTATAATGTAGATCTTTCTTCACATGGGAAGAGGCCCACAATATTTTGTGTATTTTTTAATTTACAAAGATGAAATGTTACACACATTTCAGACATGTTAACAGTGAGTAACTGAGGCAAGGAGCTTGGGCGGCTAACCTGTATCTATCTATCTATCTATCTATCTATCTATCTATCTATCTCTCTATGTGTGCCTTATAAGCATTAGCACTAGGCACTTCTCCTGGCAACCATATCCCCACAGGAAAACATCTCTCCACACTGATCTTGTTTTTGTGGGCCTAGGCAGATGCAGCCATGCTCCAGGTACAGAGCCTCCTCTCAACACTCACCCACATATCCCTGAAGGGATGCTCTTCTGTTGGGATAGGATTACAGATAATTTTCACTTATTTATGTTATCCTGCCCTAGCTACTATTATTACAACAAACAGATTTACTATTCACCGATAAGAGTAATACTTATTCATGTTGAAAAAGGTCTTGCCTAACCCTTCTAAAACTTACCACAACTTGACTTGCACCACTTCCATGGCCCTTACACACTGCCCTATACTTTGATAATTCGTGTCCAGGTTATCTACTTACATGCATATATACCCAATAAAATCACTACCCTTAGGTCACATAACACAAAGGTCAAAGGGCACTTCGGATAGTAAGAAATCTGAAGTAATGCAGTACTGGCCATGAGAAGACACAGAGGAAGAGAGATGGGAAGGTGGCCTATAAAAACCAAGCCCTCTCCACCACTCAAAAATGTCTTTGGCAAAAAGTCAGTACACTCCAAAAACACACAATGAAGAGTTACCATTGTTTATCATTTTTTCGCCATTTAACTCCAGCTGCGGGCTTCGTTTCTTCATCAAACTACTCGGTTCCCAAAAGAAGATAGCAATTTAAAAAAAACCCTGAGTGATTACCATGCAGTTAGGCAAGGCATCTGTAAAATAATACAACCGCTGGACTAGGATTAAAGAAGAACTGGGTTCTTTTCTTGGCTCTATGGAATATGTAATTTTACACAAGGCAAAAATCACCACCTCGCTGGGTCTCGGTTTTCTCATCTCTAAAGTGGAGGCTGGGCTCAGAAATCTCCAAGGCCCCCCTTCAGCTCGTGACAGGGCTTCGAGTCCCTTTCCAGCCTTGGAGGAGCTCCCTTCAGCCGGCAGAATCACAGCCAGCCAACTCTCGTTCTCAACTCAAGTTTATTTTCGATCAGGAACAAAAGGTCTGTCAAGAGCCACTAACCCAGGATCCTCCGAGGGATTCAAAAAGAAAAAGGCAAAACTAGTTTACTTAAGGGTGTGGGTGTGGGTGTGGGCGTGTGGGGGGGCACTAGTCCCTATTCAGACCTGCAAAGCCCCCATCCACCCACCAAGGCAGCACTCCGCGAGTGGAAGGTTCAAATCTGTCTTTTAAAACAAAGAACTCCCGCACCGAAAAGCGGCTAGCAGACCTCCGCAACCATCGCTCCCAAGTTCCGAAGGCACAGGAAGCGACACCGTGCTGTTCCGAGACAGGATTCACTCCCCCTCCCCGCCTCCGCGCGCTCCAAGAAGCGAATTTGTCAGGAAGGGAAAAAAAAAAAAAAACCTCTGCGATGGAAAACGCCTAAGGGAGGAACCAAGCTTTTTTAAGGGCCTCTTCGCTGTCCACAGTCAAGTGCATTTTCGAGTACAATGTACTTCTGTGATTAACTCACCGCGACGCGTCCGTGCAACCCACACACCCACACACACACACACTCAGCCCTCGCCCGCACTCCCCCGACGCGTCGGGCGGCAGCGTGGACGAGTCACAAGATAGCGGCGGGAGTGGAAATTTCCTCTCCCCAGGCGTGGGGCAGGGGCAGGGGCTGGCTTCCCCGAACCGACCGCTCGGCGCGCCGGGCGCCTCCGCCGCGGCCTCTCGGGGCCGCCGCGCTCGCTACAAAGGAGGCCCCGGGCGTTCGGGGGCTCGGGGCCGGGCAGGGGTCCCCGGCTTCCGGCGTCCCCGGGGCGGGAGGCCCGGGTAGCACGTGCGCCCCGCTCCCGGCCCGGAGGAAGGAGCCCGCGCGGCGCGGCCCGATCAGGGCTGCCCGGGGGAGCCGGTGCCTCCGGAGTGCGCGGCGGCCCGCTCGGCCCAGCGAAAAATGAATGGGGCCGCGCTCCGCCGCCGCCCATGTTAGGGCACGGCGCCGGGAACAAGCGCGCTGCGGGCGGCTCCTCCCGCCGGCCCTCTCCCACCCAACCACCGCCCGCTCACCCCAGCTCTTGGCGGTGCGCCCCACGAACTCTCCGGAGGTCGGGTTGTAGATGAAGCGCTTCCACTCGGCCAGGCTCTGGTTGAAGGACTTCTTCTCTTTCTTCGTCATGGTGTGCGTGCGGACAGCGAGGGGGAGCTACGGCCGCGCGGGTGGAGGCGGCGAGGAGCGCGGAGGCGCGTCCCGGCACTAGCGGCGCAACCCGGCGACGGCGGCAGAGGGCGGGACGGCCGAGGACACCTCCTCGTTACGGGGAGCACTCGACCCGACTGCGCCGTGCCGGGCCGGGAGGCCGCTCGGGCCGCGGGTGCCTGACGTCTCCGCGCGCCGCAGCCAATCCCCGAGCCGCTCGGCCCGCGCCGCCGCCGCCGCCGCCGCCCGCCTCAGCTGAGGAGCCGCCGGAGGCGACCGGGACGCCCCGCCCCGGCCACGCCCCCGGCCACGCCCCGCGGCGCCCGCCCGGCCGGGCTCCCTCAGCCCCGGGCCTGAGGAGTCGGGAGCTTCGCGGGGCAGCGACGTCTGAGAGTCTCGGGGGGCTCAGTCACAGTGACATCGATAGCGATCAGCAAGAAAAAATGGGAGGCCCTGGCCGGCGGGTGTCTCAGCTGGAAGGCCGGGCTTCCCGCGCGCGCCCGGGCGCCTCGGGCTCTGAGGCGATGCTGCCAGCCGCGCGGCGCGGGGAGGAAGAAGCTGCTGCCGGAGAAGCGCGGGCTGCCCGAGTCGTCCTCACCGCGGAGGGGCACGGGCCACCTCGTCCCGAACCGCTTCCCACACCGTGCCCGGGCGTTCTGTGGCTCTGTGACGTCGCCGGGAGACACTCGGCCGCGGCACGTCGTGAGGGGCGCACCCCGCGGAGCTGCCCCAAGAATGGCCTCCCCGCGGGCTCTCGCGGAGGATGTAGCCGGGACTCTGGCACCTACGGCGATTTCGTTCTAAAGATGCCAGGACGAGCTACCTGCAGCGCAGTCTGAGTTTTCCCCGGGGTTCCTTTGAACGCGTCCATGAAATCACTAACCATGTTTTGCCGAGGTTCCTGTCACCCAGAGAGAGACACCCCCACCCCGACTTTGTCCCGGACGCCCCGATCCTCAGTCTCCAGGAAGTCAACACTTGGTTGTGCGTTGATGCCCGAATGCTGTCGGCGGCGCTGCGGCTCCTCGGCGCGGCGGAGCCCGGGGGTAGCCGGCGGTGCCCCGCGGGAGGTGGAGCTGCGACACGCGGGGCCCGGGACTGCGGCGCCCCCGCGGAGAGAAGGTGCATTCTATGGGAAAAAAGCAATGAAGGGCTGACTCCGTTTTACTAGCAAGCCAAAGTTATGAATGAAGACAGGGAGCACACATCTTATTGTCTGGGGTGATGAATGACAGTTCTCCGGGGGTTGGAAGCCTGCTGTTGCTTTATAGGAGCAGATGGATAAAGAAAATCCAGTCTTTCTCCTTTTTTCTCACTTGGCTTACCAAAGCCAGGAATTATGATTCCCCAAAACCGGAAAAGACAGAATCTATTATTACAAAGCAATTTTTTCGCACTTAAGAAAGTTCATGTTCATATTGATGACCATGAGTGATGACCAAAGTCCAATTACTTTTTGAGCTAATGACACCAAAAGATTGGTAGAAGTATTTATACGTTTGACGTGAAATCAGTATGAAAAATAGCAAAAACACCTTGCAAGCCGACTAGAATGTATTTCTGTAACTCCCAAGCAAAATTAAAACAGAATTGAGGAGAATGGAAATAGTTAACTATTTTTATCTCATTCAAAATTTCATTACAAATTAGAGAACAGCTGATATACAGGTAGAATTGATAATTTTTTAAAAGGTTTATTATATTCATTAGAAAGATGGAGTTAGAGAGAGAGAGAGAGAAAGAGAGAGAGGTCTTCCATCTGCTGGTTCATTCCCCAAATGGCCACAACTGCCAGAGCTGCGCCGATCTGAGGCCAGGAGCCAGGAGCCTCCTCTGGGTCACCCACGCGAGTGCAGGGGCCCAAGGACCTGGGCCATCCTCCATTGCTCTCCCAGGCCATAGCAGAGAGCTAGATCAGAAGAGGAGCAGCTGGGACTAGAACCGGCGCCCATTTGGGATGCTGGCAATGCAGGTGGTGGCTTTACCCACTACACCACATGCTATGGGATGCAGGCCCGTTAAGACTTTCATACTTACTGCTTTGTGGTTTTCCAAGAAAGGACTTAAATACAAACACAATTCACATAAGAAGTTTCAAAACCTATAACTAGTATAGTAACTATATCCAACAGATTTCAGCATGGGGAAAATTTTCTGTTCTACTCCAAAACATGGGAACTTTTTATTTTTCTGATATGTGATGCTTGAGCATTACCTGGAAGAGAAATGCTGAGTATACTGGGGGATACCGACCTACCAAGTGCGAGCAGTTAAAATATTAAATTTAATCACAATTATATTCCAGGTAGGTTTATTAAGTTTCTCTTACAGAGATTCCTTTGCCAGTTAAAATACAGGATGTCCACTTACATTTGAATTTCAGATAGATAATGGGTATTTTTTTTAGTATAAGTATGTTCCATGCAATATTTGGAACAGTTACCCTAAAAAATTATTTTTGCCTGACTGAAATTCAAATTTTACTGTATATCCTGTATGTTTATTAAACTTAACAACTCTAACCAGTACTTAACTAACCAGTATACTTACTTATGAATTTCCACAGTAATAATAATGATCATTTACAAATAATTAACTAAGTCTCAGGCCCTGTACTACTTCCTTTGTGTGATTTATTTCTTAATGTTAACAAACAATCCTCATTGGAAGATATTGTTTCCTTAATTTTGTAAACGAGGATGCTGATGTTTAGAGAAATTGTAAACTCACCATGGCCAAAAAGCTGTCAAGCAACGCACCTTCCCTCTTCCACCACCCAGTGAGATCTACGGCAGAGCTCTCAGGAACCTTCCTTCACCCAGCTGAATTAGGCAGAATGAAACAGTTGTGGGCCCTTTGCTGCGTAAGCTCTCCAGACGGCAAAATCCATTTTTTACTTTCTTTGTAAACAAGATAATTTGGCTTTTAATTTATTAAAACTTTTTAGTTTCATTCCTGAATATTAGAATCGTGTCCAGAAAGGAAAGTGTTTTAGTTCTGATAGCAGCAGTGTTGGAAATGATGTGACGATGGTCTGAACTGCTCAAAGACCATTATTTGGCCCTCAGAGAATCAACGTAGGAAGATTTTCTTCAAAGCACTCTTGGGACTGGCGCTGAGGCACAGCAGGTTAAAGTCCCAGCCTGCAGCGCTGGGCATCCTATATGGACGCCAGTTCGAATCCCGGCTGCTCCACTTCCCATCCAGCTCTCTGCTAATGCACCTGAGAAAGCAGTAGAAGATGGCCTAAGTCCTTGGGTCCTCAAACTCCTATGGGAGACCCAGAAGAAGCTCCTGGCTCTTGGCTTACAGAGCAGCTCAGCTCTGGCTGTTGCAGTCATTTGGGGAGTGAATCAACAGATGGAAGACCTCTCTCTCTCTCTCTCTCTCTCTCTCTCTCTCTCTCTCTGTAACTCAGTCTTTCAAATAAATAAAATAAATCTTAAAAAAAAAAAAAAGCAGTCCTTCCTCACAAGCATCAGCAATTGTGTTGGTGTTTTTACTATCTCTGAGAAGCAGTCATTAAGACACATATACTCCTTTTCACAGAGCACTACACTTTTGATATTCTTTAACAAATGGCATCTCTACATCCTTTGCAGATGAAAAGACACTTGTATTTACTGATCGTCTTCAATGAAGTGAACCCGTGTCAGTAAAGCATGAGCACACTACTGGCACATAAAGTACTCTGTAAATGGTAAGTATTTTGGGTTATTATAATTTTAAATGCTATGAATCATGATGTCAGACATTTTATTTTTTTAAGTTTGACTTATTTATTTGGAAGTGAGAGCTACATAAAGAGAGAATAAGAGAGAGAGAGAGAGAGAGAGATCTTCCATCTACTGGGTTACTCCCTAGATAGCTGCAATAGCCAGGGTTGGGCCAGGCTGAAGCCAGGAGCCTAGAGTTTTTCTGGGTCTCCCACATGGGTGGCAGGGGCCATCTTCTGCTGCTTTTCAAGCACATTAGCAGGGAGCTGGTTCATGTGGGGAGCAGTCAGGACTAGAACTGACATCCATGAGATGCCAGCATCGCTGGTGGCAGCTTTACCTGCTATGCCACAACACTGGCTCTGCTATTAGGCACTTTATAAAAAGTTTATGATAGGAGCTAACAATGATAACTTAGTAAGTGAAAAATAAATTCATATGGCCAATTCAGTGTGAAAAATTATTAATAATTTGGTTATAAAAATTTGCAGGGAGGTCCATGTGATGTCACAGCTGGTTAAGCTACTGCCTGTAATGTCAGCATCTAATATGGACAACTAATTCATGTCCTAACTGCTTGCTTCTGACCCAGCACCCTGCTAACCGCCTGGGAAAAGCAGTGGAAGATAGCCCAAATGTTTGGGCCCCTTCCACCCATGTGGGAGACTTGGATAAAGCTCCTGGCCCCTGGCTCTGGCTTGGCCCAGTGCTGGCCATTGCAGCCATCTGGGAAGTGAACAAGTGGATAGAAGATTTCTCTCTCTCTCTCTTTCAAATAAATAAGTATTTTTTTTAAGATTTATTTATTTATTTGAAAGTCAGAGTTACATAGAGAGAGGAGAGGCAGAGGCAGAGAGAGAGGAGTCTTTTTTTTTTTTAAAGATTTATTTAATTTACTTGAAAGGTAGAGTTACACAGAGAGAGGAGAGGCAGAGAGGTCTTCCATCCAATGGTTCACTCCCCAATTGGCTGCAACGGCCAGAGCTGCACCGATCTGAAGCCAGGAGCCAGGAGCTTCCTCCGGGTCTCCCACACGGGTGCAGGGGTCCAAGGACTTGGGCCACCTTCTACTGCTTTCCCAGGCCATAGCAGAGAGCTGGACAGGAAGTGGAGCAGCCGAGTCTCAAACTGGCTCCCATATGGGATGCCTGCACTTCAGGCCAGGGCATTAACCCACTGTGCCACAGCGCTGGAAATAAGTCTTTAAAAGAAAATTTATCTTTTAATTTCATTTTCCATGAATTTTTGGAAGTATCTGTATATACATGTGTGTGTTTATATATATTACAAGCAAAAAAAAAAAACCAAGAATTATTAGAAATTAAAAATAAAATTACTAAAATAAAAAAACCATAAAGACTGAAAGAAAATGTAAACGAGATAAATGAAACCTCCCAAGTATAAAGTAAAAAGACAAAGGGAAAGAAATATTTTTGGTAGTCCAAAGACATCCAAGGTCAATATAGAAGTACAACATTCAACCAATTTTTCCTGAAGCAGATAAGAAAGAAGACAATAAAGTTATGAGAGAAATAATAGAAGAAAATTTCTTAGAGGTAAGGAAAGGACAGGAGTCTTTAGACTGAAAGTATATTGAGTGCCAAACAAAAGAAATAAAAATGGACTCATATTTAATCATAAACTTGTGATTCTATAAATATTAAGCAAAGAGCCAAAAAGCTTTCAGAGAACAAACCACAGGTCAACTACAAAGTCTGTCAACTACAAAAGTCTGATCAGTCCAGTCTTCCCATCACCAATACCCAAGACCAGAGTGGAGCACTGCCTTCCGAGTCCTTAGGCTTGTAATGCATATGTAGACACGTTCACACACATCAGAACTCAGTCCACTTCTCACAAATCCTTTCTGAAAGGAAAAAAAAGAAAAGAAAGAAAGAAAGAAAGAAAGAAACCAGTTAAGGATGGACCAATAAATAGAAAAAGAACTCAAGAATGAGAAAAATTTGGGATCTGAGGAACATTATTCCTAACCCAGGAGTGCCAAGAAGCGCAGGCTTAGAATGACAGCTGTTCAGCAGGCCAAGCAAGCAACTGGACTGCACCGCAGAAGAATGTCCTCAAGCAGAAAGTGGATTCCAGGCCACAAAGAGTGGAATTAAGATCCTGGATAAATTTAGTCTTATGAGGAAGGCATGCGCTTCTTTTGTTAAGAAGGAAAACAGAAAACTATTAAAAACAACAGAAAACTATGTTCCAAATAAAAACTAAACTCAAATGTGGTATTGGTTTGAACAATTAATGGAGTGCTTGCAAATGTAATTATTTGACCCTTATATCCTCTTTCTAGTGGCACAGGGTTAGTGATAGAGATTTGCCTTTTCTAGTCTAAGAACTGACACACCTTGCTCTACTAGGAGTACTATTTACATAATTAAAATCATATACAGTTATTACAGTTTATTGACTTTCAACATTTAAAGTCAACAGAATGACCAGTCATAGAACACAATGTAAATATTATAAGCTCTGACAATGTAAATATAACGGTGCAGCTGACAGGAGTTAAGATTTTCATGGAAAAGAAAGAGTTGAAGAAAGAAAACTGAAGGTAATTGTAGAAGTGTTCATTTGTCTTTTGCACATAATAGGACGTTAGAGATACTATTTAAAAATGGTGGAACTGGAAGTAAAAGTTTATATTCTTTAAAGTTGTAAATGTAACCAATTATTTATCATTGCAAAGAGTTAATAGTTTTAGAGTTAACAAATTAAAAAAATAGGCACAGCATGTTACTTATAGCCAAAGAGAAAGTGACCAGATGAAATAAAATGAGAAAAGACTAAAGAGTCTTGGATGTTTCTCTAGTGGGGTTATGTGTACTTTTCATTTTTAGTCCTTTTGTACTGTTGGATTTTTCTTTGTCAGAAAATATGTTTATTATTGAGAGTGAATTAAATATGTCAATGTTCATGATAGGTGTATAAGTCAAGGTTGCCTTTATATTAATAAAATGCCTTTCACTTATAATCACAAAAATTATTCTGATAAAAGAAGTACATTTTCTTTTTCATCTTCTTATGTGCATGGTCACCATAAGAAGTTAAAATGAAATAGCTCTTATATCATAAAAAAAAAAAAGAAAGAAAATCATCACAGCCTTAATGATCCAGCCCACCACTGTTGCCCTGAGGGATATGGTTTTAATTCTTATGAAACTTGTATTTATTTTCACTGTTTTTTGACAGGCATAGAGAGAAATCTCCCATCCATAGTTTCACTGCCCAAATGCCAGCAACAGCCAGGACTGGGCCAGACCAAAGCCAGGAGCCAGGAACTCCATCCAGGTCTCCCACATGGGTGGGAGGGTCCTAAGTAGCTGGGCCATCATCTACTGTCTCCCAGGACACTCACTAGCAGGAAGGTATATTGGAAGTAGAGGGGCCAAGACTTGAAGCAGGTACTCTGATGCAGAATGCAGGTGTTTCAGCAGTGACTTAACCTGCGCCAAATGCCTGCACTGATCTATGGGTTCTTTTGTTCTGTCCTTTATCCATTCCAGTTAACTTAGCATCCCCCTCCCCACCCTATCCATCCTTGGAGGGTCACCAAATGATGCAGCATGGTTAGAAGTGACGCTGCTTATGGTCAGGGAACTTGAATATAAAGCACCCTTCACTTTTAGTTGTCATAAATGGGGTTTACTAGTACTAAGCAGTGTCCTTTAATGACCCGTTCCTGATTCTAGACCTTGACTTTTCGAATTGAGTTAATCAAATTGTGATAAGATTCTGTTGAATTTGGTTCTTCAATGGTCTTCTCTCAAAATGGGTTATATTTTTACGAGGAAACATAAATGTTCCACCTCTGAAATGAATGTTGAAGGAGTTCTGTGTGTCCTAAAAGTCAATTTTCTACTCCTTTCTCCAGCATGCTCTGCTGTGCACGACTGATACTGCATGTGGGAGATCTGGATAGAGTTCAGGCAACTGATTTTGGCTTGGCCCAGCCAGGTCATCTGGCGAGTGAACCAGCAGATAGAAGATCTCTCTGTCTCTCCCTATATCTCTGAAACTGTCTTTCAAATGAGTTCTTTAGTAACAAAATACTAATACTTAATATATTGAGTATAATATAATACTTAATATATTGAGTTGTATATATTATTATATTTTATTAATAAGTATTATATTAATATGTATTAATATTATAGATTTAAGTTCTTTAGTAACAAAATATTAATACTTAAATATATTGAGTTACTAAGTATTAGGTGAAAATTTGACCTATGGAGACAGCAATTTCATAGTTAAACCTAATATATTTTTTCAATAAAAAGTACAAAAGAAGCCAAAACCACAATTATAGACTGTTACACACCATTCAGTTTAATGTTGATGTTTCCATATAATTTAATGGAAAAAAATTTAAACCCCACAGAGCTCTGTCAAAAACACAAAACTGTTTTCAGTGGTGGAGGACATAAGCCATCCATCTCTAGTGGATTTTGCCTCACCTTTGTTTGTTTGATATGCCAGTTACAAACATCTTGTAAACACAAGTTTCAAATCAAAAGAATGTCACATGAAGACGTCTGTTAAATAACCAGGCCCTATGGACACGTAATATGCTAAAATAATACCTGCTAATGTTTTTCTATTTACGTTTATATAGAGCACCATCTAAAGAGGAGCTGGGAAGAAATTAAAAAAAAAAAAAAGTTGGGGATCTGGGAACTATAACTGGTGCTCATTCATGATTAAAAAAAAAGTTAGGGGTGGGCATGTGGCCTGGGTTACAGTCCTGATTCTGCTCCTGATTCCAGCTTCCTACAAATACAGATTATGGGAAGAAGCAGTGATGGTTCAAGTAGTTCCTACTACCCACAGCGAAAACCTAGATTGAATTCCTGGGCTCCTGGCTTTGGTCTGGCCCAGCCCACATCATTGCAGACACCTGGGCACGAACCAGTAGATGAGGCCTATCTGTCTCTATCTATAAAAATAAAAAAATTACCAAAAAGCACTAGGCCTTTTTTTTCTTGGATAAAATTTTTAAAAATGATTTATTTACTTGAAAGGCAGAGAGGAAGAGACACAGAGAGAGAGGTCTTCCATCTGCTGCTTCACTCCCTAGATGGCCACAGTGGCTGGAGCTGTGCCGATCCGAAGCGAGAAGCCAGGAGTTTCTTCCAGGTCTCCCACATGGGTGCAGGGGCCCAAGGACTTAAGCTATCTTCCACTGCTTTCCCAGACCATAGCAGAGAGCTAGATCAGCAGTGGAGCCGCAGGGACTCTAACACAAGCCCATACTGGATGTCGGCACTGCAGGCAGCAGCTTTACCCGCTACACCACAGCGCTGGCCTCTGGATAAAATTTAAACTCTGTGCCAAGTTGAGATACTTGATTCCCTACCCAATAATCCTTTATTCTCTAAGATTATCATTCTAAACTTGACATTTTGTTGTCACCAAGAAGGATTAAAAACTACAGAGCATGTGGAGATTCAAATTGTGGTTCTTGGCCTTGCAGTAGGATGAGCATGTGGGAGTTAATGAGATACATAAAGTGGGATGTAAGGGTGCTCACCTCCTGGCAAGGCTTTCTTTCTTTTATTCTCTGCTGTTTCCTCAGATAGAAACTCACCATCAAAAATATCGATGTTTTCAAAATTAATTTACAGTTTACTTTTGTTAGCCTGGAACATCATGATTCTTCAGAAATTTTATAAATAGAAAAAATATTGCCTCTCAGAGGTAAGGAATCATAGGAGTAAACAAAATAGTTTCCACATCCTGAAGTCTAGGGCATTCTTCTCTGAATAAGGAAAATGTGAGCTGAAAGAAGAGTGTGACCTATCTTTTCATATTCCATATTTATTTGAACAAAAATACCTCACAAATAGTAATCAGGACTCATTTCCTTGTATTCAAATAAGACATGGGCTTCTGATGTGTTTGCTACACAATTCCTAGGGTAAAGTTGGAGCAATTCAGACTTGAATCCAATTTTCTAGCTGCCAGGACTGTTATCTGATTTCATTAATAAATAACTGACAGTATTGTTTAAACAATACCTTTTCCTTTCAGCTTGGCTTTTTATTTTTAGTTTAACATTTTATTTACAGCAAAAAAAAAAAAAATAATAATGGCAGAGAAGCAACTGTGTCCTTTTAAGTAGGAACTGCCTGTCACAGTGTAGGAGGAACATGAAGGAAAATTTGAATGTCACTTTAGGCAATATCTCAACATTATTTCCTAAGAGACTTGATAAAGTCTCTAGGAGCGTGAGAATTCAAGTTCCTTGAATCTGGTTGTTATGCAACTCTTAAACCATAGATAGCTTAATTACTTTTATACAAATTCACTATCTCTAATCCATTTTATAGAAGTATGTAACTCCACCTTACTGAAGGTAGAATGAGAGAGATTGTCTTTTGGTTAAGTATTGGCTTGGGAGTTAGGAAATCTTCATGAAAATACTGTGTTCCAACTTCCTGCAAGTCATATAAAGCATGTATTTTTTAATGATCTTTCTGTAGCAAGAAAGAAAGCAAAATTAAATGGATTTAAACAATAATGGGAATTTACAGGTGAACAATCCTGAAAACCCTGGAGGTTACTAACTTTAGGAAAGGTTTGATCCAGGGCCCAAATATTACAAACAAATACTGGATTTTGCTTCCCATTTATTGGTTCCATTACCCCAGGGTTAATTTCCAGGAGTTTCTGGTATTATGTCCTTCCATGTTCAAATCCAGCAGAAAAGAGAGACTGCTTAAACAACACAAATGTAGTTTCTTTGGCCCTCACTAGCAATCATGAAGGCCAGGAAGAAGATATGCTGATTGGATCAAAGCTTGGTGGTGGTGGGGGTCTACTGTTAACTGTGGAGAGAAGGAGGGTCAATCCCTCTCAAACACAAGGTTCAGAAATTTGGAATAGTGTTAGGAAGAGGAAAGGGGAGAGAAATCCATAAACATTCTTTTTAAATGTCTTCAAATATTAGCATCTCCATACATTTGTCAATTTATTCAACAAATTTTTTTCAGGGTTCACTATATGCAAGGTCTTGACCCCATTCTTTCCCACTGCGTCTAGGTGCCCCTTTAAGAGAAAGCAGAAAGAATTGGACTTCAGACTGGAAAGAGAAAATGCTCTCCTAAGAAGTTCCATATTTTAGACTGATCCCTGACGTTGAAAAAGGAAGAGAAACAACCACCCACCCACCCACACACCCTACCCAATCACATCTTTTTGCTGCATCATTCACAACTTAGGAGCTTAATAATAAGACTCCTCCAAACCTATTCATAGTCCCAGTTTAAGAACTCTTGGGCTATATGTTCACTAAGATCTTTCCTGGGTTACAAGATTTGCAAAGATACTGTGGGTTGACACTGACATTTGAAAACAGAGTCCTGCTTTTTCGAATAGCCAAGGAAAGATAAGTACATTCCACTTCTTGAGGGAGACTGCCTAGGTTGAGAGGAGGGCTAGTTACAGCAGTTGCTGGTTGGACTTGGGTTCCCATGTGCCACCTACGTCTTACATGGAGTCCTATCAGAAAAGTTGATCTCTCTAGCATGTGGGTTATATAAAATAGGACAGGAAGTATTCATATATTTTGGATGTTCCCACTGACTGAGCAGGAAGCTGTAAGAGAGATAACAGATGATTAAGACTTCTCCCCAGGCTCCCTTTGGGAAAGCAGCCTTTGGGAAAACATGTGCAGAAAATGAGTGACAAGTATACTTGAAAAGTTTTCAACACTGCTTTGACTGGGCCTGTCCTGTTTACAAAGCATTCTGAAAAAACCAAATGAAGTGGCTACACATCCTGGACATCATGAAAAGGGGGAGGTCCTGGTCATTGTACAGTGGCCTAGCATTGAATGTACCTTTGGGCTTGTTTGTCTTGCTGAATCTGTGGCCCCTGAGGGTGCTTTATATTTCCTTCCCTTGGGGGAATGAAATGTTTTGGTGTTAACAGGACACTACAGCCCCCTTGGTGTGGACTTCATTCCTTGTTGCAGCATCCTGGTTTGAGGGCAGGCACACCTAAGGTAAAGTTGGAAGGTGGAGAGGAATGGAAAAAGGAAGAAAATTTAAAAAGTAGAGAAAGACAATAGCAGGCTTTGGGATTCAACTCGGCAAAAATGGTATTAAGTAAAATGATTCTTTCCAAGATTCAATTCTCTAGTCTACAGTGAACATTTTGACAGAATTCCTTTGGGTGAGGTCGGAGGAGAAAATGACAGTACAGTAGAAAGGTGGGGTCTTATTTCTAAGACAAAGGCAAGTTGGCCAAGAAGAAATTAAAATCTAGGCTTTAATCCCCAGTTGGCTGTGTGCGTCCCCAGGAGCATGGCTTCTGAGCTGATGCATCCTGGGTCTCCTTGCTACCTGTGGCCTTTGGGGATGGACTCTGTCATAGGCTAGTGCCAGCAGAGATTAGCTTCCTTTTGTGGTCCCCACATTGACAAAGAAAGCTGGTCCTCAGAGAGCTACTTTGGAAGTTAGAACAAGTGTTTACTCATGAGTCTTTGTAAGCCATAGCTTAGGTAAGGGAAGTTCTTCAGGTACTTTGGACTTCTTGAATAAGCCAGGCTTCTAAAGTGAATGTTTTTTTTTTTTTTAAATTCTGGAGTTAACTTGAAGGTTGCAAAGAGGGGATGCACACATTAAACACAAGACTTTTTGCCAGGGCTAGTTGCTTCTAGACCCAGGAAATAAAGGGGTCTTCTTTTCATGGCAGTGCTTTATCAGCCTTTTCTGACAGTGGCTGGGAGTCTGAGGGTCAGTTAGCAAGTCTGACATGATGAACTTGCCTTGCAGCTTTTGCTTGGCTCTTAGCTATCCCCACCTCCCACCTCCAGGTGCAGCATGCTGCTTCTGGCTCAAGGGGCAATACTTCAGAGAGGGAATGTATTGCTCTCTCCCGCCATCACCTTGACCTTGGTTTCTAGGTTTCTAGTGACCAGTTATCTGCCTTATCTTCCTGTTCCTGGTTGACCCTCACTCTGTCCCAAAGTTCCTAGTAGCTGCATTCCTCTCCCAGTTCCTCAATGAGATTGTGGTCTTCTGCTCCCTCCAATAACTATATTTGCTTGACCTTCAGTTCTAAGCTTCCATGCCTGAGTCTTCCCCATATATTTCACACTTCTTTGGCATCGAATTGCCTGGCCTCTTACCTAACAAAGGTTTAAGAATATTAATATTTTCATTTGGGGCATGTATTTCACCTAGCCTTGATTTAAAATTTTTTGGGGGCTGGCATTTTGGTGTAGTGGCTTAGTCCACTATTGCAATGCTGGCATCCCATGTGAGTCCTGGCTGCTCCAGTTCCAATCCAGCTCTCTGCTGATGTACCTGAGAGGGCAGTGGAGGACCCTGCCACCTATGTGCAAGACCCAGATGAAGTTCTGGGCTCCTGGCTTTAACCCTGGCTCAGCCCTGAATGTGTGGCCATTTGGGGAGCGAACCAGGAGGTGGAGGATCTCTCTCTCTGAGTCTCTCACTTTTTCTCTGTAACTGCCAGATCTTCCATTTGCTGGTTCACTCCCCAAATGGCTACAATGGCTGGGGCTGGGCTAGGCTGAAGCCATAAAATTTTTTTAATAAGTAGAAAAATTCACACCTAAATTACTAATTTATTGGCTGCTCTGAATGACACTGAAAACAGCTCATTAACTTGCTAACCCCAAATTGCATCATCCGATAGGAATACAAACAAGATGGGCTAAATAAACTGGACTATCACCTAACACCTCATAACATAAGCAGGAGGAAGCTTAAATATCAATGTGATACAGACAACAATCAGGACAAGCATTTCAATAAAACATGAACCTGCTACAAAACCATTCAATCAAGAATCCTATTTTGGTTCTGGCAAGGGCTTAAGAATTAAGAATCACAGTCATAATAATTGTCATAATTGCTGTTTAAAACAGGAGGGGAAATTGCTTTATTCTCTTTTGTCTCTAAATTATCTTGGGAGGAAAAAAAGTGAAGTGTACTTTAACTTCTCAGATAAGAACTTATTTGGAGAATCTTTTCTTAAACACAGAAGTTCCTGTCTCTGTTTTATCATAGAAGTCATTCAAGAGGCTCAGTGCAGTGGAGGATTTAAGACTGTTGAATTGTAGTTCAGGATTATACAAGACCAACACATGAAAAACACACTGGAAAGTTCTTGAACTCTTTCTGGACACTGAAAGCATTGGTATTATCAGGGTCACATTTTCACCATGAACATTTGGTGACATTCACATATTTTAGTTAGGATGTTTTCAGCTGCCAGTAACAAAACCAAAGAAAAATGGTTCATAGAACAAGAATAGAATAACTATTTCTCACACAGGAGATCCCAAGGTTGGTTCAGCTCTCAGCAACGTCATGAAGAATCCACAGTTTTCTATCTCATCTGTCAGGGGTGAGCCCTGAGTAAGTTCAGGGTCATGGAAAGGCTGCAGGAGATCCACAGGGCAGTGTCCCAAAGCAGGGAGGGAAGAGTAGAGGCTCTTCACACTCCTTGTCTCTTTTTCTCTCTCTCTTGCTCTCTCTCACTCTTGCTTTTGCTCTTTCTCTCTAAAATATTTTACTTCCTTGAAAGAGTGACAAAGAATGAGAGATACCTTTTCATGTATCGGTTCATTCCCCAAGTAGCTGCAATGGCCAGGGCTGGTTCAGGCCAAAGCCAGGAGTCTGGAACCCCATCCTGGTCCATGTCACTTGGGCCATCTTCCACAACCAGTACTCCAACATAGATAGGATACTGGTGACACAGACAGTGGATTAACCTATGGTGCCATAGTGCTGGCCCTCTCTTCCCTTTTTATCAGAGAAGAAAATCTTTTCCAGAAGCATGTGCCCCTCTCTTCCTTCATCTCATTGATCATGCTGCATCCCTAGTTGAAAAGTGATAATCTGCTCTTTTGCCAAGTTATGGGACACTTCATTGTGCGTGGGATTTGTTTTCTTTGAAGCCTTGGTGCAAGTTTTCCTTTCATTTTTTTTAAGATTTATTTTATTTATTTGAAAGACAGAGTTACAGTGAGAGGTAGAGACAGAGAGAGAGGTCTTCCATCCGCTGGTTCACTCCCCAGATGGCCACAATGGCCGGAGCTGCACCGATCTGAAGCCAGGTGCCAGGAGCCAGGAGCTTCTTCCAAGTCTCCCTCGTGGGTGCAGGGGCCCAAGGACTTGGGCCGTCTTCTACTGCTTTCCCAGGCCACAGCAGAGAGCTGGAGTTCTCTCCTTTCCTGAAGGCAAATCTTCAGCTATTTTGTTTATTATTATTGGTCACTTTGGGCTTTCTGTCTCTTGAGTCAGATTTGTAATGTATATTTTTCTAGAAGGTCATTCTCCATTGTCTGGATTTTTAAATTCATCAATAAAATTGTACACAACATTAAAAAAATTTAAATCCATGCATCCTGTTTTCATTTTTAATGTATTCTTCTTCCTTCCTTCCTTCATTCCCTTCCTCCCTCCCTCCCTCCCTCCTTCTTTCCTTCCTTCCTTCTTCCTGGCTCATACTTACCAAAGGCTTTCTCTGTTTTGAACATATTAAAACAAAAATTAAGCCTATTGTTTTTGAGTTTCTATTTCTTTTCTTTTCTTTTTTTTTTTTTTTTTGACAGGCAGAGTGGACAGTGAGAGAGAGAGACAGAGAGAAAGGTCTTCCTTTTGCCGTTGGTTCACCCTCCAATGGCCGCCGCGGTAGGCGCGCTGCGACCTGCGCATCGCGCTGATCCGATGGCAGGAGCCAGGTGCTTCTCCTGGTCTCCCATGGGGTGCAGGGCCCAAGCACTTGGGCCATCCTCCACTGCACTCCCTGGCCACGCAGAGAGCTGGCCTGGAAGAGGGGCAACTGGGACAGGATCGGTGCCCCGACCGGGACTAGAACCCGGTGTGCTGGTGCCGCAAGGCGGAGGATTAGCCTAGTGAGCCGCGGCGCCGGCTATTTGAGTTTCTATTTCATATCATCTATTTTATCTTTATTAATTCCTTCCTTTTATATTCTATGGTTTATTTTTTCCTTTTCTAATTTCTACAGTTGAAAGCTAAGTTCATTTATTTTTAATTTTCCTTGCTTTCTAACATCTGGATTCAACATTGTAATTTTCTTCCTGAGAAACAATTTTCTCAGAGTTTGAGATGTTTTGTTCTCATTGTCACTGATTTCTAAATAATTCTACCCTGTGGGAAAACTATACCGCCTTACCCCATTCATGCTAGACTTGATCATGTGACTTGCTTTAGTCAGTAAGACGTGAGTGGAATGGAAGCCCACATCTTAAGAATCACAGTGTGGTCCCATCATCTTTCTTTTCCTTTTGCTACTGAAAACAAGCCCCTATTCTTAATGTCTTCGATGTAGACTTTATCAGGTCCCAGTCTCCCTTCCTTAACCTGCAGCTCTGCTGTTTTCACTTTGATGATTACAAGTCAACTCTTTACTAAAGATTAACTCATGAAATTAAGGGAATGGTACAAGGGTCAGGCCATGCCTACTAGACTCTGGGTCACAAGATTCAGAATTCAATTATCACCTCCATAGTTACAGTCCTAACACTGGGCTACTTTGAGAGGCTTCACAAGAATTCCAGGTCCTGATCACACAAGGTAAGAACCAAGCTATCTATAGTAGCCAGACAGACCGGAGCCCATGGTCATCACAGCATCTTTAGAAGAACACGCTGGCCATTCTATCGCTGACAAAGGAAAGCCATGAGCACTGTGGACTAACCAGAGACCTGCACACGAGCTGATCCTGTACTGCTCAACCTCAACTTTAATCTACAAAATTCACCACCCTTAGAGAGAGTCCAGAATTAATTGGTAGCTGCCTGACTCCTTGCACTATGCATTGAAAAATAAACTACTTTATATTTTTGTAAAAGCTGTATTCATTTATTTGAAAGTCAGAGTTAAAGAGAAGGAGACATAGAGGCAGAGAGAGAGAGAGAGAAATCTTCCATCCCCTGGTTCACTCCCCAAATGACCACAACAGTCAGGGCTAGGCCAGGCCAGGAGCCAAGAGCTTCTTCGGGGTCTCCCATGTGGTTTCAGGGGCCCAAGGACTTGGACCATCTTCCACTGGTTTCCCAGGCACATTAACAGGGAGCTGGATCAGAAGTGGAGCAGCCAGGACTTGAACCAGTGCCCATATAGGATGACAGTTAACCTACTTTCTTCCATCCCCTGGTGTCAGTGATTGGTTTTCTCCAAGTTGGGAGAATACATTCTTTTTGTGTGGGGAGGAGGATGGTTCTTAAAATATCTGGCTATCTCACCAATAGTGATGCTAATGGTATAAATGGCACTAGGTTCAGATGGGAAGAGCCTGATACCTCTATTATAGTTAGCTCTTATTCTCTGTGATCAGAAAATAACCTTAGTGCTGTAACCTTAGTATTACATGCGTGACCAGTCCCCCATCCATAGAGGTTGTAGTATTAATTGATAGCTCTTGCCTGAATCAATCTTTTGTATAGAAAATTTTATTTTTTAATTTATTTTTATTTTTATTTTTTTTGACAGGCAGAGTGGACAGTGAGAGAGAGAGAGACAGAGAGAAAGGTCTTCCTTTGCCGTTGGTTCACTCTCCAATGGCCACCGCAACCGGTGCACTGCAGCCGGCGCACCGCGCTGATCCGAAGCCAGGAGCCAGGTGCTTCTCCTGGTCTCCCATGGGGTGCAGGGCCCAAGCACTTGGGCCATCCTCCACTGTACTCCCGGGCCACAGCAGAGAGCTGGCCTGGAAGAGGGGCAACCAGGACAGAATCCGGTGCCCCGACCGGGACTAGAACCCGGTGTGCTGGCGCTGCAGGCGGAGGATTAGCCTATTGAGCCTCGGTGCCGGCCTAGAAAACTTTTATTTAATAAACTTTATAGGTATAGCTTTTTGTAGTGATTCTCCCCATACCCGCCCTCCTGCCCCCAAACATTCCCACCTCCTACTCCATCTCTCATCCCATTCTTCATTAAGATTCATTTTTAATTATCTTTATATACAGAAGATCAACTCTATACTAAGTAAACATTTCAACAGTTTGCACCCACACAGACACACAAAGTATAAAGTACTGTTTGAAGACTAGTTTTATCATTAATTCTCAGAGTACCACTCATTAAGGACAGAGGTCCTACATGGGGAGCAAGTGCACAGTGACTTCTGTTGTTGATTTAACAACTGACACTCTTATTTACGACATCAGTGATCACTGAGGCTCTTGTTACGATCTGCCATATATGGAAGCCTTCTGAGTCCATATATTCCGACATTATTTAGACAGGGCCATAATCAAAGTGGAAGTTCTCTCCTCCTTTCAGAGAAAGGTACCTCCTTCTTTGATGGTCCCTTCTTTCCACTGGGATCTCACTCACAGAGATCTTTCATGTAGGTCATTTTTTGCCACAGTGTCTTGGCTTTCCATGCCTGGAATGCTCTCAAGGGCTTTTTAGCCAGATCCGAATGCCTTAAGGGCTGCTGAATCAATCTTTATATGAGGGACTATAAAATGACTCCTCTCTCCTGTTATTTATTTACTTTCTTTCTTTCTTTTTTTTTTAAAATTTATTTATTTATTTGAAAGTCAGAGTTACACAGAGAGATAATGAGAGGCAGAGAGAAAGAGAGAGCCTTCTATCCGCTGGTTCACTCCCCAATTGACCACAACGACCGGAGCTGTGCCAATGCGAAACCAGGAGCCAGGATCTTCTTCTGGGTCTCCCATGTGGGTGCAGGGGCCCAAGGACTTGTGCCATCTTCTACTGCTTTCCCAGGCCATAGCAGAAAGCTAGATTGGACGAGGAGCAGCTGGGACTAGAACCGGTGCCCATGTGGGATGCCTGCATCAGGCCAGGGTTTTAACCCACTATGCCACAGCACCGGCCCCAGTTATTTACTTTCAAAGTACAGAGTTGGTTCAAATGGTGACAAGAAAGGTTTTTCCTGACTTCCTCTTATTATTATAGACTTCTGGATTTGCAGAGATTTTATGTGTTTCAATTAACTACAAGAATTCCTCTTTTTTGATGTTCAAGTGGTTTCATATGCAATTCCTAATGAAATTACTGATTGTAGTAGAATTCTTCACCTGGGGAAACAAAATCATAGAAACCCAAGTCATTGGGCTCAGCAAATCACTGGAAAGATTAAAGGGGGCAAACCTAGGATGGGTAGCACAACAGCTACAGATGTCTATTTTTTTGAGATACAGGTACATGATGCTTTAGAGAAGGAGGATCTGTTTTTGATCCTCCGAAGAATGGAGAGCCATGGGCAACATTAGCTGTCAGAATGAATCACCTGAGAATCATCCATTTATCAAATGTACCAAAATGGCCGATCTATCTTCAACAGCTCATGCCCCTACGAAAGGGCAATGAGTTGATGTCTGGAATATAAAGATCATGCCAGAGGAATGTCAGTTAAACAATCATAAATAGCATCCTTTTTAAACAGATAAGGAATTGAGATGAAGAAGTGGCTACACACGCCAGTGACTTATAATCCACTTGGGGAGTGGTCATTCAGTTAGCAAATATTTACCATTAAGATCACTGGGCAATGGGGCCGGCGCTGTGACACAGGTTAAGCCACAGACTGCAGCACTGGCATCCCATTTGGGTGCCAGTTCAAGTCCCAGCTGCTCCACTTCCAATCCGGCTTCCTGCTAACATGCCTGGCAAAGCGGCAGAGGACAGCCCAAGTCCCTGGTCCTCTGTACCTATGTGGGAGACCTGGAGGAAGTACCTGGCTACTAGTTTCAGACTGGCCCAGACCTAGTCATTGCAGCCATTTGGGGAGTAAATCAGTGGATGGAAGATATTTCTCTCTCTCTCTATCTCTCTCTCTCTCCTTCTCTTTCTCTGTAACTCTGCCTTTCAAATAAATGCATCGTTTTTTAAAAATAGATGGTAGTCTAACAAATGTTAACTATAAAGCCATTAGCACTTCTGAGATTCATGAAAGGAAGGAACCCTGTCTAGCTGCAATAAAAGAGACAGTGCTGGGAGCTGTTTGGCACTGTGGTTAGGACACTGCTTGGGATGTCCACATCTTGTATCAGAGGGTCTGGTTTCAGTTCCAGCTTCTCTTCCTCAGATCCAGCTTCCTGCCAATGTGCACCCTAGGAGGCATAAGATGATAGCTCAAGTTATTGGGTCCCTGCCGCCCACATGGGAGACTCAGAAGTTTCTGGTTCTTGGCCTCAGCCTTGCCCAACCCCATCTATTGTGGACATTTTGGGGGTGAACCAGAGGGCAGAAGATACTCTCTCTCAAATTAATTAATTAATCAATTTTTTCAAAAGAAAGAAATGGTGTTGGGATGAGAATTGGCTGTTACAGATGAAGTTTGAGAGGCTGGTCCCAATACATTGAGTAGACAGTTTAATACAGAATTCCAGGGCTGTAAACACAGAATGGTGGTTTAGGGCTAGGTTATGTGAATGCTTGAATTGCTGAATAAACATTTAGATGGGAGTTTGTAAATAATAAGGGATTTTAGTGGGATTTACAGCACAAGGAAATGATGGCCAGGTTCTTGAATGTTCCATGACTAGACTCAGAAATGCTCTCCACACTGCCCCACACATTATAAGCTACTATCTAATATGGAAAAAACATTGAGAAAACATTAGGTGAAAAGCTACACACAGGATGGTTTGCTTCCATCTGCATTAGACACATACACTTAATATTTTACACACTGAGAATCTCTCTGGGCGACTGCAGGAGCCACCGGGGCTGGGGCTGCCCCCTACTAGAGCTACCGGGTACAGGTGCTGCAAATCACTGGTCACAGTATTGTGTATTTTTTTGGTTAATTAATGAATTTCCCTTCATGTTGGCTTAGTTTTGTTTCTTTTAACTTTTATTTATTTATTTGAGAGAGAGAGAGAACAGATAGAAGACAGAGAGCTTCCATCTGCTGGCTCATCCACCAAATGCCTGCAACAGCTAGGAGTGGGCCAGGAGAATGCCAGGAGCCAGGAACTCAACCCAGGTATCCCACATGAGTGGCAGAGAACTTAGCACTTGAGCCAACACTGCTGCCTCCCAGGGTCTGTACTGGCAGGAAGCCAGAGGCAGGTATCAAGCCCAAGTATCTGATAGGAGACACGAGCATCCTAACCGTAAGACCAAACACCTACCTCGTTAGCTTAGTTTTTAGTCACAAGAGAAGATGGCTGTTGTGCCAGAGCATAGAACCTGACATTAGAGGGTCAGGGTGGCCCAGCCTCTGTCTTTCTCTTGGAACCTCAAACTATCACCTAAAATTGAATCAGTTTCACATCCTGTTGAAGCTGACCTTAGGAAAGACAGACAACTCCAAGACAACACTCCCTCCTGCGTAAGATAAGGACAAGAACATCTTCCTTACAGGGTTTTGACAAGAATGCATGTGAAGGTGCTATGAAGCACCGTGTAAATGAAACTTCTTAAAAATTAATACATTCAGGGGCAAGTGCTGTGGTGTAGCAGGTAAAGCCACTGCCTACTGTGCTGGCATCCCATATGGGTGACGGTTCGAGTCCCAGATGCTCCACTTCCTAACCAGCTCTCTGCTATGGCCTAGGAAAGCAGTAGAGGATGGCCCAAGCCCTTGTGCCTCTGCACCTGTGTGGGAGATCTGGAAGAAGCTCCTGGATCCTGGCTTCAGATTGGTGTAGCTCTGGCCATTGCGGCCATCTGGGGAGTGAACTAGCAGATGGAAGGCCTCTCTCTCTTTCTTCCTCACTCTCTGTCTCTGCCGCTCTGTAACTTTGCCTTTCAAATAAATAAATAAATCTTCTTAAAAAATTAATATATTCAGGGGCCAGTGTTTGTGTCATAGCAGATAAAGCCACCACCTGCAGGGCTGCCATCCCATATGGATGCCAGTTTGAGACCTAGTTGTTCCACTTCCAATTCAGCTCTTTGCTATGGCTTGGGAAAGCAGTAGAAGATGGCCCAAGTGTTTGGGCCTCTGCACGCACGTGAGAGGCCCAGAGGAAACTCCTGGCTCCTGGCTTCAGATCAGCCCAGCTTCGGTTGTTTTTGCCATTTGAGGAGTGAACCAGCAGATAGAAGACCTTTCTCTCTCTCTGCCTGTGCCTCTCTGTAACTCTGCCTTTCAAATAAATAAATAAATCTTTAAAAAAATTAATATCTTGAAAATGTGTTATGTTCCAGAGATACCTTGAACTCCTTAGGTTTAGTTCTTTTTTTTTTTTTTTTTTCTGACAGGCAGAGTGGACAGTGAGAGAGAGAGACAGAGAGAAAGGTCTTCCTTTGCCGTTGGTTCACCCTCCAATGACCGCCGTGGCCAGTGCGCTGTGGCCGGCACATTGCGCTGATCCAAAGCCAGAAGCCAGGTGCTTCTCCTGGTCTCCCATGGAGTGCAGGGCCCAAACACTTGGGCCATCCTCCACTGCACTCCCAGGCCATAGCAGAGAGCTGGCCTGGAAGAGGGGCAACCAGGACAGAATCCGGCGCCCCGACAGGGACTAGAACCCGGTGTGCCGGTGCCGCAGGTGGAGGATTAGCCTATTGAGCTGTGGCGCTGGCCTAGATTTAGTTCTGAGTTTTAATTTGGGACATGCAGAGCCATTGAGGGCAAACGTTGCAGACCAAGCAGACCTCCTACCTCTCAGCAGAGTTCCTGGGCTTGCCAGATTTGTGGATGGAAAACCACAAAATACTCTTAGAGATCCAAATCTCGAGAGATTTTTACAAAAATCTGGGTGGATGCAGGGTGATGTTTTCTAATGCTAGGCTGGGCTTTGCTGTTCTTCCCAGCCATGGGGAAAAGAAGAATCACCTATAGTCTCCCCTTTTCCTAGTCTGCACTTGGACCAGCAGCCATCTGTCCAGCATGGTCACCTTGCAGGGGAAGGACTGATGAGCTTGTGAATTTCTGGTGTGAGATGTGAAGAGTGGCTTGTGGAAAAGCTCCTTTGGAAGCATTAATTTAATTGTTCTGTGTAGGTGTCTCCCTACAGACATCATTAGTGGCTGCTGATTCTTTGGGCACTGCTCTGGAAATGGATTTAAAGAATAGAATCCTGCCGGTGCCGTGGCTCACTAGGCTAATCCTCTGCCTTGCAGCACCAGCACACCGGGTTCTAGTCCCGGTCGGGGCACCGGATTCTGTCCTGGTTGCCCCTCTTCCAGGCCAGCTCTCTGCTGTGGCCCGGGAAGGCAGTGGAGGATGGCCCAAGTGCTTGGGCCCTGCACCCCATGGGAGACCAGGAGAAGCACCTGGCTCCTGGCTTCGGATCAGCGCAGTGCGCCGGCTGCAGTAGCCATTGGAGGGTGAACCAACAGCAAAAAAGAAGACCTTTGTCTCTCTCTCTCACTGTCCACTCTGCCTGTCAAAAAAAAAAAATTAAAAAAAAAAAACAAAAAACAAAAAAAGAATAGAATCCTGAGGCTGGCATTGTGGCATAGCTTCTGCTAATGCACCTGGGAAAGCAGCAGAGGATGGCCCCAGTGCTTGGGCTCCTGCACCCATGAGGGGGACCTGGAGGAAGCTCTTGTTCCCTGCATCTGCTGGCCCAGCCTGGGTTGTTGTGGCCTTTTGGGGAGTGAACCAGTGGATGGAAGATTCTCTCTCTCTCTCTCTCTAACTCTGCCTTTCAAATAAATAAATAAATCTTTAAAAAAAAAAAAAAAAAAAAAAAAAGAACGGAACCCTGGAAGGCCTGCCCAACATCACTGCTTTTGCCATTCACAGACAAGCCCTTATTAGGCAATAGGAAAAACGTTCATGCGATTTCATCGGCTGTAATCTGGCAAGTAGCCTCACCCTCCTCCCAGGACTTCCCACTTCACATACAAAGCATTTTCCTTTTGAAAATGAGGTCTTTATTCTATTTATAGAAGAAATGGCTGCTTTTCTTTCCCTTCAAACTATAGCCTAAAATTGAATCATCTTCACATCCCTTTCTTCTGAATGGTGGCTTAAATGTCCGTGGGGTTGGTGCATTTTGCTGGCAGATGGGGTCTGAGAATAAGGGTGGAGTTAACAGGTGGCTTTCATTTATCTGGGGCTGAGTGCAGGTGAAGGCACACACAGAGGACAGCAGGTATCTGGAGGAGGAAGCTACAAAAGACATAGAAGCCATTGGACTTTAGTCCAATGCTAGGAATTGTTTTATGTAGCCACTTCTACCTACAAAGTACTTACCAGTTATTTCAACATTTACTGTAACAAGGTTATAAGATAAGAATGCTTGTCACCTCTATTTTTAGGCTTGGAAACTGGAACCAAATGATTAAATCACTTTCTTGAGTCACACATTGGAATCCACTCTCTGGGGAGGCCTCCACTGCCTCTACCGCCCCAGTACCCTTTCAGGTGAGGCTTGTTTCCCCCCTACTTCCCATAGCTCTGAGCACTGGGCATGGAGGTGAGCAAGGTGTCCCCATTTCTCCTCTCCACAGCCATCATCCCCTTCCTCAGCCGGGAAGCCCATCTCATCTGCTTCTGTTTGCTAATTCCTCTTTTTGGAATTAATTATAGACTCTGGGGTCCCTTCTCTGAATTCACGGAAGAGTTTCATTCTCTGTTACTCTTTTCAAATTCATGATAATTTCCCAACCCACATGGATAGTCTGACCAATCCCCGGCCTGCCACAGTCCACCTCCCCTCCTCCAGGGATCCTCCCGCCCTGCTTGTGCCCGAGGCCAGCTTGTTGCTCACCAAATCTGTTTCCTCTGCTTCCTGGGCAAATACATTCTCCCTCCTCATTTGTAGTTAGGCGTGGAGTCCTGGACAAAGGAATAGGGAAACCACCCAAGCAGTCCTCTGCTTGAGCTCTCATTATCTGCTGGACAGAGAGACAGGATCCAAGGTTCCGAACAGCAGTGTCCAATAGAAGTGGCAGGCAAGACACCTTGGAAGGTACTTCAGAAATTTGTGGGAAATGGATTAAAAAGTAGGTTTATTTTGGGGGAAAAAGTTTTGAAATACATGCATACAAGAGGTCTCCAAAAAGTTCATGGAAAATATATTTTATGGAAAAACTATGCATGGATTTCAAAAAATTTTTTTGTTACCAATTTAACTTACCTCTTAATTCCATTCTTTCCATGAACTTTTTCAAGTACTGTTGTAGTTGATTTTAAAATGTCTGTTATCCACATTTCACACACACACACACAAACACACACAAGAAGCAGGTGGAATTAATTACTTTTTAAAAATTTAAGTGGCAGAGAGATGGGGGAGGAGAGAGAAACAAAGATCAAGCAGCATCCTGGTTTACAATCTAAATGTCTACAACGGCCTGGGGGCAAATGCCAGGAACTAAGAATTCAATCCAGGTCTCCATATGGGTGACAGAAACCCAGGTATTTGAGCCATAATCTGCTGCAACCCATGATCTGCATTGGCAGGAAGTTAGAATCAGGAGCCAGAAGTGGGAATCAAACCTAGATACTCTAAAATGAAATGTGAGTATCTCAATAATTGTCTTAACTGCTAGATCAAATGTTTGTCCCCAAATTAATTTTAATAGAGCATTTTCTCCAACCTAGTATATCAAAATGTCACTTTAATGTGTAATATAAAAATTACTTTTTAAAAAAATGTTTTTATTTGAAAGAGAGATAAAGAGAGATCCTCTATCCATTGGTTCACCTCCCAAATGCTTGCAATAGCAGGACCTGGGTCAGGCCAGAGCCAGGAGCCCAGAATCCAATCTGGGTTTCCCATGTGTGTGGTAGGGACCAAATTACTTGAGCCATCACCTGCTGCCTCCCAAGATGTGCATTGGCAGGAAGCTGGAATCAGAAATAGAGCCAGGATTTGAACATAGATATTCTGATTTGGGATGTGAGTGTCCCAAAAAGCCTCTTGATTGCTGTGCTGTATTCATGAAGTGGCTTCAATTCTCTTTCCTACCAAGCACCGATTAACTTAGATGCTGCATCTTCATAAAAAATAGCTTATCCGTATTTAATTTTGTAAATTAATTGCACATATTCAAATTGTTCCAAACACACTTAGATTTTAAATTAATTAGACAAAAATAAGATTGAAAGTTCAGTTTCTTAGTTGCACACGCTGCATTTCAAGTGCTCACTTACAACATGTGGCCAGTGGCTGCTGTCTTACAGGGCACAGCACTATAGCCCAAGATGCCAGAGAAAGCCCAGGGCTCTGAACGACTGCAGAGAACAAGCCTCACTGTCGCCCTCCATCAGCAAGCATTGGATTGTGATGTGAACAAGGAATAATCTTTATGTCGTCCTGAACCCCTTTGTCACCCCAGCCCTGTGGTCAGATGTTACTAGGTGATCTCTCAAGTTCATGGAAAAATGCAACTAAAGGATAAGTTTATTTTGATGCAAAACATGTCTTTGAAATCCAAACATGGCATAGTTTTTGTCATCATGCACATTTTTCATGAACTTTTTGAAGATCCCTCATTACCAATAACTCTACCTTCTCTATCATCCTCACCTCAATCTTCCTTCTCTCCTTACCCACCATATTTTCAGCTCTCTTCCTCTAATACTGCTGCTCTAGTATTTTTTTGGCCCCACCTTTCTCTTAGCCCATGGGCCTGCATCATCTGATTTTTACTCCCTTGCACATACCCTCAACTCTTTGCCCTTGTCTCCTCCTTCTCCTGCCTTCCTGGGAAGTCCACAGCTTGAGTGAAGTCTACTTCTCCATCTGCATTCAGTTGAATGTGGATGCACAGAACCAGCGGAGCCACACTGCCTTGCTTTACTTTAAATTAGTAGCCAGCATTTGGCCTAGTGGTTAAGATGCCAGCAGGCATGTATACATCCCATATCAGAGTATCTGGTTTCCATTTCTAGATCCAGCTTTCTACTAACTCAGAACCTTAGATGCACTGGTGATAGATTGAGTAGTTCGGTCCGTGCCATTCATGTGAGAGAGCTAGATTGATTTCCAAGATCTCGGCTTCCATATATTTAATGACATTTATTTGAAAGGCAGAATGAGAGCAAGGGAGAAACAGAGAGAGAGAGGTCTTTTTTTTAAAAAATATTTATTTATTTGAAAGTCAGTTACATAGAGAGAGAAGGAGAAGTGAAGAAGCAACTTCCCAGTTGGCCACAACGGCCCGAGCTATGTAGATCCGAAGCCAGGAGCCAGGAACTTCTTCCGGGTCTCCCATGTGGGTGCAGGGGCCCAAGGACTTGTGCCATCTTCTACTGCTTTCCCAGGCCATAGAAGAGAGCTAGGTAGGAAGTGGAGCAGCTGGGCCAGGCCAAAGCAAGGAGCCAGGAACTCCATCCTTGTCGCTCTTAGGGTGGCAGAGGCCTAGGTATTTGGGCCATGTTCCGCTGCCTTCACAGGCACATTAGCAGGGAGCTGGGTTGGAAGCAGAGCAACTAGACTTGAACTTGCACTCCAGTATGGGATGGGCATCCCAAATGGTCACTTAAAAGGCTGCACGACACCACAATTCCAGCCTCCTCCTATATACTTTTTTTTTTTTTTTAATTTTTTTGACAGGCAGAGTGGACAGTGAGAAAGAGAGACAGAGAGAAAGGTTTTCCTTTTCCATTGGTTCACACCCCAGTGGCAACTGCGGCTGGTGCACCGCACTGATCCGAAGCCAGGAGCCAGGTGCTTCTCCTAGTCTCCCATGAGGGTGCAGGGCCCAAGCACTTGGGCCATCCTCCACTGCCTTCCCGGGCCATAGCAGAGAGCTGGCCTGGAAGAGGGGCAACAGGGATAGAATCCGGTGCCCCAACCGGGACTAGAACCTGGTGTGCCAGCGCTGCAGGCAGAAGATTAGCCTATTGAGCCGCAGTGCCGGCCCTCCTATATACTTTTAAAATTAGCGTTAAGTTTTGTACACACAGATGGAAAGTCTGGCTTTAATTAAGCAACTCTTTAGTTGATTTTTGGTATTCAAGAAACCAAACAGCTAGGTTGAGGGCCAGTTTCCACCTTCAGGGTGTTTTTGCTTTAAATCAGAAACATCTGGTGGGCATTTGGCACAGATAAACTGATGCTTGAGATGCCCATATCCCATATCAGAGTACATGGTTCAAATCCTGGGTCCTCCATTTCTGATCCAGCTTCTTGCTAATGCACACCTGAGAAGCAGCAAGTGATGGCTCAAGTACTTGGGTCCACTTGGGAGACCACTTGGGTCCACTTGGGAGACCCAGTTGAGTTCTAGGCTCCTAGCTTCTGCCTGTCTTAGCCCTATCATGGGTATTTGGGAAGTGAACCAGCAGATGGAAGATCTCTCTCATCTCTCTGATTTTCAAATAAAATAAAAATAAATAAAAGAAGACATTGTGGCACAGCAAATTAAACTGCCAGTTGGGATGTCCACATTACATATTGGAGTTCCTGGTTTAAGTTCTGCTTCTACTTCCAATCTAGGTTCCTGCTGGTGCATATTCTGGGAAGCAGCGAATAAAGGTTCAGCTACTTGGAAGACCCAAGTGGAGTTCTTGGCTCCTGGCTCCTGGCTTTGTTTTCGCTCAGTTCTGGCTGTGGTGGGCATTTAAGGAGTAAATTAGGAGATGGAAGATAGCTCTCTCTCTCTCTCTCTCTTTGTCACTCTGCCTTTCAAATAAATAAAAATAAATAAGCTTAAAAAAAGAAAGAACATAAGATGTCCACCATATATCCAAATTCAAAGCAAAAAATTAAAAAGAAATACATAAAAATTTGAGTCAGGGCCGGCGCCGTGGCTCAGTAGGCTAATCCTCTGCCTTGCGGCGCCGGCACACCGGGTTCTAGTCCCGGTCGGGGCACCGGATTCTGTCCCGGTTGCCCCTCTTCCAGGCCAGCTCTCTGCTGTGGCCAGGGAGTGCAGTGGAGGATGGCCCAAGTGCTTGGGCCCTGTACCCCATGGGAGACCAGGATAAGCACCTGGCTCCTGCCATCGGAACAGCGCGGTGCGCCGGCCGCAGCACGCTACCGCGGCGGCCACTGAAGGGTGAACCAACGGCAAAGGAAGACCTTTCTCTCTGTCTCTCTCTCTCACTGTCCACTCTGCCTGTCAAAAATTTAAAAAAAAAAAATTTGAGTCAGAAACACAAGGACTACAATATTAAAACTGGACATGATTAGATGGCATTCACTCTTTTGTCACTTGTAAAAGGAATATAACTTGGAATTTCTCATCAGTCTTGCCAGACTACCAGCCAAAGACATAAAATCTCATTTAGATACAACTCATAAGACATGTGTATGTCTTTACATATATATATATGTATATATTTAAAATTTATTTTATTTATTTGAAAGACAGTAACAGAGAGAGGTAGAGACAGAGACAGAGAATTCTTCCATCTGCTGGTTCACTCCCCAAATGGCCACAACAGCTGGAGCTGAGCCAATCCAAAGCCAGGAGCCAAGTGCTTCTTAAGGTCTCCCATATGGGTGTAGGGGTCCAAGCACTTGGACAATCTTCTACTGCTTTCCCAGGCCATAGCAGAGAGCTGGATCAGAAGTGGAGCAGCTGGGACTTGAACCACTGCCCATATGGGATGCCGGTGCTGTAGGCCGGGGCTTTAACCCACTGTGCCATAGCGCTGACCCTACGTGTATATCTAATGTATCTACATGTATACATGGAGGAGGAAAGAAAAGTAGGGGCTCAGTAGCAAATATTTTTATTTGGTACTTTGGCATAATCAACCATCCTTATAATTCTACTAAATCAGGAGAAAGTTCAAGGAAGCCACAGAAAGACTTAAAGTCCAATCACTAGGCTAATCCTCCGCCTGCAGTGCCGGCACTCCAGGTTCTAGTCCCGGTTGGGGCGCTGGTTCTGTCCCAGTTGCTCCTCTTCCAGTCCAGCTCTCTGCTGTGGCCTGGGAAGGCAGTGGAGGATGGCCCAAGTCCTTGGGCCCTGCACCCGCATGGGAGACCAGCAGAAGCACCTGGCTCCTGGCTTCGGATCGGCGTAGTGCCGGCCGTAGCGGTTATTTGGGGGGTGAACCAATGGAAGGAAGACCTTTCTCTCTCTGTCTCTCTGTCTCTCTCTCACTGTCTAACTCTGCATGTCAAAAAGAAGAAGAAGAAGAAGAAGAAGAAGAAGAAGAAGAAGAAGAAGAAGAAGAAGAAGAAGAACAAGAACAAGAAGAACAAGAAGAAGAAGAAGAAGAAGAAGAAGTAGTGTAGGCCTCCCAGTCTTTAGAGTACAAAGTGAGGACAGGAGAGTATCAGGTTACCATGTAGTTAGCATGAGCTTGTGCATGAGTGGAAGAAACTGAGCTCCCCATCTTCCAAGGAGGCTGGAGACCTTTGGCAGATAATGCACACACTTAGAAAGAATAAGAGAACAAATATTCCTTATTCACAGAGGTGAAGTCCCTTGTGCCCCAACCCCAGCGATCTCTCATGATCAGCGAACATGGCTAATTAACAGTCAGTCAGCAAAGGCTGGTGCTGTGGAATAGTGGATTAAGCCTCCTCCTGCGGTGCCAGCATCCCATATGGGCACCGGTTCATATCCTGGCTGTTCCCCTTCTGATCCAACTCCCTGCTGTTGTGCCTGGGAAAGCAGCAGAGGATGGCCCAAGTCCTTGGGTCCCTGCACCCATGTGGGAGACCCAGAAGAAGCTCCTGGCTCCTGGCTTCAGCATGGCCCAGCCCTAGTTGTTGCGGTCATTTGGGGAATGAACCAGCAGATGGAAGATCCCTCTCTGTCTCTTCCTCTCTCTCTCTCTGTAACTCTGCTTTCAAATAAATAAATAAATATCTATTTAAAAAAATCAGCAAGGAAAATATTCAATGCAACTTATATGAAGAAATATTAACTGGAAGGTAAAGAGCATCAGATCCTCACAGGGATGTTTAGAACAGAAGAATAAGATCAGGTCAAGGGGCTTAACTATCCGGAATGTTCTTATGTAGAAGAGAGAGTTGATTTCCATATCGTTCAGTGTCTAGCCCAACTCTACCCAGGGCTAGATATTGGGTGCAGTCCAAAACCAGCATCTTTGCCCTAACACACAAGCCACTGTTTTTTTTTTTTTTTTCTTCTAAAGGTTTATTTATTTATTTGAAAGTCAGAGTTACACAGAGAGAGGAGAGGCAGAGAGAGAGAGAGGTCCTCCATCTGCTGGTTCACTCCCCAGATGGCTGCAACTGCCAGAGCTATGCTGATCCGAAGCCAGGAGCCAGGAGATTTCTCCAGGTCTCCCAGGTGGGTGCAGGGGTCCAAGTACCCGGGACATCCTCTACTGCTTTCCCAGGTCACAGCAGAGAGCTGGATCAGAAGAGGAGCAGTCGGGACTGGAACCGGTGCCCATATGGGATGCTGGCGCTTCAGGCCAGGGCGTTAACCCACTGTGCCATAGCGCCAACCCCAGCCACTGTTTTTTTTTTTGTTTGTTTGTTTTCTTCAGCTCCCATATTATGTGACTCACTTTCTGTCTGAGACCTTTCATAGGTGTGTTAGCAGGGAGTTGGATTGAAGTGGAGCAGCCAGGTCTTGAACTGGTACCCATAAGGGATGCTGGCATCACAAGCAATAGACTAACTCACTATGCAGCAATGCTGGCCCCATATAAATATAATTTCTATAAAGATATTTGAGTGTACTTCAAAAGGTTAATGGAAATGGAATTAAAAGATAAGTATACTTTTAGTGCCAAAAATTTTGTGGTCCATGCATAATGAGGGAGTCTTCAAAAAGTTAATGGAAAATGTGTATTAAAAAACTGTGTATGGATTTCAAAATTTTTTCTTGCATAAAAAGAAACATTTTTTTTTGACAGGCAGAGTTAGACAGTGAGAGAGACAGAGAGAGAAAGGTCTTCCTTCTGTTGTTTCACCCCACAAATGACCACTACGGCCGGCACTGCGCCGATCCGAAGCCAGGAACCAGGTGCTTCTCCTGGTCTCCCATGCGGGTTCAGGGCCCAAGGACTTGGGCCATCCTCCACTGCATTCCCGGGCCACAGCAGAGAGCTGGACTGGAAGAGGAGCAACCGGGACAGAATCTGGCGCCCCAACCCGGGACTAGAACCTGGGGTATCGGCACCGTAGGCAGAGGATTAGCCTAGTGAGTCGCTGCGCCGGCCAGAAACATTTTTTTTTTTTTAATCATATGAAAGGCAGAGTTTCAAAGAGAGGAAGAGAGACAGCGAGACAGAGAGAGAGTTTTCATCTCCTGGTTTACTCCCCAAATGGCTGCAAATGGCTGGAGCTGAGCCAGGCACTTCTTCCAGTTCTCTCACATGGGTGCAGGGGCCCAAGCACTCAGGCCATCTTCTGCTGTTTTCCCGGGCCATTAGCAGGGAGCTGGATTGGAAGTGGTGCATCCAGCACTTGAACCAGCACCCATAAGAGATGCTGGTGTCACAGGTGGGGGCTTAACCTGTTATGCCACAATGCTGGGCCCCCCAAATAAACATCTTAGTTTCATTTTCCAAAATTAAAAATTTTTTATTTATCTGTCTGAGAGGCAGAACAATACTGGGGGTGGGTATAGAATCCAGGCATTCCAATATGGGCACTTCCCAAATGCCTCAACCATTAGGCCCAATACCCTCCCTTCCACAAATTTTTTGAAGTCCCTTTGTATAGTCTTTCAGTCATTTTCCCCCTTTTGGGGAAAATCATTTTTGTAGTATGTTTTTTCCTTCCTCATTGTAGAGCAAACATCATTCCATGCTGTTCAATTTTCTTTGATAGCATTCCTATACAGATGTACGAGAATTTATTTAACCAGTTCCTTATTGTGGCTGTCTGGGCCGTCTCCAGCATTTCCACACTATAAACAACACTGCTGCGAGCATTCCCGTGCCTATTGTCTGCTTGTTTCCTTAGGATGGCTTTCTCTAAGTGGAATTGCTGGGTCAAAGGCGAAGGGCATTTTCCAGGCTTTGAATTCGCATTACAGAATTACCCTCCAGAAAGATGGTACCAATTAGGTTCCTGCCAATAGCGTATTGTTGAAAAAGACTTAAGTCCAACACAATGAAACGATAAAAGCTCCCCATAAACCATAGCAGCTGGGTGGGTTTTCTGTGAGGTGACCCGAGATGCCTTGAGTTGAGGAGAGAGACTTAGGGGTCGGATCAGGCCCTGTAAGGAAGTCCTGTTCTCTACTAGCACCTCCATTTGTAGTTCCCCAGCGAGCAGTCCACCGGGTCCAACACGCCCTTTCCACTGTGGCAGAATTCACGAAGGCACCTTTTGGCATCAGCCGGAGATGAGGCCCTCCCTCCAGCTCACCAGGCCCTTTTCTTCTGAGCCAGGTCGGTGGAGAAAGCTGATGGCCCGGCCACCCTGGCGAGCTTCTTCATAGTCTGAAGCTGGAAACATCAAGCTGCTGGCCACATCATTCTTCTTCCAAAGGATGTGAAACCTGGCTGTGGACCAAGCCCTGCATGGGAGCCCAGGCCCAGACAGCAGGGGGTGCTGCCAGCCACCTCTCCCTTCCCCTCCCCTGTGTGGAAGTGGAACCCTCTTGAGGTTTTTAAGAGCTCAGGTCCAGCTTTAGCAGCAGCACCAACAGGCTTCACACTTTCTCCCCCACATCCCACCCAGACATGGAGGAAATGAATAAGAATTCTTCTCATGCTTTTAAGTATTTTCTGTTGTTGTTCCTATTGTTATCAGAAGTCAAATCTGAAGCAGAAAGGAAGGGAGGCCTCTGGAAAGTCTTTGACCTCCTATTTCTTCAATAGCTTATGGTTCCCAGCTTGTACTGTAATGTCTTTTTTTTTTTTTTTTTAATGAGGATTTTTATATTTATTTGAAAGGCAAAGTTAGAGAGAGAGAAAGGGAGAGAGTGAGACAGAGATCTTCCATCAGCTGGTTCACTCCTCAAATGGCTACAATAGCCAGGGTTGGACCAGGCCAAAGCCAGAAGCCAGGAGCTTCTTCCAAGTCTCCCACGTAGGTAGCAGGGGCTCAAGCACTTGGGCCATCCTCCACTGCTTTCCCAGGCACATTAGTAAGGAGTTGGATCTAAAGTGGAGCAGCCACGACTTGAACCAGTGCCCATATGGGATGCCGGTGTTGAAGACAGTGGCTTCACCTGCTATGCCACATCGCCGGCCCTTGTACTATAGTGTCTTAACGTTTCCAAGCTAAAGAGCAGTAAAAGGTAGGAGTAGGGTAGTTTATGTGTGTATGTAGGGGAGGCATTGTTGGACAGTAGAGATAAAGACCACTGAACTCTGTATATAAAACTAGGGATCTTCAAAGCCCTGTTGTTCATCACAACCCCACATTAGGACAATCCTCATATCTATAGAGTAGAGCAAATAAATGAATGGTGGTATATTAGTGCAAAAAATATTATATACCAATGAATACAACAATTTGTGTCCACATGGAACACTGATGGCTCTCACAGACACACTGTTGGGTGAAAGCAGCCTGACCCAGAAGAGAAAGTAAAAACTATAAAACACCGTGTCTGTGAATTTCAACATGTGAAATGCCTATTAGGTGGTAAACTAGAGAAAAGAAGTGATTTCCATAAAAGTGAAGGCAGTGGCTCCCTTTGGTAAAAGAGTGGGTCAAGGTCATTGGGAAGGAACCAGAGAGGCCTTCTGGGCGCCGATGATGAATTATTGCTTGACTGGCAGGTAGTTACGTAGGCTTTAACTTTATAATAATTCTTTAAGATGCATTCTCACACTTCGTGCATTTTTCAGCGTGTATGTATTTCCTCACAATTTGAAATTTGTCTATTCTTGTGTCTCTCTGTATTTGGAAATATAAAGGCTTGGTGTCTCCTGGTGTAAGTCCCAAGTTGACCCCGACATTCTCGATCTATGATTATATCTGTGATGTGATCAAGGACCCCCATAAGTCTGCCTTTGTGTTAGGCCACCCTAGTGGGTGACAGTTTGTGCAACAGGGCAGAGAAACAAGATCAGCTCAACTACTGCGTCACAGAGTTGTCCAACTACTCTTCTCCTGTAGCTCTCTGAAGGCCACTTAAACTCAGGCAGCTATGATCACAAAAGAACCATTGCAGTTTTAAAGGCAGAGGATAGTCTATGAGAAGGAAATTCCCACTCGTTAGAGTCAGACAGCCTGAGGCCGAAACTTGTCCAAGCCTGAGAGCTCTATGAAACCAAGCCTAGCAATAGGTGTTCTAGGGCTCTGGAGAGGGAAAGATGAGCTAACTTGTAAAGTGCCTGACGCATGGAGGTAATAAATGGTGGAGATATTATCCTCATTTGACTCAAGAAGACAGAGCCCCTGTGGGTTTGGGACTTATCTAAGGTTACCTGTTAGCAAAGGGAGGACTAGAGATTTAACCCTGGGTGCCTGTCTATCACAGTCCAGGGCACACGGCTTTTACCCTCCACCCCCAAACCATGCCATCATAGGAGTTTATGGTGGGGGTCAGTTACATGGGATGAATCGAAAGGCATTTCACAGAGGATGTGACACCTGAATTGGCCCTTGAAGAAGAGGAGAGGCCTGCCAGGCAGAAGAGTAGCTCGGGCCCAGCCTCTGAGGGGTGAAAGTTTGTAGCATCACTGGGTAATGGTAGAAGAAAGAGGAGGTCACTGACCTTCTCCAAGTGTCAGCTTCCATATCTATGCAGTGAAGGTAGGAAGGGCTGCTCTACTTGCTTAATTTTTATTCATTTACTTATTTTTAATGATTGCTTTTATTTGAAAACCAGAGTGACAGAGAGAGAGAGAGAGAGAGAGAGAGAGAGGAGAGAGAGATCCTCCAACCTCTGGTTCACTTTCCAAATGCCCACACCGGCCAGTACTGGGCATGGCCAAAGCCAAGAGTCTGGAACTCCAACACATGGATGGCAGGGACCTAAGTACTTGAGCCATCACCTCCTGCCTCCTGGATGCACATTAGTAGGAAGCTAGAGTTGGAAGAGAAGCCGAGACTCTAACCCAGATACTGTGATATGGAATGTACACATTCCAAGTGATGCTTAGTCACTGAGCCACATGCCTGTCCTACCTAGAGAAAATTTTAAACTTGGCTGATGTCTGTGAGTAACAGAGGAAATTGTGAGCTTACCTTTTGACCTATGAATATCGTTCCCAAGCTGGGAGCACAGGAGAAGAAAGGAAAATGCCTGGAAATACTGACCGGGAGATACTTAGCACAGGAGTTAAACCCAGAGTAGATGCTGCTAGTCCACACTTTGAAAACAAGGGTTTGTTGGTAATGAGTGTGGAATTGTTAACACACACCCTAGAGTGTCCAGGATTTGTTGGCTCCAAATATAAATTTATGGAGGCAAGGATAAGCCCATCTTCTGGGAAAACCTTGTGAACAAGAACTTTGTTTTGTTTTTGTTTTTAATATTTATTTACTTATCTGAAAGGCAGAAGAACAGAGAGAGAAGGAGAGCTAGAGAGACATATATCTTCTTTCTAAACATTGATTCATTCCCCAAAGGGCTGCAACAGTAGGTCCAGGCCAGGTTGAAGCCAACTGCCAGGAATTCCACCTGGTCTCCCACACGGGTGGCAGGGGCCCAAGCACCTGGGCCATCCTCCACTGCCTTCCCAGGCATATTATCAGGAAGCTGTTTTGGAAATGGAACAGCTGGGACTCGAACTCACACTTTATTATAGGATACTGGAGTTGCAAGCAGCGGCTTAACATGCTGCACCACAATGCCGGCCCCAAAGGGCAGGCTTCCATTGGCCAAGTAATTCATAACTCCTGGCATCCTGTGATTCTCTGAAAGGACTAACAGCTAACAATTCCCGTGTGCCAGTCACTTTTATATGGCACTTGTATGATTTCCGACTATTAAATGAATAGTTAATTAATTGTTATAATAATCCTATGAGAGGAGCTAGTTTGCTTACCTCCATTTTACAGATATAGTAACTTGGCCAAAGTCCCATAGCTAGTGTTGAATGAAGTTGTAAGAGACCACTGCTTTGGATTACACTCTTGCACAGACCAGACTAAAAATCAAAATGGAGTAATTGAGCTGAAAGTCAAGCTGAAACTCAATGTTAACTAACCTTCTGAAAAATCAGAAGAGAAAAAGATAACAGCTCCAATTCCCAAACAGCTCAGCTTTAATCATCATAACAATAATGTTTACACCTGGCCTTAATCTTCAATCCTTAAAAAAATAAAAATTATAATAACCTGAAGTAACCTGATGTTAACTAATAAGTTGATTTTCTATAGTTCTGTCTCCTTGTCAGTACCTTAAGAAGAAAGTAATTTTGAAATGGCCAAACTAATTTTTTTTTTTTTAGTTTGTTTTCTTTGGTCCTTCTCTGCTTATGAAACCTACCTCATCTACTCAGCTCATTGGAACACTCATTCTATTTTATGCAATGAAATGTCACCCTATTCTAGATGTACAACAAAGCCAACTAAGCTCTTGCAGGCCAAGTTGTTGTCATTTTGCCCTTTGGCACTAGGAAGGGGTAGGATGTGCACACAGGCAGAGCTGAATGGGGAGGCCATCTGCTCTCCATTTTCCTCTTCCACCTTTTAGCCTGTTTAACTTATCAACATCAGCAAGCATTTATAAGAAAATTGTTTATTAACTTTTTGAAACTTAGCCTGAATTTTCCACACATTTTAGAGTCAAACTTTAATTATCTACTTGTAATTCAATGCAGTGGATAGAATGTTTGTGAATCTCAGGGATGTTTTCAAATGTTTACTTACTGGCTCAATTTAAAGACTGGAAAAAACAAAAACAAAAAAAATTGGGACAGGCATCTGGCTCTGTCTCTCAATTCCAGCTTCCAACTAGTGCGGATCCTGGGAGGCAGCGGAGATGGCTCAAGTAATTGGTTCCCTGCCACCCACGTGGGCATCCAGGATTGAGTTCCCAGCTCAAAGCTCTCGCCAGGCCCAGTCCTGGCCATTGCGAGCATTTGAGAAGTGAACCAGTGGGTGGAGGCTCTGTCTCTCTGCCTCTCAAATAATACATATAAAAACGGCTGACCCACATTCAAGAACCGTGAGAAATTATTTAAAATTACTCATTTGCTTTAATTTGAAAGGGAGAGAGACAGAGAGGAGAAACCCTGGTAAAAATAGGACTGAGAGGGAGCTTTGTGATGATGGTGGAGACTGAGAAAAGAGTGAAGAGCGAGCCTGGGAATGCAGTGGCCTCACCTAACAAAAGAATTAACAAGCTGTAGTCGACAAGCATAATCCCCCTTAATGTGGATGCTGGAGAGAGACCAGCAATGCACACAGCGACAGAAATTACAATGCTTAATGAATAGTTTTTAAGAACCACTGGAGCAGCCCACGAGGACACAGAGATGGGAACAGAAACTTGGTTGGTTTGTCCGGGATGGTCTCTATTCTGCCTCCTTCACGTCCTTCCTAACATCATCTCCCTGGTTTCCACCAGGAGTGGGTGGCTTGGCTGACTACCCTGTGGTACCTGAGCCATGTGACTGGCTCTGCTGCTGCAGGGGAGAAGGTCAAGATGCATCAGGCTGTGAGTCCCGGGCTCTCAGCCCCGACATGACTGGGGACCAGGCGCCTCTCCGTCGCTGACGATTCAGATGCACCCCACCAGACACGAGCTGTGCTGCTGGAGGCCTTTGACATCGGAGACAGGGGATTCACTTGAAGTGAGGTTTTCCCCAAGCAGGAAAAAAAAAAAAAAAATTGGCCATTGACAGAACTAAGGAAATGAGCTGAGAAAGGCAAACAAAGAATAGTGGTTGGATGATTCATAAGGTGGGGTGCTCCTTACTGGCACAAAAATAATATTATTGTAAGATTGAAATCTGCCCGTGGCTGTCTTCTCCTTTAATGACCATTTTCTTTCAGAATTCTAAGTGCAGGTTAGGCCCGGGAAGGGGGAGAAGAGTTGAAAGGAAGAACTTTTATTATAAGCAGGACCATGGCCTCCACTGCCCCTTCCCTCAACAGCAGAGGCCATGACCCTGCTAGCAGCCCTGCAGGCAATGCCGTGCTTGCCCTTGTCTGGGCAATGTAATCCATTCTGTTTTGCTACCTTTGTGAACCCAAGGAAGCAGGAGCTCTTAAAAAATCTGCCTAGGCTTGCTCCAAAGAGACCTGGGGGTTAGTTCAAGTTAGATGGTTTCCCAGTAACTTTCCCCTTATTGCTATTGTGAGCACTTGCATTGTTTTAACCAATAATAGCCCAGGTGCAGTCAGGACTCTTTTCTTCAGACAGGAAGACCCCAGGAAGAGCTGCCAATTAGCAACCATTCACAGTGCACAATGGGTGGGTGCCTGTCATTTCCAGCTCTGCCCAAGCTAAAAGTCTGGAAATGCAGCTCAGACCAGGGTAAGCCGTGGGAAGCTGCAGTGTCCTGGGGCTCGCCTGGGAAAGGGTTTGCTTCAAGAAGAGTACTTCCGGTCCTCAAGCCAAAAAGCAGTTAAAAGAACATTTAGTTTGACAAAAAAGGCCTTCCAGTTAAAAGAACGTTTAGTTCGAGAAAAGGCCTTCCATTAGGGAGAGGTGGGCAGTGATGGGCTGGGTGGTGGCAGGAAGTAGGGATAAGATTCCAGTTACAAATGTGTTACTGGGAGCTGGGTGGGGACAAGCCTGGTGAAAGGAGCTTACAGATAAAATTTCCCCGCACAGCTAAAATTAAGAGACGTGTTAGGTTCGGCGTTGTGGCATACTGTGTTAAACAGCCGACGGTGGCCCCGGCATCTCCTATGGGTGCCAGTTTGAGTCCCGGCTTGCTCCACTTCTGATCCAGCTCTCTGGTAATGTGCCTGGGAAAGCAGCAGAGGATGGTCCAAGTCCTTGGGCCTCTGCATGCACTTGGGAGACCCAGATGAAGCTCATGGCTCTTGACTTTGCCAGTGAACCAGTGGATGGAAGATTTTCTTCCTCTCTCTCTGTCTCTCCTTCTCTCTCTATAATTCTGCCTTTTGGATAAATAAATAAATCTTTAAAAAAATTTTTGCCTTTAAAAAAATTATTTATTTATTTGAAAGATGGAGTTACAGAGAGGCAGAAGCAGAGAGAGAGAGAATCTTCCATCACTGGTTCACCCCCCAAATGGTTGCAATGGCCAGAGCTGGGCCCATCCAAAGCCAGGAGCCAAGAACTTCCTCTGGGTCACCCACATGGGTGCAAGGGCCTAAGGACTTGGGCCATCTTCTACTGCTTTCCCAGGACATAGCAGAGAGCTGAATTGGAAGTGGAGCAGGTCCTGAACCGGCGCCCATATGGGATGCTGGCACTGCAGGCGGCAGCTTTACCCTCTACGCCACAGCACTGGCCCCAATCTATAGTTAAATCTGCATTTTAGAAACTGTGGGGCTAGAATTGAACCCAGGGTACTCAAAGGATGTGTTTGTGCCCTTGGGCCAGTTACTTCACCTTGTGGTTCCCCTTAACTTAAATGTAAAATAGGGGTGTAAGGGTACCAACACCAAGGAGTTGGGGAGAGATCCAGTGACGAATTCATGGAAAGCATGCAACATGCATGCAACAGATGTTAGCTTCTAACTGTTATCAAAGCTCTGACTTCGCAGTAGCTCTTCCATGGTACAATTTAGCCAGAAGTTTCAGTTGCCAATTAGCCTTGTAATCTTGGAGCTGAATGTTCTCATCTGTAAAATGAGGGAAATAAAGTCTAAACTAATCTAGAATTACACTCTGCATTTTCCTAAAGGAAAGACTGAAGCCAGCAAGTGGTCCCTATCTTTGACACCTGTGCCTGTCAGGCCAAGGATACTCAGTGCTGCTGATCATCTATTATCTTATCAGGAGGTCACAGCCAAGGTTGCACAGGAGTGCACCTGATGCCCCCTTTCTGGAAGCCGATCTGCACTATTTATCAAAAACCTTAAGAATATGTGTACCCCCAAATTCCACTTCTAGGAATTTACCCCAGGGCAATGATACATAATAATTAAGGATGTTGCAAGAGAGCTAAAAGGATGTTCACTATAGGGTTGTTTGTAATAAGGATAAACTGGCAAAAGATAAGACAGAGGGTTGGTTAAATAAATTATGGTGTGTCAATAGAATGGAGTGTAAAAAGTAATTAGAATTTAAAAAAAAGATTTATAGTGTTGTTATTGTTAAATAAGAGCAGATTCTCAATATATAATATGACTTCAGAGTGACCAAAATGGAGGTAATTTGGTAGATATGAGTATGTATATACTCACCTACAGTAAGAATGCAAGTGGTTCCATGGTACCATGCTGCCTCCTTCTGTGTCCAGTCTTCTATTTTTTTTTTTTAAGTTAAACACTTTTTTTTTGTCCATTCTTATTTTCAAGTTCCTATGCTATGATTTCAAGATGCCACACCAAGGCCAGTCATCACTGCCCTCTTATAACACGAAGTAAATGTTTAAATAGGGGGGAGGGGCAGGGTGGAACGTTGTGGTATATCAGCCACCTGTAACACCGGCGTCCCATATGGGCACTTCCATCCATGTGCGAGACCTGAATGAAGTTCTTGGTTCCTCACTTGGGCCTGCCCAGCCCTGTGGCCATTTAGGCGTCAATCAGAGGATGGAAGATTCTCTTTCTCCCTCTCTCTCTGTAACTCTGACTTTCAAATAAACCAATAAATCCTTTAAAAAGATGTATTTAAAAAAGTGAGAAGGGGGGGAAAAGAGAGTTCTTTGGTTGTAGTTGCCTCTTAGGCCACAAAATTTAGCCAAAAGGCCTAAAAAATAGAAGTCTTTGGGGCCAGCACATATTGTCATATCTGTGGCATATTGGGCTAAGTCTCCGCCTGCGGCGCTGGCATTCTATCTGGACACGAGTTCATGTCCCAGCTGCTCCTCTTCCAACCCAGCTCTCTGCCATGGCCTGAGAAAGATGACCCTAATAATACTGGGCCCACCAACTTCAAATATTTTAAAAGGGGAAGCCTACAGGGCAGGCGGGAGGACAGACTGCAGGGTGCATGTGAGTCCTGGTGTTTTCTCAGTGGCTTTGTGTTTGTGGCTTAGGCTGGAGGCACGAGCTTAGGATAGTGCTTGTGCCTGAAGGGCAGAACTCCCAACAGAAGGCCGTCATTCTGAGGGTGGGAGGTGGGGAGAGCACTTCAGCTCTGTGAATTAGTCACGTTTGCTGCTCAGCTGGAGTGGCTATGGAGGAAGGCAGCTGAAACTACTAACGTGAAGTGCCTGCCATCACGACACGTGCTGACGTTAGCGTCATGACATTCTACTGACCCCTCTCTGCTGGGCAGTGATTTAAGTGTGGTGGGAAGGTTACAGACCACTGGGCCTTTCCCTTTGTTCTGGTTCCCCTGCCTGCCCCAGGCTTCCCTGTCCTTTTGTCATCTCTGATATTGGTACCCTTGCATCCAGTTTCGCTGGGGCATTTCTCCACCTTTCTACTTGGTGTCTAATGGCCTGGGAACAGTGGCTCGCCACTCCTCCGGTGCTTTCTCCCCTCTAGCCTTGCCCACTCCCTGCAAAAGGAACCAAAGCATGGGGGCAGAACCTACCAGGTCCCAGGCCGAGGCACAACTGACCGATCAGTTGGGTTTCAGGGCCAAGTCAGTGATTTGTGAGTAAATGCTTACCAACCGGCTCTCCAGAAAAAATCCCTGATTTGTAGGACTGGCCTATTGTCGTGATGCGCATGCACTCCTCAGGTTTGTTTCAAGCTGCACTGTGATGGGTCTGTGAACACAGGGTCAGGAGGAGGTGGACATAACCACTCCTGCACACCCACCAGGAGCCCAGCGAAGGACAGCCACCGCTTCCGAGACAGAGGGGAGCCAGCGTCAAAGGCGTGCTCTTGAATCTCTCCCAACCCACCCTGCCACGTGCCCCTGTGCTCCCCTCAGGTTTGGGGCCACCTTTTGCTCTCCAGTGAGAGGTGACGCCAGCCTCACCACGAGGGGGATGTGAAAGGGCTAAAGGAAGCGACCTGCTCCTTTTGGTGTCCCCAGTGTGACACGGGGAAAGCATCCACTTAGAGTGGCATCTGCAGCTGCTAGCTGAGCCGTGAGTGAGACAGGGTAGACGGCGAGCAGACAGAGGATGTGATCACAACTCTCAAAGAATCCTGATGTCAGTCAATGGCCTTGACCTTCTCAGGTTCCTCTTCCAAAATCAAATGGAGATGCATTCATTTCTCTTCCTTTCTCTATCCTTATACCCAGAGCATTGGGTCATAAGGATGACAAAATGACCCAAACTGGACTGCTAAGGGGACAGATGGAGTGGCCAAGGTGGTCCACAGACAGCCCATCCGACTTAAGTGGCTGAGAACTGATCAGACATGGAACTGTCTCAGCAAATGTTGCTGACGAAGGCATACAAGCTACAACCATGCTGAAAAATCCACATGTCTGGACAAGGCGCCGCACCTTAGCATCTGCTGGGCTGTTTTATGGGCCTAACTCCTAAACACAGCCAGGCAGAGGCCAGGCCTGGAGGGCACACCACTCCCCGCCCGGAAGCACAGTGCAGACAAGGGTATGCGAATGTTTGTTCTGTTGAGCTGCTCTCTCACCATTGTCTGCCATGCTACTGTTATGACATGTGCCCGATCAGCCTTCGCTCCCTCATTCCACTGGCATTTGTTAAAACAACATTCACTGGGATCCAATCTGGATGTGTCTCAGCCTGGCTGTAACTTTCCACTTTCAGGGAGATGCTAACAAGTCCTGATTTCACGGCTTTTTGAAAACAAGAATTCTAAAGCATAAACATGGGAGAAAAATTCTCTTAAGGAGGAAAGGAAAAGGGAAAATTGGGATTTTAGCATCAACAAAAAGGTAAACCAACTCAACAACAATAGCAGGAGGCCATTGTTACCAACTAAGCTCCTGCACTGGGCTCCAAGTGAGCAGGCCAAAAATCAAGATGGAGATATTCATGCTAAATTTCCACATCACCTTGCCAACATCAAGCTGTTTGTCTGAGCTTCTGAGAAATCAAGATTAGAGAGACAGCCAAATTTCTCTTACGGGCTGGTTTCGATTGGCATGAAGTTCCCTCTGCCTTAATCCTTGCACACAAAAGCTAACCTTAAGTATCCTGATGCCAATCAGTTATTTTTCTACCATACTATCTCCCTGTCCTCATCTTACAAGAAAGCAACTTTGAAGCCAGCACCGCGGCTCACTGGGCTAATCCTCTGCCTGTGGTGCCAGTACTCTGGGTTCTAATCCCAGTTGGGGCGCCGGTTCTGTTCCAGTTGCTCCTCTTCCAATCCAGGTCTCTGCTGTGGCCCAGGAAGGCAGTGGAGGATGGCCCAAGTGCTTGGGCCCTGCACCTGCATAGGAGACCAGGAGGAAGCACCTGGCTCCTGGCTTCGGATCGGTGCAGCACTGGCTGTAGCGGCCATTCGGGGAGTGAACCAATGGAAGGAAAACCTTTCTCTCTGTCTCTTTCTCTCACTGTCTAACTCTGCCTGTCAAAAAAAAAAAAAAAAAAAAAAAAGAAAGAAAGAAAGCAACTTTGAAAAGATCAACTACTTTTTGGTATGTTTTTTGTTTCAGCTTTTTTTCAGCCCTTTTTATCTATAAAATAAACCTCTTTTGCTCCCCTCATTGGAACACTTATTCTATTTTACAGAATGAAGGGCAGCCAGATTCTAGAATAAAAAACAAAGCCAACCAGGGTCATTAAATTGTCATAATTTTGTCCTTTGACACACGAGAAGAAGGAAAAGTTACAGATCCATAATGGGTAATAGGAATATTTAATCAAAGAGTAAAATGTAAAGTGTCCAACAATATGATTGTTTTGGGGCATGCAAGGAAATATAGCAATGCAGTTTAAAGATTTATTTATTTATTTGAAAGGCAGAGAGAAGGAGAGGAGAATGGGAGAGAGGGAGAGAGATCTTCCATCTTCTGGTTCACTTCCCAGATGACCACAACAGCTAGGTCAGGCTGAAAGCCAGGAGCCAGGAGCTTCATCTGGGTCTTCCATGTGGGTGGCAGGGGACCAAATACTTGGGCCATCCTCTGCTGCTTTCCTGGGCGCATTAGAAGTAGAGCAGCTGGGACTCGAACTGGCACTCATATGGGATGCTAGCTGGCGGCTTAACCCTTATCCCAGGATACCGGCCTCAGAAATGCAGGTTTTTTTTGTTTTTTTTTTTTAAGATTTATTTATTTATTTGAAAGTTAGAGTTACATAGAGAGAAGGAGAGGCAGGGAGAGAGAGAGAGGTCTTTCAAATGATGGTTCACTCTCTAGTTGGCCGCAACAGCTGGAGTTACACAGATCAGGAGCTGGGGGCTTCTTCCAGGTCTCCCATGTGGGTGCAGGGGCCCAAGGACTTGGGCCATCTTCCACTGCTTTCCCAGGCCATAGCAGAGAGCTGGGTTGGAAGTGGAGCAGCCAGGACTTGAACCATGCTCATATGGGATGCCGGCACTGCAGATGGCGGCTTTACCCACTACACCACAGCGCCAGCCCCAGAAATGCAGTTTTAAAAGAATTTTCCTATCTACACCCAAGCCACCTACTCCACAGAATTAGAATGAGTGGAATGAGACATCTAGGGTATATGTTTTAAGGAGGCATTCACTGTCACGTTTATGTGTTGAACTGCACTTATGATCCTAAGATTGAGCACTACCTTAAATATTGTGTCCTAGGTGCCTCAATCTCTTCCCAGCCTTACAGGTCTTATTAAGGGACTATAAGAAATTAAAAAAAAAAAGATTATTTCTTTCTTGGGCTTGGTCTGTTACCTCTGTTCTGAGCCAGAGAGGAAACATTTAAGGGATTAGGGACAGGGCCGGTGCCGTGGCTCAATAGGCTAATCCTCCACCTTGCGGCGCCAGCACACCGGGTTCTAGTCCTGGTCGGGGCACCAGATTCTGTCCCGGTTGCCCCTCTTCCAGGCCAGCTCTCTGCTGTGGCCCGGGAGTGCAGAGGAGGATGGTCCAAGTCCTTGGGCCCTGCACCTGCATGGGAGACCAGGAGAAGCACCTGGCTCCTGCCTTCGGATCAGCACGGTGGGCCGGTTGCAGTATGCCGGCCGCAGTGGCCATTGGAGGGTGAACCAATGGAAAAGGAAGACCTTTCTCTCTGTCTCTCTCTCTCACTGTCCACTCTGCCTGTCAAAAAAAAAAAGGGATTAGGGACAGAGGTAATTCCTATGGGGAAAAACCAGTGACCTTGGCACCGAGTGTTGTCAGATAAATGTGGGTTTACTCAGCCCTTACAGTGTCCTTGGGCAGTCCCGTTAGCCTCTGGAGCTTTCCTTTCTTCACTTTTGAAGTGCAGATAATAACACCTACCTCATTGGATGGTTGTGAGCATTGCACATTATACACAAAAAATGCCCAGTCTCACACAGCCTGGCTCATAGTTTGTGCTCATTAAATAGCATTCATATTGTTGATCATGGCAGTGGTAATGTTGGTGACACTGACCAGGTGAGAATACACACGTGGAATTGCCACAAATGCTACCCTCAGATACCCACATACTCGTGAACTACAGATAATTTTTTTCACTGTAAATATGTATGTCCTCTGCAATGTTTGGGACATATTTACACCAGGGAAATGTTATTCACTGTCTATTTGCAATTCAAATTAAACAGGACAACCTGCCTTTTGTCTGGCAGCCCTGGGCGGGGAGTTGTTAGTACAGTGACTCTGATATGTGCCTGCCGTGGGTGGGTGGCAGGAATGGACCTTTGGGCAGAAGGCCCTGAGGCTTGGTATACTCTGCAGTGCCAGCAGGTGACCTGCTGAAGGCTCCCTCGATGCTTTTGGCTGCTGGCTTTCTCTCCCTGTCTTTCTCTGCCCAGAAGCTTCTTCTACTGCAGGCAGAGAATGAATGTGGGAATGACCGTGACAGATGGCAATGCAGATGGGAGCGGCAGGGCGTGTTGCCTTGGTTTAAAAATACACAATAGTCAGCTGTCCCCATGCACCCCAACCAAACTCTCGGGAAAAGCCTGACTCTTTTCTGGGGTCATCCCGTCTCGCCAGCCCTATTTTTAGGGAGTCTTTGCTATGAATTTCATAAGAGAACAAAAGGAGAGAGGACTGTCAATAAGCACTTTTGCTATGGAAGCAGAATTGCAAAAATAAGCCTCAGGTGCTCTGGCCTCATTGTGACAGTCTAGGTTATGTTAATGAATATCCCTCTAAAAAAAAGGTAAAAATCATGACTTCATAAGAAATAAAAATGAACACAGGTTACAGATTTTGTTTAACTTGGTAATGAGAAAACTGATAAGAGGTTGTAATAAGTTTAAAGAAGTCCAAAATATCACACGTTTCTACAGAGTGAAGGAAGGAAGGGGCCAGTGCATATAGACCTGGCTTTGGGGCGATTGTGGGCAGAACTGTACCCCCCAAATCTATAAGATGGTGCCCTAATCCCCCCTTCCTTTTGGAACATGACTGTGTTCGGAGATAGGATCCTGAAAGAGGTATCAAGTTAAAATGAGGTGTTTTTTTTTTTTTTTTTAGGGTGCCCTAATCCAGCGGGACCAAGTCTTTTATGAGAAGTGGTGGTTTGGACCCACACAGCAGGAAGGCCATTGTAGACATCAGAGGCAAGGAGGGAGGCCTCAGGGGGCATACACCCTGCCAACACTTGGTCTCAGCCTTTAGGACGGTGAGAAAAGAAATGTCCGAGCTCTCTGGGACTTTGTTAGGCTGCCTGAGCAGGCTGACTACTACCAGGTCTGTAGGTAAGAATTATTTTGCATGCCTGTGAAGCATCTACAACGTCTAGAGCTGGAGGGCAGTGCCCTCGGAATCAGATAACCCAGTCAGCTTGAGCAGGATCAGCAGGCTACGGCTTGTGGGCCAAATCCAGCTTTGATTCACTGCCTGTTTTGTTTGTTTTGTTTGAAAGGCAGTGTTACAGAGAGAACCATTGGTTCACTCACCCAATACTGTGACAGCCAGGGCTGGGCCAGTTTGAAGCCAGGAGTCCAGAGCTTCTTCTGGGTTTCCCATGTGGGTACAGGGGCCCAAGGGCTTGAGCCATCTTATAGCTGCTTTCCCAGGCACATTAGCTGGGAGCTGGATTGGAAATGGAGCAACTGGGTCTTGAACTGGTGTCCATATGGGATACTGGTGTGGCAGGCAGAGGTTTAACCTGTTATGCCACAACACTGGCCCCCACTGTCCATTTTTATAAATGAAGTTTGATCAGAACACAGCTACATTCAGTCCTTTATACATATTTACTACCTGAACTTTTACCAAACCAAACAAAAACAAAAACAAAAACAGATATGGAGCCTTCTGTAGACAAAGCATAAATATTTTCCCACAGTGGAAATGTCCTTCCAGGCCATCCAGTCCAGGGGTTCCCAGAGATCTCTCAGGTTAGTATTATTTCAAAAAAGGGATGGGGGCGGAGTAGTGATGGGATCTTCAGTGCTCGCCTTTGTCAAATATCAATCCCTTTATAAAAGAAGATATTTTAAAACCAATGCAAAGCTTGTTGCATTGTCCTTTCCTTCAGTTCTCTGAGTTTTAGTGAAAACGTTACCACCAACCAGATGGTTGATGGTCTGGGATCGTAGAATCACTGATCTGGTCCTATCCTAAGTGCCCACACTGGCTCTGTCCAGCAAGACTGCTGGCTTGGACTGAGAACTCTGGGCTTCGTCCTGGTACCCAGGCTGAACCCTGGGGGGAAGGGGCGGGTTCTGGGGGCAGGTTACTGCCCGTGCGCTGCACACCTCCCTTCAACGTCGAGGACTCTTGCTTGACTTTACATGATGTGTTCTTTCCTTATTTAAAAAAGAAAGATATGCTCACTGCAGAAAACTTGGGCAAAAATAGATTTTTTTTTAAAGTTTGTCTTAAAAATGTTTATCTCTACCAGGGTAGACCTGAAGATTCACTGAGTCACCGAGGGAACCAAAACATGCTTTCATCTGAAAATCCTCAATGGACCCAGCACATTTCCCAAAACCCAAATGGAGCCTGGCCCGTAGCAGGCCTCAATGCCTGCAATGGCATTTCCTAGATGATCCAAGAAAATACAGCAAGTCCTTTTGTGTTTTTATTTCCTGATGACCAAAATGGCTAATATGGTAAGCCTTTGACACAAAACATATCTGTCATACTTATCTTTATTCCTCGGGATCATTTTTTTTCCCTTTCAAGATTCTTACTTCCATTTAAGAAGCAAGCATTATTTATTTTCATTGATTAGTTTTCATCACACTTTACTGTTGAAACAATTTAGGTAACTTAAGTCTTATTATGAACCTACCTTAACGATACATACAATATAATGGCCTTTAAAAATTGATCTGGTAGACTCATGATTCCAAAAGACATGACTCTAGCAGTTCCTAAGAGACAGTGTCCAAATCATTGAATTATTTCACATTCGTGTCTAGTCACCTAAATGAGAAACATCTTAAAATTTATATTCAAAATAAAAACTGGAGAATATTTTTTTCATCTGTGGTTTGCAGCCTTAAAATCCATAATGAATCACTCTTTCCTGTGAAAACATCATCCATACCTCTGCTTGCCAGGGATGTTTCAAGCCCCTTTCAAACAGTTTATCATTAATGTTGCCTCCTTTAAGAAATGGAGATTCGAAATAATCTCTGACAGACTGGAAGAATAAAAATGATTTATTCCAGGTTCCTGTCTAACTATTTTATGCATATCTGTCTTTATTTCCCCTTGATGTTGCACTATTAAAAATTTAATAAGGTCATTTTACTTTCAAAAAATAGGCAAGCATAGTCCCTTTTCAAAAAATTCCTTCCTCTCCTTCATGAGACATCTGGCTGCACCTCGTTGGAGCCTTCACTTGAATCCCACCCACATCCTAACACCGATCTGTTTGCATTTGCTTATTTCACTTATTTAATCTTCCTGGTCAAGCCTGCCCCTCGCTGAGCTCTGCCCATGTTGGGGTATCTCCTTTGTTCTGAATTGGTCCATGTGGGTTCCCCACCTTGCATCTGATGAGGAAGTCCTTAGAGTTGCCTCTGTCCCAAATGCTCCCATTTATTCTCGTAAGATTTTTCTTTTTTCTTTTTTTTTTAAAGATTTATTTATTATTTATTTGAAAGTCAGAGTTACACAGAGAGAGGAGAGGCAGAGAGAGAGAGCGCGCGATCTTCTATCCGATGGTTCACTCCCCAAATGGCCGCAACGGCTGGAGCTGCGCCAATCTGAAGCTAGGAGCCAGGAGTTTCTTCCGGGTCTCCCACGTGGGTGCAGGGGCCCAAGGACTTGGGCCATCTTCTACTGCCTTCCCGGACAATAGCAGAGAGCTGGACAGGAAGTGGAGCAGCCGGGTCTTGAACCAGCGCTCATATGGGATGCCGGCGCTTCAGGCCAGGGTGTTAACCCACTGCGCCACAGCGCCGGCCCCTCTCGTAAGATTTTTCTTCCGTTTTGTAGGAACAGTTTCCTGCTCAGTAACTCCTTAGCACCCAGATCTCTGTGTTTTTCTGACTTCCTTGGGAACTTTTCATAAAGTTCGGCCTTTAATCATTTTGTCCCTTGAGCTAGAATAATTTTCTTTCAATCTGCTGCTACTCACCAGCCATGGTGTCAGTTGCATATGGCCTTACCCTATGCGAGGGATGCTCCGTGTGCTCCATGTGTGTTATTTCCAGTCTTCACAATGGCCTGGCCAAGCTCTGTAACCTTGGACAAGCTACAAAGCCTCTTTGGGTCTCAGTTTCCTCATTTAAAACGTGAATACCACCACCAGTGGAGGCTGTATTCTGTGTCTAGCACACCACCTTTCAAAGGTGGTTGTCTTACTTCCCTAGGGTGTCCCCATCACCACCTTATATAGGGCTCAATGTATAACTAGACCTCCACACATGTTAATTGCTGCTATAGTTTGAATATGGCTTAGCTTCCCAACTCATGCAGACATTTACTCCCCAGAGTCATGAGGGTACTGAGAGAGTAAAAGCATGATCTAAGCATGATGTTTGGGAGGTGCACCTAAGTGGGAGGTCTGTAGGTCACTGGGGGCTGGCCCCCAGAAGGCAGTTCTTGTGAGAAGGCTGATTACATACGTCTGACTCGGGCATAGCTACTGTCTGCTTCTTAGCTCACCACTGACCATTCCTTTGCACACAGTCAGTGCCATCCTCTGGCCTCACCATATGGCCCAACCAACAGAGCCCACTCAGTCTTAGCCTGTGGAAGTTGTTGGGCCCCTCCCCCGTGTGGGAGACCTGGAAGAAGCTCCTGGCTCCTGCTTCATACTGGCCCAGCCTGAGCCGTTTCGGCCATCTGGGGAGTGAACCAGCAGATGGAAGATTCTCTCTTTCTCTCTCTCTGCCTCTGCCTCTCTGTATCTCTGCCTTTTAAGTAAATAAATAAATCTTAATAAAATAAAATAAAACACAGCAGGAAGAGCATTCAACCCAAAATCTCAGAAAAGATAAATAGGTGTAGTAACTTAAAAAAAAAAAAAAAGAAAAAAGAAAGAAAGAAAGAAAAGAAAACCCTTGTGTGCTGGCATGCCATATTGGAGTTCCAGTTTGAGTCTTAGCTACTGTTTCCAATCCAGCTTCTTGCTAATGCACCTGGGAAGGCAGTGGAAGATGGGCCAAGTACTCAGATCCCTGCTACCCATGTGGGAAAGTAGGATGGAATTTCTAGTTCCTAGCTTTGACTTGGCCCAGCCCTAACCCTTGTGGCTGTCTGGGGAATGGAAAATCAATCTCTGTCTCTCCCTCTCTCCTTCTCCCTCTCTCCAACTTTGTCACTCTTTCAATAAATAAGTAAATAAATCTTAAAAAAAAAAAAAGAAAAAGAAAAAGAACTCTAGTAAGAGCTACCAAGGGATTATAGGAGAACCTTAATCAGTTCTGAAGGCAGTTTCTCAAGTGATTTTAGGACCTCCCACTAGGCCCCACCCCTTAAAGGTCTACACCACACCATTTCCCAACATCAGCGCACTGAGGACTAAGCCTCTAACACATGAACTTCTGGGAAATACATAAAACCATATCCAAACCATAGCATCCCACCCTTGATCCTCACGGTTCATGTCCATCTCAGCAAGTGCGTTCATCCTCCTCCCTCTGACTTTATTAAGACACAATTGACAAACAAGACACTGCTTTTTAAAAGTGTAATGTTTATAAAGCCACATCCTAAGAACTCCACTACTAGAAAGATCAGGATAACTGGATTTGTTAATTATTAGTCAACTTTTTTTATTTTTTGTTAAAATAGACTTGTTGGAAATCTACCAAATTTTTATCTACTTCCTTGCCTTAGGAAAAACGAGCTTTTGGACACATAACCTCTATCCAGCTTTGGTGACTCAGGATGCTGCAGGTGTACCCGGGTTAGGATTTGGAAAATCGGGGATCATGCTGAGGATGAAGGAGCAGTAGCGTGGGCAGCCTGTGCCATACTGAGCCAGGACTCAACTCCCAGAAGCTCTCTCCCTACTTGTTCCAGATATGGTTAATTCTGTGTAGTTGTGGGTTACTGTTAGCTGGATTCCAGGAAACTAAAATTTCTCTGGCCAGTGTTTTTGCAATTCTTGTATTCTGTCCTCAAGGGACAAAACTTTAAAAATGACTTCAGCCATTTGACTGAAATCATTTTTCACACTGGGATGAGTAAGAGTTCCTTTGCACACATATATTGTTTGTATCACCCAGATTTATATTTGTGTCCCAAATAATTTTTGTAGCTTTAGAATTCTCAATTCACTTGTGCTTTGGAGACACACTAACTACAACACAGTGCTGGCTGGCCAGTTGTAATGAGGGCCACCATTTGTGCAATTCAATTTCTAAGCCCACTTGTCTCCTATGAGCCTTGAAATAGTTAGGAGATCTGCCTCCCAAAATATGTGTGATGACCTAAAAGATGCAAAGACAAAAAGAATCTAAAAAATGAGTACAGATTATTTTGTTTCACATACACTGCAGTATCCAAATTACGTGCTTTTTAGGATATTTGAAAAATTGTTGTCAAATTGTGTGAAATTTTGAGAAATCACAGTCGTTATCCATCTGTAATGACATTGAAATGTCCATGGCAGTGCTGACTAAATCTTGTGCACATTAGAATCATCTGATAAACTTTTTAATTTAAAAGACTTATTTTATTTATTTGAAAGGCAGAGTGAGAGAGAGGGAGAGAGAGAGAAAGAGATCTTTCATTCACTTGTTCATTCCCCAGATGGCTGCAATGGCCAGGCCAAAGCCAGGGGCCTAGCATTCCATCCTGGTCTCCCACATGGGGTGGCAGGGACCCAAGCACTTAGCCATCTTCTGTTGCCTTCTGAGGCACATTTGCAAAAAGCTGGATCAGAAGTGGAGTGGTCGGGACTTGAACTGGCACTCATATGGGATGCCAGCTGTGCAAGCAGAGACTTTACCCACTGTACTTCAATGCTGGCCCCTATCTGGGGAGTTTTTGAAAATCTAAATGTCCAAGCTGGAGGTGGGGATCAAAAGACCCAGAGGTGGGGGCCAGGTATGAGTATTTGTAAAACATCTCTAAGTGATTACGAAGCTCAGCAACGTTTGAGGACCGATGATGGAAGGAATTTCACGAGTCAGCACTTTGTGGCATAGTGTATTAGAGAGCTCAGCTGAGTACTTTAATTCACAGACCTCGTGGATATTTACCTTTAAAGCACTTTAATGTTATGATAGTACATTACTTCTAAAAAAAAAAAAGAAACTATCAGTGAAATTGAAAATTATTCTGTAATCTGAATTAATGCCAAATCATTACAACCCATTCCCTTTTAAGGGGAAGAGCACTGGGAACATCACAATCCTTTTTATAAGAACAGAAGCAGGAGAAATACCGCCAGATTAAGGGAAGAAAGACTATAAACAAAGAAAAGCTAAAATGATTATTTACTAAGAATTGCAAATGCTCATTTTCTGGGTTCACCACAAAGTTCCATTCTCTGCTGCTAGGACTTCGCGTAATTCACAGGGACATGACGGTGGAGGGCTCGTGATGTTAGTTTATCAAAATAAACCCGAGGGTTCCTTTCCTAGCCCTCAGTGAAAACGGAGACTTCACTCATCTTTATGGAACAAAAAGGAAAAGAAAGGAAAACATGTCCCCGTCGCGAGCTTGCCTGCCCCTTGCATCGCTCTGTAGTAGAAATGTCCATCCTAAGTGGTCAGGCTGCATTCAACTGTGTGAGGAGCGTTGCAGGATTGCGTCAGGGGGTCTGGCAGAAAGGGTACTTTACAATAACACACACACCCCAGATTTGGAGGCGTTACCCTTCCCATAACCCACAGGCCTGTTGGGGTCATTCAGTTCTTCAAATAGTCCTGTTTCTATAATTTCTTCCTGCCATGCTATGGGGACAGCCCCAGTCGCAAATCTTTGGAAGAACTTCTTATCTTTGTCATCAAATTCTACCCCCCGAACCTCAGAGAAATCTTCAATTTCATCGACGTCTTTGGCATAAACTACCGAAGGGTCTGGCACAAAAGGGGGTTCAATCAGGCCGGCCTCCAGGCGGGGAAAGTTGATGGTTTGGAAGAAAGGGTGTTTCCTGGGGTCATCAGACTTTTCTCTGCAGAGAAAGGAGAGCAATCAGCCCGAGGCACAGACCACAAACAAAACAGAAAAGGTTCCAGCGATAACAGTGGATAGCATTCTTTTCTTATAATGCATTTCATTTAAACATTATTTAACTATATTTGTTTGAAAGGCAGAGAGACAGAGACAGAAAGAGAGAGTGAGAAATAGAACGAGAGAGCCATCTCGCATCTGTTGGTTCACTCCCCAAATGCCCGCAGCAGCAGCCACAATAGGACCAGGCTAAAGTCAAAGGCTGGGAACTCAATCTGAATATCCCACATGAGTGACAGGGACCCAAGTACTGGGACCATCTACTGCCTCCCAGAGTGTGCATTAGCAAAAAGCTTGAATCAGGGGGCCAGTGCTGTGGCATAGGTTAACCCTCCACCTGTGGCACTGGTATCCCAAATGAGCACTGGTTCTAGTCCCGGCTGCTCCTCTTCTGATCCAGCTCTCTGCTGTGGCCTGGGAAAGCAGTAGTGGATGGCCCAAGCAGTTGGGCCCCTGCACCCATGTGGGAAACCAGGAAGAAGCTCCTGGCTCCTAGCTTTGGATTGGCCCAGCTCTGGCCATTGCAGCCATTTGAGGAGTGAACCAGCAGATGGAAGACTTTTCTCTCTGTCTTTCCCTCTCACTGTCTGTAACTCTACCTCTTAATTAAATAAATAAAATCTTAAAAAAAAAAAAAAAAGGTTGGAATCAGAAGCAGAGCCAGAACTAGAAACCAGGCACTGTGATATGGGATGCAGGCATTCCAAGAGGCATCTTAACCACTGCACCAAACACCCGCCTGTTTTAGTTACAGAGAAAGTGTAAGAAATAAATAGAAGCTTTGAAAAATAACTTTTAAAATCACTCCCAATTCTGCAATAGGAAGCCAGTAGCATTGTCATTGTATACTAACAGTATGCACCTGTAGATGTGACTTTTCAGAGTTGAGCACTTGACATGACTAACTTTTGGTATTTGGTGAGAGCACCAGCAAAGTTCAGTGGGGTCAGGTCCGCTTGCCTGCAGCTTCTAGTTGTTGTCTCTTTAGGGTCACACAGAACAATCTAAGCAAATCTTTGTTCCACATAACCACCACTCACATGGTGAAAGCAATCAGGGGAGGACGTTTGGCGTAACAGTTAAGAGGCCGCTTAGGATGCATAGGAGAGTACCTGGGTTTGAGTCCCAGCTCCAGTTCTGGATTGCAGCTTCTTGCCAATGCACACAATGGGAGGCAGCAGGCAGTGGCTTGAGTGTGAGGGTCCCCGCCACCCTTCTAGAGACCTGGATTGAGTTCCTGGCTCCCAGTTTCAGCCTGGCCCAGTGCTGGCTGTTGTGGCCATTTGGGGGAATCAACCAGTAAATGGGAGTTTGTGTTCTCTCTCTCTCTCTCTCTCTCTCTCTCTGTATTTCTCCCCGCCCCACCACTGCTGTGTGTGTGTGTGTCTACAGCACACATATGTTATTTGTAACATGATATAATTTCTAGGAGCCCCACATACCTCCCCAACAGCCAAAATAATCTTGGTGGTATTTCTTTAAAGATTTGTTTATTTTGAAAGTCAGTTACAGAGAGAGAGAGAGAGAGAGAGAGAGAGAGAGAGAGAGAGAGAGAATCTTCTGTCCACTGGTTCACTCCTCAGATGGCTGCAATGACCAGGGCTGGACCAGGCTGAAGCCAGGAGCTAGGAGCTTCATCCAGGTCTCCCACATGGGTGGCAGAAGCCCAAGCACTTGGGCTGTCCTTGGCTGCTTTTCCCAGGACATTAGCAAGTAGCTGGATGGGAAGTGGAATAGATAGGACACCAACTGGTGCCTATATGGGATCCCAAGGTGGTAGGTGGCAGCTTTACCTGACACGCCACAATGATGCCAGCCCTTTGGTATTTCTTCAAAGACTTCAATCCTTTAGTAATTTGCAATGACTGAGTGTGGTATGCATGAGCATACATTTGGTGCTGAAGACTATGGTTATTGTTGTGAAACCCTCCTCTGTGCTAGAAGTTATTCCAGCAAATGGCTTAGAATTAGGAAAGGAGTATACTCCCAACTGTGGAACCCCTTCTACTAGTTATCTGTTGCTGTATAACAGATTGGCCCAGAATTCAGTGCCTTAGAACAAGCACCCATCATCTCGGTTTCTGTGGGTCGAGAACACTGGGTGTCTCTGGCTCAAGGTCTCTCACGTGGCTGCAGTCAAGCTGTTGCAGGGCTGGTCTCATCGGAAGGCTTGGCTGGGGCATCATCAAGTCTCCATTACTCACTCCATGAGCACCTGCACAAGGCTGTCTTTTGACATCGAAGGCTGACTTTCTCCAAGGCAAATGAGAGTGAGAACAGAGAGACAGAGAGAGGAGACACTCCAAAACAGAAGCTGCAGTCTTTATTACCCATCCTCAAAGGACCCCTCATCACTCCTGCCATGTCTTATTCGCTAGAAGCCAGTGAACGTGAGAGGCAGGGATCACTGGGACCACCTTAGGCCTGCCTACCCCACCTCTCTTGTTTCCTCTTCAGTCCAGGCTCTAACAAAATTTAAAAAGGGTCATTTTGAGGCTTGAAATTCAAAAATAATTTTTTTCTTTCTTTGATCGGAATAGATGCGTTGGTGTGATGAAGAAATGTCTTCTATTTGGCAGACATCAGTTTCCATCATAAATCAACTTTGACACAGACTGATACACTCCTGATCCTCCTTTTACATTTTCCATCCTGCATATCAAAAAGCTTTTTGGGAAAAGATTGAGAGCTTCCCCCACCACGTTGAATGGTAACTGTAGCAGACTCTACCCAGTAAGACGACCAGAAGCTAAGACCAATAACGATACCGCAGATGGTAACTAGCATTTATTCAGGGCCCACTCTTGGCTAATACGATGTGAAACTCCTCTCTTACATTAACCAGCACAGCAGCCCAGTCAGGCCCTCGTGCCTGTACTTTTAACTTCTTTACTTGCTTCTGGGTTCCTAAACAGCTGTGCAACGGAGCAAACCAGAGAACATAGGTGAGTTTTCCAAAGGAGAGATTGTGATCAAATTTTCTCATGGAGCTGAAAAACTCAATTGGAGGCATCTGACGCCCGGCCATGCCTCAGTTGCTCTTCTGGGTCTCAGGCCTTGCCCCTTCCAGAAAGGTCCATAGTCCATCAAGAGCTCCTAGACTTTTCCTTCTGTGTCTGGAGCACTGCATCCAGAGGGGCTTCAGGGTGTCTCTTTTCTTTCTAAAGCCACCAAGTTTCCATCCATCAAAAGAAGGAAAAATGCAGGCTTGCCATCCCCTAGAGCTTACAGACCCAACGTACCCAAAACGTGTTTGAAATCTACAATATTAAGAGCCTTGAGGAGAGTTCTTGTGATAAATTGAAGCTTCCAATACAGATTTTTTAAAACTTAGGTTTACTGAGATGTAATTTACACAATCGTATTCACCTTTCTAAAGCATCAGATGGATTTTTCAAGATGGCAGAAGGACAATGCAAATCCTATCCTAGATCAGGAATGAACCCCAGACTTATGTCTCTCAAAGAAAAGGTGTTGCAGTCGGGACAGGTGCCATGAGGAGGGAGTTTTCAGCACCTTCATGGTGGCCAGCAGCGGGAACACATTGTCCGAGGGGTCCAGAAGCCCTTAAACCTCACCCCGAGAAGCTTTAATGTGGATCAATGGAGAGTGTCAAGGAGCTTGGTAACCCCGGCAGACTTGGCAAGGCCGTCCTTGTACCAGGATGAACAGTTCTCAAGCAGTGCAGGCCTCCGGGCCTTGATTTGGCTGACTGCAGCCCTTTTGCAACTAATTATGAAAGACTAGGGAACAGCAGCCCAGGCAGTGTCCGTGGGAGCCTGTGCCACCAACAAGGACGAGGCTTTGCAACCTCTGCTCTTTGCTCCGCGGAACAGGCCACCGCACAGCCAATCAGTTTTACCATTTGCACTAGCAATGCTCACCACAGTGCTACCATTCCTAATGGCATCAAGAGATGACTTTACTCTTGAATTTATACTTTGGACAAATAGGAGAGGCTGTTGATGGAGGCATCTTTGGCAACATCCAAATGGGCAGCTGCAAGGCAGACTTCTGCCCACTGGAGTGGATCATATGTCAGATCATCAGCACAGGCTCTTTTGTTATGGAAGCCTACAAGGAGATTATAACAGATTTTCTTGTAATAGTCACTGAAGCAAAGAGACCACCTGCCCACCCATGAGGACCACACTGTGGGGTTTGTTCTGCCAAGAACAGTGGGTATTGGCACGGGGTTGTGTTGCAGAAAGACACAGCCTTGCATGGTTATTTGCTCTTGTTCTGCTTTGAAGGACTGGAAGAAAAGCTGCAAAAAACTTAACTGAGTTTCACGTTTTTCTTTATTGGGAAAGGTCATAGTTGTCTCTGATCAGAGCCTCTGCAAGACGATCAGAAAAGCTTTGGCTTCTTCTCTGACTCCCAAACCCATAAAGGCAAAACCAGAACTCCTCTTCAGTGAGGTCCGAAGAAGGATCTCTATTTTATCCTAAGTGCTTGTGTACGCAGCAGGGAGGGGCACTGGCACTCCGCGGTGTAACATGCTGTCTAGGCATTTGTCTTGGCCTTGGAGGACACCACAGAGTTCATCAAACATTACCTCATTTGAATGCATTTTTGAAAAAATACAAAGAGTTGGAATGAAAATGTCAGAAGGTTTGTCTCTCACTGAACAGCTTTTTTGTTATATGTCTTTCCTCTAATGGCGTAAACAGATCGACTGAAAACAATCACAACAACAGATGTTTAATCAAAAGGCTCTGATGAAGCAGCTTCAAGCAATGATCTAGTGCTAGGAGGTGGCATTTTCATCAAGAAGTTTGTCAGTATTTTGTTTATCAATCCAAAGTGTGCTTGTCAAGCTTCGAGATAGACTTTCATTCCAACACGCTAATCGGGGCATCCCCTGAGTGGTGTTCCCTTCATCTGTAGAATGCTGGCTTCCCTGGCTCAGCCACTGTTCCCTCTGCTCCTCAAGTTGACAGCCAGGACAGGAGAGCGTGGTTGTTCGTGGGCACCATGGCTCGTTCACCTCTCCTGCCCGGGCACACAGAAGCCATTACCAGCCAGCTCCCTCACCCTTCCGCAGGACCTGAGGACAGCAGGGTGTGTGAAGTCAAGTGAGTCACTTCCCAGCTGTGCCAGACAAAACCTCGTTAGTTCTCTGTGTTCTCTCTTCTGCTCTGGCAATCGGAAGTCACAAGTTCCAACGTAGCTGTGAGACTGGAAGCAGCCTGGATCTCTGTGCCACTGCTTGGAAGAGAGGTGCTATGGAGATCTACTGGACCCTTAATGGGCTTTGTGTGCATGAGAAATAATTTTTTAAAATTATATATTATTTATTTATTTGCAAGGCGCACACTCACACACACACACACAGAGAGAGAGAGAGAGAGAGAGGTCCATCTGCTGTTCATTCTCCAATGCCTGCAACAGCCAGAGCTGAGCCTGGCTAGAGCTGCAGGCTGAAAACTCAATGCAGGTCACCTATGTAAGCTGGCAGGAACCCAACTACTACTTCCATCACTGCTGTATCCCAGAGTCTAATTAATAGGAAATTGGAGTCCGAAGATAGAGCTGGGCATCCAACTCAGGTACTCTGATAGGTGATGCAGGTGTCTTACCTGCTAGACCAAATGCCCTCCCTGAAAAATCATCTCTTCTTTTGTTTCAAGCTGCTGAGACTTGATGCTTTGCTTGTTACCACGACGTGATCTATTCTGACCTTACTGATATTAACAACCTCAGCGTCGACACAGGAAAATCAGTTCCATATTTCACTTCCACACAATGTAGAATTTTATCTATCTTCAAAATACTCATTAGTTAGTTTGATCATCTCTCATGCTTTGATAGTTACCACAAATGAATCTTATTTGGCTATTTTGAAAAATCCAATCAGCTTACCTCCATGCTGGAGCATCTTGAGCTAAGGCAACCTTGTTCCAGAGCCTCCAATGGCAACGATTTAGATGACTGAGTAACCTGGCTGCCTAAGTCCCGGTGCTCTGTTCAAAGCCAGTCATGCTACTTCCAGGTTTAGAGTTTAGATTTGCACATACGTTTAGATTTTTAAAACTCAATCCAAGTAATTTAAGAAATTCAAGCTTACTGTTTAGTCAAACTAGTGTCTGATCGTTTCCTTAAAACAAGTGAATAATAATGATCACTTATTGAATAATTCAGAAGCTATGTTTTACCTACCTTTACTACATTAAGTCTAAACCCCCAAATGCTCCACTGTTTCAGCTGGGGTTCTTTGAAGAAACAGAGCCAACAGAATGTTGAAGAGGTCCAGAAAGCACCACTGTGACATCATTTTGAGCCAATCAGCATTAGGAGATGTAGGTTCTGAACTCCCCAATCTGCCCAAGAGAACTCAAGGGTCCATATCCCCTCCCCAGGAGATTCGCACTGGAGAGGGAGGAAGCCAGCACCACACTACACAGACACTGTCACTTCTCCCATCGTGTCTGCTGAAGCTCCATCTATCTTTCCTAAAAGCCATTTGTTTTCTCATATCACCCTTCTCCCTCTCCCCTTCTTCTGTTAAGATGGTATGCTGGGGCCAGTGCTGTGGCACAGTAGGTTAATCCTCTACCTGCAGTGCCGGCATCCCATATGGGCACTGGTTCTAGTCCTTGCTGCTCCAATTTTGATCCAGCTCCCTGCTGTGGCCTGGTAAAGTAGTAGAAGATGGTCCAAGTGCTTGAGCCCCTGCACCCGTGTGGGAGACCTGGAAGAAGCTCCTGGCTCCTGGCTTTGGATCAGCTCAGTTCCAGCCATTGTGGCCATTTGGGAAGTGAACCAGTGGATGGAAGACCTCTCTCTCTGTCCTCTCCCTCTCACTGTCTGCAACTCTACCTCTCAAATAAATAAAATTTGAAAAAAAGCTGGTATGTTTACTCCAAATTCTGCCTCCATGTCACATTTTTTTTCTCATGTGATTCCAGCCTATGTACATGAATAAAAATTTGTCTTTTTCTCTTATGAAGCTGTATCTTTCATCAGTTTAATTTACAGATGGAGTCTCCAAGTATTGCTACTAAGAAGGTACTGGGGTGCTAGTGCTGTGGTATAGCAGGTAAAGCCACTGCCTGCAGTGTCAGCATTCCATATATATGGGATGGGATATATACATATATACTCATATATATATAATATATACACATACATATATATGTATGTGTGTTTTGTGTATACACACACACACACACACACTCTTACATATATATGAGTCCTGGCTGCTTCACTTCTGATCCAGCTCCCTGCTAATGCACCTGGGAAAGCAGTGGAGGATGGTCCATGTCCTTGGGCCCCTGTACCCACGTGTGAGACCCAGAAGATGCTCCTGGCTCCTGGCTTTGGCCTGGCCCAGGCTTGGCCGTTGTGGCCATTTGGGAAGTGAACCAGCGATAGAAAATCTCTCTCTCTCTAACTCTGACTTTTAAATTAAAAAAATATTTTTTTAGGCCGGCACCGCGGCTCACTAGGCTAATCCTCTGCCTTGCGGCGCCGGCACACCGGGTTCTAGTCCCGGTCGGGGCACCGATCCTGTCCCGGTTGCCCCTCTTCCAGGCCAGCTCTCTGCTGTGGCCCGGGAGTGCAGTGGAGGATGGCCCAAGTCCTTGGGCCCTGCACCCCATGGGAGACCAGGAGAAGCACCTGGCTCCTGGCTTTGGATCAGCGCGGTGCGCCGGCCGCAGCACGCCTACCGCGGCGGCCATTGGAGGGTGAACCAACGGCAAAGGAAGACCTTTCTCTCTGTCTCTCTCTCTCTCACTATCCACTCTGCCTGTCAAAAAAAAAAAAAAAAAAATTAAAAAATATTTTTTTAAAAAAAGATACTGGAATTTTTTTCTCTCCAACAGAGTGTGTGTGCGTGTTGAGAGAGAGATAGAGAGAGGGATTTTAAGGAATTGGCTCATGTGATTGTGGAGGCTGGGCAACCACAAAGGGTTGTAGTTGGAATCCAAATGCAGTCTGATGGCAGAACTCTCATTGGCTCTGGGAAAGTCAGCCTTGTTCTATGAAGACCCTCGGCTGATTGAATGAGGCCCTCCCACATCATGGTGGGGCATCTCCTTTAACCAAAGTCTACTGATTTAAATATGAAACTCATCTAAAAACCTGCACAGAAACATCTGGAGTACTTGGTCAAATATGTAGGTACTATGGTCTAGTGGAACTGACACAGAAAATTGATCATCACACCCAAAAACCTCTCATTATATATATGAAGATATTGAGATGTAAAGAAAGCAAAAAAATGAGGTGCAAAACTAATCTCAACTATACTTATTTATTTTATTTTATTTTTTACAGGCAGAGTGGATAGTGAGAGAGAGAGAGAGAGAGAAAAGTCTTCCTTTTTGCTGTTGGTTCACCCTCCAATGGCCGCTGCGGCCGGCGCATCGCGCTGATCCGAAGCCAGGAGCCAGGTGCTTCTCCTGGTCTCCCATGTGGGTGCAGGGCCCAAGCACTTGGGCCATCCTCCACTGCCTTCCTGGGTCATAGCAGAGAGCTGGCCTGGAAGAGGGGCAACAGGGATAGAATCTGGCGCCCCAACTGGGACTAGAACCCGATGTGCCGGCGCCCCAAGGCAGAGGATTAGCCTAGTGAGCCACGGCGCCGGCCTCAACTATTATATGTCTCCCTCAGTAGCTGTTGAATGACTGACTATATTTTACAGAAGGCATTTGAAATGGCAGAATTTTCTGGAAGTATGACTATCAGTACTGATAGTTTGAAATAGTTTTTTTTTTTTCATTTTGGAATAGATAATTTATTTGCATGGTTCAAAATTCAGAAGACAAGATGCGTATATTGTACAAATTCTTTTTTTTTTTTTTTTTTTTTTACAAAAATGAGTTATCTATTTATTTGAAAGGCAGAGTTACAGAGAGAGAGAGATCTTCCATCCTCTGGTTCACTCCCCAAATGGCTGCAATGGCCAGAGCTGGGTCAGGCCGAAGCCAGGAAGCAGGAACTTCTTTCAGGTTTCCCACATGGGTGCAGTGGCCCAAGTACTTGGGCCATCCTCCATTGCTTTCCTAGGCACATTAGCAGGGAGCTAGATCAGAAGTGGAGCAGCCAGGACCCGAACCAGTGCCCAATAACGGACACTGGCACTGTAGGTAGAGCTTTACCCTCTACGATACAGCACAGGCCTCTGTGCAAATTCTCATTTGCATCCCCATGACCAGCCCCAATTTTCCTTTCTTATGGGCAACCAATCCCAGAAATTCCTTGTATGTATTCATTGAAATATTCTTTATAACTTTTGAATTATGTATTCTTTCTCTCTTTTTCATGCAAGTTGTACCTCATTTTTTTTTTCACTTTAAAATGTATCTTGGAGTGTTCCATATCAGGTGTTTACAGTGTTTGAAAGCACTGGAAATACTCAACAAAATAATATACAACTATCATAGGAAAATGATAGCCCTCAATTCCAAGACATGCCACAGATCCGAAGTATTGTCCCAGGCTCTCTGGGAAGCGCTGTGATCAGCAGTCGCCTCGTTCTGGGCTGGCTTACCTGCTGCCTAAGCGTTGCTCCGGTTTCTTAGCCAGGAAGAGCCTGCAGATATCTTTTGCTTCCTCTGTGAAGCTGTCATGTTGGAATGCAACCTCCTCTTTCAGGGTTCTTTGCTTTAGGTCTTCTTTGCTGATCTTTTCCTTGTAATCTTTGAATGGGGTTCGTCCAGCAACCATTTCATAAATACTGCATCCCATCGCAAACCAGTCCACTGGGTAGGAATAACTCACCTTTTCCATTAGGATCTCGGGAGCCATGTAACCATTGGTTCCAGCCTGTGCACCCCAAACCAAACACAAAACAAAAGAAAACCACTAAGGGGAGTGTAACAGGCACTGCTGGTCACCTACCCAATACCCTGTCTCCTTTTGTTTCCTTGTTAGTTTGTTTGGCGTGCAATGTGTCTAACCTCCTCTATCTCTGCTTTCCCAGCAGTCCCTGATGAATAAGACATAAAGAGTTGTTAGCTAAGGGACAGACATGGCTGCTTTTGAAGTGGGAAAATTACTTAGCCTCTCCTAGTCTCATCACCTCATCTTTTTTTTAAAAAAAGTTATTTATTTTATTTATTTGAAAAGGGGAAAGAGGAGATAGATGATAGAGATAGATGGATAGATAGATAGATAGATAGAGAACCAAGTAAGCATTCCCACACACTACTTCACTCCCTAAATTCCTACAATGGTCAGGGCTGGGCCAAGCCAATGCCAGGAGCCAGGAACTCAATCGGGGTCTCCCATATGGGTGACAGGGACTCATATGTGAGCTGTAATCTGCTGCCTCCCAGGATCTGCATCAGCAGGAAGCTGGATTCAGGATTCAAGGTAGGACTCAAACCCAGGCATTGTGATGTGGGTTGCGGTGTCATCACTGCTGTGCCCAGCCCCTCACCACTTCATCTTTAAGATGAGTTGTCGCCAGCTGCGGCGGCCATTGGAGGGTGAACCAGCGGCAAAAAGGAAGACCTTTCTCCCTGTCTCTCTCTCTCACTACCCACTCTGCCTGTAAAAAAAAAAAAAAAAAAAAAAAAAAAAAAAAAAGAGTTGTCTCTCTGATCTCAGAAGCTCTACCTCTTTTTTTAAGATTCAAGGATGGCCGGCGCCGTGGCTCAACAGGCTAATCCTCCGCCTTGCGGCGCCGGCACACCGGGTTCTAGTCCCGGTCGGGGCACCGATCCTGTCCCGGTTGCCCCTCTTCCAGGCCAGCTCTCTGCTGTGGCCAGGGAGTGCAGTGGAGGATGGCCCAAGTCCTTGGGCCCTGCACCCCATGGGAGACCAGGAGAAGCACCTGGCTCCTGCCATCGGATCAGCGCAGTGTGCCGGCCGCAGCGCGCCTACCGCGGCGGCCATTGGAGGGTGAACCAACGGCAAAAAGGAAGACCTTTCTCTCTGTCTCTCTCTCACTTATCCACTCTGCCTGTCAAAAAGAAAAAAAAAAAGATTCAAGGATAATAGAAAACTAAAAGTATTTATTTTTATTTTATTTATTTTTTTTTGACAGGCAGAGTGGATAGTGAGAGAGAGAGACAGAGAGAAAGGTCTTCTTTTTGCCATTGGTTCACCCTCCAATGGCTGCTGCGGCCGGCTCATCGTGCTGATCCGAAGCCAGGAGCCAGGTGCTTCTCCTGGTCTCCCATGCAGGTGCAGGCCCCAAGCACTTGGGCCATCCTTCACTGCCTTCCCGGGCCATAGCAGAGAGCTGGCCTAGAAGAGGGGCAACCAGGATAGTCCCCAACCGGGACTAGAACCTGGTGTGCCGGCGCCATAAGGCGGAGGATTAGCCTGTTAAGCCATGGCACCAGCCTAAAAGTATTTTTTAAGGTGGAATATTTTGGTAGTAATGGTGTATGTCCACACACTATCTAACCCATGATGTTTCTTACTCTATTTGCTATGTGATGACATTAAAACCATTCTTCTCTTCCTGTCTATGCATTAAATAATTAACACCATGATTTTAACTGAGAAAATTCCAATTTCACATGACATTTTATTTAATATGCTGCCCAAATACTGTAGGCATTTTTTTTTAGTGACAATGTATGCTAAATGATCATTGGGTTAAAAACACATGTAAGCTTGTAATTGTGGCTAAGTACATCTAATGTAAAATTTACCATCTTAACTGTTTTTTAAGAGTATGGTTCAGTCTTGTTTAAATACATTCACATTATTGTGCAAGCAATCTCCAGAGTTCTTGCATCTTGCAAAACTGAAACTCTGTACCCATTAAGCAACAATGCCCCATTTCCCTTCCTGTTGGCCTCTGGCACCCACCCTTGCATGTTAGTGTCACAGTCGGTAGCTGTGATTTGACTACTGTAGGTATCTCGTATAAATGGAATTATATGTTACTAACCTTTTGTGACTGTGATTTTAACACATTCATTCAATAGATATTTAACGATTACCTAAAACATGCCTTGTGATTATAAAGTATATATTTACATTATAACATGTTTTCACAAAATTAATTGGCTTTTGGCAGAAGCACAACGAATAACTTCTGTAGCAATTAAAAATACAAACAAGAAACATCCTAAAGTGACTGTAGGTTTCCATTAATATCTAAAACTGATCATTTAAATCATCAGCAGAGATGTGGAAAGCAGATACATGTATTCTGTAAATTAACTCAGACTTCTAGAAGAATAATCAGGCATAGAACAGTAGAAATCAAACTGTTGGCCGGCACCGCGGCTCACTAGGCTAATCCTCTGCCTTGCAGCACCGGCATGCCGGGTTCTGGTCCCGGTCAGGGCACCGGATTCTGTCCTGGTTGCCCCTCTTCCAGGCCAGCTCTCTGCTGTGGCCCAGGAAGGCAGTGGAGGATGGCCCAAGTGCTTGGGCCCTGCACCCACATGGGAGACCAGTAGAAGCACCTGGCTCCTGGCTTCGGATCAGCGCGGTGTGCGGGCCACAGCGCACCAGCCGCCGGCGGCCATTGGAGGGTGAACCAACGGCAAAGGGAAGACCTTTCTCTCTGTCTCTCTCTCTCTCACTGTCCACTCTGCCTGTCAAAAAAAAAAAAAAAAAAAGAAATCAAACTGTTCCTGTCCATCCATGAGGTTGGTTAATTTTGGCATTTGTGTCTCAAGACATGACTCAGAAGGAAGGAAAAGGAACTTATACTGAGATTCTTACAACCCCGTTGTTCATAATGGACACAATCTATACACATCCAAAGGTTCATCAGGGAAGATAACAAGCCAGAGTCTGCTGTTCAAACCAAGACATTTATATATGGGATGGTCATCACACCCTGCTTGCAACTATGCATTTCAGTATGTCAAAGTTCAAAGTGCTTAGCTGTTCATGAAGTCATTATGTTTTTTATGTGCCCAGTATATGAAATGCTTGAGGAATATGGAATTTCACGGGTAATTTCTACATGCATCACAAGAATGAAAAAGCATAAATGAGCCGAGTACTGATCAAGACTAGTTGGCCTGTGCAGAAGTATTTTGGAAGTATTTTGGAAGACTAGCCGTGAGTCAGCAGGGCCCTGCTGTTTTCACAGAAGCTGGTATATAATTTGGGTGACCGCATGTTCCGGTTTGCCTGGGACAGCCCTGGTTTACATCTGTTGGACTGGCGTCTTGTCCAGTTTTGCATTTGTCCAAACAAAAGGGTCATGTAGGTGCTGTGAGGCCCAGGATATAGTCTTACTCATTTTTGTATCCAAACCTAGGTACTTACCACAGGGCCTCACTTAGTGCATGCCCAACAGAAGTTTGTTAAATAAACAACAGAAAAGATGGTGACTGTGTGTTTTCCATTCGCCATCCAGTAAACATCTATTGAGCCATGCCCTGTAATGAGTTCCAGGAACACGAAGATATATAAGGCCTGACCTTGCCCTTGGGAATTTAGAGTCTGCTGGAGACGGGTCAAAAGGTTAACACCAGGGCAGGAAGTCCAGAGAGGGTGTGGGGAGATTGCCCCACCTAGCAGCCTATTCAGGTAGTGAGCATGTGCAAAAGCTGTAGTCAGGGCATATGAGGGCAGTTACAGACCTTTAAGGAATTTGGTGGGGCCAGTGCTGTGGTGTAGTAGGTTAAGCGTCCGCCTGTGGTGCCGGCATCCCATATGGGTGCTGGTTCAAGTCCCGGCTGCTCCACTGCTGATCCAACTCCCTGCTAAAGGCCTGGGAAAGCAGTGGAAGATGGCCTAAGTACTTGAGCCCCTGCACCCATATTGGGGACCTGGAAGAAGCTCTTGTCTCCTGGCTTTGGCCTGGCCCAGCCCTGGCTGTTGCAGCCATTTGGGGAGTGAACCAAAGGATGGAAGATCTCTCTGTTTCTCCCTCTCCCTGTAACTCTGCCTTTCAAATAAATAGATAAATTAAAAAAAAAAAAAGAATTTGCACAATATACCCCTCTTATCTTCTGAATTTTGAACCATGCAATGAATTATCTATTCCAAAATGAGGTGGAAAAAGGAGTTGGGGGGTGGGGGTGGTGTGTGATTCCAGGATGGCTGCTAGCTCATCGGGCACAGGGAATCTTCTGGAAAGAGCACAGGAGGAGCCTCAGGAGAGAGTGAGAAGGGAATGCAGCTACCCACCTTCTGCTATCAAGTAATGTTTCATCACTTGAGGGTTACTCAGAGAGCTAACCTGGCTGTATCTGCATGTGTGTAAACCAGATCATTAGCAGTTACCTGGGAAATAAGGTTCCATATCCCACAGTGCTGATTGATCTGTTTTTTTTGTTTGTTTGTTTCAAGATTTATTTGTTTATTTGAAGGGCAGAGTTACAGAGAGGCAAAGAGAGAGAGAGAGAGAGAGAGAGAGAGAGAGAAAGAGAGGTCTTCCATCCACTGGTTCACTCCCCAGATGGCAACAACGGCTGGAGCTGTGTCGATCCAAAGCCAGGAGCCTGGAGCTTCTTCCGAGTCTCTTACACATTAAGGGGCCCAGGTCTTTGGGCCATCTACTACTGCTTTTTCAGTCTATAGAAAAGAGCTGGATTTGGAAGTAGAGCAGCCGGGATTCGAACCAGCACCCATGTGGGATGCTGGCATTGCAGGTGGTGGCTTTATCCAATACAACACAGTGCACTGGGCTGGATTGATATGGTTTTGAAAACAGAGGAGCAAGTCAGCTTAGATGTGCTGCAACAGGGAGTGTCCAAGAGACAGGGGAAAGGAGGTATGGGAGGGGAAACAGTAATGCATGGGGTTTGTGGCCCCGACATCAGTGTTACAAGACTTCTCGGTGACAGATTGTGGTGTGGAGTTGTGGAGCTCTGTTCATCCACAGTGCTGGCTACTGGCTGGTCCCTCACTCCAGAGATCAGTGACTGACCCTTTGGGGGAAAGGTTCTCATCTATTTCTCTGATCATTTTCTCTCTTCTCTTTTGTTTGGATATTCTGAACTTATTCTTTATGTTTCTTATCTTTTGCTCTTATTTTTTTTCTCTCTTTAAAGAAAGATTTATTTATTTGAAAGTGAGAGTTACAGAGACACAGGGAGAGACAGAGATCTTCCATCTGCTGATTCACTCCCCAGATGGTCACAATGGCCAGGGCTGGGCCAAGCTGAAGCCAGGAGAGCAAGAGCTTCATCCAGGTCTCCTACGTGCGTGCAGGAGCCCGAGCACTTCGTCCATCTTCCACTGCTTTTCCCAGGCACATTAGCAGGGAGCTAAAATGGAAGTTGAGCAGCCAGGACATGAACCAGTGCCCATATGGGATGCTGGTATTGCAGGCGGCGGCTGAATCTGCTGTTGCCATGACGCTAGCTCTTTTGCTCCTGTTTTCTAGCTCTGTGTCTTCATTTATTTTTCTGAGGGAGAGACGACCACCTCTGTTTTTTCCTTCAACCATTCTATTTTTTAAAAGGTATTTTATTATGGAAAATCTCAAACACAAAAGAGAGACTAGAATAATAAACTCAACATACCCTGCACTTGGCTGCAGTAGTTACCCATCTATGGCTACTTTTGCTTCATCTGTGGCCCTACCCATCCCTTTACCCAGACTGTCTTTGTCATCGCTTCACGTCTATGTCACTGTGAATCTCTGAAAGACAAGGCCACTTCAAAAACAAAACAAAACACTACCATACCATCCTTTCACCTTATGAATAAAGATTCTTCAACATTACCAACTATTTTGACATGTTTACCTCTCTCCAGTTGTCCTAGGAACATTTTTGAGTTTGTTGAAATTTGGATCCAAATAAGGTTCATCTGGTGTGATAGACTGATAGGCTTCTTAAATCTGCTTTAACCTCCTCTGTCTGCCTCCCCTTGTACCTCCCATAAGCTGTTGTTGACAACAAACTGACCAAACCATAGAGTTTTCCACAAGCTGATCTTGCTGACCGCATTGCTGTGATGTCATTGAATCTGCTCCTGGCATTTCCTGTAAATTGATAGCTAGACCTAGAGGCTTCATTCTCCAACTGAACGGTTCACTTTTGCAAATATGAAGGTACTTCAAAAAATTTGTGGAAAAGGAAATTAAAATATGATGTGCTTTGATCTAGACCCCTCTGTTACGCTAGGCAGTTTCCTCCGAGAAGTATCCTCTTTTGTGTCTGACTTCTTTTAACATAATATTTTTTAGATTTACCCATGCTGTTGAGCAAGTGTATTTGCATATTTTTATTTCAAATGTCCTTATAATTACAAATATTCCTTTCTTATAGGCTTTGTTCTTTTTTTAAAAAAAAACTTTTTATTTATTTGAAAAGCAGAGATACAAAGTGAGAAGGAGAGAGGCAAGGGGAGGGGTGGGATCTTCTCTTGTATACACTGGTTCACCCCCCAAATGGCTACAATGGCCAGAACTGGGCTGATAGGAAGCCAGGAGCCAGAAGCTTCTTCCAGATCTCCCACGTGGGTGCAGGGGCCCAAGCACTCGGGTCATCCTCTGCTGCTTTCCAGGGCACATTAGACGGGAGCTGGATTGCCACAGCACTGGCCTGGCCCCTAGCCTTTGTTTTCTTTCTTTCTTTCTTTTTTTTTTTTAAGATATATTTATTTGAGAAGTAGAGTTATAGACAGTGAGAGGGAGAGACAGAGAGAAAGGTCTTCCTTCCACTGGTTCACTCCCCAGAAGGCCACAATGGCTGGAGCTGCACCGATCCAAAGCCAGGAGCCAGGAGCTTCTTCTGGGTCACCCACGTGGGTGCAGGGGCCCACTTGGGCCATCTTCTATTGCTTTCCCAGGACATAGCAGAGAGCTGGATTGGAAGAGAGGCAGCGGAGACTAGAACCAGTGTCCAATGGGATGCTGGCCCCGCAGATGGTGGATTAACCTACTGCACCACAGAGCCGGCCCCGCCTTTGTTCCTGTTCAATGGACACCATTTCTTCTCTTCAATCTTGAAACATACTAATTACAGTCTTTAAAGAATCTGGTCATCTCCTCCCTCCATCGTTCCTGTTTCCTACAAACTTCCTTCTTCTGGTTGCTTTAGCACTGCTTTCATTCTGGAGTGTGTTTTCAAATGACAAAGAATCTTTTTTAAAAAAAAATTTTTTTTTATTTTATTTGAAAGTCAGAGTTACAGAGAGAGAGGGAGAGACCTTCCATCTGCTGGTTCACTCCCCAAATGGCTGCAATGGCCAGAACTGTGCCAGGCCAAAGCCAGGAGCTTCATCTGGGTCTCCACATGGGTGGCAGGGGCTCAAGTAGTTGGGTCTTCTTCCACTTCTTTCCCAAGCTCATTAGTAGGGAGCTGGATTGGAAGTGGAGCAGCTGGGACAAGAACCAGCACTCATATGGGATGCTGGTGTTGCCCGGGCAACATTTAACCTGCTATGCCACAATGCCAGCCCAAGTAAATGATTTTGGTCTCTGTGTTCTTTTCTAAAGTGAAACACTAGAAAGCTGAGCAGCAGCTGTGTTGGGGCCCAGATTGTCAACTAGGGGGCCACTCTAAGGTTAGTCTGCTAGCCTGTTCACTGGGAGACCCACCTGTGAGTATCTGGAGACCTCTTCCGATGGGTGATGTTCCCTGACAAGGGTCATCCAGCACCCACCTGACAGGAGTGGGTCAGGGATCGGAGCTGGGGCAGAGCCAAGGCTCCATGCACGGTGCTTCACTCCCAGCTCTCAGCTGGGCTTCATGTTCCTGTGTCTCACTTCTCTCTGGCTCACTCTCCTCTACGGGGGTGGGAGAGGCATAAACAAAGACTGTAAACAAAATCTGATGAAGCCAAGATGGGGGCGATTGCTGACTGCTCCTCAGTGATGTGCATTGTGGGTTTGCTCCGTGTGTGCCACCTTCCAATGAGTGTATTTCAAAGGTGAATGACATTTAGGATTGAAGCTGCTGATGAGGACCTTGATAAATATCAGCTGCTCAGTCGGAGGTTGTAGTGGGCAAGTAGAGAATGTACCTTGTCTCGGACAAAGGCTTGTGAGACACATGCTGGGAGAAAAATTGGAAATTACAGTAGATGAGATTATTGAGCGCTTACTACATACTAAATATTTGCTAAAGTGTTTTACGTGAATGTCTTCATAATAACCCTATGAGATAGAGACCCCTTTGTCGATTTGAAAACTGAGAGGTTAAATCTTGCCCAAGGTCACTCCCTCAAGATTCACATGCAGGCTTGCACTTTTTGGTTTTAATTTTTATGTATTTACTTAAGAGCGAGGAGGGGGATGAGAGAGTAGTCATGCACATTCCCAAATGCTTGCAATGCTGGGGCTAGGCCAAAGCAAGGAACCAGGAACTCCTGAGTATCAAAACCCAGTGATCAGAGCCAGCACCGCTGCCTCCCAAGGTGTGCATTAGCAGGGAGCTGGAGTCAGGAGCCTGGGGCCAAGCGGTCTTAACTACCAGGCCAAATGCCACCCCGGGTCTGTACTTTAAGTCGCTGGGTTATACTGCATTTATGAAAGTAGGTAAGATGGCTTTTTCTTTTCTTTTTTTTTTTTTTTTAATGATTTTTTTTTTTTTTTTGACAGGCAGCGTGGATAGTGAGAGAGAGAGACAGAGAGAAAGGTCTTCCTTTTTGCCGTTGGTTCACCCTCCAATGGCCGCTGCGGCCAGCGCATCTCGCTGATCCGAAGCCAGGAGCCAGGTGCTTCTCCTGGTCTCCCATGCGGGTGCAGGGCCCAAGGACCTGGGCCATCCTCCACTGCCTGCCCGGGCCATAGCAGAGAGCTGGCCTGGAAGAGGGGCAACTGGGATAGAATCCGGCGTCCCAACCAGGACTAGAACCTGGTGTGCCGGCGCCGCAAGGTGGAGGATTAGCCTGTTAAGCCACGGCGCCGGCCAAGATGGCTTTTTCTTATCCTTCCAAGTTCCTTTCAGGATTTCTTTTCTCCTTCTTAGATTTCTTCCTTCTCCCATCTGCCGAGTCTTGGTCTTGATTCATTCTTAAGATTGAGCAATCACGAGCGAGAGCCAGCAGGGCAGCCTCAGCGCCTATCCAAAGACTTTTCAGGACGTCAGCCACCTCGTGGTCCTACAGACCGAAAATGTCAGCGGCGGCGGGACCGGGAAGGGCTCCACCTCCTCGGAGAGTGGAGGTATTTCACTGCGGAGGGAGGAATTAGAGGCGCAGGCCAGCGCTAAGCACCCACATTCCATCGCAGCCTCCAGCTGAAAAAATTAATTGCTTGCCCTTTGTGCCATTTGTCTTCTGCCTGTGAACTGCCTCCTCCGAGCGAGCGGGGTGGGAGGAGAGCGCGCCGAGCAGCATGGGGCAGGGGCCAACCGCGCCGGCCTCCCGCCGCTCGGTTTAACTCCTGCAGTTACCGGGGCCCCGCATCCCGTCTGCGCGGCCGCATCACAACGGGCTGCACGGCGCATGTGACCAGAACTGCCGCCCCCGGGCTGCAGGGATCACCCGCTGGTCAGCAGCAGCGGCAGCAGCCTCGCTGGAGGGGGCTTCTGCCTGGCTTCGTTTTGTTTTGCTTTTGGTTTTATGGTACCCTTTGGAGACTCATACGGTCCACACCTGGCCAGGCAAAACAAAAGCACGCCCAGGACTGCAACAAGCCTCAGACCTCGGCAGGCTGAGGAAGCCTGGCAGCACCCAAGCCTCTCCCCCCAACAACCCCCCCCCCCCCCCAGCGGGACAGTCATCCCAAAAGGACTGCCTAGTCCGGGCGGGGCCACCTGTCGCCTACAGGTGTCCAGATTGTCAGGAGGGTGGGATTAAGACACCATGCCTGTGGGGGCCTGTCCACACACCCCTACCTTTGCTCTGGCTTTGGATGCTGATTCTGTAGTTGTCACCCAGCCCCACCCAAGGGAGCTTACTGTCAGGGCCCAGGCCTGGAGAAGGCCCAGTGCGGCTCTGGACAGCAGTAGACTGCCTCTTAGCCCTTCGGAGAACAGGGAGCGGCCTTTCAGTGGGGCTGGGGAGCACAAGGCACATTTAAGTTTCTCATGATCACAAAACACATGTGTTGGGGGGGCGGTGTTTGCTGGTCCTCCAAGGCCAAAGTCAGGAGTAAACCTCCAGTTTCTACATGTCTGAAAAACTGGCAACCTTAATTTGTATCCTCAAGAGAAATGCCCCTGTCGGGACCCTGGAGTGACCAGGCCAGTCGTCACGCTGCCGTCCAGACTGGCCGGGAGGGAGGCAGGAAAGGAAGCGGCCGGCGTGCAGAGCCAGAAACCGCCCGGGCCCTGCGGATGCCTCTGCCCCAGCTCATCACAGGCCAGATCCAGTCGACAGCACAATCCAAACAGAAGAGGGAATCACAATGTACATCTTTTGTTTGCCGTGGCAGGAGAACTGTTGAGCAGAGGAAAAAAACAAGCTGAGCTTAGCGCTATCAGCTGCTTCCTGGGGCTCGCTCCTTCCTTCCTCCGAGGGGGGCCTGGCCGCTTTGTTCTCGTTCCCAGCTGCTCCTCTGCGCCTTTAAGCGGTGGCCTTTGCAGACCTCGGTGGAATGCGGCCCTGGAACCCCAGGGGACTCAGCCCCAGGCTCCGCCCAGCCCGTGTGCTCAATGGGCCCAGCCAGAGAGAGGCTCTCGCACCTGATGGGGACTTGGGTCTCTTCCTAACCTCTCCTCTGGGGGCTTGCTTCCCTGCTGACCCCTGCAAGGACGCCCTCTTCGGAGAGCCCTGCGGGGGGTGTGGCAGTACAAAAGAGGGGTTCCAGCAACAAGGCTTTCTGCAGTTACCATCCAGGGTCAAACTCATCCCAGCTCTGCCAGAGATTAGAGGTCACCCTGGAACTCTCTGAGCCTCAGCCATGCTCCGTCATAGGACCTGGATGAAGATTAAGGAGATGACACAGATTAGGTGCCTCCCCAAGGCCTGGCACACAGCAGGCTCCCTGGCAGCCGTCACCCTGGCTAGGTGCATGTTGACTCAGGCAGCATAGCTATACAAGAAAAAAACCCAGAAGCCATGAAGGCTTCTGCTGATCCTAAGGGCCTGGCACGGGGTCAGAGATCCGTGGTTGGAGCTCAGGCGCCTGATGGGTTCTCCAGTGGTTTCACATGGTGTGAACCTCTCCAGCAGCAGGCTCAGACCTGTTTTCCATGGTGCCTCTAAGATGCTCGGGCTAAAACCCTACATGAAGCCTGTGGCGGTGAGGAGGCAGGTGGGTGCCTGCTCAGCTGCTCACCCACGCCTGCCCAGCTGCAGCCCGGTGGGTCCTGCTGGCTCCCTGCACCTCCCTAAGAACAGAGCTCAGAGGCTAAGGTCACCTGGGCAACCTCAGTGCGTGTCAGGAGAAGCAGAAGGGATCACAGCAGGGCTTGGCGCTCGGCTGCTTGCACAGTCATTTCCCGAGTGCTTTCCAAGTGGGGGCCGCGCTCCGCCAGGCATTTATCTACCTTGTTTCTTAATCTTCTCATCAACCCTAAGAGGCAGGTGGTATTAACCAGGCTCAGGAAGAGGCCTGCCTGGCCAGGGGTCATGTGCAGGGCTGTGGCCGGCCTACAGGGCATGTCTGTGTCAAACAGACGTGTGCTCTGAATGATTGGTGCAGACAGCATGGGATGGACGGCGGCCCCCACCCTCCTTGTTGCCTGGTGCCTGTAGGAGGGCTCAGCCTCTGTGTACAGCAGCCAGTTGAGTGGCAGGACTGGGAACTGAACATGCAAGCTCCTATCTCCCTGTCCTGATGACCATACCTTGTCAGTTGCTCATGATCTGAATGGACACTCTGGGCTCCCAACTTGTGCCAATAGCAAATGAAGTGCTGCAGCCCCTGTGTGATCCCTGGACTGTGTCGTCTCACAGGACAGCCCCCTGCTGCCACAGCCTGCAGAACTCCCGGTTCAGTCTCTCCCTGCTCACATGATCCACTGCACAATGTGGCCATCCACCCAGCTCACACACTCTCGGCTTCACTCCCTGCCCCGCTACCCTCATCCCAACTTCCTACTTTTTAAAAAATATTTATTTATTTATTTGACAGGCAGAGAGACTAAGAGACGAAACAGATGGATAGAGACAGAGCTCCCATGTTCTGCTTCAATCCCCAAATGCCTGAAAGTAGGGAACTCGATCCAGGTCTACCATACAAGTGGCAGGAACCCAAGTACTTGAGCCATCCCCAGGACCTGCCTAAGCAGGGAGCTGTAGTCAGGAGCCGAGCTGGGCATCAAACCCAGGTGCTCCTAAATGGGATGCAGGTGTCTTAACCAATTGCCTCCCTCCCCAACTCCCTCTTTTTGATTGTCTTTCCATGGCTGGTTTTGTCACTTCCCTACTTCAACTAGCTTTCATGACCCCACCCCCCAGTCTTGGCAGTAGGTTCAGATGTCCTTGTCTGACTCCTCCAGCCCTTGGGGACAGGTGCCTGCTGGATTCTTAGGTGCCTGCTTCATCATGCCTCCCCTCCGTGCCCCCTCCCGGGAGTGGGGTGGTGTGGGGGGCTGTACAGCTCAGGCAGCCCGAGTCCCTCTGCAGAGCCCAGGTCTCCCACACCTCCGGGCCTCCATCTAGGCCTGCATGTTCTGCCTGTGGCACTGAGGACACTGCGGGCCGCCTATTCTGTTGCTGCGGCCGTCCTGTGCACTGCTGGGGGGTTAGCAGCGTCCCCGGCCTCTCCTGGGTCAATGCTGGTAGCACTTCCCCAGTCAGGTGGCTACAAGTGTCTCCCGATACTGCCACACGTCCCCTGCAGGTTTGGCAAAATCATCCTCAGTTGAGGATGGCTGACTTGGGCTGACGCCTGGGCCCAGCCCACCCCTCTTCCTTTCTACCTGTCACCTTGTACTTGCCTTTCAAGTCTTGGCTTGGTTGTCATTTCCTCCTAGAAGCCCTTCGTGATCTTGTGACTCCCATATCTCCTTTGTCAGGCTGGAGGGCTGGAGGACACCCCCCCCCCCCCCCCCGTAACGAACCCTGATGGCCTGGACCACACTGTGCTGCCACTACTCCCTTCTTGGTTGGTTTCTTCCCTTTCCTAGGGCTTCGTGACGGCCGGCATTTCTGTCTCTGTCATGTATTCAGAGCCCACATCTGTGCCCACGACACACCTCACCTAATCAATCATCCTCGACATCCCTTAGGTTTTCATTCTGAGCCCCACCCTGCCCCGCCCCAAATCCACCAGTGTGCACCGCCGTCTCCACAGCCCCTCTGTAGCCCAGGCTGCCACCATCTCTCACCTGGATTACAAAGACCCAATCCATCTAAATCCCCTCTAAGCTGTTCTCACTGCAGCTGGGGTAATCTTTTCAAAACAAAATTTGCCCCCTTGGTTAAATCCTTTCAAAGGCCTTCTAGTGCGCTTAGGCAGTAACCCAAAGTCCTTACCAGGGCCAGGGCATGGTCTGGTCCCGGCCACCTCTCTGTTCCCTATGACCCACACATCTGCCTGCAAGGTAAATGTGATTCCCTGGCTTCTTTTCATTAGCCCCAAGCACCAGATCCCCACCCTGGCCGATCCCATGGCCCCACAGCCCATCCCTACCTCTTGTACACACCGCGGTGTGTGGTCCAGACCCCTTCCAGTTCCTGGCTTCCATCCCCCAGCTGTGAGACAGACTCACACTCCAGTGTCCTCAAGTGGGCCCCTGTGTTCAGTGACCTCTGTGCCCTGGGCTTCGCACTGTGAAGAGGCTGTTTTGACATTTGTAATAATTTATCTTCAAATTTGTGCCACTCAAGTTCAAGGAGACGGAGGAGCATGTGCTGTGACCTTGAACCTCAGCTCAGGAGAGCAGCCCCTCTGGCCATCTCCTGACCTCCAAGGGAAGGGGTCTTGACTGTCTGCATCCCCACCCCAAACCCCTGTCCAGCAGCTGTTGCTACCCTCAGCCCCTGTGGGAACCTGGACTTCAGGGCAAGGAGGGTTGGGGTCAACTGTTGCTTCTTCAGGTCCACTCATTGGATGTGGGGTCCTGGTGCCTCTGAGGGTCCCCACTAGCCCCTCTAGGACCTCTGAGCCTGAGAGAGGATGTCAATAAATAGCAAATAAGAACACCAGAGCTGGTTGAAAAATAGGGCATGGAAGGAGAAAGCTTTTTCCTGGTATTTGAATAAGCGGGTCCCACATCTTTGCTTTGCACTGAGCTCTGCATGCAGTGTAGCCACCACTTACTCCCCTCTCTGCCATACCTCTTGGGTAGCTGCTCCAGGTCACTGACTGACTCTTGGAGGGGTGCAAAAGCCAGAAGCACACTGAAATCTGGGACAAGTCAGAAGGGTCCCCCAACTCCAGAGCGCCCGGGAGGACTGGCTGACGGCTGAGTTCCCATCAACTGCGGATCAGCACCGCCTCTGCCCAGGTCTGCCTTCCTCAGGGGTGTATCTCACAAGAGCGCACAAATCCTCCCTGTGGAAATCCTTCTCGGAGTCTGCTTCCAGGGAACCCAGGGTGTGGCACCCCACCCCACTTCTGAGCCTCACATGTTAAGTCAGGGCCTCCTCCAAGGGCCCGTGTACCATGTCTTCCTGGTGTTCATCAGAACTGATATGACATGGACATGCAATTGAGTGATAGTTAAGTTCTACCCCCCTAACTAGATGGTAAGTTTCATGAGGACAGGGATCATGCCCAGTTTTTGCTCAGCATATTATTCCTCATGCTTAGCGCATGCCTGGCTTGTGGGAAATGCTCAATAAGTGGATGCAGAGGGAGCTGGCATTGTGGTACAACAAGTTAAGCCACACTGGGGATGCCCAATTCCATACTAGAGTGACAATTTGACTCCCAGCTACCCTGCTTATGAACTAGCTTCCTGCTAATGCACTTGGGAGGTAGCCATGATAGGCCAAGTACTTGTGCCTCTGCACCCACCCACATAGGAGACCAGGATAGAGTTCCTGGTTCATGGCTTTGGCCTGGCCCGGCTCTGGCTGTTGTGGCCATTTGAGGAGTGAACCATTGGATGGAAGATCTCTCTCTCTCTCTCTCTCTCTCTATCACTCTTTGAAATACATCTTTAAAAAATTATTTTGAATGAGTGAAAACCTTTGAATGAAGGAATGTTAAAAATAATCCCAAGACTGTAAGGAGTATTTTTGAATACCCCAAATAGCAGTCAATGCTTTCAGAACAGATATGAAATTCTGTAGTGGTCAAAAGTAACTAGGAATAAAATTTGGTTGGCCATCGTATTCATTCTGGTTGAGACCAAAGTGTGGCCATGAAGAAACCAGAAGGCTCCTCCTGTGTGACCCTTAAACTGGTTCTCAGAAGTAAAGGAAAACACTGGGGGCCTGAGGGGAGGGGAGGGTCGTGATGGCTGTGATCTGTAGGTGTGGGCTCCGGAGGGAGCCACCTGGAGACTTTTCAACCGTGTGACTTCAGCGTCATGTGCCGTACCTAGAGGCCTCTCTGTCTCTCATGATGTTTCTGAATGTGGGGAGGGTCCCAGGGTTCAGGACAGAACAAGGTAACTAACCATGTAATACGCCTTTGGGTCACTATTCTGACTTCATTCCCATTCCTGACAAAGCAGCAAGTTTTCAAGATTCATGATGCCTAAAATCTGAAGGCCACTGCTTTCTAAAGAATGCTCAATTTGAAAAATACTAGCATGAGCCCACTACCCGATTTTCCTATCATATTTGCCTGAACTCTGTAAAAAATAAGCTGAGTGGCAGGTCTTATGGCACAGCAGGTTACGCTGCCACCTGGGACACCTGCATCCCATATTGGAGTGTCCAGGTTTGAACTTCCTTCCGATTCTGATCCAGCTTCCTGTTAGTGTGCACCCTGGAAGGCAGTGGACGATGGCTCAAGTACTTGGATTGCTGCCATCCACATGGGAGACCTAGATGAGTTCCAGGCTTCCAGCTTCAGCCTGGCCTAGCTCTGGCTATTGTGGGCATTTAGGGAGTGAACCAGCAGATGGAAGCTCGCTCTCTCTCTCTCTCTTCCTCCCTCCCTCTCTGTTTTTCAAAAATAAATACATAGGGGCTGGCACCATGGTGCAGTAGGTTAATCCTCCGCCTGCAACGCCACCATCCCATATGGGCGCTGGTTCTGTTCCTCTTCCAGTCCAGCTCTCTGCTGTGGCCTGGGAAGGCAGTGGAGGAGGGCTCAAGTGCTTGGGCCCCTGCACCCACATGGGAGACCAGGAAAGAAGCTCCTGGCTCCTGCCTTCGGATCAGCATAGCTCCAGCCGTGGTGGTCATTTGGGGAGTGAACCAACAGAAGGAAGACCTTTCTCTCTGTCTCTCTCTCTCACTGTCTGTAACTCTACCTCTCAAATAAATGAATAAACTCTCAAAAATAAATACGTAAGTAAATACACTTTAAAAACTGTGAGTGAATTTGTGTGACTGTAGATGTCAGCTAGGCACAGAAGCACCATCATGTTTGAGTAATGATGCTTTGGTCAGTGTGGACCACATTACGACAGCGGTCCCGTGGGCTACATTCCCTTGCGACATTGTGGCGTCGTAGCTTCTGTAAAGCACACACGCTTCGTGGTGTTGTAGAATTATGAAATCTCCATTTCTCAAAATGCATTCCTGTTCCTGAGCGCTGCATCACCACACTTAACTGCAATCATCATGTGGATGGCAGCCAGGACCACCTTCAAGCACAGTGTGCCTGTGGCGGGGGGGGGGGGGGCCTGACTCTGAGACCCAAGTCTCCACCAATCCCCGTGTGGGTGGGGGTGCGCCTTTTCTGAAATCTTCCTGTCCGAGGTGCTCATGGGTTTGTGGTTACCAGACAGTCATAATGACAGTGTTAATGTCATCACACACGCTTGAATCTGAGTTGTGCTTGAGTGGAGGTTTTTAACTTAATATCAGTAAAAATTATAGGTCCTGTGATGCCTTTGCATACACTCAAGAGGGTGGTGCCCAAACTCTAAGTGCTTTTGATGTAGCCGGATTCACATCACTTGCCAGCACTGGGACTTCAGCGGGGAAACCTAACCCGAGTCTCAATTTCCCTACCTGTAAATTGAAGCTAATAGGATAATTTTTAGTGGATGTAGACCCCATCATCTCCTGACTAAGGAGTCAGAGGTTTCTGACCTGTTCAAACTGTTGAGGTAACAGTAGTTCTTAGAGGCATCCACTCCCATCTTTGCTTCCTGATTTTGCTTTGCAGAACACATTTCCTGGGCTCTCTGTCCTCTGGCACCCAGGACAGACAGTGAGTGACCTTGTCCCAGCCAATGGACTTGGCTGTGGTTGGGCATGTGGCCTGAGATGTCCTGTGAGACCTTCTCTGGGAGTTCTGAAGGGGCGTTTTCTGTCCATGGGGGTTTTTCAGTGGGTAGGATGTGTATGGGCTGTTGGTGGGCTCCACGTGGGAAGAGCTGAACTGGGAACCTGAGATGGGCCTTACAGACCTGCTCAGACCCCTGGATCAGGCCAAGCCTCCAGGTTTCTTGAGTTATGTAAACCATCACTTTCATTTGCCTAAGCAATACCTTTTTATCTTGTAAGCACTCTGATGAGCAGTCTATTAGATGAGAAGAACGTATTCCATGCGTTCATCTTCTAAGTAGGCAGATGTTTTCTCTCTCAAATATTTCAGAGACTATCTTGACCTGCCTGAGAGGCAGCCACAGAGAATCACAGGACAGCTGGGACAAGACCAGGCCTGGACCTTCCCGGGCCTGGTGGCCTCACTCACTCACTCACTCACTCACTCACCTTGTGTCCCCTGAAGCACCTCCCTGAGTCACACTGCACCAGAGAGGCCAGCAGACCCCACGGACAGAGGTCGCCACTCTGTAGGAGTGGCTGCTTGCCCCTCCAGTCCCCACTGAGACTTTCAGGGACTCAGTAAAGGTCTGGGGCTTGAGGGAATGAGCAGAGGAATGGGACTGTGCGGAGCCCCGGGCAGACCTCAGGCCCTCACTGCCCTGCACCTGGGTCGTTACAGTGGCTCCTTGCTGGGTCCCCTTCCTGCCCCACCCCTCTCTTTCTCCTTCTCCATCCTCCTCCTTCTTCCTAAAGGATCACTCTGGTCTTGTCACTCTTCTATTCAAAAACCTGCAGGGGCTCCTGCAGTGAGAAAAGCTAACTTTATAAAGCTCACAGTTTTAGAGGTTCAAGTCCAAGATTGTGTGGTCCCACTGGTTTGGCCTCTGATGAGGGCAGCAATGAAGCATAGGGTACAGGCAGAGGAAGGATCGCAGAGGGGAAGCCAGGAAGCAGAGAGGGTGGCCTGGGCACAACTCTGCTTTTATAACCAAGCCCAATAACCCAAGGCCACCAGGCCACCTCCCAAGCACCATGAACGGATTGTTTCCATCCTCTATCAACTTATGACTTACTAGGTTTAAATGGGAACCCAATCTTGTTCAAACCATAGCAGCCTCCTACTGCCAATAGAGCAATCCATTGTCTCACCAATAGCTTGAAAGGGCCTGTGTCCATCAGGAAGACTCAACTCATACCTAGGGAAAAATTACTTCATTGGAAGAATCATATCCATAATCATATTCATCAAGTCAATGACAATGCCCAGTTCTATAATAATAGGTGGCAGGTGTTTCCTGGGGGAACACAATGTTCCCTTCTAACCATGGCCAGCACCTCATTATAGCCTTCATTTATTTTGATGTCATCATACAAAATAATCCTCTCGGCTACCTTCGTTTATAACTATTTGTATGACTTTCTATTGCCGTGTAACAAATACCACTAACTTGGTAGCTTTACACATCCATGCATTGGCTCCTGTTCTGTAGGTCAGAAGTTTGGGCACACATGGTGGGGCTCTGCAGTTAGGGCCTCAGGAGGCTAAAGTCAAGCCGTTGGCCAGGTTGCATTCTCATCACCAGCTCAGGGTCCTCTTTCAAAGCTCACATGGTGATAACAGGATCCAGATCATGTGGTTGGAGCACTGAGGTCCTCGGGCCCTGGCTGGCTATCTGTCAGAGGCAGCTCGAAACTCCTAGAGACCACCTGTTTCCTTTGCCACAAGGCTTCCTCCGTTTGCAAAGCCAGCGATTGGGCATTGAAGCCCTTTCGTGTTTTAAATTTCTGCCTTCTGGTCGGCGCTGCGGCTCACTAGGCTAATCCTCTGCCTGCGGCACCAGCACTCTGAGTTCTAATCCTGGTCGGGGCGCTGGATTCTGTCCCGGTTGCCCCTCTTCCAGGCCAGCTCTCTGCTGTGGCCCGGGAAGGCAGTGGAGGATGGCCCAAGTCCTTGGGTCCTGCACCCGCATGGGAGACCAGGAGGGAGCACCTGGCTCCTGGCTTCGGATCAGCATGGTGTGCCGGCCGCGGCAGCCATTCAGGGGGTGAACCAACGGAAGGAAGACCTTTCTCTGTCTCTCTCTTTCTCTCTCACTATCTAACGCTGCCTGTCAAAAAAAAAAAAAAAAAAAAAAATTCTAAATTTCTGCCTTCTGCAGTCTCTGACTTCTATATCCATATTTAAAGGACTCTCATGATTAGGGCAAGTCTGCCCAGAATTCAACTGATTAGTGACCTTTAATTACATCTTCACAGTCCCTTTCCCCTCTTAATGTAATAATGATCATGGGAGTGCTGTCTTTTGCACAGATCCTGCCTACACTCAAGGGGAGGGGATTATACAAGGGCAAGAGGGTTTTTTTTTTTGAGGTGGGGAGGGTCATCTGAGATTTCTAATCGTAACTATTATTTTCTAGTTCTAGTAAAGACACTGAAACAGATTTCTTGCCACTCCATATTTTTTCCCTAGGGGCCAGTGCAGCTGATGCTCTCAGCTCACCCAACACCTAATCTCACTTCCGTCTCCCCAGGTCCGCCCCGAAAGCACAGGCTGGAAAATGAAATGTGTGTTTTTCAGCCGCCTTTGCAGCAAGAGGCGACCACGTGACGTGGTCTCTGCCAATGGGCAATAAGCAGAAGGCTGTGGCCATTGCTCCTTTCTCCTTTCTGGGAAGTGGACTCCATGTTGGAATTGGAACAGACATCATGTGACAAGAAGGACAAGGTCAAGAGGTTTGCACCGAAACCCGTTCCTTGAAATTGTGAACTGCCGAATCCACACTACAATCTGATATTCTGTTATAGATAGCAGAGAGCGACCGCAGTTTGTACAAAACCGCGTCACTGAATGGGAATAAGCCAGCCAAACTTCCAGGCCGGGATGCCTGACTCTCTGAAGGGACAGCAGCGAGCCAGTGCAGCTATGCACCTCCGTAGCCACGGTGACTTTCGCTTCTCACTTTCTCCCTGTTGTTTACAGGAATTCTTCCATGGAACATCTTTTTATAAAAAAATTTTTTTTTTTTTTGACAGGCAGAGTGGATAGTGAGAGAGAGAGACAGAGACAGAGAGAAAGGTCTTCCTTTTTGCCGTTGGTTCACCCTCCAATGGCCGCCACAGCCCACGCACCGCGCTGATCTGAAGCCAGGAGCCAGGTGCTTCTCCTGGTCTCCCATGCAGGTGCAGGGCCCAAGCACTTGGGCCATCCTCCACTGCCTTCCCGGGCCACAGCAGAGAGCTGGCCTGGAAGAGGAGCAACTGGGACAGAATCCGGCGCCCTAACCAGGACTAGAACCCGGTGTGCCGGCGCCGCAAGGTGGAGGATTAGCCTGTTAAGCCACAGCGCCGGCCTCTATGGAACATCTTTTAAAGTGTTTTTTCTGTACTTTATTTGAGAGGCAAAGAGAGGGAGTGACAGAGAGGCAGACAGACACACAGAAATGTTCCTTCCTCTGGCTCAACGCGGCAGCAGGCCCAGAGTACAAAGCTATGGCTCCTATCACCCTGTAGCTGCCGAACGAATCCACTGCTGTTTGGGTTTTCCGTGACACGCAGCTGAAACTCAGCCTTCACTGACATGGCTCCCATGACTATGCCACGCCTCCTGTCTCTCCTCCTGCTTCCTAGAGCTCTCCAGCACCCCTACCCCCACCACACCTCCCCCCCCCCCCCCAAAGTGTCCGAGCTCCTCTCCCCGCACTGTTTCCCAAGTGACTCAGTGGTGCCTCAGCTCCCAAGCCATGGCAACTCCCGATCTTCATGTTTAGCCCGGGTCTTTCTCCACAGCACCAGACCCTGTGAATGCCCAGTGAACACTTCTGCCCGCCTGTTTCGTCAGAGCCTCAGGGACGGTGAGCTCACAATTAAACTTGCCGGCTTTCCTGCTGTCCTGGCCCCTGCAGCCGGAGACCCCCGCCTTTCCTTACCCTCATACCCTGCAGGTCCCAACGGCCCCCCAGACCTCTCTCCACAGCTCCAAGCTGCTCCACTTCTTTGCTCTTAGTGCATTATTCAGACCTCAGCATCTCTTGCCTGAGCCACAGCTTTAGTCCCCGAAGTAGCTTTCCTGCCTCTCATCTACCTTTCAAATAGTTGTTGGATTGGTCTTTTTTTTTTTTTTTTTTAAGATTTATCTATTTGACAGGCAAGAGTTACACATCTTGTACGTCTCCCTCACATTATAGCCTCATAAAACCACCTGCAGTTTCCCAAACTTGCCACCATCCTGCTCATTTTCTTTCTTGACTGCTCTCTGTACCTTGTAAGCTGAAAACTGTGCGAACTAGTTTTCAGTGAATATTTAAGATTCGGTCTTGGCCCTTGTCCCTGGGGAATCAGCCACAGAAACTCAGTGATAGATACCTATTGGAGTTCCAGGGATTTTGTGTTGACTTAAGGTAATTGCTTATTCATAATTCCCCTTTTAAACAAAGGATTCTCTGCAAATCACTTCAAAACAAACTGATCAAAATTAAGTATCAATTGTGGTGCTATGGCATAGCAGGTAAAGCTGCCGCCTGCAGTGCCAGCATCCCATATGGGCACCGGTTCGAGACCTGGCTGTTCCACTTCCTATCCAGTTCTCTGCTGAGGCCTGGGAAAGCAGTGGACGATGGCCCAAGTGCTTGGGCCCCTGCACCCGCATGGGAGACCCGGAAGAAGCTCCTGGCTCCTGGCTTCAGATCAGCCCAGCTCCGGCTGTTGTGGCCATTTGGGGAGTGAACCAGCAGATGGAAGACCTCTCTCTGCCTCTGCCTCTGCCTCTGTCCCTCCCTCTCCCTCTGCCCTACCCTCTCCCTCTCCCTCTCTGTAACTCTGCCTTTCAAAAAATAAATAAATCTTTTAAAAATGTTTAAATAAATAAACATCAGTTGCCATTGTTCTCATCTACATATTTTTATTTTAAAACTTTACCTTCATCCAATGTAAAACACTCCCCCAATCTGAACTCAACAAGAAAGGAATTATTTTACCTTTTTTTTTCCTTTTTAATTGAGAGAGAGGGCTGGCTGTTGGTTCGCTTCCCAAACGCTCACAACAGCCAGTAGCTGGGAAGCTGGGAGCTTGGGACTCAATCCAGGTCTCCCAAGTGGGTGGCAGGAACTCAATTACTTGAGCCATTGCCATTGCTCCCCAGGTCTGTATGAGCAGGAACTGGAGACAGGAGCCAGAGCTGGGAGTCTAACCAAGGTACTCTGAAATGGGACACAGGTTTCTTAACCGCTAGACCAAATACCCACCCCAACATTTTACTTTTCATGTATTAAGCACTAGGGGCTTCTTTCTTTTCTTATTGTATTAAAATCTACCTCTGAGGGTCACGGAATTCTAGGATGCAGCCCCCTCATTGTCCAGAATGTGGGGCTGTGTTGGCTCAGGGGTATGGAGCATAGTACTATGGTGGGACACAGCAAGTCCTTGGGTTCAGTTCTTTCCATCTCACCATGAAGTCGTGGACCATCCTCGACTAACACAGACGGCTCCCCCTCCCCTGAGAGAAGAGAGCCAAGCCGACTCCAGGCAGCCGGCTAAGCTGATCCTCTTATGCTGTCTCACTTAAGGCCAGATGACAATATTAAGGGCTTTAGGAAAAGGAGATCCAAAGAATTCAGTATAAAGCTCTGTTGCCCTGGCAACAAAACAGCCCATTCCCCTGCTCTTGGCCCCTGTGCTCTGAACTTGGGGCAGGTGGAGAGCCACTCACCCTCTGTGTGATGGGCTTGTCGTCTTGCACCTGCACGGCCAGCCCCAGGTCGGACAGCCTGCAGTTGCCAAGGTCATCCAGCAGCACGTTCTCTGGCTTCATGTCCCGGTAGACGATGCCAAGGGTGTGGAGGTGCAGCACTCCGCAGGTCATCTGGGCTGAGTAGAAGACCACTCGCTCCATGGCCAGGCCCCGTGAGCCTACACTGTAGATGTGGAACTTGAGGTCTCCCCCGTTCATCAGACTCATGACCAGGCAGAGATGGGTCTTGCTCTCAAAGGCATAGGCCAGGGAGACGATGAAAGGGCTGCTCACTTTCTCCAAGATCTCCTTTTCTAAGAGAGCCATCTTCTCACCATTTTTCTTCTTCAGCCGCTTCTTGTCCAGTTTTTTACAAGCGTACATCTTACCGGTGTTCTTTACCTGAACGGCGCAGACCTTAAGGAGAGAGAGAAGGGGAGAGGGAGAGGTAGAAGGAGATGGCTGGAGAGGGATGCAGGGGTCATGGCGATCAAGGAAGAGGAGGTGAACATTAGCCAAGGCGAGGAGATGGCCGGAAGCAGGGTGCAGTGGGGACCACGAGACACCACGTCACCCTCCCTACGATAGCCACAATAAAAAAAGAGGAAATTAGCAAGCATGGGGACAAATTGTAACCCTCATGCACAGCAGGTGGGGATGCAAACATGGGACAGCATTTGATGGGTCCTCACCAGTCCCACACCTGGATGTGCACTGAGAGACCTGAAAGCAAGTGGCCAAGCAAATACCCGCCTGGGACTGTTCAGAGCAGTGCTACTTATGCACAGCAGCCAAGACGTGGGAATGGCCCAAGTGTTCACCTGCAGACGCGTGGAGACTAGAAATGGGGCGTCTCCCAACAACAGACTACTAAGGAGCCGTAAGGTCTGCACTACTCGTGCACACTACCACCTGAGTGCATGGCCAGCGCACTCTGCTGCGTGGAAGGAGTTGGGTAGACAAGGACACAGCTGGCAGGATGCACCCCGTGGAGTAGGCAAAGCTGCTAGGAAGCCAACTAGGGGTCTCTCAGGCCCCTCCAGGAACCCCCACTGCCACAGTGAAGGAGGCCCTCCCTTACAGCTCGCCTTCCCCGCCCAGGACATTTCCACCGTGCTCCTCATGAAGCTCATGGGCGAGCTCCTTGGTCACGTCCACATGAGCCTGTCCATCTTAGGTCATTTGTAGTGTACTGGTCACAGGTGACCAGAAAGAAGGGAGCGTGCGCAAGGAACACCCCCCCACACACACACACACACCTAGCACTGAAGTTAGTTCTCAGTGGATTGCATTGATATGCGAAAGTAATAAAGGCAAAATGACCCCTGCTGTGCCCCCAGGCACCTCCCACCCGGCTATGCAGAGACACTCACCTCCCCGAAACCCCCTTTGCCCAGCACCCGGAACTCCGTGAAGTACTTCTCTGACACCGGCTGCATCTCAAAGAGTTTCCACTGCAGAAACTTCTCGTAGAAGGGGCTGGCCAGAAACTCGCGGAAGGGCTGCTCCTGCAGGAAGGCCATGGTCTCAGCCTGCGCCAGCGTCACCACGGCGGCCTGCTCCTCCTCTGTGGCAGCTGCTTGGCTCTTGGCGGCCAGAGCTGGGCTGAGGAAGGCCAGTGGCTGCCCTGGGGCCAGGCTTTGGGCACAGGCGGCCACCAGCCCCTGCAGCGCGCTGCCCTTGGCCGGCCCCTCCTCGGCCAGCTCCCAGCTCTGCACCTCTTCCAGGAAGGCCGTGGCCTCACGGTACGCCGGCACCGTGGCCAGGAAGTCGCGGAAGAGGCGGCGGCCAATGGGCTGCTGCTCGCAGAGGCTGTGGAAGTGTGCGGGCAGCTCCCGCCGGAGCTCGGCGCAGGCCTGCGGGCCGGGCAGCGCCAGGCTCCGGCGCCGGCGCTGCAACTCGCGGCTGTCAACCTCCGAGGTGTTCCGGGCCTGCAGGTAGGCCGTGTTGGCGATCAGGTTGTCCAGGCCCCCCATGTCGACCATGGCTGGGCCCCCCGGCGGTCCCCAGGCAGGCAGCGCAAGGGCGAGGGCTGTGGGCCGTCAGGTGTGGCCACTGGCTGGCTGCCCTCCTTCCAAAGGGTGAGTGGCCCCCAGGGGATTTACTGCCGGGCTGCAGGGCTGTGGGTGGGACCGGGGGATGGTGGGAAGCAGGTTTCTGTTCTAAGAAGCTTTGGCTGGCTATGTATAGCCGCCTGCCACTAGCACCTGACCGCTCACCTCTCATCCGCCAAGGCCAAAGCCACTGCAGCCCCTGCCCCGGGCTCCCACCCTGGCTCCTGCCTCCTGCTCAGCCCAGTCATGGTGTGGGCCTCCTCCAGGCGCACCTGTCCTGGAATGTTCAGCTACCTGTCTCAAAGGGAGGGAGCAATAATAAGGTGGGGTCTTATTTTTGTGAAAGCAGTGTTTTTTTTTTTAATTTCAATTTTAAAAATTTTATTTATTTATGTATTTGAGAGGCAAAGGAATGGATAATGGAGAGATGATTGAGAGAGGGAAACAGAAAGGGGAGAGGGGGAGAGAGACAGATGCTGTCTGCTGTTTCATCCCTCAAATGAGCACAAGGCCCACACTGGGCCAGTGGGAAACAGTCCCAGCAGCTCAATCCAGGTCTCCTACATGCGTGGCAGGGATCCCATTAATTGAGTTGCCACCCCTGCTCGCCAGTGGTGTTAGAGGACGCTGGAGTGAGGTGTGGGAGCCGGCTCGGAACCCGGGAACTGTGATGTGCAGGTGTGGTGTGTTAACCACTAGGTGGACTGGCCACCCTGAAAGCAGTGTTTTGAACTCTTTGTAATGTGTTTCCTACCAGGTACAGGTTATGCAAACTCCAAAGAGTCAACAGGTCAGGAAGAGGAGCTGTGCGACACTGGAGGTTTCTTCTTTGGGTCCAGCAGCCTGACCCTGGAGCGAGTTACTGCCCAGGATGCTCTTAACGGGGACTGCTGAGAAGTGGTGTCAGGGGCCCCGGGGGCTCCAGGGGCGGTGCTCAGAGCCTGCTGTGGCTGTGCCCTGCTGGTGCACCGTGAGCAGCCTGCAGACACCCTCCCACGGTGGCTTCCTTAGCCTGAGCAGTCCCACCTGACGTCCTGTGAATTACAGCAAAGAAAGGACAGCACTGATCCGAAACATACCATTCAGCCGTGTTCCTGAAACAGAGGGGTGAAGGGAGTCGGCCTGGCATGTGCGGCTCTGACTGGAGCAAGAATTTTCCATGCTCCCCGGGACAGAGCGCCCGCTGCTCCGCGGCATGTGGTCGTGACTGTTCCAAGGGCACGGTCTCGAGCAGCCAGGAGCCTGCGGGTGCGCGCCGAGCACGGGAGGGCCCAGGCCCCCCACGTCTCAGGGCGCCCTCTGTGGAGGGAGGGCAGTCGCACACCGCGACCTCCCTGGGAACAGAAATTGGTTTAGACAGAGATCAGGCTTAGAACCTCTGCTCCAAAAATAACAGCGTGCGCCTACAGGGCAAGGCTATGCCGGCTTTTTCTTCCCAAAGCAAGGCTAAGGCAGCTTAAAAACAAAGTCATTCAGCATTATGCCAGAGTGTTTAGAAGGAAGGGGGGAGAGAGAGAAAGAGAGAGAGAGAGGCTGGAGGGGGACAGAGCCAGGCAGTCTTTTTCCAAACAAACAGACTGAGCACACACTCTGCGCGCTGGTCACCCTGAGCGCTGGCTCTGCCTGTCAGAGCTGGGACCGGGCCCCCAGAGCCGACACACACGTGGCCGCAGCTACCAAGCATTATGTAATGACCTCGTGGGTGGCCTTTGGCTCTGGCCTGCCAGCTGTAAGCGATCACCCCTACTGCAGAGACGGGCAGCCAGCTGAGAGGGACCGGGACCGGGATCCTGCCCACGGAGGAAATGTTGTGCCTTCCTAGTTCTGGATAGGTTATTCCAGCTCTGTGTTTCCAAGTAGTGAAAAGTCCCTCCAAGAATTTCTTCTGCCGAGGAAATGCCTTTTCCTGTGGTTCTTATCAACACGGTGCCTCTGCTGCAGGGCGGAACTTGGAGAACATGGCAGAGCTGTCATCGCGTAGGTGTTTACCCTGATCACTGGGGGAGATCCTTCCCCAGAGGACATGAATGCGAAAACTGGTTGGCTCCTTTTGCACACGGCTACTTCCTTTACACTTTAAAAAAAATACTCTTATTTTTATTCATTGATTTGTTTTTTAAAATTGAGAAACCTAAAGAGAACTCTCATCTGCTGATTCAATCTCCAAATGCCCTAAACACCCGGAGCTGGGCCAGGCTGGCGCCAGTAGCCAGGAACACAGTCCATGTCTCCTGGGCGGGTGGCTGGAACCCAACTCCTTGAACCATCACGGCTGCCTCCCAGGGGCCGCGGGAGTGGGAAGCTGGAGCCAGGCGTCAGACCTGGGCTCTCCCATATGGGACAGACGTTAAATGCTGGCGCCTGGAATTTTTTTTAATCCAGGAGTAATCATTTAACCTAGCATTGACCCATGGAAATCCTTGAAGCCAAATAGGGCATTTAAAAATTTCTAGTATCCATTATAAAATGATGAAAGGAAAAAGGCAAAATGAACTTTAATAATTATAGTTTAGTTAACCCAATATATCCAGAATATCATGTGAAGATGTAATTGATATAAAAGTTGCTAATGGAATATTTTATAGCCTTTGTTCTGTCCTGAATCTTCAGAGTCTGGTTTCTAGTGTACACTTACCTCTCTCAATTCAACCTAGCCTCATTGTAAATAATTTCGATAATGCATACTTAACCTTTGTTTATTTTTATTATGTGTAATTTACTATTTATTTTTACTTATTTGAAAAGCAGAGAGACAGAGATCTCCCATTTGATGGTTCACTCCCCAGATGCTACAACCGCAGGGGCTGGGCCAAATCAAAGCTGGGAGTGGGGAGTTCCTGCATGGGTGTCAGTGACTTACATATCCGAGCCATCACCTGCCGCCTCTCTGGGTACACATTAGTACGAAGCTGGCATTGGAAGCGTAGCAGGGACTTAACCCAGTCACTCTGACATGGGATGCTGGAGTCCCAAGCAGCATCTGAACCACCGAGCCAAATGCCTGCCCCTTAATCTTTATTTGTGTAGTTTTTAAAAAATTTTTTTATTTGACAGGTAGAATTAGACAGTGAGAGAGAGAGAGAGAGAGAGAGAAAGGTCTTCCTTCCATTGGTTCATCCCCCAAATGGCCACTATGACCGGCGCTGTGCCGATCCAAAGCCAGGGGCCAGGTTCTTCCTCCTGGTCTCCCATGTGGGTGCAGGCGCCCAAGCACTTGGGCCATCCTCCACTGCCTTCCTGGGCCACAGAAGAGAACTGGACTGGAAGAGGAGTAACCGGGACTAGAACCGGTGCCCATATGGGATGCCGGCACCGCAGGTGGAGGATTAGCCAACTGAGCCACGGCGCTGGCTCCTATTTGTGTAGTTTTATTATTTATAAAAGATGAAAAAAATTTTTCTTCTTAACACTTTATTTTATTTGAAAAGCAGAGTTACAGAGAGAGAGAGAGAGGGAGAAGAAGAGAGAGAGAAAGAGAGAGAGAGATCTTCCAACTGCTGGTTCACTCCCCAAATGGTTGCAATGGCCAGGGCTGGGCCAGGCTGAAGGCAGGAGCCAGGAACTTCTTCTGGGTCTTCCATGCGGGTGCAGGGGCCCAAGTGCTTGGGCCAATATGAACCCATATCGTTCATATGGGATGCCAGCATCACAGACAGCAGTTTAATCCATTATGCTACTTGCCAACCCCTCATTTATTTGTTTTCTAAAAAGTAATGCTATAGACTATCTAGTTGAAAAATCTACTAAAAATTATCTGGCCAAGCAGAATAGAATTTAAATAAGACAGTATTTGAGACAAAACTTGGACCTTATAAAATGACAAAATGGTGCTTACCAGCATCTTTAAACAGAGTAGCATTATTTAAAAAGAGGTTTTTAGGGAGCCAGTGTTGTCGTGTCACTGGTAAAGCCACCGTTTGCAGTGCTGGCATTCCACATGGGCTCCGGTTCAAGTCTCAGCTGCTCCACTTCTGATCCAGCTCTCTGCTATGGTCTGGGAAAGTAGTAGAAGATGGCCCAAGTGCTTGGGCCCCTGCACCTGCGTGGGAGACCTGGAAGACACTCCTGGCTCCTGGTTGGCCCGGCTCTGGCTGTAGCGGCCATTTGGGGAATCAACCAGTGGTTGGAAGACTTTCTCTCTCCCTCTCTCTCTTTTTGCCTCTGCCTCTCAAATAAATAAATAAATCTTTAAAAAAATAAAATAAATAAGAGGGAGTTTTTAGGAACTTTTTAAAAAGATTATTTATTTGAAAGGCAGAGTTACAAGAAAGAGAGGAGGTATGGTGGAATGAGAAGGCCATGCCAAGATAGAGCCGGCAAAGGAGCCTACCTGGCAACAGGCTGTGATTGGATGGCTTTGGAAACTGCCTGGCAACAGGCTGTGATTGGTTAGGGCATAAACCGCCCCTTGAGTGGATTGGCTGTCTTGGCTATATAAGTTGCTGTACCAACTGAAATAAACGAGTCTGCAGGCTGCTTGCCTCTGGTCCGCTTTCACCTGACTCCTGGGGTCTGTGTGGTGACTCCCCGCCTCTTGCCCTCACCACGTTCCTCCTCTCAAAATGAATCCACAGCAACAAGGAGGAGACACAGAGATTCCAATTTCTGATTCATTCCCCAAATGGCCACAATAACTGGGCTGGGCCAGGCTGAAGCCAGGAGCCAAGAGCTTCATCAAGGTCTCTCATGTGAGTGCAGTGGCCCAAGGACTTGGGTCATCTTCTGCTGCTCTCCCAGATGTATTAGCAGGGAGCTGGATGGGAAATGGGTGAGCTGAGACTCAAACCTGCACCCATATGTGATGCTGGCATTGTAGGCAGTGGCTTAACCCACTACACCATCCCCATAGTGCCATTATTTTAAAAATTTTACCCACTTGATAATACAGAGATGTGAATGTATAATGGAACTCCTTATGAGACTGTTAACAATAGTATCCAGAGCTTTTTCCAGCTTAAGGAATGATTAATTGTAGGTCCAACTGAACCAGCGGATGGAAGATCTCTCTCTCTCTCTGTAACTTTCTCTAAAAAGAGAGAGAGAGAAAGAAAGAAAAGGAAGGAAGGAAGGAAGGAAGGAAGGAAGGAAGGAAGGAGAAAGAAAAGAAAAGAAAGAAAGAAAGAAAGAAAGAAAGAAAGAAAGAAAGAAAGAAAGAAAGAAAGAAAGAAAGGAAGGAAGGAAGGAAGAAAGAAAGAGGCAGTGCCGGCAGCACAGTGGCATAGTGGGTTATACTGTGCCGCCTTTGGCAGCAGCATCCCTTATGGGTGCCAGTTCAAGTCTTGACTGCTCTAATTCCTATCCAGCTGTCTGCTCTGATGGCCTGGGAAAGCAGTAGAAGATGGCCAAAGTGCTTGGGTCCTTGCATCCACATGGGAGACTGGAAGAAACTCCTGGCCTTGAATCGGCCCAGCTCTGGCCATTGCAGCCATTTTGGGAGTGAACCAGCAGATAGAAGACCTCTCTGTATGTCTGTCTCTCTCTGTAGCCCTGCCTCTCAAATACTAAATAAAATCTTTAAGAAAACAGGGCGGGGGGAGGGAGAGGGAAAGGGAGAGGGAGAGGGAGAGGGAGAGGGAGAGGGAGAGGGAGAGGGAGAGGGAGAGGGAGAGGGAGAGGGAGATACATCCTTAGATTATTTGAAGAAATTTTAAAGCTGCACTTTAAAATGCTCAGTTTTCTTTGTAGTCCAAAGGCACGCCTATTTGAAGACCAAGTAGTGCAATGTAGTTTAATGTGCTAGTCCATGATCTCACAAACAAATAGAAGATACTTTGAGCAGTGTGAGTGCTGAAGCCTAGTAATACGTTAGCATGGAGATACTCGAGTTACTCAGACTAGTCAATGTCTGATTCGAACCCTTCCACAGTGAACATGTTTTGCTTTCTTCTTTCAGTGGAAGCCCTCTTCTACTGGAAGATAAAGCAAGGGGTCTGCACCCTCCCAACAGCAGCTGGCCATGCTTTACGGTTTAATAACGTGAAGGAATGAAAAGTACCCCACTGGTTTGTTGAATATTAGAGATGGGCATCTAGCCTAGTGGTTAAGACACTGGCTAAGATGTCCATGTCCCGTATTGGAGAGAGCCTGGGTTTAACACTTGGCTCCAGCTTCCTGGCAGTGCAGACCCTGGGCAGTAGCAGTGATGGCTCAAGTACTTGGGTCACTGTCACCCACATGGGAGACCTGGATTGAATTCCTGGCTCCTGTTTCAGACACTTGGGGAGTGAACCACTGGGAGGGAGCTGTCTATCTGCCTCTCTGCCATTCAAATACATTAAGTCATAAAGAAGAAAATTAAAAATATATGTTTAAATATTTATTTATTTACTTGAAAGGCAGAATGAGAGAGAAAGAGAGAGAGAGAATATCTTCCATCCACTGGTTCACTCCCCAAAAGGCCACAATGACCAGGGCTGGAGCAGACTGAAGCCAGGAGCCTGGGACTCCCTTCTGGTCTCCCACGTGGGTGTAGGGGCCTGAGCACTCGGGCCACCTTCTGCTGATTTCCCAGGTGCGTTAGCAAGGAGCTGAATAGGAAGTGGAGCAGCTGGAATTCAAACCCAGCACTCACGCAGGATGCTGGCATCACAGGTGGTGGCTTAACCTGCTGCATGACCATGGCAACCCTTCAGATATATTTAAAAATAGGGGCTGGCACTGTGGCGCAGTAGGTTAAGCCGCTGCCTGCAGTGCCAGCATCCCATATGGGCACTGGTTTGAGTCCCAGCTGCTCTGTTTCCAATCTAGCTTCCAGCTAATGGCCTGAGAAAGCAATGAAAGATGGCCCAGGGCCTTGGGCCCCTGCATCCATGTGGGAGACCTGAAAGAAGTTCATGGCTCCTGGCTTCGGCCTGGCCCAGCCCCGGCCATTGTGGCCACTGGGGAGTGAACCAGCAGATGGATGGTATGTTTCTCTGTCTCTCTCTCTCACTTCCTCTCTATGTCTGTTCTCTTTCTTTCTGTAACTCAGCCTTTCAAATAAATAAAGAAAGAAATCTTTCAAATAAATAAATAAATCTATCTATCTATCTACCTATCTCTCTCTATATATAGGGGCTGGCACCGTGGCGTAACGAATAAAGCTGATGCGTGCAGTGCCGGCATTCCATATGGGTGCCAGTTTGTGTCCTGGCTGCTCCTCTTCCAATCCAGCTCTCTGCTATGGCCTGGGAAAGTAGTAGAAGATGGCCCAAGTGCTTGGGCCCCTGCACCTGTGTGGGAGACCTGGAAGACACTCCCGGCTCCTGGTTTTGGATTGGCCCAGCTCTGGCCATTGCAGCCATTTGGGGAGTGAACCAGTGGATGGAAGACCTCTCTCTCTCTCTGCTTCTGCCTCTCTGTAATTCTATCTTTCAAACCAATCAATCAATAAATCTCTAATATATATAAATATATTTATATTTATTAGGGGTAGGCTTTTAATATAGTGGTTAAGTTGCTGGTTGGGACACCCATATCTATATTGTAAAAGAGACAGAGACAGAGACATAGACAGAATAAGAGATCTCCCAGCCACTGGTTCACTCCCCAAATGCCCACAGTACTCAGGGCTAGGCTAAGTTGAAGCCAGGAGCTAGGAACTCAGTCTGGGTCTCTGGGTCTCATACACAGCAGGTAACCAACTACATGAGCCACCATCTGCTGCCTCCCAGGCGGTAGCAGGAAGCTGGATTTGAAGCAGAGAATTCATCCTCTCCAACCCGGGAGAGACTCTCCAACCCAGGCATTCCAACATAGGATAGGGGAGTCCCAGGGAGCAATTTTACTGTTGTGCCAAAAGCCTTCCTCTATATTTTCAAATATAAGCGATTGCCTCAAGTCTTATCAGGAATATTAGACAGTTCAGTTGGGGAGGTGGATTATGGGGAGCTGGTTGCAAAGGCTTTGATGACTGCAAAGCCAAGCAGGGGGCTGTCAAAGTAGCCCAGAGATCAGCTCTGGCAGAAAGCTGCTCCCGTGCCCAGGGCTGGAGGAACAGGCGAGAAGAAAGTGAGTTACCAGAGCCCATGGCCGCGTCCACCATGGAACCGTGGTGGGAAATGTAGTGGGCAGGGATGTGGGTACCCAGCCCCCAAAGACTTGTGCCACTGGTAGTCCCTGGTTCCTGTGAATGTGACCTTATTTGGACATAGATCTTTGTAGATGAAGTCAAGTTAAAATGAGGTCTTGGACTAGAGCTGGCCCTAAAGCCCATGGCTGGCATCTTTGTACGGGAGAGGAGTGATTTCCATCCAGAACGCAGAAGCGACACACACAGAGGAAAAAGCCATGGGAAGATGGGGCAGTGACTGGCGTGATGCTCCTGTAAGCCACAAACCCAGGCATCGCCAGCCACCTCTAGAAGCCCTCAACTCATTACTGCAGCCCCAGCGGGGTCAGGTGGGGCCTGGGAGCACAGGGAGAGAGGCTGTCCAGTGGGAGCTGAAATGCCGGAGGAGGTGCCCCACCGTCCGAGGTGCCACATGCAGCCAGGGGATGGGGGCATTGATCTCCATGACAGAATCTGCACGTCAGAGGACAGGGGAGGCTGGGAAGTGTCGCTGGCAGAGCCTCCCTGCCCCCCACCCCCCACCCCCATGCAGACGAGAGGAGGGCAGAGCCAGAGGGGGCATCTGGGAACACAAGGCTGACGTCCGACACAGCCCACGGTGAGCAACATAATCAGCCAGGGCATCCTTTGCAGGGCCTGGTCCCTCTCCTAGGAACCCCGGGAGATCCCCGGAGCATTTCTCCATATCACGGTCCTACCTGTGTTTCAGGAAGAGCCGTCTGGCTGCTGTGTGATGCCCAGTGGGAGAGTGGGGGTGGGGGCTCCTGCCAAGGCCCGCGTCGGGAGCATTGGTGGCTGTAGAGGGGGCACAGTGCAGAAGGTTCACAGGTGATTCAGGTCGCAACATGGACAGGCTCCGGAGACATGGAGGGCAAGGAAGAGGGAGGTGACTCCAGGAGAAAGGCTTCTGGTGCCACAGAAGGGTTGGGAGCCTGAGAGCAGTGAGCTGAGGAGGGAAGGGAAGACGCAAAAGTGGAGGATGCAGGCCGGCGCCGTGGCTCAACAGGCTAATCCTCCGCCTTGAGGTGCCGGCACACCGGGGTTCTAGTCCCGGTTGGGGCGCCGGATTCTGTCCTGGTTGCCCCTCTTCCAGGCCAGCTCTTTGCTGTGGCCTGGAAGTACAGTGGAGGATGGCCCAAGTGCTTGGGCCCTGCACCCCATGGGAGACCAGGAGAAGCACCTGGCTCCTGGCTTCGGATCAGCGCGATGCGCCAGCCACAACGCACCAGCCGCGGCAGCCATTGGAGGGTGAACCAACGGCAAAGGAAGACCTTTCTCTCTGTCTCTCTCTCTCACTGTCCACTCTGCCTGTCAAAAAAAAAAAAAAAAAGTGGAGGATGCAGAACTTTGAGGAGAGAGATGAGGAGACTTTGTAAAGGTAGCAGAACAGGAGGGGGTGGGCACTTAGCCTTGATGGCTCAAGTAATTGGGTTCCTGCTGCCCACGTGGGAGACCTGGGTTGAGTTCCCAGCTGTCAGCGGTGGCCCAGCCCTGGCGCCGCCGTGGCTGGGAGCTCTGCCTGTCTTTGTGTCTCTCTGTCTCTGGGGTTTCAGAGCACAGAGGCCACTGTGGAGGGATGGGGTAGGCACCAAGTCCAATGCGGCACAGAGGACGGAGCAATGAGTTTTCTAGGTTTTGGGAAATGTCAGTTTAAAACCAGCCATTTGGGGCCAGCGCCATGGCACACAAGGTTAATTCTCTGCCTGTGGCACCGGCATCCCATATGGGCGCTAGTTCTAGTCCCGGCTGGTCCTCTTCCAGTCCAGCTCTCTGCTATGGCTTGGGAAAGCAGTAGAAGATGGCCCAAGTGCTTGGGCCCCTGCACCTGTGTGGAAGACCAGGAAGAAGCACCTGGCTCCTGGCTTCGGATCGGCGCAGCTCCGGCCATTGCAGTTATTTGGAGAGTGAATCAACGGAAGGAAGACCTCTCTCTTTGTCTCTCCCTCTACTGTGTGTAACTCTACCTCTCAAATAAATAAATAAAATCTTTTTAAAAAAACCAGCCATTTTTCTATTAATTTCACACATTATCCAGCAGTCACAGCACATTTATATACGATGTGTGTAACCTTGAGACGAGCAATCAATCAGTCAATCAATCAATAAGTGCTGGACTTGGACTAGAATTCTACTCAGGGTCCCACTTCTCAATCCAAGACTCTTCTCAGTGTGCACTGTCCCCATGGCACAGAGAGCCGGGAGGTCAAAAGAATCCAGGCTGATACACGAAGAAGAAAGCTGGGATTGTATTTCCAAATGATTCTTGGGCTCTGTTTCCCATTAAAATGGAAGATTGTTAGTTATAAGACTGGCGTGATGTTTTGCTGTAAAGCTAAGCATCTAGTTCAGCTCCATTCCTATCGACCATGAAATAATTACCATGCATCGGAAGGACAAATCCAATGTTCCTTACAAGTCACACCAAGAGCAGATGGTGAGAAATTTTGCTTTTGAGGCTACTTATGAAAGAAAACGTTACACACACTTTGGTAGGGGTGGAAGAATTTGAATACTGTTTGAACTTTCTCATTTCTATCATAAATTAAATGTGTAAATATTGAATTTAGTAACCATGATCTGGTACAATGTAAACATCCTCCTTTCTAAACAAGACTGTTTTAATGCTGACTACACACCCATCACAAGGATATTCTTAAACAAAGAGTCACAGTAGCTGAGAGAAAATTAATTGGTATTTTGAAGGAAATAGAAAATACTTACAGAAATAGAAAATTTTGATAAAGAATCAGTTTATAAATGAATTATAGCTCATGTGCAAAAGAAAATGAACTGTATGTGTTCACACAATGTGATTTTAGAAATCTATTAAATAATCCTCTGGAAAGACAGTTTAAAGGAGGTGAAAAGATTGTTAGAGAAGATAACCTAATACACTATTAGCGAAAATAAATTCCACGGGACATATATTTGATATGTGGGGAAAACCCAGGACTTATCTAGGAAAATGTCTTGTTATAATGATGAATGAAACATAGGGGTATAAGTTATTTTTGAAGAATATTTGTATTCTGGAATGGACAAGTATTAAGTGTTTGCTCAAATTTCATTAAGTCTGCTTCCAAAAAGGTCCCCCCTCCCACCACTACAGTCAATGGAGAATAAAAATAATTGAGTTGAGTGGATAAGGGAATTAGGACATTTCAAAAAGTTCATGAAAAATAGCAAGGTTGGTGTTTAGCCTAGTGGCTAAGACAGTGGTTAAGATGCGGGGTCCCATGTTGGAGTACCGGGGTTCAATACCTGGCTCTGGCTCCTGGCTCCTGCTTCCTGGAATGCAGCAGGGATGGCTCAAGGTAACTGGGCCCCTGCCACCCACATGAGAGCCTGGATTGACTTCTCAGTTTCCAGCTTCAGCCTTGGCCCAGCCTCGGTTGTTACGGGCATTTGGGGAGTGAACCAGCAGAGCTCTCTGTCTCATACACACTTCTCTCCCTGCCTGTCAAATAAATACATTTTTAAAAATATATATTTATTATGGTGTAAAAATATTTTGATATCCAAATGTCATGAAAAATACCTAGTATGAAAAAAGCTGTGTATGGATTTCAAAGATTTTTTTCACCACAATAAATGTATCTTTTAATTCTATTTTTCCAAGAATGTTTTGAAATAGTCTCCTATTTAAGGGGCCATAATAGAAGATTAGATTCTTGACATCTGCCACCATAAAGCAAACGCAACACCACATCCAGCTGGTGACACTAAGCACCCTATCTCGGATATTACATGGCCAGTAATGACGTTGGTGTATAAAAGGGAATTAGCAAAGTAGAACTGAATATAAAATCATGTCAACGAAAATCTTCATGTGACTCTCCTGGCTGTTTTTCATCTGTCTGTTCAGTCTACTTATTCTTCCCACAAGTATCTGTGTAGAGATATTTGATTGGGCAGCTCTTTCCTGGCTTCATCCAGGCTCATTCATACGGCTGCATTCGGCCGATAGGTCTGCAGGTGGCGAAGCTCAGTGGGCGGAGCAGGCGTGGTTAGGCCTCTCCATCGCCCTCTCCACCAGGTTTCCTTGAGGTACAGAGGCCACAGGGTACTTTTCCATATGGGCGATAGCAGAAGCAGTCAGGTCTCTAGAAGCTTAGGCTCGGGAGTGGCTATGTCATTACTTCTGCCAATTCTGTTGGTCACACAAGTCACAAGGCCAGGCCACATGGATGGGAGCAGCTGTGAAATCCTGTGGCCATGCCTTCCAACCCAGCAGCTCTGAGAGTCAGTGCTGCAGAGGAAGCCAAAGCAGGAGTGGAGAAGGGAAGTGTGGGGCACGCTAAGGAGGAGGCTGCCATGTTCAACAGCATGGTCCACCCTTTGTGCATGGTCCACCCTCTGTCCTTTTCTCCACCATTGTAGTGAGTGTGCCCAACTCCCCCTTGCCATGCCTTCTCACAAAACTTTCAGAATCAAGAGGTTCCTGGAGCCAGTGTTGTGGCGTAGCAGGTAAAGCCACCACCTGTGATACCAGTATTCCATATGGATGCCAGTTTATGTCCTGGCTGCTCTACTTCCGATCCAGCTCCCTGCTAATAGCCTGGGAAAAAGCAGCAGAAAATGGCCCAAGTGCTTGGGTCCCTGCTACCCACGTGGGAGACCCAGAAGCTCCTGGCTCTTGGCTTTGGCCTGGCCCAACGCTGGCCATTACAGCCATCTGGGGAGTAAACCAGTGGGTGGAAAATAACTTTCTCACTCCATAACCCCAACTTTCAAAGTAAATAAATAATCTTTTTTTAAAAAGAATCAAGACAGTCCTTGCCAAAAATAAAAAACAAAATCTCCCTGTTCCCCAATGGATTTGGGTGGAAACTGGTAATGAAATCAGACACAACTCCAAAGGAGGCATTGGAGAAGCCCCAGGCTGGGTCTGTGAGGAACTGCACTTGGGTTGGCACACATTCTTAAGCTGTATCAAGGTCACTGTCTTAACCATTTCAAGTTGAAAATGTCAGTGTTGTCTGGACAGCTGGACATGTTTGGGGTGTGAAGAGTGGGTTCATTTAGTAATAAATATGTGAAAGTGCCTTTCAAATAAATATTTAGAACAATTAAAAAATAACAACAACAACAAAAAGACGTTCTAAGGCTGCTGTTAGGAAAGGGAGGTTTCAGAGCTCAGGGAGGAATCCCAGCTACACTGAAATTTCCATCTTCTAAGAGGGGCAGCTCCAAGAGTTCATGCCTTTAAGCCATGGGAGAATGTTGTAGAAGAAATACGGAATGAATAAAACATTTTTCCTTTCAAGCAATTACCTCTCATTACTTCTGCAAGTACCTTCTGCATTTTTGATAAACTTCTTGAAAGTATAGTGATCATAATGAATCCAAGGAGTGTTCCCACTCGCCTCCACAGGGGCCCAGAGCAAGGGGAGAGGCACAGTTATTCTGACTTGAGTGCTTTCTGGAACTGTTGGACAATAAGACAAATGGAACACCATTAATGCCTTTGCCTGTATTTTCCATTTAGTAGCAAATATAAAAAGGTGTTGATTAACGTCTGAAAAGATAATAACCATCTCTCTCTCTTTTAAAAAATTCAAATATGTTTCCTAGAATAAAATGTACAGATCTTAAATGTCCAGTTTCATTAGAGTTTTGACAACTGTGTGCACTCATGTAACCTCGCCAAAACCAAGACAGAGAAGAGAGTGTTTCCATCACACGTTGAACGCTTTCTTGTGTCCTTGGCCCAGTCGACACCCCACACCGGGAGGCTACAGCTCTGATCTCGATCACCAGAGATCACTTCTGCTTGTTCTTGAACTTCAGACAGGTAGAACATTAAGCAGTCTTGTGCCTGGCTTCTTTTGCTCAACCTAGTATTTTGAGACTCTTCCACATTGCCCCCTGTATGGGTCATTGATCCTCCCCATCTTTTTTCTGCTGAGCAGTGCTCCGTTCGTGAGGATCCATGGTTCTTCTGTTGGTAGGCACTGGGGTTATTCTCAGTTTGGGACTATGAACATACACGTGGATATGGAACAAGGAGCTCACAGTATTCCTCTGTAAGTCTTTGTAGATATCTTTCATTTCTCCTGGGCAAATGCCTCACAAAGGAGGTATTTGGAACGCATGGTCGGTGTATGAAGGGACTTCAGAAAGCTCATGGGAAGCATGCATTCTTTTCATTTCATTTTCCCACAAAGTTCCTTTACAAAGTGGGAAAAAAAAAAAAAATCAGAGCGAGAGATGCGCACATGCACACACACACTCAGAGTGCTCCCGGTCTCCGGTTCACTCTTCAAATGCCACAGAGGTCAGAGCTGGGCCGGGCTAGCGCTGGGAACAGGGAACTCATCCAGTTCCCCTGTGTGCTGGAGCTGTCACCACTGCCCCTCCAGGTCACGTCAGCAGGAGGCCAGAACGGGAAGTGGAGCTGGCACTCAAACCCAGGTTCTCCACTATGGGGTGTGGGCGTCACAGCCTGACCTCCATAATTTTTGAAGCCTCTGTGTATGTAAGTTAGAATATATGTATTGCCTGTTTTTCAGAGTGACTATGCTGGTTTTCATTCCCACCAGCAGTGAATGAGAGTTATAATCCCTCTAAATTTCCAACAAGATTAGTGTTTTTTTTTTTAAAGATTTATTAATTTATTTGAAAGAATTACAGAGAGAGACAGAGAGAGTGAGATAGAGAGATCTCCCATCCTCTGGTTCACTCCCCAAATGGCGGCAATGACTGGAGCTGGGCTGGTCTGAAGCCAGGAGCCAGGAGCTTCTTCCGGGTCTCCCACGTGGGTGCAGGATCCTCTCTGCTGCTTTCCCAGGTGCATTAGGAGGGAGCCAGATCCAAAGTGGAGCAGCCAGGTCTCGAACCAGGGCCCATATGAGATGCCAGCACTGCAGGCGGCGGCTTCACCTTCTACTACACCACAACGTGGGTCCCCAAGATCAGTGTTTTCAAACTTTTAAATTTAAGCTTTTCTGGGGTGATGTGTACTTGAATTCTATTATGATTTTAATTTACTTGTTCATATTCCTTTTTCACGCGCTACCAACCTATTCGTATATCTGTGTCTGTGAAATATCTTTCTTTTCTTTTTTGCCCAGTGATCAGCTGCTTGATTAAGCTGTATGAGAGTACCACCCCATCAGACAGTCCTGTGTTGTCTGACCGTGGTCTTTAATGGAGAAGCTAAGTGTTATGCAGACACTCGGGCTGCAATGGCACAATTAAAATGATTGGGTGAGAGCATTAGATGTTCCCAAACAGCTTATCCTCAGGACAGTTGTAAAAGCAAACGTTTTACTTGTAAAAGGCTCCATGTACTATTTCAGTTCAAAGTTTCAAATATGAAGAACAGCTACTTTAGAACCATGCATAAAATCAGAACTTGGAAAAATATCTTAAAGTAGTGTCCTGGCCTACGTGACATTTTTTTTTTTTTCAAATGGGTTTATACTTTGAGACATAACTTTATTTGTGGATTATCCACATTTGTATCATAACAGACACATACCAAATACCCATTTAAAATTTTTTCTGCAGAGCCGGCATTTTGGTGCAGGAGGTTAAGCTGCTGCTGGGATGTAGGCCTCTCATATGGGTGCTGGTTCAAGTTCTGGCTGCTTCGCTTCCGAGCCAGCTCCCTGCTAATGCACCCGGCGGAGTTCTTGGGCCCCTTCCACCATGTGGGAGATCCGAATGGCGGTCCGGGCTCTTGGCTTCAGCCCAGCTAGCTCCAAGTGTTGTGGCCATTTGGGGAGTGAACCAATAGATGGAAGATGTCTCTCTCTCTCTCTCTCTCTGTGTCCCTCTCTCTGTCACTCTGCCTTTCAAATAAGTAAATCTTCAGAAAAAAATGTGCTTTATAAGTCATATTAAAACATACAGAGATGTCATTTCAGAGATAAAATGACTTCTGAGCTCCTTTCCAATTCTAAGTCTGTGAGCGGAGGGTGCGCCCAAGTGTCAGCAGTTGCTGGCGGTGGTGGGTAATGTAGGCTGCTTCACTATCTCCGGCCCAGGTACCTGTCCCACTGGCTACCTCTACCTTGTGTTCCTTTGCATCTAGAAGTGGCCAGGTGATGTTCTTCTGGCTGAAGAATGACATGCTTCTGTCCCCAAGCAAAGGCCAAAGTCTTGCTAAAGAAAAAAATAGCCTGCCGGCTGTGGGGTGCAGCAGTTAAGAGAGTGCTTGGAGTACCTACGTTCCCTACCAGTGCCTGGGTTCCATGCTATGCTCTGCTTCCCCAGGGGATGGCTCAAGTAGTTGCTCCCTCCACCCGTGTTCCTGGCTCCTGACTTTGGCCCTGCCCATACCTGGATGTTGTGGGCATTTTGGGAGTGAACCAGTGAATGGGAAATCTCTCTGCTGTCTCTATTTTCTTGACTTTCAAATAAATAAATAAATAAATACTACTTTTTAAAAAAGAAGTCCTTTTGCCTTCCCTAAGAATGTGCATGATTAGGCCTCCTGAAAGTAGCGCGGTCATCCTGGGTCCATGAGGGAGGGGGCATGAGCATGACTCCTCAGGCTGACAATGTCAAGGGCAGACGGCAGAGAACCTGGCTCCGGATGGCACCAGTGGCTCACTGGCCCAGGCCTGGCCTTCCTACCCCCTTCTGACCGTGGGAGACAGTAAAACGCCTACCCAGTGGAGTCAGTGCAGTCAGCTGTCCTGATGTTTACTGCCAAATGCATTGCCAGCTGACCCATCAGAGTTAAAAGAAGAGACAAAGGGAACACCATTATCTCTCTATTGGGCCTTAAGAGCGTAATCGGTTTCTCAAGGAATCTGCAGTATTGAGACATACTTACTATTGCAGAAGAAGGACTTAACATTTTCATTCTCTAGGATTGCAATTACAACAACATGGATAAATGCTACTAATAATCTGCCCCAATATTTAGTATTTATGGAAAATGTACCAGAGACTTCAGTACACTCTTTTTTGCCAATGATCTCTTTATATTTTTTTTTTTTTGAAACAAATATAGATTCCCTTTTCAGGGTATAAATGTTTGCATTTAGTTTTTTAGAATATTTACTCATTTGAGAGGCAGACACACAGAGAGAGGGAAAGAGAGAGAGAGAGAGAGAGAGAGAGAGAAAGATCTACCATCTACTTGTTCATATTCCTGTCATAGCCAAGGCTCAGTCAGGCCAAACCAACCCAGACCTCCTCCTTGGGTGGCAGAGCCCAGCCACTGGAGCTATGATCACTGCCTCCCAGGATCTGCATGGGCAGGAATCTGGAATCGGGAGCCAGGGCCAGGAACTGAACTTAGGTACTCTGATGTGGCACACGGGGGTCTTAATCTGCATCTCAACCACTAGGCTACACAGCTAGGCCTGTATTTAGCCCAGGTATTTATGTTTGTGTTTAGATCAGATGTGACCACAGTTTACCGTAGCACAATGAAATAATGCAGAACAGTGAATGACTGAAATCAGAATGAAGAGCTCTTGGCGAGGGCGTTGTGGCGCAGTGGGTTAAGCTGCTGCCGGCGATACCCGCATCTCACATAAGGGTGCCAGTTCAAGTCCTGGCACCGCCACTTCCCATCCAGCTTCCTGCTATTTTGCACCCTGGGAGGCAGCAGATGATGGCTTGAGTGTGTGGGCCCCTGCCACCCACATGGAAGTCCCAGGCTCCTGGATTTGGCCTGGCCCCAGTTTTGGCTGTTGCAGGCATTTTGGGGAGTGAACCACTGGATGAAGATCTCTCTGTCACTCTGTCTTCCAAATAATTAAAAAATATATATATTTTTAAAAAACATACAGGTCTAAAGTATGTCTACTAACAAAGAAATCTGCACGTAGCATTACAGGACTAAAAAATGCAACATGCGAGTTAACTTTCGGAGGGAAGTACGTTCAGAGCGGTGTTCTACCGAGACAGGGCGAACAGTGATGAAGAACACGGATTCTCCCAGCAGGCTCCAGTCACATCCTGCTTCCTGTTCTGGAGTTCTGTAACCTGTGGCAGGTCGTAGCTTGGGCTGACATAAATTGACTGGGTGGCTTAAACAACAGAAATGTATCTTCTCAGAATTCCGGGGGGCTGACAAGCTGGAGACGGGGGTACAGGGGCTGACAAGCCGAGACGGGGGTATGGCGAGGCGGCATGTGGCCAGGACTCCCCCCTTGGCTGCCCTCCCCACGATGCCCTCACCCCACTGAGAGGCAAGATCTCCCTTCCTTTCTAATAAGGCCACAGTTACCTGCAAATAGCATCCCCTGGGGTCTGAGTTTTGCGGATGCACAATTCAGACCATAGCTGCAAGTTGCTGGACCTCTCAGGGCTTGCATTTCCTTAGCCATTAGAAGAGTTGAGAAGGATAGAAAAGGTTTTCCGGGAGGATTAAGTAACCTAACCGAGGAAGAGTTTCTGGGGGAGAGTTTGACATGTGGTATGTGCTACACCTGGGCTTCATCATCACTGACATTGTTTTGACAAAAAATGATCAGTGTGTATAAATCTTGATTAAGGGTTGCTCAGCCCCAGGGCTGTTCACATTTTAGACCCAGGAACTCTTCGGGTCTGCATACTTGCAAGCAGCTTCCTTAGATGCCAGGAACACCCGCGCCCCAGCTGTGACAACCACAAAGGCCTCCAGGCCTTGCCCAGTGTCTCCTGTGACCCAGTCACCCCCGCTATGAACCCACCAGAGACACAGGGGCAGCTGCACACATTCATAGCTAACGTATAGTCATTTGAAAACTGAGAAATGGTTATAAATGTTGAAGGATGGAAAAACCAGGCCAACCTTTTTATAGTTAATACCGGGGTGTTTCATATAATTTTGGAACACTGTATGATTTTTCTTTCCCAGATGCAATGAATTGGCTACTTTCAAAGGGTTAAAAATGCATAATTCTTTCTCTTTGTTCAAGGTAAGATTTAATCAGTAAAGCAAGGGTCATGTTCAACATCTGAGTTACTAATCAGTGTTCTAGTCCTATCCAGGCAGGTGGAAGGTCAGTTAAAACAGACCAAGATTTTCCTGGTCCCTGAGATCTGATAGAACGGACCTTGTCAACGAAGCCCTAGCACAGCACTGGCCAGAACTCCCTTCAGTGATGGGAATCTTCTGCTCTGCAATATCCAACATGGAGGGCACTCTCTGCATGTGATTATTTGGAGGTACATGTAACATCCCCAAACTGAGGCCAGAGAGTGAAGACGGAAGCTCCATGAAATCAGGCTTTATTTGGTCAATTTATGGGATTCTAGACCTGGATAGACCAGCCATCTGATCAGAAGGCGTAGCAAGATTTATCTGCTCAGGATAGCAGACCGGGAAAAGATTTTATACATTTTTAAACATTTATTTTTTAGAAAGACAGAGTTACAGAGGGAGGTAGAGAGAGTCTTCCATCTGCTGGTTCACTCCCCAAATGGCCGCAATAGCTGGAGCTGAGTTGGTTCAAAGCCAGGAGCTTCTTCCAGGTCTCCCACATGGGTGCAGGGGCCCAAGGACTTGGGCCATCTGCTGCTTTCCCAGGTGCATTAGCAGGAGCAGGATCAGAAGTGGAGCAGCCAAGCCTCGAACCAGTGAGCATATGGGATGCAGGCACTACAGGCTGGGGCTTTAACCCACTGTGCTACAGTGCCAGCCCAGATTTTATACATTTGCAAATCCAACAGGACATGGGGTAGGATCTCGCTTCACAGCATCCCCTCGTGCCCCTCAGATGTCCTGACCTTACCAGGAAGGCTGTGATAGCATCAGCTGATGACCAGCGAGTGGTGTCAGCTGGGCTAGCAGGGGCTCTGTCTTTCTGAAACACAGAAAAAGGTGCAAACGGAGCTAGGAGACTCCCGATGGTGATACTACAGTTTGCCATCACTATTTAGCACTTGAAATGTGGCTAGTATATAATCAAGGGACTGAATTCTTAATTTTAATAAATTAGTTGTGTCCAGCGGCTACACAATTGGACAGCATAGATCTACACCCTTTAACAATTGAGTTATTTTCCTCCTTAATAGGGCTCTTTTGTCAGTGGGGGACCAACTCCCCCGACCCCGCCCTCCACTTGTCTTGTACAGAGGAGCACGGGGAGACAAAAGTGAGAGTTTGTGGAGCAGATGGAGCTATAGGGGGCCAGGGAGGACTTGGCAGTGATGTGCATGGGTCATTTCAAGGACACGGCCCTCCCCTCCCCGGAAATGCCGCCGAGCACAGACATGGCCGCATATCGGTAACCAGACTAGGTGCAGAGTTTCCTACTCCACATGCATACCAGGTCTTGAAGCCTCCTACTGAATGCGGTGCTCGGGAATGAGCTGGCCGCCCTGTGCTTCCCGGAGCACGCTCAGGAGGCTTAATAGTGCTACTCTTCCCTGGGACCCTGCGGTCTCTGAAGATGGACGTATTTTCTTAAAACACTGCCATTATGGCAAAGCCTCACATATGGTAGAATGGCAGTAAAGGACTTGTTATAAATATCTGAAATGTATCATTTTTTGTAAAAACAGAAAAAGCAGAGCTGGAGTTAGCATGGCAGCGGTTAACTTACAATGAAAAGTCCCAGAATCTCCGCGGGAGTTCAGGTCCCAGTGAATTTACATAGGAGGTACACCTCTCCTTGGGGGTTAGCACAAATGCAGACGCCAAGGAACATTTCGCTTGTGCTCAAGAGTTGCTGACCCTAATGGGTCCTGTTTCCCAACCCTCATCCCTGATCTGTTTGCTACACAAACGCTTCTTTAGAAACCACTGTGGGACAGGCCCTTGTTGCTGGTGGCATTGTGCTGGGGGCGGCTCAAACACAAGATTAAAAACCACTCTCAGAGGCGATTTCTTCAAAGGTTGTGGCTGTATGCAGACACAGTAATTCTTACTGCAACAAGACACCTTCCAGGCTACTGTAGACTTAAGGCAGAGACAGGGAGTGGCAACCGTGATCTTGAATCGTGTCTCACAGTCACTGAGGGCTGACTGTTTCAGGTAAGCACGCATTAACTGATTTTGTTTTTGTAACAGTGCTGGGTTAGACAGCATTTCTGTGCCCACTTTAGCTGAGGAAATATTAAGGGTTTTATAAAAGATCACATGATCATGATAGAAGAAGAGTCCAAGCTGGGCTGACTCCAAAATTGTATTCTTGCTTCCTTTCTGCTACTACCATGCTATAACTAACCCAGGGAACAGATTCTGTTCCAACCACTGACTCGGGTGTATTAGGTACAGAGACAAGAGAAGGTTGGTAAAACATATGAATGGGAACAGGAGAGGAAGGAGGAAGAGGGGTGGGAGTGTGGGTGGAAAGAATCACTATATTCCTAAAGTTGTATTAATGAAGTTCATGACGCTTGAATCCTTAAATAAAAGGTTTCTGGGGAAAAATACCCAGGTAACTCATAATTGGCGTTAATCAGAATAATCAATGTAACCACATCTTCCCGAGAAGTTTTAATAACTGAAGAAACTTCAAGAAACTTAGCACAAAAGTCTTGCTGCACAGAAGCTTTTCAGCTAGGATTCCCAAGTTTATAATGTGTGCGTCTCTGCTAAAGCTTCCTTAGTCCTGAAAGGGAGATTGTACACCAGGAGCCCTGCCCCATCACCCAGTCCAGCGCACAAATGGAGCCCACTGACCTCTGTGTTGCACCTGCAGCCTGACCTGCATCTGACCTGCAGAGTCAGATGGGAAGGCTGCTGATCCCATCTCAAAGACTGTGCTAGAAAAACAACTTGGAAGATTCTTGATAAACCTCCCCAAGATTTCACTTGCAACTCTAAATATTAGGTAGTTCCCTTTTGCAAGAAAAGAAAAAGCAGGAAAATTCATTAATACTCTTCACCCCACCCCAAGTTCCTCTTTGCTGTCTGTAATCATAATCTTTCTAGGAAATCAGTAAGGTCCAGAAAACAAAACAAAAAAACCCTACAGATTCTATCTGCTGGGGGAAATGTGCTGTGTTGTCTAGCTCTTACATTTTATTTGCTGTAAATATATTTTTCTTAGTCAAAGAAAAAATAAATAAAGAGAAGCAGGTTAATTGGGAAGCTTACCCATGCTCTGAAAGCCTATCAAAATGGAAATTAAAGTGTTGTAGGAAAGAGGTCAATTTTCTTTAAGATTTATTTATTTATCTTTAAAAATGTATTTATTTACTTGAAAGGAGAGACACATAGATCTGAAAAGCAGAGTTACAGAGAGTGAAGGAGAGGCAAAGAGAGAGGTCTTCCACCTGCTGGTTCACTCCCCAAATGGCCTTAACAGCTGAAGCCAGGAGCCAGGAGCTTCTTCCAGGTCTCCCATGTGGGTACAGCTTTCCCAGCCGCTCAGCAGGAAGCTGGATTGGAAGTGCAGCAGCCAGGACTCAAACTGGCACCCATATGGTGTTGCAGCCGGCAGCTTAACCCGCTATGCTACAGCACTGGTCCTGAGGTCGATTTTCTTAACCATATGGATGTCCCCTAAATCAAGTGATCAAACATATACTTAAAAGTCAGAGTTACAGAGAGAAGGAGAGGCAGAGAGAGAGAGAGGTCTTTCATTCACTGGTTCACTCCCCAGTTGGCCACAATGGCCAGAGCTGCGCCAATCCGAAGCCAGGAGCCAGAAACTTCTTCCTGGTCTCCCATGCGGGTGCAGAGGCCCAAGGACTTGGGCCATCTTCTGCTGCTTTCCCAGGCCATAGCAAAGAGCTGGATTGGAAGTGGAGCAGCCAGGACTCGAACCAGTGCCCACACGGGATGCCAGCACTGCAGGCAGTGGCTTTACCTGCTACGCCAGAGTACCGACCCCCAAAACATATACTTCTATGTTCACATTTGTAGGATTCCAACGCCATATTTCTATCAAGATGAAAAACCTAAAACGGGAGCTCAACATTCATTTACAAACTCTTCTCTGGACAGCATCTATACTGAACAATTAGAACAAAAACGTCACAGGCAAAGCATTGTAGTCTCGTAATCCTTCCTAGCTGTGATGAGTAATCAAAATGTGCTCACAATTAGCTTCTTTAAAGGTCTTTTCCTTGGGAAGTGAGAAGTGCTTTACTCCCCAAAACACAGCAAAGTAACACTTTGACCTCAAGAGCTCCCAAAACTGGCTAACATGAAATAATCACCATGTGCTGGACAGTGCTCTGCGCATTTAGTCTTCAATCCTCCAAACAATCTAGTGAGGCGTTGTTGTCCACACTGCAGAAGGGAAAGCTGAGGCCAGGGGAGGTCCTCAGACACACCAGTAAAGGGTGAGCAGGGAACCACACCCAGGCACCCTACTGTGCAGTCCCAGCCCTCAGCCACTAAGAACAGGATCAAGGTGTAGAGAAAACGCTCTCCCTGCCAGACTGTTCTGTGGAACAGAGCCTAACCACAGCAGAAATGCAGTAAGATGAAAGATGACCTTCCAAACACTTCTTAGGCGTTTTGTTACAGCACCCAAACGTTCAGTGTAAAATAGCTTAACACTGAAAATCTGTACTTCAAGTGTCCTTGTATCCAAGTGTATTTATCCAAGTGTATTTTTTTAACTTCTAGGGAAACACTTGACAATTTTTTGTTTTGTGATCCTAAAGGTTTTTGCATCAGCTTCAATTAAAACAATTTTAAGTTTATTCTTTAGGTCTAAAGGCCTTTGCTGAGTGGACATGCCCCCACCACATGTGTACTGGATATTGAGTGCCACTTCAGTGAGTTGTTCACACCTATGAGGGACACACTGACCAGCAAGATGTGGCTCCATGAGCTTGTTTAGGATGGCAGTCCCTGAAAGACCAGAACTCTTAGGCCTCCTAAGTAAGTTAGGCTTACAAGCACTGAGCTCAGTGCTCCTAGGGAGCCAAGTCAACCTCCAAAAGGGGTGCTCTGGGATGGGAGCTGCTTTGAGATGGCACAGATTCAGGGCACTGTGGTGTTTAGTGGCAGGCGACCAGGGGAGGGGAGTGTCTTAAGATACAGGACAGCCCCACCTGACGAAACAGACCAGCATGCTGTGTGACTCCTCAGGTCCAATCATTTACCAGAAAAATCTGTAATGTGAGCCTAGAATCTAATTTCTACTATAGACACCTGTTTCTGAACTTTTAAAACTGAGTTCCCAAATGTGCAATTAACATAACTCAAAAGACTGTATACTGTTTTGTTCAGAACTTTGCTAAGCACGGTGCACCATTTTGGGAGGAAAAGAGTTGTGACGTCAGTGGCCAGTCCCCTCATGTTTCACATCAGCCTCCATTGCTGCCATCCACCTGTGACTGCAGGCACACACACACTTCGTGTCAGCCTACTGCACTCTGTTCTGGTGAAAGTATGCCCAAGCATTCACATACTCTAACACAGCTGAATTATAAATTACTTTAACTACTACATATATACTATATGTGTGTAAGAAAAGTATTTACATAATTTCACTTCAGGGTATTAAAGGGGCCATTTTTTTTTATAAAAAAGGAAGCAATGGGACTAATATGTATTATATAATATATTTTACATATATATTATAACTGACTTAAATGTCAGCTATAATACAAGAATGCAACTGGCACAAATAGAAAACAGGTAAAGATGACTAGTGTTTATCTGCAATACACTAAGACAATAGTTAACATCCATTGAATGGAAAGGAACACTGCTGGCTGCTGAACTTGTGCACTGGGACCTATCCTTAAGTGTCACAGTACGTCCTCTCTGACGACGGACAGTTTGTCTGCATTTTCAGATGGCTCTGTGGACAAGCTGATTCTGTCCCGGTCCCAGGGCAGGGAGGATCACAGTGCCACTTTGTCCCCGTCCCTCCTCGGACGCTGATGTGTAATATAAACAGAGCTTTGTTAGGTGGTGAGATTGTGGCTGTGCTGGGTGCAAAATCCATTTATTTCCACCATCTTCCAGATTTAATTTACCTACTGTCACACCCTTGGCAGCATCCTGACACTCCTGCTGCTTCCCTCTTCATTGCAATGCCAAAGGTTTGGTTCACATTTTATAGACCTGGCCTTGTTAAAAGGTCAAGTAAAAAGCTATTAAAATAGTTCACTGAACAATGAAAAACACAAATGGCCATATTTATATGTACCTGATCCTTTCAGTAGCTAAAAGGCAACTGTGCAAAAACTTACAGCTGGGACTTGAACTGGCGCCCATATGGGATGCCAGTGCCGCAGGCGGTGGCAGCTTTACCTGCTATGCCACGGCACCAGCCCCACCGTTCTCAATCTTTAAGGATGTAAGACCTCTCTCTGTCTTTCCCTGTAACTTTCAAATAAATAAATCTTAAAAAAAAAAAAAAAAAAAAAAAAAAGAGGCCGGCGCCGTGGCTTAACAGGCTAATCCTCCACCTCCGAGGGGCGCCGGATTCTATCCCGGTTGCCCCTCTTCCAGGCCAGCTCTCTGCTATGGCCCGGGAGGGCAGTGGAGGATGGCCCAAGTGCTTGGGCCCTGCACCCCATGGGAGACCAGGAGAAGCACCTGGCTCCTGGCTTCGGATCAGTGCGATGCGCTGGCCGCAGCGGCCATTGGAGGGTGAACCAACGGCAAAAAGGAAGACCTTTCTCTCTGTCTCTCTCTCACTATCCACTCTGCCTGTCAAAAAAAAAAAAAAAAAAAAAAAAAAAAAAAAAAAAGATTCAGAATGGCATGTTCTGATGCTGAAGAAGTAGTTAAGATTTCAAGGCTTTGTCTTTTAAGTTCATGTTAGAAGCTCTACTGAAAAAGAATTCAAATTGAACTTGTGATCTATAATTTGGTATAAAAATGATCTCCCTGATTGTGAATGAGTATGATAACATTTCAATATTTTCTTGCACTTACATGTTTCTAGTAATAAGCTTTACATTTTATTGCCAAGAGTGCAATAAGAACTTTTTCAAACAGAATGAGTCTTCACTAAATTAGTTTATTAACATCAAGTTTAAGGTTGTATATAAAATTTTAAAAAATGACAATTCAAATAAGATACCAGAATAAACCATTTATTGAAACATTAGGCAATAAAATAAACTTTTTTGATCCAATGCTACATTGGTAAACATTGCCCCCTCATAAACACTTTACCTAAAACACAGTTAAATTAAAACATCATCTGACCAAAAAACTAGAAAATACTTCTAAAAATTAAAACAAAAAACAAACAACAAAAAAAAAATCCTTTCACCACTTGATGGTTGAATGGTGAGGAAAGTGCTTATCTAGGTTTTCTTGATGAGTCAAAGATGGAGAATGATGACTTAACAGCCAACCAAAGGTTCAAATTTTATTTATCCCGTTCACTGGTCCAAACTTAGAATTTTTACTTTATGAAATAAGAAAAGATTTCAGACTATCTCCCTTCTTTCCATCACAAAAAAAACCAGGAACAAATTAGGGATAAGAGCTAGGTTTTAAACTGCATTTTATTTGTTACATTTTCTTTTTGAAAACCGATCAATAAAAGGCATGCAAAAAAGCTCTCCTCCGAATGGACTGCCTCCACTGCCTGTTGTATGTCAACAGGTAAGTTATAAAGGTCATTCGGCTGGCGTTCTCTGCTCTTTAATAGCACTTCTAAACAGTGTGCACGACACACACCACAGAGGTAGGAAAGACCATCTTTAATAAATTATATTAACTGTCAAGAATTTCTGAACATAAAACTGACAAAATGCTAACCCAGGCCTCTGGTGAGTCCTGCAGGCCCACAGCCCCACCGCCTCCTAGGTGGAGAGTTAGACCCTGCTGTGCTGCAGCCTCATAGGGCACTTGGGAGAGATCCAGCAGGGCTCCACACGAGGGCACCGGGAAGGCCTGGGCGCGCTCACTTGCCGATTCTCTGCACCACCCAGTCCTGCTGGCACAGCGGGCAGCGATTGTTCTGCTTCACCCACAGGGACATGCAGCAGTTATGGAAGGAATGGTTGCACTCTCCCCACACCACTGGAAGAAAGAACAGTTCACATCACATGTTTCAGTTGAAATGACTAAGCTCAAAATTATAGTTTATTTTCTATTATGAATAGCTATGGTTCATAATCCTGAAAAAATGATGGTTAACTGGTCAAAATAGCTTTTTCCCATCTAAAAAACAAACAAGACCTTACATGTATAAGCTGCAGTTAAGAAAAGAGATAAGACACCATGTCTGGGGGGCTTTTCCAGCCCTACTTTAGAATCTGTGGATGACGTGACAACCCTCAGTTCCTACACAGTGTCGCATGCTCTTTTTGAAGTTAGGAAATTAAAAGACTTGAACCTTCTTTAGATCCCAGACCTTCTTAGTCACGTTTGACCTTAGAGATCTTCTAGGCTTTATTTTATTAAAAAAAATACTGATTTTTTATTTGCCAAGGCCTATTACAGGCTATTATCAGCAGATGACATGCTTCTGAACGCTAACAGCTATGTGCCCAGTAAACTGTTTTCTAGAAGTTGAGGACTGTGTGAAGTCATCCATATGCAGTGCGGTTCCTTCTGTGACAAACGGAATGAATGTTTCCAAGAGGCTGGCTGCAGAGAAAGCCTCTCGGCTTCAAAAAGTGGCCTCCCCCTCACAATTCCCAAACTAGTATCCCCCTCCCGCCAAAGATTTATTTCTTTATTTGAAAGAGCGAGAGGGGAAGGGAGGCGAGGGGAGGGGAGAGGTAGGACATAAAATCCCTGGAACTGGGGTGGTTGCTTGGTGCAGAAGTTAAGCTGTCACCTGGGAGACCTGCATCCCATGCTGCAGTGCCTGGGTTACTCCCAGCTCTGTTCTTGATCCAGCTTCCTGCTAATGTGCGTGCTGGAAGGCGGCAGTGATGGCTCAAATACTTAGGTCTTTGCCACCCACATGGAGCCTGGATTGAGTTCTGTATTCCTGACTTTGGTCTGGCTCAGCCCTAGCTGCTGTGGGCATTTGGGAAGTGAACCAGCAGATGGAAGACCTTTCTGCCTTCCAAATAAAAAGAAAAATAAATCAATCTTGGAATTGCTTACAACATGTAGCTTAGGACAATGTTTGCAGTCTCAGACTATAATGAAATATTAATAGACTTCAACAAACCAACCACAGTCTAAAAAAAATTAAGATAGAGCTTTTTCTACTTTGGCTGAAGAGTTAAATACAATAAGATTCCTAAAAAATATAATGCTTTACTAGAACCCAAGTCAATCCATAACACAGCCAAAATTCAAAAGAGGTTTTCTTCAAAAAAAAAAAAAAAAAAATTTATTTGAAAGACAGAGACAGAAAGAGATCTCCTATGCACTGGTTTACTCTCCAAATGCGTGCCAAAGGCCAGAATTGGGCTAGGCCAAAGCTGGGAACTCAGTCCAGGTCCAGGTCTCCCAAATGAGAGGCAAAGACGCAACTATTCTGGCCATCACCTGCTTGCTGCCCCCCCAGGGTGCACATTAGAAGGAAACTAGAAGCAGGAGCAGAGGCAGGATTTGAACCCAGCCACTCTGATGTGAGATGTGGGTGCCAAGAGGGTTTCATCTACTACTTCAAATGCCTTCCCCTCAAATGGGGTTTAACAAATTTTTTTTTATATATAGCAGTAACAGGACTTGCAGATTCATTCCATTTAGGACTTTTGAGAACCAACACATTTTATGTTAATAGTGCATAATTTTCTACAGTTCATTTTTGTGTACTGATAAAGTCAATCTTAATCTACAAATTCAAATATCCCTACTGAGGGAAAACCTTTAGTTGAAAAAGCAAGAGCTGGAAATTACAACATACCAACGCAATCTTCTTGTTTGTTTTCCGCTTGACATCTAAGACAGGCATCTAAAAGTAAACAAACAGCAATTCTCATTCTCAGAATGCAATTTTTACAATCCAGATACTACAAAGTCAGAGCCCTATGGGTTAGAGCTGGAAATAGAAGAATTATACTATTAATTTCTCATCTGTAGGTAACTATTTAAACAGCAATAAAACACAAGGCACTATGCATTAAAAGATAAGTTTATTTTGGTGCAAAACATTTTTGAAATCCAAAAATGTCCATGAAAAATGCAGATTTTGAAATTATACATGAGTAAAGGTTTTTTGTGCCAAAATAAACTTTTTTTTTTTTTTTTAAAGATGTATTTGAAAGGCAGTTGGAGAGGGATAGAAATCTTCATTCTGCTAGCTCACTCCCCAAATAGCCGTCATTGAAAGGGCCAAGCCAGCAGAAGCCAGGAGCCTGGGACTCCATCAGGTCTCCATACAGGCAGCAGAGGCCCCAAGTACTTGGGCCATCTTCTGCTGCTTTCCCAGGGGCATTAGCAGGAGCTAGATTGCATGTGGAGTTGCCAGGGCTTGAACCCACACTATGGGATGCCAGTGTTGCAGGTGGTGGCTTAACCCACTGCACCACAACACTGGTCCCTATACTTAGTTTTAATTCCATTTTCCATGAACTTTTGGAAAATCTCGAAGAAAAAAATCAACAATAAAAATTACTGGGAGGGGATGTCATAGGCAAATTTTCATCGTATAACTTCTAAATTTTTGAACTATGCCGCTGTATAAACTATATAAAAATTAAATTCAGAACATCTGATTCTTTCATAAATAAATATTTTGAGTCATCCATACTATCAACACTGAAGCCTTCCTTGAATGAGTCATAAAAAGAATTTCTTCACTTTCTTCAACGATGCCTGAGCGCTGCTTCCAATAGGTCCCTACTGCTGGTCTCCCAAACAGGCCTGGTGGAGAGGCAGCGAGGCACAGAGGGGAAGCAGTGGCTCTGGTGGCAGATGTCTACTCCCACTTCCCTGCATTTACTAGTTCATGGCGCTGGACTAGTGAGGAACCTCTAGGAGCCCCAATTCCCTCACTTGTGAAAGAGGGAGTGCGACCATGAGGCATTTATACATTAACTGGAGAGATACACACCTGGGAGAATTTTATGGCTAAAGTAAAAATTAGCTATCCCTAAATATGTTTTTTCTTTCCCCAAGAAAATGCTCCCTTTACAGATAAATCAGCACAAAGCATCTACCTAGTGAACTATCTTAATAAATTACTTGGGAGTAAATGCTATGAATGGGAACAAAAAGGTGTATCAGAGGTTTTCAAAATTCAATCTGTAGTATTCTTTTCTTGATGGAGGAGGTAATACAAGATATTTCAGGGATCACTGAAATGGAAAATGAATCAAAAATGGGTGAAAGGAAGTTCAAACCAACAGGAAAAATCCATAACTAGGAGAGAAATGCTTCTGTAAAAATAGAAACACGGTGAAGCTGAAGCCTGCTTCTCTCCTTACAGTGGATCAGGCGCAGGCGTGTATCTGCTCCTCTCCCCAGGCTCTCAGCCTTACGAAACAGCACCACCCTGGCCTCTTCAGCGGGCATCACAACCACCCCTGCCTCTTGAGGCTTGCTTCAGTTTCCGTCACCGAGCATCTGTTCTTTGCAAGGACTTATGCACTGGGGACACAAAATGACCAAGGCTGGGTCCCAAGGAGCTCACTGGCAGATGGAGAGGGAGACAAACACCCAAGGATCACCAGGACGGTGATGTAACAGTGAAGCTTTGTGCCCTGTACTTGCCTAGCTCTGGGCAATTGCTGCATTTCAAGATTAGGGTTGGAAACCCACAGCCTTTTATAAATTAGGAAAATAAGGTCATGTGCAATGTCCATCTAAGGTAACATATACTGCTGCGGGGTTACTGTGACTTTAACCTGGCTCTACCCAGCAAGCCTCTCCTCTTCTGCCTCCGTACTTGCTCACTGTGCCATCTGCTCCCTTCAGGATGAACCGAAGGCAGTGGAAACCAAGAGGGCGTTCCTCCTATCAGAACAGGCCAAGAGGCAAATCTTGGCACAAAAAGCATAACAATCATTTAGGTGTGGGAGATAAATGGTAAGGAAATGGAACTAAATGGAATTTTTTTTTTTTTCAAATAAAGATTTTTGAAAGGCAGAGTTACACAGAGAGAGGGAGAGATCTTCCTGCCCTGGCTCACTCCCCAAATGGCTGCGACAGCCAACGCTGGGCCAGGCTGAAGCCAGGAGCTTCTTCAAGGTGTCCCACGAAGGTGCATGGGCCCAAGCATCTGGGCCATCCTCTGTTGTTTCCCAGGCACATTAGCAGGGAGCTGGATTGGAAGTGGAACAACTGTCACAGGTGGAGGTTTAACCTGCTATGCCTCAAAATTGGCCCCACTAAATAGGCTGTCATCTCAGAATCTAGAAATCTCTGAATTATGCTCATAGCTTTTAGATTCATTTATCCAAAAACAGACCCAAATCTATACAGATCCCTAAGGTTTCAGATAAAAAATAGAAAAAGTTAAATGATGTTCCTAGTATCTAAAACAGTCCATTCCTAAGCACAATAACAGTAATACCTTTTAAAATGGGGTTTGGGCTCTCTGCTATGGCCTGGGAAAGCCACAGAAGATGACCCAACTCCCTAGGCCCCTGCATCTGTGTGAGAGACCCAGAGGACGCTCCTGGCTTCAGATTGGCTAAGATCTGACCACTGTAGCCATTAGGGGAATGAATCAGCAGATGGAAGACTTCTCTCTGTAGCTCTCTGCCTTGCAAATAAATACATAAATCTATTAAAAAAAAATGCTGCTAGAGAAAGAACTAGGAGACTAGGGGAAAAATTATTTCTACTATCACATGACCACTAACTGAATGTTAACATCTCATAAAAACAAAACACAAAGGTCCAGAATATGTTTCTGATCTCCAAGTATGGCGGTTGTAAATATTCAACTTTAAACCTGGAGTAGCAGAATATTTGTGATAATTAGAAAGTTAATGATGAATCTGAGTCACTGATAGCCCATGCTTTGACCAACTTTCAATATCCCAGTAAAGTCTGTTGCAAGCTTTCTTTTCCATTTATTGTTTAAACAATTTTCCTCTTTGGGGAGAAAATAGCTAACAGGTGGTCTGAGATCTTTAAAAAAAAAATCCTTAAAGACCCTTTGGGAACATTTTTTATAAGCTAAGAAGGAATGAAAAGGAAGCTTATTTTCCTTTAGACTCAAGAAAGTTTAGGGGGTACAATCTTTGTGTAAAGCTTGTCCAGCAAAAGAATAAAAGATCAGGTATCCTTGGTCAACAGTAAACAAAATGCCTCCCAACTGAAAATTATGATTTTAGTTCCTAACTGAGGTGTGTGTGTGTGGGAGGGTATTAACTGTATTACAGGCAAATACATTAGATACTTCTAAAACCTAGTATGCAAAATAAGTGGATCCTGTCTAAAATCGGGGTCTTTCAGAAATAAAAGCCTAAAAATATTTGAATCATACTGTTGTAAACCCTCTATGAAACAAGCCCTTGTGAATAAAAGACAAAAGACAGCATACACTGAGAAATCTTTTGACTCTGGTAGATTTCACTCTCGCCCCTCAAAAAGAGATAGCAATTCTCTAAGTTGTTTTTTTCCAATTCTCTCACTTTTTTTTTTTTTTTTAGGGCAAACCACAAAGTTTTCAAACTATAGAGACCTCAGTTTTCTTCAACTAACCCTCAAGTAAAAACACTACTTAAAATGCTCTCACAGTAATTTCAAATGCACTATTTAAAAACATAACTTGTATTTAAGGAGGGCTTGTTTTTCAAGGTGGCCCGAGATCTTAAAACAGAAACCATGCAAAACATAAAGGAGACTAAGCTGCTCCAAAATATTTCACTTCGTCCGGATGTTGGATTTCAAAATGTTATGGACAGAAGACGTCTTTGGAAAAGGAAGTTCTCCCCCAAGGCAGCGTCTTCTCCAGCAAACGACGTCCTGGGATGGAGAGGGGAGTTAAGGGACCACATTCTCCAACTCGGAGGACGGACACTTGCTCCTTAGCCACAGGGTGCCCCCTCCCAGGCCCAGCGAGCGCCACCGGGACACCTTAGATCGATCCGGATCGAAAAGCCAGCAGCGCAACCGCAGCAGCAGGAAAGGCAATGGCTGTGCGCTGCCCTGCGGGGCAGGACCAAGATTTTCGTTCCTGCGCCCCGACCGCCGCGGAGCATCACCGGGGCGAGTGACCGGGCCTCCGGGGCGGGTGACGGGGCCTCCGGGGCGGGTGACGGGGGCCTCCGGGGCAGGTGACGGGGCCTCCGGGGCGAGTGACCGGGCCTCCGGGGCGGGTGACCGGGCCTCCGGGGCCTCCGGGGCGGGTGACGGGGCCTCCGGGGCGGGTGACCGGGCCTCCGGGCCAGTGACGGGGCCTCCGGGGCGGGTGACCGGGCCTCCGGGGCCCCCGGGGCGGGTGACGGGGCCTCCGGGCCAGTGACGGGGCCCCCGGGGCGGGTGTCGGGGCCTCCGGGGCCCCCGGGGCGGGTGACCGGGCCTCCGCGCCACCGCGGCCTTTGCCCCCGGCCCCTCTGCGGTCAGCTCGCGGGGCCCCGGCGGGCTACACCGGACGAGTGGAGCCCCAGCTCCCATCAAATCACCCTACTTCTCTCCCCGGAGCACCTCCCTCAGCGCCTGAAACCACCCTGTGTCATCGCCTGCCTACTGTCCGTTCTCTCCCCGGCGCTGGGCGCCTTGGGACGACACCAAGGCGCCGGCGGCGACCGCAGCCCGGGCGGCCTAAGGCGGGGGCGTGGGCCCGCGGGGCCAGCCGAGGGTTCCGGCGCAGCCGCCCGGCCCATCCCCTCCCCCGGGCCGAGCCCGCGGAGGCCGCACCGCAGCCCCGGCCTCGCGAGTAACTCACCCATCACTTGGACCCTGCAGATGGCGCACGTATCGCACTCCACGTCCCAGCTCCACATGGCCACCGCGTTCCACTTCTTGAGAGAGAACATTTTGTCGCCCCCCGACTTGGAGCCTGTGCTCCCGGAGTGAGAGGACAGGGCGCAGGTCTCCTCGCCGTCTTCCACGTCGGCCATGGCGGCGGCGCGGAGCCGGCGGCGAAGACGTTAGGTCGCGGGAGGCGGGCAACTATGGCGGCTCGGTGGGGCCGTCCGGCGGGCCCACAGCGCCGCCCGCAGGCCGCGGGTCACCGCACTGTCTCGGCTAGGGCAGCCGCGATTGGCTGGCGCTGTCAGTGACGTCGCCGCACGCCGGCGCCGGGGGCGGGACTACGGCCCCCGCCCCTCGCCGCGCCGGGGCCGCTGGGCGGGGCCTGCGGGTCGCCCGTCGAGGTGGTGCGGCCGCTGCGCGCTGGTGTTGGGCCGGCGCCCCGCGCGGGGATGCGTGCCCTGCCTGCTTTCGGCCTTAGCTAGGAAATTATCCCGTTAATTTATTCATTTGCCTGTCCCCTACCGAGTGTAAACTGTTATGAGTGCAGGTGCCGTGTTCTTACCACGTCCTGGATGTCTTAAAAAGTGGTTACAAGAAATTGTTGAGTGAATGAATGACCGTGAAGATCTAGAAAGTTCGGTGGCGGTCAAACTTTTTGGGCATATAGCTCCTTTAGATCTGAAAGTTATTTTAAGGAGATTTTGTGTCTGTGGAAGATAGGCAGGATGGTTATTTTACTCTTTAAGAAATTAAAAGTTAAAATGTATTAATTCATTTAAAAACAAACCCATTGCAAGTTATTGTTAAAGCAGGACATCATAGATGATGTAGTTTCTGGAAAACTTCACTGTACCCTTAGAGTGAAAGTGAAAAGGAGGAAAAACGTTCTGAATGCAGTCTATGACCTGACTTGTTCCCTAAAAGGATCCCAGAAACCCCTGGGGCCCACTTTAAACTAGTTTAATCCTCTCTCTTTTGTATGTAGGAGTAGTGAGGTGCAGAGAAGGGAGTTAGAGCTTACACTGCCGCTGCGTGAAGGGGGCAGTTTGGAAAGCATAGACTGCAGCCGTGTTGTTACAGGGATTTGGGATCAGTTCTTTGTCCCACGGTGGTGGAGAATCACAACGTGGTCGATGAGTAGGATTGAGCAAAACAAATGAAATTAGATTCGATTGAGAACCCGAGACCCCTGTTTGCCAGGAGGGACCCCCCCAGGGAGGGTTCTGCCAGGGTCTGTGTATTGGGAGCCCATACAGGGCGTGTGTAGCTATGGGTCAGTTCTGCATAGTTTTGCTACCTTAGGTGTCTGCCTTGTTTATTCTGTCTCCCGGGAGCCTGCATGGTTACTGACCAGCTACCTAACAAACCTTGCCTTGCTGACCACTTGAGAGATGTGACATCTGAAAAAGACTGTTGACCTGAGTGATGAAGGCAGGTTGTGCTGACCTGCTCAGTTGCTAAGCACTTCAGACATCTGGCTGTGTGCCACGGCCCAGTCTCTTACAGTTACCTGTGGATGTGGGCTCCTTCATTACCGCAGGTGGCAGGTTTCATATAAATCCCTTTTTCCTTATTCCCACGGGGGTCTTTCCTGACTGCCTCCTAACCCCTGGAAGTGTTTTTATTTTATTTTTTAAAAGATTGATTTTATTTATTTGACAGTTACAGAGAGAGGTGGACACAGAGAGAGAGGTCTTCCATCCACTGGTTCACTCCCCAAATGGCCTCAATGGCTGGAGTTGAGCCAATCTGAAGCCAGGAGCCAGAAGCTTCTTCCGGGTCTCCCACATGGGTTCAGGGGCCCAAGGACTTGGGCCATCTTCTACTGCTTTCCCAAGCCATAGCACAGAGCTCGATTGGAAATGGAGCAGCTGGGACTTGAACCGGTGCCCATATGGAATGCTGGCACTGCAGGCTGGGGCTTTAACCCGCTGCACCACTGCACCAGCCCCTGGAAGTATTTAAGTTTTTTTTTTTTTTTTGCCAGGCAGAGTTAGAGAGAGAGAGAAAGACAGAGTTATAGACAGTGAGAGAGAGACAGAGAGAAAGGTCTTCCTTCCGTTGGTTCACTCCCTAATGGCCGCTATGGCTGGTGCTGCGCCGATCCGAAGCCAGAAGCCAGGTACTTACTCCTGGTCTCCCATGCAGGTGCAGGGACCCAAGCTCTTGGGCCATCCTCCACTGCCCTCCAGAACTAGTACCAGGTGCCCCAACTGGGACTAGAACACCGGTGTGCCGGTGCCGCAGGCAGAGGATTAGCCAAGTGAGCCATGGCACCAGCCAAGTATTTTTTTTTTTTTTAAGAATTATTTTACTTTTAATTGAAAGAGTTACAGAGAGAGGTCTTCCATTCCACTGGTTCACTCCCCAAATGACCACAACGGCCAGAGCTGAGCTGATCTGAAGCCAGGAACCAGGAGCCAGGAGCCTCTTCCGGGTCTCCCATGGGGGTGCAGGTTCCCAAGGACTTAGGCCATCTTCCACTGCTTTCCCAAGCCATAGCAGAGAGCTGGACTGGAAGAGGAGCAGCCGGGACTCAAACTGGCACCCAGGTGGGATGCTGGTGCTGCAGGCTGGGGTTTTAACCAGCTGCACCACAGCACTGGGCCCTGGAAGTATTCTTAACCGTATTCTTATGTTTTCCCAGCAAAACAGACAACACCTCCATTTAAAAGCTACAAAGCTGAGGCACAGAGAGCCTAAAGTGGGACCCCTGCTGTGGCAAGCTTGGGACTTGGAGCCTTCTGCCTTGTCCCCAGCATGTCCTGACCCCAGGTCTTGTGCTGGGGCAGAAGTTAACTGGTCTCCAGGAGCCGGGCGGGAAGTCCATAGTCCATGCAGACATGTGTAAGGACAGAGTTGCATTCGGGTAGGTGCAGATGTGTGGTGGCTGTTGATGGAGGGGAAGTGCTGGGAGGGTGCAGAGAGATCTCTGAGGACTGGTGCCATGAGGGAAAGCCTGGGAAAGAGGTGGAGTTTGAATGGGGTGGGGAGAGGGGGCAGTGGAGGGGATTGGAGGCCTCTCCCAGCTGTTGGCCAGAGCAGAGCAATAGTGACAGTGGTGAGTACTGTATGAGCCAGGTGAACCATACAGAACACACGGCTGCTCCTGCTAAAGCTGGCTAGAGAGGACTGAATGCTTTCCATCCGGGGAAGGCGGAAGGCTGGGACTAGGTGACGGTCAAGTGCACCCAGCCTGGGCGAACTGGGCAGAGTGAAAGGAGAGGAGGGAAATGCAGATGGAAGGCTGAAGGGGGTTAAGCATGAGGAATGGCACATGTCTGTGTGTAGCCATGAAACCTGGAGAGAGAGAGAGAGAATCTTGACTGCACTGGAGTGGGAGAACAGAAGCCCGGAGCAAGGACCGGGTGGGCCATGGAAAGAGTAGATGAGGAGGGGAGTGTGGAGTTTGCAGGTTGGGAAGAATTTTCAGATGCCCAAGGGAACAGGAACGAAAAGGTGTGCGAGGGTTCAGCTGCACTGGGGCGAAGCCAGAGCAGAAGTAGGTGCGGGAATCCAGGCTGCGGGGCTGTTCCGGTGTGGCCCGGGCCCAGGCTGGGTTCAGCTCCAGGGAGGTTCGTCTTTGATTGTCAGCACGGGCAGGGAGGGACTAGAGGGGCCTTGGGGAGGAATGTGGCAAAACCAGCATCTGTTTGGCTCATGCCCGCTCAGCTTCCAGCCCACCACAACCCTCCAGGCTCCTCGGGCCAGCCCGAGTGGGTAGGGACAAAAGCCAGACTCAAGCTCTGGGTTTTTGGGGCCTGTCTCCTTGGCTGTTTTCCCCATCACTGGTGCTCAGAGCATTGTTGGCAAGGCTGCTTTTGTTGGGGGAAGAGGGGACGGCTTTCTTTAAGCCAAATAGTTAAGTCCTCCAGGAAAAACCTGTCTCCCAAGGCAACTGGACATTTCTGTTTATTATTATTTTTCATCTTCAGCCATCCTGTCTCCCTTCCTCCATGTCATTCATCTCTACGAAAATAGCTTTTCCTGGCATCTGGAAAGAAAAACTTCTTCTGCCCACTCAGGTTCTATACTTGGGGGCTCGTGATTTAAACTGACAAAAGACAGATTAGCAGGAGAAAAGAGAGGTTCCCAGAAATAGCAAGAATTCAGGGACAGATGGGAGGATGACTCAGCGAGGCTTGGATTCGAGGCTTCTGTGCCATCTGCCTAAGAGAAGGTTGCTTATGGGGAGGAACGTTTGGACAAGAGGGACGGTCCTTACAGAGAGCACAGATACGGGAGGTGAGGATTTGGTGATAATACCCAGTAAGGTGATTCATTTCTCGTCTCTGGAGACAGACAGGAGTCAATCTTCCTTGGCTATGGAACTGCCAAGGGGAGGGGATTTACGGCACTCAAACTCTCTTGGGAAGCACTGCTTTTAGGCAGAGAAGAGAACACAGAAAAAAACCACCATGCAACAACTCTCTCTCCTCCGCACCCAAGCTGGATCTGTCTAGCGTGCCCTGGGAGCCCCTCTCCGTGCCCCTTTCCACCCGGGGCCCCTGCTCAGATGTCCTGAAGCCTAAGTCTGCATGTCCTAGGTGTTCATTGTGGTCCTGCCACAGGGTGAGCGGCTGGTGTGGTGCTTCATACGCTGCTTGGGACACCCACATCCCGTATGAGAGGGCCAGCGTGCCAGTCTCGGCTCTGTTCCCCATCCCAGCTTCTCGCTATTGCCGGCCCTGAGAGGCAGCGGATGATGGCTCAGCTACCTAGGCCCCTGTCACCATGTAGGAGGCCTGAATGGAGTTGCAGGCTCTTGGCTTTGGCCTAGACCAAGCCTGGCTGTTGTGGGCATTTGGAGAGTGATCCAGCAGATCAGAGATGTCTCTGTGTGTCTGTCTGACTGTTATGGCCTTTCTTCGCCTATATCTATATCTCTGCCTTTCAAATAAGTTAAAAATTTAATCCTTGCCACAGTAGGGCCCCCAGCTTCCCAGTGTCCTCCCCAGCGCTCCTCCCTAGGACTCTGGTCAGGTCACTCTGCTCAGTGAGCCCCCTGCAGCTGCACTGTCTTTTGTACCTGAACCTGTCTGAACTTGGGACAGGACCTCTCCTGCCTCCCCCAGCAGGCCTGCTCCTTGCACTCACCTTCTTGTTCTCACCACCACCCTTTACTGTCACACACCCCTGTCTGCTCAGGGGGCCAGAGCACTTTCTGTGTTTCTTCTGCTCGCTTGGCACCACTGCAGCAGCCAGAGCATGCTCTTACCGGCATTTAACAAGCTCATCATGTAGCAAATGGTTTTGGGTGTTTTAAAATTGACAGCTCATAGATGATTAGACATTAAAATAGTAAAAAGAGTATGCAGTAAGAAAAACTAAGCAATGTTAATGGTCCCTTCGGGCACAGGCAGGCACACTATACATCAGCCCAATCAGAAATTTTAATTGTGGCAAAATGCCTATAAAATTTCCCATCTTCAAGACCGTTTGTGTTTGGCTTAGTAGCTGTATGTATAGTGAGCTTGTTGTTCAACTGATCTCCAGAACTTTTCCTTCCTGTAAAACTGAAGCTCTGTACCCATTGAACTCCACGTCCTCCCTCCCCCAGCACCTGGCAAGCACCGTTCTACTGTCCAGCTCTGTGATGCTGACAGCTCTAAGCTTATCACTGGACTTGTCCAGGATGTGTCTTTTGTGGCTGGCTTATTTCACTTAGCATTATGTTCTCCAGGTTTATCCGAGTGGTAGTGTGAGAATCTCCTTCCTTGTGAAAGCTAATATTCCATCGTGTGTCTAGATCTTGTTTATCCATTCATTCAGCCATGGGCATTCGAGCTGCTTCCTCCTTCGGTCTGTTGTTGCTACTGTGGGTGTGTTTGCAAATAGCTCTTCCTGATGATGCTGTCAGTTCTCTTAGAAATATACCCAGATGTGAAATTGCTGCATCGTACCATATCAACCCATTTTTAAAAAGATTTATTTTATTTATTTGAAAGAATTACAGAGAGAGGTAGAGTCAGAGAGAAAAAGAAAGGGGGGGGGTCTTCCATCTGCTGGTTCACTCCCCAATTTGCCGTGATGGCTGGAGCTGCACCAATCATTTGGTTCCCTGCCACCCAGGTGGGAGACCTAGATGGAGTTCCAGGTTACTGACTTCAGCCTCCTAGAGTCCCAGCTGTCGCAGACATTTGGGGAGTGAGCCAGCAGATGGGAGATCTCTGTCTCTCTCCCTGCTTTTTGAATACATTTTTAAAAGATTTATTTATTTACTTGAAAGAGTTACACAGAGAAAGAAAGAGAGGCAGAGAGAGAAGTTTTCAATCTGCTGGTTCACTCCCTAGCTGGCCATAACGGCTGGAGCTGCGCCGGTCTGAAACCAGGAGCCAGGAGCTTCTTCCAGGTCTCGCGTGTGGGTGCAGGGGCTCAAGCACTTGGGCCATCTTCTACTGCTTTCCCAGGCCACAGCAGAGAGCTGGATCAAAACTAGAGCAGCTGGAACTCGAACTGGTGCCCGTATGGGATGTTGGCACTGTAGGCAGCGGTTTTACCTGCTATGCCACAGCGCCAGCCCCATTGAATACATTTTTAAAAATTGTCCTATTTGGGTATTTGTCCACGTGCTTCCACCTGCACATCCTTGGTGGGTGGTGGTGCCTGCTATCCTACCACACACATTTATTGTGATTTATTTCCCTAAGAACACTCCAAGAGGCATTTAACGGTTTCTAGTGTAAAATCAACAGTGCTGCAATGAATATCTTCTTACCTTTTTGCTCACACACGTGTGAAAATGTATACATAAAACAAATTTCTAGAAGTAGAATGGCTGGGTCAAAAGCTAGTTTTCATTTTGATAGACGTTGCCAAAAGACCTCCTAAAGGGGTTCACCTATGTTATACTCCTACCCAGTAAAGGGGAGTAGGAAATTTCCAAAAAAGGGTGTTTTGTTTGTTTGTTTTTATTTTAAAGATTTATTTATTTATTTGAAGGGCAGAGTTACAGAGAGAGAGAAGGAGAGGCAGAGAAGGAGAGAGAGGTCTTCCATCTGCTGGTTCACTCCCCAATTGGCCTCAACAGCCGGAGCTGCGCTGATCCGAAGCCAGGAGCTTCTTTTGGGTCTCCCACACGAGTGCAGGGGCCCAAGGATTTGGGCCATCTTCTACTGCTTTCCCAGGCCACAACAGAGAGCTGGATCAGAAGAGGAGCAGCCAGGACTTGAACCGGCGCCCTTATGGGATGCCGGCACTGCAGGTGGTGGCTTAATCTGTTATGCCACAGCGCTGCCCCAGTTTGTTGTTTTTTTAAAACAAGAACAGTTTCTCTGTCACAACACCTGCCTTGAAACCCACATTCAGAAAGTGACAAGTATGATGTAATTAACATCACTCTGAACTTTCGTATAAAAGTCTTAGTAAATTTTAGAACTTGAAAGGGCTTGGTTACAGTGAAAAATATTAGAACAAGCAATTTCTTCCAGCACATCTGTTTGGCCATGGAAACGAATGACTTTTTTTTTTTTTAAAAAAAAGATTTATTTTATTTATTTGAAAGGCAGAGTGAGAGAGAGAGAGAGAGAGAGAGAATCTTCCATCTATTGGTTCACTCCTCAGATGGCTGCAATGGTCAGGGCTGAGCCAGGCCTAAGCCAGGAGCCAGGAGCTTCTTCTGGGTTTCCACATGGGTAGGGCTGACAAGGGCCCAAGCACTTGGGTCATCTGCTGCTTTCCTAGGTGCGTGAGCAGTGAGATGATCAGAAGTGGAGCAGTTGGAACTTTAACTGGCGCCCACATGGGATGCTGGCCTTGCAGGTGGTGGCTTAACCCATTTCACCACAGCACTATCTCTAGAAACAGATGTCAGTTGTATGGAAATAAGGCATCCACATTCAGTTTTTAGCCTGTGAAATAATGAACAGGAAATCATAAATTCAAGAAAGAAAAAAGTTTAGTATCATATACTAATGGGTAAACATGTGAACCCTGTCCTTCTAACATGCAGCATAGGTTTCATAAGGAATTTAGGCAGACCCATTCAGATGGTGGGACCAGGATTTGGGTGGGGATGGTGTTAAAGGCAGGAGGTCGGGTTCGCTCTAATCTTTGAGGGAACTGTGTTATTCTTTTACAACGTCTCTCTCGGTGCAGTCATCATCGATCAGATTGGAATGATGGTTCGAGTGGAGGAGTGTGACCAAGAACTTAAATTCTGCTGTTTTCCAGTGCAAAGTCTACAGCTGATGGTGCCATCCACCCCAACAGAGTGCCCAGGCACCACACAGCGCCCCCCTGATGGCTGGCACTCACTGACAAAGACATCAGAGAACATACCTTTTTCTTCTTTTTGCTGGTGGTGCTAGGTTTCTTGCTATTTTTCCAAATACCTCTGAAGGTGTCTGAAGAGATCTGGGGAGTGACTGTAATTTTTAAGACTGGAAGCTTACCTGGGAAAGGGGAGGAACGTAATCATGAGTGGATAGGACACCCACAATGCCTTTGGGTGGGGCTAGGTCCGGGGCTTCTGAAGGAGGTAGCTTCTCATGTTGCCATTATGTAGGTAACTTTCCTCGCATCTAATACCCTTCCCCTACATCTTCTTGATGTGAGTGATCAGAGTGATGGGTTTACCTCTGTAACAACTTATTACACGCATCGTTCCTTTAACTAGTCTTCCTAAGTCTGACTTCCCCAACCCCAAATCCAGCCTCATTAATCCTCTGAAAAATAAAAGTTCTGATCTTGCCATTCACCATATCAGTAATGATTTGGTATGATTATTGGCTCCCTTCTTTGGTGGCCATCTCTTCTAGAATCGTACCGTGAATTTCCTGCAGGGATGCATTCCCCTGCTGTCTGGGGGCTTGGCACCAAAGCCAGGCCTGTTCTCAAAGTGCACCTCATCTCCCTAGCACAGTGATTGGTTAGCAGGCATCATGTGACTCATCGTGGTCCAATGAAAGCCAAGAGAAGAGCAGATCTTTCTTGGGATTATTCTACATGTAGAATGTAAACTTCTGGTAAATGCTGCCTAATTTGACACAACACTTTGGGCAACTTGCCTGATAATAATAGAATAATAATAATAGAAGCAGATCGTCCAGAAGATGGAGGAAGGCGGGGTTATTTGAACTGCTGAATGCAGCTGGATCTGTAGCTAGAACTACTCGACTTTAATTATGCAAGCCAATAAATTTCCTTTTGTACTTAAATGAATTTGCGTTGCTTTTGTATCACTTTATACCAAGGGTTCCCATTGATTTTGCTGTAGACTAAGGACCCGGATGCCTAGCATGCTATTCAGGAAGCCAGTGTCATCGGATCCTTGCACGTTTCCCCACGGCATCCTGCCTGCTGCCGTTTCTCATCCAGCCAGGTGGCCCTGTCCTGCTTGCTGGGTGCCTCACGCTGCAGTCTGCAGAGGCCAGGATACCCTAGGGAGAGGCCAAGAGCAGAAGGGAAATAAGAAATACAGCTGAGAGGAAAACTAAGAGCGACAGTGATAGTACTGAACTTCAGTTCTCGAGAGTGAATTGAAGTGAAACGTGGAAGTGGCTGTCCAGGCCTGCCACAGGACAGGGGAGTGGAGGGCAGGAAGGGGGAGTGTGGCTAAGGGTCCTGGTGGTGTCAGACAGTGTGGTTTACCATGTCAGGACTTGCGAAGGGCCAGATACCAGATCTGCTGTGGGTACTGGTGCAGGCACGTAGGGAAGAGAAGCAAGGTCGGTACCCTGGTTGGCCGTTTTCTTCTGGTGAGCAATGCTTCTTGGTACTTTAGGTGTGCTAGGGCTCATTCTATCATATGACTCATTTGTGTGTGTTGGGGGCTTGCTCTGATACTCCAGGTGGGGTTGATGTAATGAAATCGAGGGAGATAGGCTCCTAGGAGGGGGGGTTGTACAGAAGCCCCTCTGATTTCCTGCATCTACTTTTGGCCCAGGTATGTGTTTTCCTTGTTTCTTTGTAGAGCAGCAAGTTATGCAGATACACATCTCCCAGCAGCCTCTGGGGCCCATGCACAATGACCAGCAAAGACCTTGGTGTTTCACTTGAACCACTCTGGAGAGGCCACTGATTTCTAGGGCCTTTTGTGAGGTCTAGGGTATAAACGATGAACTGGCCCATGTGTAGCAATCCAAAGGAACTTAAGGCAATTCTTACAGTTCCCTGCCTAAAATCTTTTTTCCTGCTTTGTGTTATAATGGAACTCATATTTTCCTTAGGGCAGCAACGTGCCCAGCTTAGTAAGGATCCTGTTTTCCAAGTCTCCCCTGGCATTAGGGATGGGTAAGTGATCGGCTTCTGACCAGTGAATCACAAGCAGAAGTGTGCTGGAGATTTCTGGGATTTCCTAGGCAGGTACCACACCTTCTGCTTGTCCCTGCCTTCTCTTTCTTCTAGTCTAGAATGGAGCTGGGAGGCTACAGGTGAAGCGGGCACTTTGCAGCCATGAGGATAACAGCTAAGGCTGATGGTGGGGAAAGGGAGCAGGATACCGGGATGTTGATGACGTAGCACAGTCTGCACCTGCCCAGTCTGTCTCTCTGGTTCAGCCAGAGAGCTGGTTCTGTCACATGGAGCCAAGCACCGTCTCTAAGTGATGCCAAATTTAATAGGAAACTGATGGATCATGGTCAAGGGGCAAGCAAAAGCTCAGAGAAGGACAAGTGTAAATCAGGGGGAAGGCAAGGACTTCAGGAGCATGAGGTCCAAAGTCTTGGCCAGGGTCAGGAAGGAGGGTGGGCTGCATGACCCAGGCGTGAGGGGTGCAGGGGGCCAGAGACCACTGGAATGGGGCCCCAGTGTGATGTGCAGGCCAGCCGGAGGCCTCAGCGGATTCGTGAGGCAGCCCCACCCACAGATGATCGTCGTGTCGTCCTTTTCACTTCTTTTCCTCTTAGGAATTTCTACACATTTTTCAATGCCGCATAGCCCAAGTTTGTGAAGCCTTTGTTGAAGCTGAGATGATTTAAGTCAGCATTAAATAGTGACATGGAGTTACAGCAATAGATGGCGTGGCAAGAAAGCTATGTGTGTTTCAATTCGCTCTTTATTTTTTATTTTTTTTGACAGGCAGAGTGGACAGTGAGAGAGAGAGAGAGAGAGAGAGAGAGACAGAGAGAAAGGTCTTCCTTTACCATTGGTTTACCCTCCAATGGCCGCTGCACTTGAACCATCCTCCACTGCACTCCCGGGCCACAGCAGAGAGCTGGACTGGAAGAGGAGCAACCGGGACAGAATCCGGCGCCCTGACCGGGACTAGAACCTGGTGTGCCGGTGCCGCAGGTGGAGGATTAACCTATTGAGCCGCGGCATCGGCCTCAATTCGCTTTTTAAAAATCTTTTCTTCAGGGCAGGTGTTTGGCCTCACCGTTTAAGATGCTGGTTGGGATTCCTGCATCCTGTGTTACAGTGCCTTGTTCTCTGCTTCTGCTTTGGATCCCATCTTCCCGCTAATGTGTACCTTGGGAGGCAGCAGGTGATGGCTGAAGTTACTGGGCCCCTGCCATCCGTGTGGGAGAGCAGGATGGAGTTCCCAGCTCCTGGCTTAGGCTTGGCCCAGCCCTGGCCCTTGCAGGCATTTGGGGAGTGGACCGGTGGATGAGAGTGCTCTTTGTTTGTCTCTCTCTTGCTTCTCAAATAAATAAAATTTTAAAAAAGGAAACTTTTTTTTTAAGCAATGATGTCAAAGTGGGAAAAATACAGTGCTGTTAGTTTAGGGAAAAATTTTAGTATAAAGTTTGCTATCTATGTAAAAGTGAATTCTGTAAGTAATGCTATCGATCTATTTAAGAGACAAAAGGGTGTAATTTTCCAGCTCAGTGGTCTTCAAAAAGGCATGAAGGGGATTGCTGGGTGTCTTAGAGTGATAAAAATTTTAAAATTTGAGGCCGGCGCCGTGGCTCAACAGGCTAATCCTCCGCCTTGCGGCGCCGGCACACCGGGTTCTAGTCCCGGTCGGGGCACCGATCCTGTCCCGGTTGCCCCTCTTCCAGGCCAGCTCTCTGCTGTGGCCAGGGAGTGCAGTGGAGGATGGCCCAAGTGTTTGGGCTCTGCACCCCATGGGAGACCAGGAGAAGCACCTGGCTCCTGCCATCGGAACAGCGCGGTGCGCCGGCCGCAGCGCGCTACCGCGGCGGCCATTGGAGGGTGAACCAACGGCAAAAGGAAGACCTTTCTCTCTGTCTCTCTCTCACTGTCCACTCTGCCTGTCAAAAAAAAAAAAAAAATTTTAAAATTTGAGAGATGGGAAGTGGGGCTGGGCTGTGGTCTGGTTGTGGCCCTCACCCTCACAGCTGATCTAAAATAAATAAATGGAAGAAAATTAAATATTTAAATCTAAATATTTTCATCAAAGTGTATATATTAAGAATGGCTAAAAGGCCACAATAAACAAGAGATTCATTGCTGTCCCCCCAGCATGCCTGGTCCCCCAGAGGTGGCCACTTTCAGCACATGCAGCTGTCCTTCCTGATACTTACTGCCTGGTTGCAAGCTGTTTTCTATTATTTCTTAATGTTTCCATGTTAAATTTCACATTTTGAGCTTTGTCTTCGTCTCACCAAGCCTGCCACTAAAGACATATCACTGTTTTTAGTTAAATGGTGCATTCGTATCCAATTGGTGTCATTAGATACCTTTCGTCTTCAATGCTTCCTTTTCTTACATAACTTTCTTTTGCCTGGCATAATAATTGTCCTGGGTTTTATTTTTTCCATTTTCATAGTTTCCTGTGTCCCTATGCTAAATATTTTCACCAAATTTTCTTTTATGTCTCATGCTCTATCAGTCTTTGTTTCAAAATTCCTAGGTTCTCCAGCTGCTCTGTTGATTTAGTTTTCACCCCTTTTCCTCCTTTCCAAAGGCTTCCACGTTCCTGCTGCCGTGTGGACTGGGTGTGACTTCCGCCATCATCTGAGTGTCTCTTTTCTGTTGTGCCACGTGGGTTCTTCTGATTTCTGGAGTCTCTCTTCTTTGCCTTTGAGGATCAAGTACGCTCTCTGGAAGCCTCCTAAGGATGAAAACAGAGGAGGTACACTTTGAACCCTCACATGCTGAAAACATCTGTGTGTTGTCCTCACGCGTGGTTAGACGTTAGGAACGTACAGACTCCTCACCGAATCGCCGTGGCGTGTTCCACAGTTCCTAGTTGCAGTTAGAAAGTCCATCATTCTGATCTCCAGCTCTGCCGAGGGAGTTTTTTCTTTTAGCAAGTTGTTGCAATCTCTCCTCGTTTCTAGTGTTCTGAAATGCTGTCATGATAAGCTAATATGCACCCTGGGAGGCAGCAGGTGATGGCGCAAGTACTTGGATCCCTGCCACCCACAATTCTGGGCTCCTGGCTTTGGCGTGGCCCAGCCCTGTCTTTTGTGAGCATTTGGAGTGAACCAGTGGTTGGGAGATCTCCCTCTGTCTCTTTGCCTTTCAAATAATGTGAAAATAAACACACACAAAAATTGATGTGCCTTTTATCATTCACTATGCTGGGCACTCAGTGGGCTGTGTCACCGTGCACATTTATGTCTCTTGGCTCTGGAAATTTCTTGATTTATGTGGGTAATTCAGAAAGCTCATGGACATCGAATTAAAAGATACATTTATTTTGATGCCAAAACTTTTGAAATCCATACACGGTGTTTTCATAATGTGCATCTCCTGGGAACTTTCTGAACCGCAATTTGTGTTCCTTTGATAATTCCCTCGACTCTTCCGTGCTCCGTCTTTCTGAAAGTGTTAGTTAGACACTGGGATTCCAACTGGTTTGCTGTCTCTTGCATTTTCTCACCAATGTTCCACTTCCCTATCTTTTGTTCTACTTTCTGTAGACTTTCTGGACTTTATCTCTTAACCTTTCTTTTGAAAGTTTAACCTTGGCCATCACTTTTGCTTTCCAAGAATGTTTTCTAATCGTTCATTTTTCATAGTTTATTCTCTGTGTGGAGGCGTTGTCTTCCGTTTTGCTGAGAAGGTTGCAGCCGATTTTCCCCTTCAGTTTTCTTCAGAGAGCCTTTTCTCTCCATTCAGGCTTGGTCTCTGCCATGACGGATTCTCGGCTTTCTGTTCAAGTGGAGCACAAGGTGTCCAGCGGCTGACGGGAAGACCTCGCGCATGGTCAAGGCTTGCTGACCTGCCAGGCTTCTCTGAACAGTTGTGGGGAGCCACGCGTCGGAACCCGGAGTTCCGTTGTCTAGGGCTGTTCAGTTTCTCAGAGTGCCCCAGTCTTCCGACTGTCAGCCTAGACGCGGGGTAGAGAAGGCAGAGGGGTGGGAGGGGCTGAGTCCCAGCTGCTCAATGTTCCTGAATCTTCCTCCTGCCAGCATCTCTCCGTGCCGGGTGCCCTGGGTCTGCTGGAACCGTCCTGTGTTGGTTCTCCAGGGAAGATGTTCCACGGGGACTCCCTGCCTCCCCTGCACAGCTGGAGCGATCCTGCTGAAACGCGGGTCAGATCAAGTCAGTCCCCTGCTTAAAACTCTCAGTGCTTTTCCATCTCAACAGAGTTGAAAACGGAAGCCCCCATGACTGTCTACACAGCCTGCTGCCTCCATGCTTGTGTCTCAGATTTTTTGGCCAATTGTCGCCTATTCTCCCTGACTCCATTCTGGCCATACTGGCTGCCTTACTGGTGCTAGAAGGAACCGGTAGGCTCCTGCCCCAGGGCCTTCGCACTTGCTGTTCCTCTGCCTGGAATGTCTTTCCTTCGGATGTCTGCATGCCTGCTCCTCCCTCCCTCAGGCCTTCGCTCAATGTCTCTTCGTCTCTTCGCGGCGAGTCCTTCCCTGTCGGCTCTGAGACTGTCCCTGACACACGCCCTCTGTCCTCTGTTTTGCTTTATTCCCGCCATCTGACAGCCAAGTGTCCTTGACTGCTGTACTGGAAAGCAATCCCCACGAAGCCAGGAATTCATCCTCACCCTCTCCAGTGTCTCTAATGGGGCTGGGTTGGGCACCTGGCCTAGAGGATGAGCCGCCAGTGAAGATGTCCACATCCTGTGTCCTAGAGCTTGGTTGGAGGCCGGCTCTGCTCCTGCTTCCTGCTTCCTGCTGATGTGCACCCTGGAAGGCAGCAGGTGATGGCTTAAGTAGTTGAGTCCCTGCCACCCAGGTGGGAGGCGTGGATGGAGTTCCAGGGTCCTGGCTTCAAGCCTGGCCCAGCCCAGATGTTGTGGGCATCTGGGGAGTGAACCAGCAAATTGGAGCTCTCCCTCTCTTTCTCCCTCTCTTTCAAATAATAAAATAAATAAATAAATCTGAGACTGCAACATGGTAGGCATTTAATAAATGTATGTGGAAAGAAATAAGGAAATAATATGTGAAGGGGTCCTGAGGTGTTCTGTTTCCTTCCTTGTGGAAAGGAAATGGGCTACGGTGTGTTGTTGGAATTTTTTTTAAAGCAGTGCGGTTGCAGGTATTTCTGCATGCATTCTATTATGAACGGCACTCATTAAGAACTCCTTGCTAAGCAAAGAAGTAACCTCAAGCTGTCAATTTAGATTTCATGAAGGAATTAGAATTCGAAATTAGCTTGCTAACTTGCAAATGATAAGAACACAGAAGCAATCAATAGATGAACACTAGTTGTACAATCAGTGACATTACTAATCGCTTTTTAATGCTCAAAATGAGGACGTTAGGGTGCACCCTAATATGAGTGAACCCCGTTTTGAGGACTCCTCCCTGGTGCTCAAACCAACCGCCTGACTGTAGTGTTTCTTGGAGACAGCTCCGAGGATTTCAGTTCGAGAGATGGACGCCTTAAGGCTACTCATGATATATGCTGCTATTTTTGGAAGAAAACCAATTTCTTGAACTATAAATGACTTTTTAATGCTTTTTAAATGAGTATTTGTGTTTTCAGGCGGGTATTTCATAATGATCTTCTCACTTATGCAAATTAAACCCTATGCAAAGCAAGCAGCTCCAAATACCCCCACATAGGAAGTCGGTGAGAGTCATTCGCCACCAGGCCGCTGAGCCATCTGTCTCTCGCACGCACGCACTACAGTACCGGCCAGGACTGTCTGCAGCCTTGCAGGGTCTTGTGCCATGGTGCGTAATGATGCAGCCCCCACAGTGCCAGCAAAGAGGAGATCAGTAACCTGCCTTCAGTGTGCGGAGCTTCATTTCAAGTTAAATTTCAATTGAGTTCAGCAGAATAATTTTGTTGAATTGAGTTTAACTGTAATAGCATAAGAAGTAGATGCTCTGTTTCTCTGAAATAAGGGGAAAATGTAAAAACTCTGGAATCACTTGGCTGACTTAAAAACTACAGGGTCCGGCGCTGTGGTGTAGCAGGTAAGGCCACCGCCTGCAGTGCCGGCATCCCACATGAGCACTGGTTCTTGTCCCAGCTGATCCACTTCTGATCCAGCTCTCTGCTATGGCCTGGGAAAGCAGTGGAAGATTGCCCAAGTGCTTGGGCCCCTGTACCCAAGTGGAAGACCCAAAAGAAGCTCCTGGCTCCTGACTTTGGATCAGCATAGTTCTGGCCATGGAGGCCATTTGGGGAGTGAACCAGGGGATGGAAAACCTCTCTCTCTCTGCTTTCCTTCTCTCTGTATAACTCTGCCTTTCAAATTAATAAATAAATCTTTTAAAAAACTGCAATAATTTCAGTTTTTAAAATGACAATATAGTATACAATAATATCATACTTCTCTCTAAAATACTACCAACATTAAAAATGTGATCTATAATTATGCCATGTGTCTAAGACAATTTTACTATACAAATAGCAAAGATGGATACTTGTGCTACTTAATATTCTCCACGTGACCCTCCAAGTAATGTACCAAGTATTCTCTCCATTTTAAATATAGTGTGTATACACATATGTTAATTTATTTGAGAGGCAGAGAAGTAGAGCTTCCATCTACTGGTTCACTGCCCAATAACTCCACAATGGCTGCGCTAGGCTAGGCTGGGCTGAAGCCTAGAGTCAGGCTTTAGCCACATGGATGATGGGAATCCAAGTACTCAAGCTGTCATGGCTGCCTCCCAGGAGGCACGTTCGGTGGACCCTGCCATGAGGAGCTGAAGCCAGGTATTGAGCCCAGGTGCTCTGATGGGGATGTGGCATTGCAACCAACTGCTGGGCCAGACGGCCCTCTCTTGCTCACTCTGCTTCATGTTGAATTTGCACTCTTCAATCTGTTAATGATGTCTTTTGTTAAGCCGTATTTAAAATGATGTTTCTTCACCTCCTCTTGGTCAGCACCAAGAGCAGCCATCATTGATTCTGATGGTGTTGGTGAAGGAGAGAACAGGGTAGCCAGCATTAGCAACTCATTCCATTCGGGATTTTCTCATGTCCAAAGGACTCCATGATCATAAAACATTCCGCGTGCTATCCCTATGCCAGTCATGATTTAGCCATTCTTTGAAGATCCAGAAAATACAGTGTAATATTGTGAGGATTGTTACTTGGGTTTTCCGACGGATATCTTGAGAAATCTTTGTGGGTTGGGTTGGAAGGGGAAGGGGAAATGGGAGAAGACTTTCATGGAGAATAGGTGAGGATAACAGAAGAGGGAGAAAATTAAAAAAAAAATTTCACTTTAAAAACATTCATTGTTTAGATCAAAGGCCACATATGGCATCCAAGTTCCTGAATTCTGTAAATCACTAGGCAGTTGACACACTGTGCTCCAGGTCATCACATGGTTCAGGCCATATATTTATCTCTTTATGTTAATGACGTAAATTCTTTAAGAAACATTTATTTATTTGAGAGGCAGAGAGAGCTCCCATCTGCTGGTTCACTCCCCAAATAACCTCCAGTTCCTGGGGAGGATGGGGCTGGGCCTGGAGTCAGACACAAAGAATATAATCCAGGCCTCTCATGTGAGTATCAAGAACCCAGTTAGCTGAGTCATCATCGCTGCTTCCCAGGGTCTATGTTAGCAGGAAGCTAGGGTTAGCAGTCAGAGGTGGATTCAAAACCCAGGTACTCTGATTGCTAGGCCTGCCCCCAGATCAGTTTATTTAACCCTCAGGGCCTGTTATTAAGTGAAGAAAGTGGAGCAAGTTGTGAGCATTTAGGAGTGAGTGGATGTGAACAGATGGAGTGAAACACTTTACCTGTCTTCCTGGCTTTCAGGGCTCCAAGGATGTCAACAGCCACCGTTTCTCCCAGGCCATTGTTTCCAAGGTCAAGTTCCCTTAAGTAGGCAGAGTGTCTGATCAGGCTGCCCAGAGAAAATGACAGAACAAAGCGGCATTGTACCAAGCGCGATTAGCCAAAGAAACTCCACACAGTTCCCTTGCTTCACGACCTTTCTCTCTGCTGAGTTTCTCTCTGATCTTCCTCCACTCCACCCCCTGGATGATGCCGAGTGGAGACTGGGGACATTCTGAATCCAGTTTTCCCCCAGTGTAATCGCTCCAGTTTGGATACTTTCCCAGGACAAGCTGGTAGGATGAGGATTTTTCGCTGCCTCAAACCCTCCCTTGATTAGTTGTTCCTAAGCATGCGTGGACACACGCTTCCGGGTCACTTAGTCTCACCCTCCCTCAGCCCTTGCCCTTCTCTGCCCAAAGAGTGAGCAGAGTCAGAGCGGCGGGAAGAGTTGGTTGGTTGTTTACACAATGTTAACATGATGAGACATGAGTGGAAAGACCCGTAAAGTGCATTCTGGGAAATACAAGACGCCGTGGGGTGTTCTGCAGACCTCCCAGTCATTCCAATTTTACATTCCAGAAAATTGACAAAGAACCTGAAGGGACTGACAAGTGTTTGGCAGATTTTAGTATGTCAGATAGCAATTCTCACCTAGCAACATAAAAAAGTAAAATAGTTCTACATAAAATTAAGGAGGGAATTATCTGAAAATAAAGGGCATTTTTTTTTTTTGACAGGCAGAGTGGATAGTGAGAGAGAGAGACAGAGAGAAAGGTCTTCCTTTTTGCCGTTGGTTCACCCTAAAATGGCCGCTGCAGCCGACGCACTGCGCTGATCCGAAGCCAGGAGCCAGGTGCTTCTCCTGGTCTCTCACGCGGGTGCAGGGCCCAAGGACTTGGGCCATCCTCCACTGCACTCCCGGGCCACAGCAGAGAGCTGGCCTGGAAGAGGGGCAACCGGGATAGAATCCGGCGCCCTGACCGGAACTAGAACCCGGTGTGCCGGCGCCGCAAGGCAGAGGATTAGCCTGTTAAGCCACAGCGCCGGCCATTTTTAAAAAGATTTATTTTATTTATTTGAAAGAGTTATAGAGAGTGGTAGAGCCAGAGAGAGGAAGATGTCTTCCATCTGCTGGGTCACTCCCCAGGTGACTGCAACAGCCAGAGCTGAGCTGATCTGAAGCCAGGAGCTTCTTTCGGGTCTCCCACGCGGGTGCAGGGACCCAACGACTTGGCCATCTTCCACTGCTTTCCCAGGCCATAGCAGAGAGCTGGATCAGAAATGGAAGTGGAAGTGGAAGCTGGACTCAAACTGGTGCCCATATGAGATGCCAGCACTGTAGATCGGGGCTTTAACCCACTGCACCACAGTGGTGGCCCCAAGGGCATTTTTTTAAACCCAGTGATTTTAGCTTTATGACAAATTAACTGTACTATATCAGTCTTTCTGATTTCTCTTTAAGGACTGTTGAAAATTCCCCAGTGGTCTGGCACTAGCCTGCTGACTGGTCTGTGGGAGTCTCTGGCATCCCGGGTGGACATGGAATCTGGGCGAAGGCCCAGGCTCTGGTCAGTTTGGACTCCTTGTCAGTCCAGTGTTCCTGGGTAGTGTTCTTGGATCTCATTGGCCTCATCTGTAAAACTGGCCTGAAGAAGGCTGTTCTGCCCATTTCAAAAGGTCGTGGTGAAAGCAGAATGAAATCGTCGACATAAAAGCATCTTGCAAGTGCAATGCCGATGATGCTCTTACATCAGGTGCATGTTAATGAGGGGCAGGGATTAGAAGACATTTGTCACGCCACCTGTGTTCTGAACGAGGTGATTCCATGACTCAGTTCTGGGCCCTGATCACATGCTGGGGCTGTGACAGCTCAGGGAGGGTCACCGCTGAATATGAGGCCACTCTCTTGCTGGCTGGACACACCCTGATCCAGCAGCCGGAATTCAAGGCCAGGGCTGACTGGTCCCAGATAGACTCTCCCTCTCCGAGGTCTTCCTGCCACGGAGACCACCTGTCTAGTCGGGCCTTGACCTGCTTCTTTGGCTTTCTGTCTGGTTGTGTCCAGTTCCTTGTCGGTGGGAGCAGGGTCACTTCATGGGAGTGTAGGAGGCTCTCAGAAGGAGGACCTGGGTTGCAGAAGATGAACTTCCTGGTGCAACAGCTCTGCATCAGAGGCTGTGAATTTACCTGTGCACCACGCGGCCTCACGTGAACTAGGGGTTCAGGGAGAGCTCGCTGTTTACCAGCTGTGCGCAGCGAACCCGCACGCCGAAGCACTTGCTCTCAGCACAAGGCAGCCTGCTGAGGGGATGCGTGGAGCTGAAATCCAGCTGAGCTCTGTTGGGCCTGGCCTTGAAGCATAGGCCTAGAGAGGGAACTGCCTCTGATCCCCCGGCAGCCGTGGCGCCTGCTTGAATTCGTCTGTGCAGAGGGGCCAGAGCTCTGGGCACTGCATTTAACACTGTATATATGAGGGGTCGTCAGAAAGTTCACCGGGAATACACCCGATCCTCTCATTCCTTTTCCCCAAGAACATCTTGAAGGACTGCCATATGTTATCCAATTTAACCCTGTAATCACTTCTGGAGTTAGACACTGTCATTATCCCCATTTTTTTTTTTTTAAGATTTATTTATTTATTTATTTGAAAGTCAGAGTTCCATAGAGAGAGGAGATGCAGAGAGAGAGAGAGAGAGAGGACTTCCATCCGCTGGTTCACCCCCTAGATGGCCTCAACGGCTGGAGCTGTGCCTATCCGAAGCCAGGAGCTTCTTCCAGGTCTTCCACGTGAGTGCAGGGGCCTAAGGACTTGGGCCATCTTCTACTTTTCCCAGGCCATAGCAGAGAGCTGGATCAGAAGTGGAGCGGCCAGGTCTCAAACCAATGACCGTATGGGATGCTGGTACTTAAGGCCAGGGTGTTAACCCACTGTGCCAGCTGCGCCACAGCGCCGGCCCCTCACAAATGAGGAACCAAGGGAAAGAGAAGCGATTTAGCTGGCCTACTGTTACACTGCAGTAAATCATGGTGCGGGAGTGTGGATCCAGACAGCTGGCATGAAAATAACCGTGGCACGTGACTGAGACACGCCAAGAAAAGATGTTCAAAATGAATAAAGTAGTTGCTGTCAGAACACAAGAAAACCAGGTATTTCTAGCACAGGTGTGTGTTGCTGCTGGCACTCACACGTGTGGTCGCACAGAGCTGGCTCCGGGGGGTGTGGCTGGGGCGGTCTGCAGCGCCCCCTCTCTCTCTGAAGGAACCTTTCCTTGGCTTAGTTCTCATGCTGCTGTTATCTGGAACTTCGTCATAGTATTTGAACAGGGGCCCATCTATTTTCATTTTGCACTGAGCCTTCATAAATGACGTATCCAGTTCTGCGGTCATGTGTAGTGTGGTCAGCGCCAAGAGCAGGATCTGATGAAGGGTCAGCCCCACAGAGCACCACCACCGAGCCCTGATCAGAAGGAGGCCAAGTTCAACACGCAGCTGTGGCTTCTGACTCCAGCTGCCTGGCTGTGCAGAGCCCGGGAGGCAGCCAGCATGGCTCAAGGAACTGGGTTTTTGCCACCCATGTTGGAGACCTGGATGGAGTGCCCAGCTCCCAGCTTCTGCCCAACCCAGCCCTGGTTGTGGTGGGCATCTGGGGACTGAACCAGGGGATGGGAGTGCTCGCTCGCTCTCTGGTGCGTGTATATGTCTGTCCTTGTCTCTCTGCCTCTCAGACAAAGAAACAAAATTCCCATAAAGAAAGTGCCAGTTCTAGATGCCTTCACTGATGAGTCTATTAAATGCTCATAAGGATAAAACAATGCCAATTGGCCGGCGCCGTGGCTCAATAGGCTAATCCTCCGCCTGCGGCGCCGGCACCCCAGGTTCTAGTCCTGGTTGGGGCACCAGTTCGGTCCTGGTTGCTCCTTTTCCAGTCCAGCTCTCTGCTGTGGCCCGGGAAGGCAGTGGAGCCCTGCACCCGCATGGGAGACCAGGAGAAGCACCTGGCTCCTGGCTTTGGATCAGCACGGTGCGCTGGCTGCAGCGTGCCAGCCGCAGCAGCCATTGGGGGGTGAACCAATGGAAAAAGGAAGACCTTTCTCTCTGTCTCTCTGCCTGTCCAAAACAAACAAACAAACAAACAAACAACAACAACAAAAAACAATGCCAATGCAAAGTAATCATTTTATAAAATAGAAGAGGGAACATTCTTAACTCATTCCATAAGGTGAGAATTATCCAGATCCCAGTAGCAAAGACATTACAAGAAAACTGCAGATCCATCTATAATACCTCATGAACATAGATACAAAAACCCTTAATATAATTTTAGCAATATACTAAAAGGATAACATTAGATTCAAGAATAGATTAAAAGAGTAATAAGATGAGGCTTATCGATATAATTATTATAGAAAACGTGGCAAGTCTGTTCACTCTGGGAATACTCCCATCCTCCTGAATACAGAAGTGAAGGGACTTTCTCCTCCTGAAATAACAGCCCTCCAGGGAGCCTGTGAGCTCAGACCCTGGCACGAGGCACTCTAAGTACGGACTGCTGGGTGTTGCCTGGAGCGCCCCCTACCCAGCGAGCTTCTCCGGCAGCAGCTGCAAACCCCGGTTTGTGGCCTGGCTGCGGCAGGTGCAGATGCAAGGGCAGCTGGACAGGAGATGCCCAAAGTTGTCAAGATAAACGTGGCAGCAAATAGTGTGTTTTCCAGGAGCTTTCGCGAATAGCTGATGTCTTTCTGCCCGAGGAGGTTGGGATGGCTTTGGGACCAACACAGAAGCGTTCACCCTGAGGGGCTGCCCCGATGCCCCGGCTCCTGTGACTTCCTTTTTCCTTACAACCTGACCTTAAGGAGGGCAAATCTGGAGGTCAGCCCTGCCTGAGTTGCCAGGATCTTAAAGAGGGCTTCTGTGGAGGTCTCGGAGGCCTCTGGATGGGTTCACACAACTGTGGGCCTCACCTGGTGACAGACCCCACGGGTCTCTGCTTCTGTGTCAGAGCTGACACCTGGGAACAGCAGGAAGCGGCCATGAGCCGCCGTCCCCGGGATTTAATCCCACACTTAGTTTTGGAAGGAGAACAAATCCAGCCTCCTAGCTGGCTGCTCACCATGTTAAGCTGTGAGTGAATTCCAACAGGTCATTTGCTCCCTCTTTTCCTTTTCCATCTATGCCGTTATCTGCCAAGTGCAACTTCACTAACCACGGGCCAGCTTCAGTGGAGCCGTTAGCTTTTTTCTTGATTCCTATAAGAAAATTGGAATATTTCCTGTTATTATTTTATTTGGTAGGGAGAGAGAGAGAGAGAGAGAGAGAGACACCAGCACTGTGGCCCAGCAGGTTAAACTATGGCTTGGAACACCAGCATCACATGTAAGAGTGCTGGTTCAAGTCCTGACTGCTCCCTCCTCCTCCTCCTCCTCCTCCTCCTCCTCCTCCTCCTCCTCCTCCTCCTCCTCCTTCTGATTTATTTTATTTATTTGAAAGACAGAGGTAGAGAGAGAGAGAGAGAGAGAGAGAGAGAGAGAGAGAGAGAGTCTTCCATCCCCTGGTTCACTCCCCAAATGGCCTCAATGGCCAGAACTATGCTGATCCAAAGTCAGGAGCCAGGAGCTTCTTTTGGGTCTTCCACTTGGGTACAGGGGCCCAAGCACTTGGGCCATCTTCCACTGCTTTCCCAGGCTATAGCAGAGAGCTGGATTGGAAGTGGATCAGCTGGGACAAGAACCAGTGCTCACGTGGGATGCTGGCACTGCAGGCAGCGGCTTTACCTGCTATGCTACAGTGCCGGCCCCAACTGACTGCTCCCTTGTAATTCAGCTTCTTGCTAATGTATCTTGGAAAGCTGTGGAAGACAGCTCAAGTGCTTGAGTCACTGCCGTTCATGTGAGCAACCAGGATGGAGTCCCTAACTCCTGGTTTCAGCTTGCCCAGACCCAGCTGTTGTGGCCATTTGGGGAAATAGACGATTCTTTCTCTCTTTGTCACTCTGCCTGTTAAATCAATCACTCAAGCAATAAATCTTTTTAAGAAAGAAAACAAAAAAGAACAAGAGAGAGAGATGCCCCCTTCTACTAGTTCATTCCCCTATTGCCTGCGATGGGCAGGCCAAAGCCAGGAGCCAGGAACTCAGTTCAGGTCTCCCACGTGGATGGCAGGGACCCAACTACATGAGCCATCATCATTGCCTCCCAGGGTCTGCATTAGCAGGAGGCTGGAGTCAGGAGTCAGAGCCAGGAAAGGAAGCCAGGCACTCCTGATAACAGGAGGAGGCAGCCGTCCTAACTGGTCACTAGGCCAATCACTAGACCAAACAGCTGCCCCTTAGAGAATATTTTAAAATTTGGTATTTTAAATATTAGTTTAAATATTAGTATTTTAAGATATTAGTTCTGCTTTTTATCACAAGCTAAACTGATTTTATGTTTTTTGATTGTACTTACTGGACTTGTGTGAGTAGGTGCTTTTTGCAATACAGTCAAGGAGCTGTATGTAACTTACAGTTCTTGTTGTAATCTCAGTGCAGCCTACAAGCCCCAACTTGTTCTGCTTGAAAGGAGATCCCATATACTTTAATTGAAGAGGAACATTGATGTCTGTTGATCTCAGGGAAGCAATAGTCCTTAAAAAGGGACTCAGTTCTTTAAAAATTTTTTAAAAATTTGTTTTCATTTTGCTTGAAATGCAGAGACACAGAGACAGATCTAGCATCCTGGTCCACTCTCCAAATGCTCTCAGAGCTGGACCAGGCTGACGCCAGGAGCCTGGATCTCAATGTGGGTCTCCCATGTGGGTGGCAGGGACTCAAGTACTGGAGCCATCACTTTGGCAGGAAGTTGGATCAGAAGTGGAGTAGCCTGGACCACTCTGATGTGGGATGCAGGTTTCCCAAGTGGCAATTTAACCACTAAACACTCAGCCTTGTGAAGAAGGCTGACCATTCGTCATATTTTTTGAACCCCAGAAGAAAAAGTTTGAAGTAGAAAGGCCCATCCTGCCTTCATAGACTTTATGAGGCCTGGTGCCAAGGTCTGAATCACCCTTATTGGCCCATCAGCTCTGGTGCAGTTGGCCGTCAGCGCTGTGGAGTGGCATCCCATACACAATTAGTTTACACCAGGCCTAGCTCAGAGCTTTGCAAAGGAATGAACAGAAAGGAGAAGGAGAGGAGGAATAGCTTGGGCATGGTGCGGGCTCAGCTGTTCAGTGTGAGATGGGAAGCCTGATTCTGAGGCCCTGGAGCCATATTACTTTCTGGGGGCTGACAGCTGTTTGAAGTTACGTGCACCCCCCTAAACTGTCCAATTAATATGGCAGAGGTTCGACTGAATGAAGAATGATGAGCTGTTCTAGAGCCTGGGAAGAAGCCGTGTGGGAAAACAGGCACATGTGGATGGAAAGAAGTTTTGTATGCTAAAATCAACTTACCCTGAAATAAACTTACCACTGGCCATGAACCTCTTGGAGTACTTTCTTATCTATAGTTGTATTATTGGGCAATTTAAAGAATGTTAAAGGATCATTCCTCTATATGGGGGGACTTCAAAAAGTTCATGAAAAATGGAATTTAAAGATAAGCATTTTGGTACAAAAATTTAAAAATCCATGCAGTTTTTTTCATAATATCCATTTTTTTTAAAGATTTATTTATTTATTTAAAAGGCAGAGTCACACGGGGTGGGGGGGGGAGAGGGAGAGAGGGAGAGAGGTCTTCCATCTAATGGTTCACACCCAATTGGCCGCAACAGCCAGAGCTGCACTGATCTGACCAGGAGCCAGGAGCTTCTTCTGGGTCTCCCACGTGGGTGCAGGGGCCCAAGCACATGGGCCATCTTCTACTGCTTTCCCAGGCCATAGCAGAGAGCTGGATGGGAAACGGAGCAGCTGGGTCTCTAACTGGCACCCATATGGGATGCCAGCACTTCAGGCTAGGGCATTAACCCATTGAGCCACAGCGCCGGCCCCTCCATGAGCTTCTTGAAGACCCCTCAGTGTGCATGGATTTCAATTTTTTTTTTTTTGCAATGAAGTGGTCTCTCAATTCCATTTTTCTAAAGATGTATGTATGTATGTATGTGTGTATTTGAAAGACTGAGTGACAGAGAAAGGGAGAGAGAGAGAAAGAGCTCTTCCATCTGCTGGTTCACTCCACCAATGTACACAACAGACAAGGCGAGGCCAGGCTTACGTCAGCAGTCTAGCAGTGCATCAGGGTCTCCCAGTTGGGTGTCAGGGACCCAAGTCCTCATGTCATCTTCCACTGCTCTCCTAGGTGTGTTAGCAGGGCACTGAATCAGAAGAGGAGTGGTTGGGACTTGAACTAGCACTTTGATGTGTGATGGGGCAACGTAACCTTTGGTACCACAGTGCCTGTCCCATGATTCCATTTTCTAAGAACTTTTTGATGCACACTCATACACCAATTTTGCCCATTGTGTTGACTTGAGAGCCTAATCCTGGACCAGACAAGACGCTCTTGTACTTGAGTTCCTTCAGCATTTAACAGGCGTCTCGAGCTCATAGGGTGTGCCAGGCCCTGGTCTAGATGCTGGGGATCTGACAAGGAGCTGACAGTGAGTGCAGGCCAACCGGTGTGCAGGAAGAGCAAGGAAGAACAATCATCAAGTCTGAACCTTCGGCCCTCAAAGGAAAGCTGCCTTGGGGAACAATGGCAAATTTAGATCCTTGGGTCATCTTGGTTTGCCAGTTAAAAAAAGTAGAAAGTTTACTTTTCAAACAGATTTTCAAAAAATAAAAAAGAATTGCATTGGCTATGAATATAATCTGCTGGATAAAATAGCCAAGATTTGTTTTCCTTCAATACACAGTTGGAGGGATGAAAACCAGCCCACCCTTTAGTTTCGTGAGGGATAGAGCTCATTTGTCTACATCGCATTTGTCCTTACGTCCTGGACAAGGGGGTGCCAGCAAGTGACAGCTGTTCTGAGGAACATAACAGTGCTCGTAAGCTAGAGAGGACTGCGTCTGGCGCGGCTGAGGTATTCAACAAATGTCTGTGCAACAGATGAACGAATGCATCAGTGACAGACTGTACAGTGCAGTTGCATTGTGGACATTTATTCTCACTGTTCATTGTCTCGCCAAGCAGCGATGACGATAATGCCTGTAAGCCTCTTGTGACCACGCGTACAACATGATTTTCCCACTCACTAAGTCTTCACCAGCATCGATGGCTGTGAAAAGTTCAGGGGCTGCCCAGGATGATTAGCGATGTGGACCCTGGTCACACGCGCTCTCATTTCTTTCTCCCACTTTCAGGATGCCAGAAAGCCAAGCAGAACGGAACACGAGCCAGTGAGGACCGGGTCAAAGGCCCAAGGCTCAACTCCTCCACGGCTGCTCAGCTTGGCAAGGAGAGAAGCCGACTCGGCAGTCTGCACCCGGAAGTCCGCCAGCAAGGCACAACCGTGGGCCCTGAGAGAGGAAGGGAGCTTCCAGGCTGGGGACAGGCCTGTGCAACTTGCATCCCTGTGAGGGGAGTGGCCCAAGTCTCCTCCCATCGGCTGTGAGATATGCTAACGATGTCATTTTGCCCATGGGAAAGAACTGGTTTAGGAAATGTTGGTTCCAAACCACTGTCCAGAACTGAGCCCTTTGATGAGTTACACTGCCCTTGCTAGAAGGTGGGAGGGCTGGTGTTGCATGGGCAGGGGCTTCCTGCTCCCGGGTTCAACCAGAGTTCACGCAAAATGGAATTCTTTTTTCTGAGTTAAGAGAAATTCCTCGGAATAAGGGAGAAAACATGTGCAGCCCATGGTAACATTAATCCATCCCAGTTGTAATTGCCAGAAGTCATTTTTACTGAATCTTATATCTCTTTAAAACAAAAAAGAGCTCACTACCAACATCTGCTTCAGTTGGCTCCCCTCTGTCTCAGAGAACTGAGCAGTGGCAAAGCTGCGCCCAGGTGTATCTGTGAGGCAGGGTGGTGTAGTGAAACATACAGGATCCCCAGGTTTGAAACCTCTTTCTGGGAAAAGCTGTGTGACTTCCTCAAAGTCACTTAACTGATCTGAGCCCAAGTTTCCTCTGGGGAAAATGAAGACCGTAACGCCCATCTTCTAGAAACATGGCGAAATAATAGCTGTCAAGACACCCAGTGCCCGGTAAGTGTGAGGGCCTTGCTTCCTGGTGTCCTTTCTGGAGTTTATAAGTCCCTGAGTCCTGGAGTGGGAGCAAGCTGGTGCAGGACTTCCGGGTGCAGTGTGTCCCGCTGCCACTGCCTCTCTGAGGATTAGACGTCGCCCTCTTTTTGCCTTTGATTTTCATCTTATTTGGAAACTGACAGACAGACACAGACACAGAGAGACCTTCCACCCTCTGTCGCACTCCCCAAATGTCCACAACAGCCAGGACTGGGCCAGGCTGAAACCAAGAACCAGAAACTCCATCCAGATCTCCCATGGGGGTGCCAGGGATCCCTTGAGCTACCACCTGCTGCCCCCCGGGGTATGCATTAGCAGGAAGCTGGAGTCAGAAGCAGAGTCAGGACTTGGACCCAGGTATTATTCTGACAAGGGATGCGGGCATCCCAGGTAATGTCTTAACTGCTATATCAAATGCCCACTCCCAAAAGTGTATTTATAATGGCAGCACCCCTGTAAGCCACTCTACAGAACCACCCTCTCTTGTGACTCCTGCTGTTTGCTCTTCCGTTAATTGCCAGCCTTCCTCAGTTGTCCCTGACTGGAGACTCTTTCTTGCCACCCTCCCTGCACTGACTACTATGTCTTGTCAATCCCCCCCTGCCAAAGAGATCTAGACTCTTATCTTTCCATCACTATAGCCTTGGTTCACCACTCTCTCAAGCCTGAACTAGGTTAAGAGCCTCCTAACTAGTCTCCCACCCTCCAAATGTTCTTATCTCCAAAGCAAAGTTGTTTGAGATACTTTCAAAAACCAGTTTTTGGCCGGCGCCGCGGCTCACTAGGCTAATCCTCCGCCTTGCGGCGCTGGCACACCGGGTTCTAGTCCCGGTCGGGGCACCGATCCTATCCCGATTGCCCCTCTTCCAGGCCAGCTCTCTGCTGTGGCCTGGGAGTGCAGTGGAGGATGGCCCAAGTGCTTGGGTCCTGCACCCCATGGGAGACCAGGATAGGCGCCTGGCTCCTGCCATCGGATCGGCGTGGTGCGCCGGCCGCAGCGCGCCTACCGCAATGGCCATTGGAGGGTGAACCAACGGCAAAAGGAGGACCTTTCTCTCTGTCTCTCTCTCACTGTCCACTCTGCCTGTCAAAAAACAAAACAAAACAAAAAAACAAACCAGTTTTTGAGGCTGGCATTGTGGCATAGTAGATAAACCCACCACCTGCAATGCCAGCATCCCAAATGGGTACCAGTTCAAGTCCCAGTTTTCCACTTCTGATCCAGCTCCCTGCTAGTGGACCTAGGAAAGCAGTGGAAGATCGCCCAAGTCCTTGGGCTCCTGCACACATGTAGGAGACCCAGATGAAGCTCCTGGCTCTGGCCTAGCCAGCCCTGGCTGCTGCAGCCATTTGGAGAGTGAACCAGTGGATGGAAGATCTCTGTCTCTGTCCCTCTTTCTCTCTGTAATTCTACCTTTCAAAATAAAAATAATTCTGGTTTTGTGTGTGTGAGTGTGTGTGTGTGTTTGTGTGAAACCAGTTACCTCTGTCACTGTCATGCTTCAAAACCATCAGGGTTCTGCTTTACACACCAGGGAAAGCCCAACGACTTAAGCTAGCATTCATGGCTTTTGGCCATGTGGGTCCCCAGCCTTTTCAGCCACATCTCCGGCCACTCTCCAAATGTCCACTCTGAAATGTCCTACTTCCCAGATCCTAGACACTCCAGGCACTCCTGAGCCTTTTCACACGTGATCCCCTGGCCCTGGAATGCCCTCGTTTACCCTCTTGACAAACCTCTTCTCATTCCTTCCAGGGAGAACTCTGTTTATGTGGGCCAGTATCCAAAGATCAAGTGTAATCTTCACAGAACCAGCATCCCCCATCCCCCAGAAGGATTCTTCATCTCCCCAACCTTCTGGCCTCTTCTAGGATGCCTGGAACAGGTAGATGTTGTAGATTTCGGAGAGCATCAGATTGCTCTGCCTTACAACTACTTTGATGTTCATCTGGGCATGCCAGGTCCTTCTCCTAATGCCTGGATTTTTAAAAATAGCCTCTTTCCATTGACAAGGAATATGTGTAATTTCCTGTGTAATTCTCAGTCTTGTAAACCAGACATGAAGTCTGTTGGCTTGATTACAAGACTCAAGAAAGCAAAATGTGAATGAGTCACACCCTTGACTTTGAGATCTATCTATAGAGGCCTCCATTGTTTAACTGATGGAACTCCAAATGAAATAATTTCAGGAGTATCACCAGTGGTTTCCTGTTTTGGAACTAATAAGGCTGTTTTGAAGATTATATCTTGACTTTTGAATGTGACCCTTACATTCCTTAATACTGCTGGCGTTTCTGTGGCCTGTGGCTGTGATAGATGCAATATGGCCTTATTTGGAGAAGTAAATTTGCCGCTTGAGTGGCATGACACTGTAGAAAAGGTCCCATGCTTGTGGGTGAACCATTCTATCATTGGAATTTGATCCTTCTACATCGCTAAGTCACATTCTGGCCCTCCCTGTCCTAAGTCTTCTAGAATTATAACAGCCCTGGCGACTATGGTGTGGGGCTTGGGCCGGGAGTGGAACAGGCAGCCTGATCTTGCACTGTCAACTTTGGAAACCAGAAGCTGAAGCAAACCTTCTTTCCTCCCAAGTGGCTGCTTCCAGGTATTTTAGTTAAAGTGATGAACAGCCGACAAGTGCAGCCATCTTTTGGCTCTTTATGGACCTCACATGTTTGCGACTGGCAAGGGCCAAGCCAGATGTCTGCCACCTGAGGGCTGGTGAACCTGCAGGCCCTGGTTCCCAGCTCCTGCCTCTTCATGGTACAGAGTCTTGGCACTTGGAGGTGAGCTCAAGTAGATAAGGATGAGACAGTGAAGATGGAAGAGCAGTGAGTCCACCCCTGTTTGTTCTGTGGTTTCCAGGACAAAGAAGAGACATTAAGGGCATCACTTTGCCTTCTAAAGTTCTTCACTGAGCAGCATCAATCAAGAGCAGCTGCCATGGCTTGGATATCAGTTTGGGTGTTGAATGTCCCCTAAAGACCCATGCACTAAAAGCCTGGTCCCCAGAGTCTTATGTGAATGGTGCTAAGAGAGTGGAAACCTAATCTAATTATAGTGTGAGAGGTTAGGCCTTTGCAGAGTGACTGTGTCAGGTTAGGGTAGTTGGATGGTATCCCCCCGCCCCAAGATGCAATCCCTCCTTGTGGTTTTACACGCACAGGTCTAGACAGATGCGCCCTCCCGGTCTCTGCCATGTGATGCTTTGTGCCACTCTGGGACTCTGGCAAGAACACCATCATCAGATGCAACCAATGGGGCCACCCAGGGTCGGACTGTGAGCTTTCAGAACCGAGAGCCAAATTAAAGCTTTTCTCTTTCTCTAGTTAGCTTCTCTCAGGGATTTCATTGTATCAGTGAAAAGCTGCCCAATCCACAGCCAAGCTGATCTTCTCAAGTCTAAAACAGCGGTTCTTAGAGTGTGGTCCCTGGGCTGCAGCTACAGCCACAGCAGCTGGAAACTGATGGAAATGCCCGATCTCCAGCCTCCCCTCCAACCTGATTGAGAACCTGGCAGGTGACACCCAGCAGTCTGGGTTGGTGTGAGCTCTGGGTGCTTCTGAAGGCCCTGGGCTCATGATTCTTCGCGCTCAATGATGCTCTGAGGCAGGACTGGCTTGGACCAACACGTCTAACTTCTACAAGCATGGGAATGGAGTGTTTGGCTCCTTCTCTCAACCTGTAAATGGTTGCTCAATGCCAAGTTGCCGAGTTCTTTTTTTTTGACAGGCAGAGTGCACAGTGAGAGAGAGAGAGACAGAGAGAAAGGTCTTCCTTTGCCGTTGGTTCACCCTCCAATGGCCGCCGTGGCCGGCGGGCTGCGGCGGGCACACCGCGCTGATCCGCAGGCAGGAGCCAGGTGACTGGGATTAGAACCCGGTGTGCCTGCGCCGCAAGGTGGAGGATTAGCCTGTTGAGCCACGGCGCCGGCTAGTCGCCGAGTTCTTGTAATCACTACTCCGAATGGGAACTCCTCTCACAAGGAGTGCCAGGGTTCTTTTTGAATGGAGTTGTGATGCATGCATTATTGAAGGGACAACTTTCCATGCGGCACGCCAAAAGCTTCCTATCCACAAGAGGGTGTGCATGAGAACCGTTTGGCTGTTTCCAATTAGGACCAAATGGAAGCCATCTGGCTTCCTCACCCAGGAGGTGAATGTAAATGAGCTCAGCCTGCCCCTTTAATTTGAAACAAGTAGAACTCTTCCAACAAAGACCATAGTCACCCACCCCCACAACACCTTAAAACTGCAAAAGCCATATAGTCTAGTGTGGGGAGCTCTCTTTTGATTGCTTTGTAGTCACTGGAAAAGCAAAATACAGTGCCTATGTATTAGATACAACGCTTTCCTATTGATTTGAGACGAAGACTGCTTGGGAGACAGGAGGTTAACAGCTCCTGCTGTCAATTGGGTTAAATCCAAACCCTTGGCTGACATGTGAGGTCCATTTTAATGAGGGCTATTGCCTCTGTGGATCGCTGCATCTTTTTGTTCTGAATTTGGGGGATCATAGCTTGCATTGCCGAGCCGCTTCTTCCTCATGTAAGTCCTTCTGATATGGGATAAAGAGCCGGGTAGTTTAGGTGAATTGGAACTATTGAATCCTGCATACTTAATGATGCTCTTTCGCTGTTGGTTTGATACGTCCACCTTCCCAGGATGCATCTGTTACACCTGGGACCAGGGCGCCTGTTAAGATCTCATGCTATTTGCATACCCAATTAGGCTACCACCCGCTTCCTTATAAAGATGGTGGAAGGCGGGAAGTGGTGTGGTCTGCTCCTTTTCCACCGCGGGGTGTGCTGGGAGTCGGGCCCTCCTTGTGCGCTCTTCCATTGCGGAGCTCCAATGGTCCTTTCCACTCTACTGCTCTCCGTGTCTCGGACGGGCCTTCCCGCTTACAGGTACCGTGGTCGGTGTTCTTTGCTCTCTAGTTTATGGGCAGTTCTTTGGCCTGCTCATGTTGGGTGTTTTCAGTGTGGGGCAGCCACATTGGCAAGTGAGTGTACCTTTATTTCCGCACTGCCACAAACTCTGTTCCTGTTCTACGCATAGTGTTTCTACCTCTAGGGGAGGCAAGACCCTGGATTAAAAGTCTGATACATCGGCTGGCACCACAGCTCACTAGGCTAATCCTCCGCCTTGCGGCGCCGGCACACCGGGTTCTAGTCCTGGTTGGGGCACCGGATTCTGTCCCGGTTGCCCCTCTTCCAGGCCAGCTCTCTACTGTGGCCCGGGAGTGCAGTGGAGGATGGCCCAAGTGCTTGGGCCCTGCACCCACATGGGAGACCAGGAGAAGGCCTGGCTCTTGGCTTTGGATCAGTGCGGTGTGCTGGCCGCAGTGGCCGTTGGGGGGTGAACCAACAGAAAAGGAAGACCTTTCTCTCTCTCTCTCTCTCACTGTCCACTCTGCCTGTCTCACTTCCTCACCTAAGTCCTTCCTTCATTTCTGCACCAGGCCAGCTTATTCACAAAGTCTCTCCCCAGTCCCATCGCTGGGGCAAATACCTTTCTTTGAACCTGATATCCATGTGTGGCCCTTGGCAGGGGCTAGCCTGTGTGGTTATTGGTTTTGTAATGTGTATCTCAGCTCTACACTACATGCTGACACTCCCATTATGGATTTGTGAGCCCACCAAATTTAGATGTTGAAGTGCTAACCCCTGGTCCCTGCGAATGTGGCTATATTTGGAAACAAGATCCTCACAGGTGTAATTAACTAAGATTAGGTCATAGGGCAGTAGGGTGGGCCCACAATCCAATATGGCTGGTGTGCTTGTAAAATGGGAAATTTGGACACAAGCACGGGGAGAATGCGATGGGAACACTGAGACATAAGCCAAGGAAAACCAGAGACTGCTGGCAAACCAGCAGAAGTTATGTGGAGGCAGGGGACAGCTGCTCCCTCACAGCCCTCCTGAGGAACTCGGCCTGCCAACACCTTAACCTTGGCCTCCAGCCCCAGGGATGAGCGACCCTGAGTGTGTGTTGCTGAAGCCACCCTATCTGTGGAATTTGTCAGGGCCACCTGAGCAGACAACAGCACCCCTCAAGGCAAGAGCCCGCCAGGTGCCCCCCCACACGGCAAGCCCTAGGTAACCGTTTGTGCTGACAGCTGCAGAGACTAGGAGAGTACGTGGGGCAGGGAGCAAGGATACCCTCCCTCCATCGCTCACGCCCCAGCCTAAGCATCAGGGTTGACGGAAAGAATGATCGTAGGCAGTCTGTAGTTCCTCAAGGCCTCTAACCCCTTCTCTGCAGAACTGGAGGGCACTGGGCTTCCAGGGCGCCTGGCGGGAGAGCTCTTGTGGCTCACCAAGGTCAATTGAAGCAAATTTGGTACACCTGTGCCAGATGGTGGTAGCTGAAAGGGGTTGTTGTGACTTGGGCCTCCATTATTATTTAAAAGGTCAAGCGGGGCCAATGCTGTAGAGTGGCCGGTAAAGCCACCACCCGCAATGCTGGCATCCTATATGGGTGCTGGTTTGAGTCCTGGCTGTTGCACTTCCCATCCAGCTCCTGCTATGGCCTGGGAAAGCAGAAGATAGCCCAGGTGCTTGGGCCTCTGCACCTGCGTAGGAGACTCAGAAGAAGCTCCTGGCTTCAGATCGGCTCAGCTGTAGCCATTGCAGCCGTCTTGGGAGTGAACCAGAGGATGGAAGACCTCACTCTTACTCTCGCCTCTGCCTCTCTGTAACTCTGCCTTTCAAATAAATTTTCTTTTTAAAAGATAAAGAACAAGTAATTGTATTTTTTGACAGAGTGGATGGTGAGAGAGAGAAAGGTCTTCGTTTTCCATTGGTTCACCCCCCAATGGCTGCTGCGGCCGGCGCGCTGCGCTGACCCGAAGCCAGGAGCCAGGAGCTTCTCCTGGTCTCCCATGCAGGTGCAGGGCCCAAGCTCTTGGGCCATCTTCCACTGCTTTCCCGGGCCACAGCAGAGAGCTGGCCTGGAAGAGGGGCAACCGGGATAGAATCCGGCGCCCCAACCGGGACTAGAACCCGGTGTGCCGGCGCTGCAGGTGGAGGATTAGCCTGTTGAGCCGCAGCACCAGCCAGTAATTGTATTTCTTAAAGCTTTTTTTCCCCTCAAACTACTCGCCTTCCATGCAGGTTTAATACCTCCATGGCCTACACAGAAATGAGGGAGTGGGGCCTGAGTGGGGGTGGTGCGAAGGCTCCTGGTCAGACTCTGGGGTCATCATCTAATCCCGTGCTGCATGTTTTCACTGTGGTTTTTTTGTATGTTATCTTGTGAATGTAAAGACTTCAAATATTATGTAATTTTCAAAACCACCTTTTCCATTACTTTTTCCTCTTTTTTTTTTTCAAATAACTTTTGTATTGATTTGAAAGATGGACAGAGAGATCCCATCTGTTGGTTCTCTCCCAGATGCCTGCAATAGCCAGGTTGAAGCCAAGTTGGAGCTTGGGATCAATCTGGGTCTCTTGTATGTGGCTGACAGGGACACAGCTACCTGCACCATCACCTGCTGCCTCCCAGACTGATCTTTTCTTTCTTTTTTTATTTTTAAAGCTTTTATTTAATAAACGCAAATTTCATAGGTACAACTTTAGGAATATAGTGGTTCTTCCCTCCATACCCACCCTCCACTCCCATCCCACCTCCTACTCCATCTCCCATCCCATTCTTCATTAAGATTCATTTTTAACTAACTTTATATACCGAAGACCAACTCTATAATAAGTAAAGATTTCAACAGCTTGCACCTCCCCACACAATGTATAAAGTACTGTTTGAGAACAAGTTTTGCAATTCTCGTACAACTAGTTAAGTACAACTCATTAAGAACTGAGATCCTACATGGGAAGTAAGTGCACAGTGACTTCTGTTGTTAATTTAGCAATTAACACTCTTATTTATGACATCAGTGATTACCTGAGGCTCTTGCCATGAGCTGCCAAGGCTGTGGAAGCCTTTTGTGACCACAAACTCTGTATTTAGACAAGGCCATAAGCAAAGTGAAAGTTCTCTTCCTTCAGAGAAAAGTACATCCTTTTTTGATGGTTCCTTCTTTCCACTGGGGTCTCACTCAGAGATCCTTCATGTAGGATATTTTTTGCCACAGTGTCTTGGCTTTTCATACCTGAAATGCTGTTATGGGTTTTCAGCCACATCCAAATGCCTTAAGGGCTGATTCTGAGGTCAGAGTTGCTTAAAGCAAATGTTATTCTATGAGTCTGCTCTGTGGACTGCTTCCCATGTTGGAAATTCTTTCCTTTTTAATTCTATTACCAGGCACTTGATGCTATTTATATGATCTTTTTTTTTTTTTTGACAGGCAGAGTTAGAGAGAAAGGTCTTCCTTCCATTGGTTCACCCCTCAAATGGCCGCTACGGCCGGCATGCTGTGCCGATCTGAAGCTTAGAGCCAGGTGCTTCCCCCTGGTCTCATGTGGGTGCGGGGCCCAAGCACTGGGGCCATCCTCCACTGCCTTCCCAGGCCACAGCAGAGAGCTGGACTGGAAGAGGCGCAACTGGGACAGAACTGGCGCCCCAGCTGGGACTAGAACCTGGGGTGCTGGCCCTGCAGGCCGAGGATTAGCCTAGTGAGCCACGGCTCTGGCCTATATGACCTCTTTAGCACTTAATTCTATATGTTCACTTTAACAATTAAGATGGCATTTACACCACCAATTTTAATTGGATTTGGAGTCCCATGACAAGTTTTTAAACTGTACCCTTAGAAGTAAGTCCATAGGACTGTATGCAGAAATATACAGCTTTATAGTTACACACTTCCTCCTCCTCTTTATTCTCACCCCCCCCCTTTTTTTTTTACTGAGATCTATTTTCAATTGACTTTATATATATGATTAACTCTATGTTAAGTAAAGAGTTCAACATATAGTATGAAGGGAAAAAAAACTGTTCCTTGACAGTCAAGATGAGGGCTGTTCAAGTCATTTCTTCTCACAGTCAATTTCATTTCTACAGCTTTTGTTATGGGTGCACTATTAGTTCTCACCAATCAGGGAGAACATATAGTATTTGTCCCTTTGGGACTGGCTTAGTTCACTAAGTCTGAAGTTTTCCAGATTGATCCATTTTGTTGCAAATGACCGGATTTCATTTTCTTTTTTTTTTCCTGCTTTTTTTCCACAGTGTACATATCCTGTAATTTCTTTATCCAGTCTTTAGTTGATAGACATTTAGGTTGATTCTATGTCTTAGCTAATGTGAATTGAGCTGTAATAAACATGGAGGTACAGATTACTCTTTTGGCTGCTGATTTCATTTCCCTTGGGTTAATTCCCAGGAGTGGGATGGCTGGGTCATATGGTAGGTCTATATTCAGATTTCTGCAGTATCTCCATGCTGTCTTCCATAGCGGCTTTACCAGTTTACATTCCTACCAACAGTGGATTAGGGTACTTTCCCCCCACATCCTCTCCAGCATTTGTTGTTTGTTGATTACTGTATGAGAGCCATTCTAACTGGGTGAAAATCTCATTGTGGTTTTGATTTGCATTTCCTTGATGGCTAATGATCCTGAAATTTTTTTTATGTATCTGTTGTCCACTTGGATTTCCTTTGTTTTGTTGTGAAGTTTCTTGATCTCTATATTCTGGTTTTTAATCCTTTATCAGTTGCATTATTTGCAAATAATTTCTCCCATTCTGTCAGTTGCCTCTTCACTTTCCTGAGTGTTTCTTTTGCAGTACAGAAGCTTCTCAATTTGATGTAATCCCATTTGTTAATTTTGGCTTTGATTGTCTGTGCCTCTGGGGTCTATTGCAAGAAACCTTTTCCTGTGCCAATGTCTTGCAGGGTTTCCCCAATGTTCTCTAGTAATTTTATGGTATCAGGCCATAGATTTAGGTCTTCAATCCATTTTGAATGGATTTTTGTGTAAGGTATAAGGTAGGGGTCTTGCTTCATACTTCTGCATGTGGAAATCCAGTTTTCCCAGCACCATTTGTTGAAGAGACTGTCCTTGCTCCAGGGATTGGTTTCAGATCCTTGGTCAAACATAAGTTTGTTGTAGCTGCTTGGATTGACTTCTGGTGTTTCTATTCTGTTCTATTGGTCTATCCATTTGTTTTTTGTACTGGGACCAGGCTGTTTTGCTTATAACTGCTCTGTAGTATGTCTTAACTTTGTATTGTGATGCCTCTAGCTTTGTTTTTGTTGTATAAGATTGCTTTAACTATTTGAGGTGTCCTATGTTTCCTTATGAATTTCAGCATTTATAGAGTTGAGAAGAATGTCTTTGGTATTTTGTATTGCATTGAATCTGTAAATTGCTTTAAGAAGAATGGACATTTTGATGCTATTGATTCTTCCAATCCATGAACATGGAAAATTTTTCCTTTTTTGTATCTTTTTCTATTTCTTTGTTTTGTAATTCTCATTGTAGAGATCTTTAACATCCTTGGTTAAATTTATTCCAAGGTATTGGATTTTTTTGTAGCTATTGTGAATGGGATTGATCTTAGAAGTTCTTTCTAGCCATGGCATTGTCTGTGTATAGATAGGCTATTGGTTTTTGTGTATTGACTTTATATCCTGCTACTTTACTAAACTCTTCTATGAGTTCCAATAGTCTCAGTGGAGTCTTTTGCAAATACAGATAGTTTGACTTTTTCCTTCCCAACTTGTATTCCTTTGATTTCTTTTTGCTGTTTGATGGCTCTGGCTAAAACTTCCAGGACTATATTGAATAGCAATGGCAAGAGTAGGCATCCCTGTCTGGTACTGGATTTCGGTGGGAATGCTTCCAACTTCTCCCCATTCAATAGAATGCTGGCTGTGGATTTGTCATAAATTGCCTTGTGTTGAAGAATGTTCCTTCTATACCCAATTTGCTTAGTTTTCATTATGAACAGTTGTATTTTGAAGATGTTTTCTCTGCATCTATTGAGATAATGTCTTTTTCTTCAATTTGTTTATGTGGTATATCACATTGACTTTGTGAATGTTGAACCATCCCTGCAAACCAGGGATAAATCCCACTTGGTCCAGATGAATGATCTTTCTGATGTGTTGTTGGATTAGATTGGCCAGAATTCTGTTGAGGATTTTTGCATCTATGTTCAACAGTGAAACTGGTCTATAGGTCACTTTCTCTGTTGCATCTTTTCCAGTTTTGGGAATTAAGGTGATGCTGGCTTCCTAGAAAGAATTTGGGAGGATTCCCTCGGTTTCAATTGTTTTGAATAACTTGAAGAATTGGAGGGACTTCTTTAAATGTCTGGTAGAATTCAGCAGTGAAGCCATCCCCTCCTGGGCTTTTCTTTTGCTGGGAGGATCTTTATTACTGATTCAGTTTCCATCTTGGTTATGGCTCTGTTTAGGTTTTCTGTGTCTTCATGGCTTAATTTAGGCAGGTTGCATGTGTCCAGGAATCTATGCATTTCTTCTAGGTTTCCCAGTTTTTTGGCATACAGTGCTTTGCAATGGTTTCTGTTGATTCTTTTCTTTTCTGTGATGTCTATTGTTACATTTCCTTTTTCATCTCTAATTTTATTAATTTGGGTCTTCTCTCCTTTTTTTGGTTGGTTAGACCAATGGCGCATCAACTTTTTGTTTTCACTTTTATTTCTTTTTCTATTAGTTTTGGGTTTGGTTTGCTGTTCTAGATACTTGAGGTGCATAGATCATTTATTTGGTGCCTTTCCAGTTTTTTTTTTTATGTAGGCACCAATTGCTATAAACTTTGCTCTTAACACTGCTTTTGCTCTGTCTCACAAATTTTGGTATGTTGTATTGTCCTCTTCATTTATTTCCTGAAATTTTTTGATTTCTTGATTTCTCCTCTGACCCACTGTTCATTCAGGAGCATGTTGTTCATTCTCTATGTGTTTGCATATGTTCTAGGGATTCCTGAGTTGTTCACTTCCAGCTTCATTGCATTGTTGTCTGAGAAGATGTACCTATGATTTCGATTTTTTTGGATTTGCTGAGACTTGCTTCATGGCCTAACACATGGTCAATCCTAGAAAGTTCCATTCACTGGAGAGAAAAATGTGTACTCTGTGTCTGTAGGGTAGAATGCTCTGTAGATATCTGCCAGGTCTATTTGGTCTTTGGAGTCAATTTATTCTGTTTCTTGTTTTTGTCAGTTTGATCTGTGCATTGCTGAAAGTGGAATATTGAAGTACCCCCATTACTATTATATTTGAGTGTATATCTCCCTTCAAGTCCCTGTACAATTCTTCTAAATAGCCAGGTGTCCAATAATTAGGTGCATATACGTTTATAATAGTCACATCTTCATGTTGAATTGAGGCTTTAATCATTATATAGTGTCCTTCTTTGTCTCAATTTTTTGTGTTAAAGTCTATTTTGTCTGATATTAGGATGGCTACATCAGCTCTTTTTGGTTTCTGCTAGAATGGGATATCTTTTTCCATCCTTTGACTTCTGTGTGTATCTTTGAGATGAGTTTCTTTTAGGCAGCAGATAGATGGGTTTTCTTTTTTAATCCATTCAGCTAGTCTGTCTTTTAACTGGGGAGTCAAGACCACTTACATTCAGTGTGACTATTGTTAAGTACTTTCTTTGGCCATATTTCCTTAAATAGTCCTGTTTATGTATTTTGGATTTCATTTGTACTTTTGCTGGGTCATTTTCTGCAATCATCTTTTGTAGTGATGTTCCTTTTTCTGTGTTTCTGTGTATAGCACATCCTTGAGTATCTTTTGCAGGGCTGGGCAAGTAGTTAAAAATTCTTTCAATTTTTGCCTGTTGTGGAAGATCCTTGTTTCTTCTTCATTCATAAATGAGTTTTGCAGGGTACAATGTTCTGGATTGACAGTTTTTTTCTCTTAGGACTTGGAATAGGGACTGGTGCCATGGTTCACTCGGCTAATCCTCTGCCTGTGGCGCCGGCATCCCATGTGGGTGCTGGGTTCTTGTCCCGGTTGCTCCTCTTCCAGTCCAACTCCCTGCTATGGCTTGGGATGGCAGTGGAAGATGGCCCATGTGCTTGGGCTCCTGCACCATCATGGGAGACCGGGAAGAAGCTCCTGGCTTCGGGCTGGCACAGACCCAGCCGTGGCAGCCATTTGGGGAGTGAACCAACAGAAGGAAGACCTTTCTCTGTCTCTCTCTCCCACTGTCTATAACTCTACCTGTCAAAATAAAAATAAAAAATTAAAAGGACTTGGAATATGTCTCGCCATTGTCTCCTTGCCTGTAGGGTTTGCAATGAGAAGTCCAGAGTGAGTCTAATCAGGTTTCCTCTGAATGTGACTTGTGGTTTCTCTCGTGCACATTTTAAGATCTGTTCTTTGTGTTTCATTGAAGTGATTTTGCTACAATGTGTCATGGTGAAGTTCTTTTCTGGTCCTGTCTATTGAGAGTTCTGTGTACTTCTTTACTTGATGTCTCTTTCTCCAGATTGGGGTAGTTCCCTGTTATGATTTAATTAAGAAGTCCTTCTGATCTTTCCTCTTTTCACGCCTTCTGAAATTCCTAGGGTCCATAAGTTGAATTGTTTGATAGAATCTTGTGAATCTCCAACCATGATTTTTAATTTTCTAATTTCTTTTTGTATTTGGTCTGACTGTATTATTTCAGGAAACTTATCTTCTAGTTCTCATTTTTTTCTTTTGCTAAGACTTTCCACCACATTTTTTATTTGATCTATTGAATTCTTCATTTCCAGTATATCATTCTGGCTTTCATTTTTTTCTTTTAACTTTTATTTAGTAAATATAAATTTCCAAAGTACAGCTTATGGATTACAATGGCTCCCCTCCCATAACTTCCCTCCCACTCGCAACCCTCCCCTCTCCTGCTCCCCTCCCCTTCCATTCGCATCAAGATTCATTTTCAATTCTCTTTATATACAGAAGATCAGTTTAGTATATATTAAGTAAAGATTTCAACAGTTTGCACCCACATAGAAACACAAAGTGAAAAGTACTGAGTACTAGTTATAGCATTAAATCACAATGTATAACACATTAAGGACAGAGATACCACATGAGGAGCAAGTGCACAGTGACTCCTGTTGTTGACTTAACAATTTGACACTCTTGTCTATGGCGTCAGTAATCACCCTAGGCTCTTGTCAGTAGTTGCCAAGGCTATGGAAGCCTTTTGAGTTTGCCGACTTCAATCTTATTCCGACAGGGTCATAGTCAAAGTGGAAGTTCTCTTCTCCCTTCGGAGAAAGGTACCTTCTCCTTTGACCTGTTCTTTCCACTGGGATCTCACTCGCAGAGATCTTTCATTTAGGTGTTTTTTTTTTTTTTTTTTCCCCCAGAGTGTCTTGGGTTTCCATGCCTGAAATACTCTCATGGTCTCTTCAGCCAGATCCGAATGACTTACGGGCTGATTCTGAGGTCTGGCTTTCATTTAAAACCTCAATTTATTGGGAGCGCTTTTCATTTAGATGGTGAATTTGTTTGATTGCTTCTAAGTAATCAATTTTCTGAATTCCTTTTCTGGCATATCCTTGATCTCTTATTCAGCTTCCATTATTGAATCGTATTGTTCATTTGTGTAGTTCATAGAGTCTTCCTTATTCTTATTCAGGATTTTTCCTTTGTTTTTTTTTTTTGGCATTTCTGGTTGATTTTTTTTTTTTGGTCTCTAATGTGTGACTCTGTGTAATTTCCCTCTGCTGTGAGTGGCTTTGTGTCTGTGCATTGCAAGTGGAAGCACACTGCCCCACCTCCTGGAGCCCTGTTTACTTCTACATCATAATGGGGCGGGTCCCAGGGCTTTGGCGCACAGCCCCGCCCACTGGGGGAGGAGCCAGGCTTCTCACTGGTGCGTGAAACAAGTTGGGGTTTCGCTGTTTAGGACTACTCCTTGTGTACAGCTCCCGTGGTGGGGAGGAAATCGCTCTGAAACATGATCCTCCTTCCTGGGTGGGCGGTGTTGTGAGGTGGCCCCCACAATTGATGGATGTGTGCACGGGAGGCAAACGTGGCGGTTCCCTGCTTACACTTGAAAATATAAACAATATGGCTTCTCCCTGCTGTAGGTATGGTTGGGGGGAGGGAGGAGACACAGATGACTGGGGCGTGCCGACTTCTTCGCTTGTTCCCCTATAATTTCTCCTTCCGGCTTGGAGCTTCAAACGCAGTTGGCCAAGCTTCCCCACCCGCCGCTATCCACTCCGAGGACTTGGCAGTCTCTCCCCTGGTTTGCTGGGGGTGGGGTGGGTGACACCAATCTCCTCACTTGGTGTCTCTGGGCCTTTGTACGCCTCTGGCACTTTTCCTTCCTCTTGGCTCCCTTAGTGTGGACCTGAGCAGTCTCTGGTGGACTCTTGGGTTTCTCTGGGTGAACTTCTCATGACTCTGTCGCCAGCTTGTGTCCCCTCTGCTTATTAACTATCAATTTTTCCTGTGTGACTCGGAACATCCTGTTGCTCTACCACCATCTTGGCCCCTCCCCCAGAGTGCTGTCTTCAACAAGGAAGGCTGAGAGAAGTGGTCAGGGCCTCTCTCCTCTCCAGCCTTGGGAGACCACAGAACTGACAATTAGACGTTGACCTTTTGGTCTTTCTGCAGTGCCACGCTAACTGTGAAGCCGATGCCCCTGCTTGTTCTCTCTCCACTTTCTGCTAACTCTCAATGCAGAGTTAGAATTGGTGACACAGCGCTTCTGCCCCTCAGATGTCATCTAGCTGAGTGTAGTTGGGGCCTCTGTTAGCACCTCCAGAACAGATGGCCTAATCGGCCCCGACCCCACTGGAACCTCGACAACTTCTCTGAAAAGGTTTTTGGTTGAAAACATTTCTGAATGGTAACCGTCTGTTATGGACCAAATTCTGTGTCTCAAATCTTTTTTTTTTTTTTTTTAAGATTTAATTTTTTGAATGACAGAGGTAGAGAGGGTCTTCCATCTACTAGTTCACTCCCCAGATGGCAGCAACAGCCAGAGCTGGTCCAATCTGAAGCCAGGAGCTTCTTTCAGGTCTCCCACATGGGTGCAGGGGCCCACAAACTTGGTCCATCTTCTACTGCTTTCCAGGGCATAGCAGAGAGCTGGATCAGAAGTGGAGCGGCTGGGACTAGAACCGGTGCCCATATGGGATGCCGGCGCTTCAGGCCAGGGCTTTAACCCGCTGTACCACAGTGCCAGCCCCATCTCTCAAATCTTTTGGTTGAAATCGTAGATGCTGTGTCCAGAATTGGCCAGCATCCAATATTAGAGCGCCAGTACGAGCCCTGGCTACTCTGCTTTTGATCCAGCTCCACACCAGTGAGCCTGGGAAGGCAGCAGAAGATGGGCCCCTACCACACATAGGGAAGACCCAGATGGAGTTCTAGGCTTCTGGCTTTGGCTTGGCCAGCCCTGGCTGTTGTGGCCATCTGGGAAGTGAACCAGCAGATGGAAGATCTTTCCTGTCTGTGACTCTGCCTTTCAAATAAATAAAATCTTAAATACCACCCCACTGGGGTTCAGAATTTGAAGGTGGGGTCTTTGGCAGGTGATTGTCATGAGGGTTCCATAGAGTTTGTGCTCTTGTACAGAGACCTGAGAATGCTCTTCAGGCCTCTTTCTGCCATGTAGGGACAGCCTGGGAAGCAGGGACTTCCAAACCTTCCAGCGCCTTGACCTTGTACTTCCCAGATCCAGGACAGTGAGAATGAACTTTTGCTACTTGAGTTAGCAGTCTATGATTTTCTTTATAGCAGCGTAAACTGATGAAGGCATCATCTACAACAGCCTAGCATGGTTTTTTTTTCTTGTTTTTGTCTTTCCTGTTAGTAGCTTTCCCAAAATCTACTGACATGATCCAGGGGAAAGACTAAGTTTATATCAGACAGCAGAGACCAGGTCTGGTAAGTTGTCTTCACATTTTCAAGTGACTTTTTAGAGTAAGTTTATAATTTTCTAATTCAATGACATTTCACAGAGGAGATGTACAAGCATAATTCAAGGACAGAAGAAAGGCCGCACGAGATGCACGTTTCACACATACCCGGCCCTTGGCACCTGTTTAGAGGGGGATTTTGCACTCACAAGCTCCTAGCTTCACAAACTTAAAGCCAGAGAGGCGTGTAGGAGGCTCAGTCTCCACCTGGCAGAACTGGAAGCCGTGAGCCAGGCCTCCCCACTCAGCATGGACCCTTAATCCTAGCACGTGGCTCATTAGTGTAACGCCCCCTAGAGGTTGGTGCTGTCTTTGGGAAATGCTGCTTCCAACTGGGGAGAAGTCTCCAAGCTGAGTTTCTCGGGTTGATTGCAGATAGTCCCATGCCAGCCCACGCCTTGTGATTCTTCTTTGTGTGGTCAAATGTTCCAAAGACTAACTCCTGCTGGTCATGGCAGAGCCCTCCCATGTGTGGTTCATATGCGGTCACGAGACTCTGCACCTTTTCCCCCAACTTGAGCTGTCGTCTCTGTCCAGGGTGGTTACTTACTGGGAACCCACAGACCCTGCAGGAGGAAATGACTTAGGAGATGAAGGACGTGGAGACAATAGTACAAATGACAACAAGAAAAATACCTTTTCTCTTTTTCTTCTCTGAAGTAGTTTTCACTGTGACAGCTTCAGAGGATTTTGTAATCTGGTTCGAAGTGGAACTTCCACTCTGGTTGTCTGGTTAGGGAAAAAAGTTAGAAAGCAGCCTGTTCAAAGTGGAATGAGTGCATTGTGGCAACACTTTGCTGTTGTTAGTGCCTTCATTTTACCAAAACTTTGGGAGAAGAGTTTCTCACAAGGAGATTGTCTGACCTGTTGTAAGGTCACATTCCTTCAGCTCGGGCATGTCTTTTTTAGTGTTTGTTTCCTCAAAGGCTTGAGGTGAGCATGCAACCAAGTAGAGCCCAAGAATGGTCCTGCCAGGCCTTGGGTTCCTTTCTCCTCCCATGCCACAGCTGCTCTCTGCAACCCCTGGAGTTAGCATGAATAGAGCAGGGAGGAACACTTCGGGGCATTTTTAAAAAGTTATTACTTAATAAATGCATTTTTTCATAGATACAACTTTAGGAATATAGTGGTTCTTTCCCCTATGCCCCCTCCCCCCAACTCCCATCCCACCTCCTTCTCCCTCTGCCATCTCCTTCATTATGGTTCAATTTTAGTTTGATCTTATACAGAGGACCAACACCATGTTTAGCATAGATTTCAACAGTTTGCACTCACACACACACAAGACATAGAGCACAATTTGGGAAGAAAATTTGCAGTCGATTTTCATAGGACAAATGAATTGTACTATGTGGAGAGCAAGTGCACAGTGACTTTTGTTGTTCCTTTAACAATTAACACTCCTATTTGTGACGTCAGTGATCACCCGAGGCTCTTGCCATGGGCTGCCAGGGCTATGGAAGCCTTTTGTGACCATAGAATCAATTGGTATTTGGACACCACCATAAGCAGAGTAGATCTTCTCTTCCCTTCAGAGAAGAATATATCTTTCCTTCATGACCCTTTCTTTCCACTGAGGTCTCAGAGATCCTCCATGTAGGATGATTATTATTATTATTGCCATAGAGTGTTGGCTTTCCATGCCTGAAATGCTCTCGAAGGCCTTTCAGCCAGACCAGCAAGCCTTAAGGGTTGATTCTGAGGTCAGAGTGTTATTTACAGCAAATGTCATTCTAGGAGTCTGCTGTGTGGATTGCTTCCCAAATTGATTTTCCTTCCTTTTTAATTCTATATTTTAAAGATTTATTTTTAATTTGACAGGTAGTTAGACAGTGGAGAGAAACAAAGGTCTTCCTTATGTTGGTTCACTCCCCAAATGGCCGCCACGGCTGGCATTGCACCGATCCAAAGCCAGGAGCCAGGTGCTTCTTCCTGGTCTTCCATGTGGGTGCATGGGCCATCCTCCACTGCCTTCCCAGAATACAACAGAGAGCTGGACTGGAAGAGGAGCAACTGGGACTAGAACCTGGTGCCCGTATGGGATGCTGGCACTGCAGGCGGAGGATTAACCAAGTGAGCCACGGCGCTGGCCCCTAAAGATTTTATTTTCTTTATTTGAAAGACAGAGTTACAGAGAAAGAGACAGGTCTTCCATCTGCTGGCTCAATCCCCACATGACAGCAACAGCCAGAGCTGCACCGATCAGGAGCCAGGAGCTTCTTCTGGGTCTCCCAAGTGGGTGCAGGGGCCCAAGCACTTGGGCCATCTTCTACTGCTTTCCCAGGCCATAGCAGAGAGCTGGATCAGAAGTGGAGCAGTCTGGACTAGAACCAGCGCCCATATGGGATGCTGGCACTTCAGGCCAGGGCTTTAACCCACTGTGCCACAGCACTGGCCCCTTTAATTCCATTATCTTTACCAGGTACTTGATGTTATTTATATGATCTCTTCTATACTTAGAGCAATCTATATGTTGACTTTAACATTTAATATGATCATTAACAGTTGAGATGGCATCTATACCACTGACTTTTATGAGTTTGGAGCCCCATGACAAGTTCTTAGGCTGTATCGGGACATATTTTAGAAAACAGATTAGAATGTAATTGCTTGGCAGTCATTCCAGGCCCTTCTTTTTCTTTCCTTTGCACTGCACCTGCAGTCCATCAGGACATGATCTAATGTGGTCTGACCACTTCTCGCCCCCTCCCTTGCTGCTACTGTCATCTCACCTGGGCAGACTGCACTTGCCAAGGGAACAGAGCCTCCTTCCAGCTCTCCCTACCCACCCCCAGGGTTTGGCCCTCAGATTGAGGGGTTCTTCTCTAACCCAGCCCCATCAGTCACTCCTAGCGGTTACCTGCTGCCCCTGTTATCTGCACAGGCAACTGTTTCTCCTGAGTGCAAAGGCCCTAGGGCCTCTGTACAGGTCGATCCCTCCACCTGGAACGCTCTCCATTCATCCCCAGGGCTCAATCCCTCAGATGTGACTGTACTCAGAGGCCATCTTTTCGAGGAGGCCTATGCTAATTCATCTACTTAAAACCCATCCCATCCATTTTCTTTCCACAAGTCCCCACACTCCTGCACTTCACTCTGCCATCTACCAAATGCTCACAATAGCCAGGGCTGGGCCAGGCTAAAGCCAGGATACAGAAAGCCCATCTAGGTTTCCCACATGGTTGGTAGAACCCAAGCACTTGAGCCTCCCAGGCGCATTAGCAGGAAATTGGATTGGGAGCAGAGCAGCTGGGACTCAAACCTGTGCTCTGATAAGAAATGTGGGCTTCCCAAACAGCACTACAACTCCTGCCCATCAAATAAAAAACAGTTGGTGGTGAGGCATTGAGGCCTCTTTGGTTGTGAGCAACAGAAAGCCATTATGCCTGACTCTGGCAGGAAGGAGAAGTTACTGGGAGGCCAGGGAGTAGCTCAAGACCAGGAGAAAGAACCTGGAACCTCATGCTTGCTCTCATATACATACAGAAAGGTTTCTGTAATGTCTTGCACATTTTTAGGTGAATAGCTATTTTTCATGTTAAGTTTGAAAATTCCAGAGGTTGCAATTTCTAGAAAAATGCAAATACTGACATTTAAAAATAGAATGTTCTATCCATTTCTTTAAGTGGATCAAATGGAGTCTAAACTTTAAGCCATCGGATTCTCGCCATAGTTCCTTAGGACATCCCAAGCACTGCCAGGCACGAGCAGAGGCTCCTGCAGTCGTAGAAAACTTGACCTTGTTCCCTTACTTCCTGTGCTTTTATTCCTACTTCTGCTCACTCTGAAGAGTTTACATCTGAGAGTCTGGTGTAGATCAGCCTGTAATACTCCTTTGTAATGCTACATGTATAGATATTTAAATTTTAACCCCTCTTAGAATCATAGGATCCAAAGTATTAAATTTCATCTGTATTTACCAATTTTCATTTTTTTTAACTTTTGAGATACATATATATTTTGACAGGCAGAGTTAGACAGTTATAGACAGAGAAAGGTCTTCCTTCTGTTGGTTTACCCCCCAAATGGTCATTATGGCCAGCGCGCTGCGCTGATCCAAAGCCAGGAGCCAGGTGCTTCCTCCTAGACTCCCATGCGGGTGCAGGGCCCAAGCACTTGGGCCATCCTCCACTGCCTTCCCAGCCACAGGAGAGCTGGACTGGAAGAGGAGCAACTGGGACAGAACTAGCGCCCCAACTGGGACTAGAACCTGGGGTGCTAGCACTGCAGGTGGAAGATTAGCCTAGTGAGCTGCAGTGCTGGCCGAGATAATATATTTTTAAAAATTTATTTATTTGAAAGGCAGAGTTACAGAGAGGTTGAGACAGAGGTATTCCACTTGCTGGTTCACTCCCCAAATGGTCACAACAGCCAGGGCTGGGCCAGGCTGAAGCCAGGAGCTTCTCCCAGGTCTCCCACATGGGTGCAGAGGCCCAAGTATTTGGACAATCTTCGGCTACTTTCCCAGGCCCATTAGCAGGGAGCTGGATCAGAAGTGGAGTAGCAGGGACTCTAACTAGCACCCATATGAGATGCTGGCACTGAACTGGGGCTTTAACATGCCACACCATAGCACTGACATAACATTTTTTTAAACTTTGAAAATTTATATTCATTAAAATAAAAGTACAGCTTATGGATTACAATGGCTTCCCTCCCACCCACAACCCTCCCCTTTCCCGTTCCCTCTCCCCTTCTATTCACATCAAGATTCATTTTCAATTCTCTATATATACTAAACTGATCTTCTGTATATAAAGTAAAGATTTCAACAATTTGCCCTCACATAGCAACACCAAGTGAAAAATACGGTTGGAGTACTAGTTATAGCATTAAATCACAGTGTACAGCACATTAATGACAGATCCTACATGATATTCTTAAAAAATTGATTAATTTTCTATGCAATTTCCAATTTAACACCAAGGTTTTTTCATCTTCAATTACCTTTATATACAGAAGATCGATTCAGTATATACTAAGTAAAGATTTCATCAGTTTGCACCCACACAAACACAAGGTGTAAAAATACTGTTTCAGTACTAGTTATAGCATTACTTCACATTGGACAACCCATTAAGGACAGATCCCACACGAGACGTAAGTACACAGTGACTCCTGTTGTTGACTTAACAATTTGACACTCTTGTTTATGGCGTCAGTAATCTCCCTAGGCTCTAGTCATGAGTTGCCAAGGCTATGGAAGCCTTTTGAGTTCACTGACTTCGATCTTATTCTGATAGGGTCATAGTCAAAGTGGAAGTTCTCTCCTCCCTTCAGAGAAAGGTACCTCCTTCTTTGATGGCCCCGTTCTTTCCACTGGGATCTCACTCGCAGAGATCTTTAATTTAGGTCTTTTTTAATTTTTTATTTTTTTGCCAGAGTGTCTTGGCTTTCCATGCCTGAAATACTCTCATGATCTCTTCAGCCAGATCCAAATGCCTTAAGGGTGATTCTGAGGCCAGAGTGCTATTTAGGACATCTGCCATTCTAGGAGTCTGCTGTGTCTCCCATTTCCCATATTGGATCGTTCTCTCCCTTTTTGGTTCTATCAGTTAGTATTAGCAGACACTAGTCTTGTTTGTGTGATCCCTTTGACTCTTAGACCTATCAGTGTGATCAATTGTGAATTGAAGACAATCACTTGGACTAGTGAGATGGCACTGGTACATGCAACCTTGATTGGATTGGATTGGAATCCCTGGCACGTTTCTAACTCCACCATTTGTGGCAAGTCCGATTGAGCATGTCCCAAATTGTACATCTCCTCCCTTTTTCCACTCTTAAATTTAACAGGGATCACTTTTCAGTTAAAATTTAAACACCTAAGAATAATTGTGTGTTAATTACAGAGTTCAACCACTAGTACTAGAACAAAAAGAAAATACTAAAATGGATAAAGATTTCCATTGTACATCAACAGTCAGGACAAGAGCTGATCAAGTCACTGTTTCTCATAGTGCCAAATTCACTTCAACAGGTTTCACCTTTGGTGCTCAGTTAGCTGTCTCCAATCAGGGAGAACATAAGATATTTGTCCCTTTGGGACTGGCTTAATTCACTCAGCATGATGTTTTCCAGATTCCTCCATCTTGTTGCAAATGACCGGGTTTCATTGGTTTTGACTGCTGTATAGTATTCTATGGAGTACACTTCCCATAATTTCTTTATCCAGTCTACTGTTGATGGGCATTTGGGTTGGTTCCAGGTCTTGGCTATTGTGAATTGAGCTGCAATAAACATTAATGTGCAGACGGCTTTTTTGTTTGCCAATTTAATTTCCTTTGGGTAAATTCCAAGGAGTGGGATGGCTGGGTTGTATGGTAGGGTTATATTCAGGTTTCTGAGGAGTTCCAGACTGACTTCCATAGTGGCTTAACCAGTCTGCATTCCCACCAACAGTGGGTTAGCGTCCCTTTTTCCCCACATCCTCGCCAGCATCTATTGTTGATAGACTTCTGAATGTGAGCCATTCTTGCTGGGGTGAGGTGAAACCTCATTGTGGTTTTGATTTGCATTTCCCTGATTGTTAGTGATCTTGAATATTTTTTTAATGTGTCTGTTGGCCATTTGGATTTCTTCTTTTGAAAGATGTCTGAGGTCCTTGGCCCATCTCTTAAGTGGGTTGTTTTGATGTTGTGGAGTTTCTTGATCTCTTTGTAGATTCTGGTTATCAGCCCTTTATCTGTTGCATAGTTTGCAAATATTTTTTCCCATTCTGTCGGTTGCCTATTCACTTTCCTGACTGTTTCTTTTGCAGTACAGAAACTTCTCAATTTGATTCAATCCCAATAGTTAGTTTTGGCTTTGACTGACTGTGCTTCTGGGGTATTTTCCAGGAAGTCTCTGTCAGTACCTATATCTTGCAGGGTTTCTCCAATGCTCTCTAATAATTTGGTGTGGGGTCGTAGATTTAGATCTTTAATCCATGTTGAGAGAAATTTTGTGTAAGGTGAAAGGTAGGGGTTTTGCTTCATGATTCTGCATGGGGAAATCCAGTTTTCCCAGCACCATTTATTAAATAGACTGTCCTTACTCCAGGGATTGGTTTTGGATCCTTGATCAAATACAAGTTGGCTGTAGATGTTTGGATTGATTTCTGGTGTTTCTATTCTGTTCCAATGGTCTATCCATCTGTTTCTGTACCAGTACCATGCTGTTTTTTAAATTACTGCCCTGTAGTATGTCCTGAAATCTGGTATTGTGATGCCTCTGGCTTTTTGTTGTACAAGCTTGCTTTAGCTATTCAAGGTCTCTTGTGTCTCCATATGAATTTCAGCATCATTTTTTCCAGATCTGAGAAGAATCTTTGGTATTTTGGTATTGCATTGAATCTGTGTATTGCTTTTGGGAGAATGGACATTTTGATGATATTGATTCTTCCAATCCATGAGCATGGAAGAATTTTCCATTTTTTGGTATCCTTTTCTTTAAGGTTTTTTAATTTTCATCATAGGTATTTTTTAACATCCTTGGTTAAGTTTATTCCAAGGTATTTGTTTTTGTAGCTATTGTGAATGGGATTGAACTTAGAAGTTCTTCCTCAGCCGTGGCATTGCCTGTGTATACAAAGGCTGTTGATTTTTATGCATTGATTTTATATCCTGCTACTTTGCCAAACTCTTCGATGAGTTCCAGTAGTCTCTTAGAGTTCATTGGGTCCCCTAAATAAAGAATCATATCATCTGCAAAGATGGATAGTTTGAGTTCTTCCTTCCCAATTTGTATCCCTTTAATTTCTTTTTCTTGCCTAATAGCTCTGGCTAAGACTTCCAGAACTATATTGAATAGCAGTGGTAAGAGTGGGCATCCCTGTCTGGTACCAGATCTCAGTGGAAATGCTTCCAACTTTGCCCCATTCAAATAGGATGCTGGCCATGGGTTTTTCATAAATTGCTTTGATTGTATTGAGGAATGTTCTTCCATACCCAGTTTGCTTAGAGTTTTCATCATGAAAGGGTATTGTATTTTATCAAATGCTTTCTCTGCGTCTATTGAGAGAATCATATGGTTTTTCTCCTGCAGTCTGTTAATGTGGTGTATCACGTTGATTGATTTGCGAACGTTGAACCATCCCTGCATACCAGGGATAAATCCCACTTGGTCTGGGTGGATGATCTTTCTGATGTGTTGTTGCATTCTATTGGCCAGAATTTTATTGAGTATTTTTGCATCTATGTTCATCAGGGATATTGGTCTGTAATTCTCTTTCAATGCTGCATCTTTTTCTGGCTTAGGAATTAAGGTGATGCTGGCTTCATAGAATTTGGGAGGATTCTCTTTTTCGATTGTTTTGAATAGTTTGAGAAGAATTGGAGTTAGTTCTTCTCTAAATGTCTGGTAGAACTCAGCAGTGAATCCATCTGGTCCTGGGCTTTTCTTTGTTGGGAGGGCCTTTATTACTGTTTCAATTTCTGTGTCAGTTATGGGTCTGTTTAGGTTTTCTATGTCTTCCTGGCTCAATTTAGGTAGGTTGTATGTGTCCAAGAATCTGTCCATTTCTGATAGATTTCCCTGTTTGCTGGCATACAAGTCCTTGAGGTAATTTCTGATGATTCTTTTTATTTCTGTGGTGTCTGTTATGTTTCCTTTTTCATCTCTGATTTTATTGATTTGGGTCTTTTCTTTTAGTTAGTTGGGCCAATGTTGTGTCAATTATGTTTATTTTTTCAAAAAAACCAGCTCCTCGTTTGGCTGATTTTTTTTTTTTTTTGGTAACTTTTTTTTGGATTCAATCCTGTTGATTTCTTTGATTTTAATTATTTCTCTTCTACTAGATTTGGGTCTTGTTTGCTGCTGATTTTCTAGATCTTGAGATGAACTGAAAGCTCATCTATTTGGTGCCTTTCCAATTTCTTGATGTAGGCACTTATTGCTACATAAACTTTCCTCTTAACACTGCTTTTGCTGTATCCTATAGGTTTTGGTATGATGTGTTATCCTCATTTACTTCCAGGAAATTTTTGATTTCTCTTTTAATTTCTTCTGTGACCCATGTTCATTCAGGAGCATGTTGTTCAGTCTCCATGTGTTTGCATATGCTCTAGGGATTCCTGAGTTGCTAATTTCCAGCTTCATTTCACTGTGGTCTGAGAAGCTGCATGGTATGATTTCAATTCTTTTGAATTTGCTGAGACTTGCTTTATGGCCTACTATGTGGTCAATCCTAGAGAAGGTTCCATGTACTGCTGAGAAGAATGTAAATGCTTTCTGTGAAGGATGAAAAGTTCTGTAGATATCTGTTAGGTCTATTTGAGCTATAGTGTCATTTAAATCTTCTGTCTCCTTGTTGATATCTGTCCTGTTGATCTATCTCAGAGTGGAGTATTGAAGTCCCCCAGTACTATTGTATTGGGGTCTAAGTCTCACTTTAAGTCCCTTAACAAATCTTTTATATAAACCGGTGCCCTGTAATTAGGTGCATATGCATTGATAATCGTTATATCTTCCTGTTGAATGGATCCCTTAATCACTATATAGTGCCCCTCTTTGTCTCTCCTAATAGTTTTTGTGGTAAAATTTACGTTATCCGATATTAAGATGGCTACGCCTGCTCTTTTTTTCATTTCTGTTGGCATGGTACATCTTTTTCCAGCCTTTAACTTTCAGTCTGTATGCAACTGTTAGAAAGATGTTTCTTGTAAGCAGCAAATAGATGGGTTTTGTTCCTTAACCCAGTCAGCCAATCGGTGTCTTTTAACTGGACAGTTCAGGCCATTAACGTTCAATGTGACTATTGATAAGTAGTAACTTTGCCCTACCATTTGCCAAAGATATTTTCTAATATATGCTTTGAGCTTCCTGTGATCTCTTGCTGTGAGGTTTCCTTCCTTTACCTTCTTTCATGTTGATGACCGTGTTTCTGTGTTTCTGCGTGTAACACATCTTTAAGCATCTTTTGCAGAGCTGGACGAGTGGCGACAGATTATTTCAATTTCTGTTTGCTGTGAAAGGTCTTTATTCCGCCTTCATTCACAAATGAGAGCTTTGCAGGATATAGTATTCTGGGCTGGCAGTTTTTCTCTTAGTACCTGGGCTATGTCTTGCCATTCCCTTCTGGCTTGTAGGGTTTCTGATGAGAAATCTGACGTTTCTCTCTTATGCATTTTAGAATCTTCTCTTTATGTTTCACTGTGGTGAGTTTAATTACAATATGTCGTGGTGAGGCTCTCTTTTGGTCATGTTTACTAGGGGCTCTATGAGCTTCCTGTACTAGGATGTCTCTGTCCTTCTCCAAACCTCAGAAATTTTCTGCTAGTATCTCACTAAAAAGGCCTTCTAATCCTGTCTCTCTCTCCATGCCTTCAGGAACTCCTAGAACCCGAATGTTGGGAATCTACAGGATACTATTAAAAAAACCTGACAATATTTTTTAGATTTCTAATTTCCTCTTCTTTGGTTTGCCTGTCTCCTTTCCTGTGCTCTGTCTTCTAAGTCCGATATTCTCTCTTCTGTTTCACCCATTGTTTTTAAGGCTCTCTAATGTGTTTGTCATTTGATCTATTGAATTCTTTTCATTATGATTTCTCATCACTATCACAGTTTCTTGTTCCACTAGTTGTTTCATTTCATTTTGATTCCTCCTTAATATTTCATTTTCATGAGAGATTTTCTATCTTGTCCATTAAGGATTTCTGTAGTTCAAGAATTTGTTTTTGAGAACTTCTTAGTGTTCTTATCAATTTTTTGAGATCCGCTTCTTGCATTTCCTCTATCTCTTCATCTTCATAATCTTGAATTGGGGTGTGTTCATTTGGGGGCATCATAGTGTCTTCCTTGTTCTTGTTACCTTGGTTTTTGTGTTTGTTTGGCATATTGGAGATATTCTTTGGTTTCTTCACTATGGTGTTTTTTTCTTACACTATGGCTCTAGGTTAAGTAGACTGTCTGCTTTTGATGGAGCCTTAGAGGCTTGAGATGGGTGTGGCCTGAGAGCTCTCATTGGTTCCTCAGGGTTGAGGGTGTGCCAAAGGTGACACTCCCAGGTTAGGCATGGTAAATCTTTCTTCTTTTTTTTTTTTTTTTTTGATTCAAAAGGGAAGTAATTCAGCACAGCTGAATGGAATTGGAGGTGATTAGCAGGCAAATGATACACCCACAGGAGCCAGAGATCAGAAGCTCTTTCCCAAGGACCACACAGGGAATCTCTGCTGCCCTCAAGGTGGGCTCCAATTCTCCTGCAGTCTCCCACTGGGTTGCCAAGGTTGCCAAACTGTAGCGTCTCTGGAGAGCACTCATGTGAATTCCGTGAGTTCTCTCCCCCACCGTCTCTTTTCACAGTCTCGGTTCTTTAGCAACACACACTCACTATGTCCCAATCTCCTGTTATTTCACTCCCCCCCCACCCCCACAGAGTCAGGTTTTTCTGCTAGGCTCAGGGCCGGTGCAGACCTGAGGTCGCCCTGCTTATGACGTATCTCCAAAATGGCACCTGCTCTTTGTCTTGCCCGCCTTTCAGGGGTGAGCAGAGAGAGAGAAACTCGTGTCTGTATCGGTCACTTTTTTTTTCCTCTCTTCTAGTTAGCCAGGTGAACTTTTCCCCATGGGGTTTCAAGCTTCATTCCCACTAGTCTCCTCTTTCCGCTTCCCTGCCGGTGTCTTGGGCTATTGAGGTTCGGCTCACCTTGCGTTCCAGCGCTGGTGTGTTGAGTCTGCCGCTGGTGTCCCGAACTTGGGCTCCCACGCTCTCCACGCAGGTCCACTGTGAATCACTAGTTCCGGAAGAGTTTCTCTGCTATTTCTTCCCCTACTCTTCCTTGACCCTGCAGTATCTCCACTTTTATTAAACTCTCTCTCCCTGGACTATCAGTGTGCTCCCTTCCTATTCCACCATCTTGCCCTCAACCGAGATAACATTTTTAATTGACATTATAGTCAAAGGCTTAGTGGTTCTGCTAAATAAAGAGTTTAATAAATGAAGTAAGAAGTAAGAAGGCCATAGGCCAGGAAGAAAGTAGACAAGCGCTATAAACAAAATCAAATGAAAAGATGTTCAACTTCACTCACATAAAACGCATTTTAAGATAGTCCCCAAATCATTAGTACTATAGTAGCATGTAGTGATAAATACAACATATGTATTTTAAACCTTCAAAAGTCAAAATACAAAAATCTTATTGAATGCATTTCTCAAGGGGATGGATGACCTTTTGTTCCTACAATTCACATATTAACTGAGGGATATTATTGCTAGGATGAGACAGTTGAGTATGAATTCTGTTTGTTTTTCATTGTTGTGGTTTCTAGTGCTGAGAAAACTTGTTTACCCACAATGGGGATGGAATAGGGCTGCTAGATTTAGCCTCTTCCCCCATCCCCCCCCTCTTTCCAGTACAGGACATTCAGTTCCATTCAAATGCCAGATAAACAAGGAACAGTTATCTTAGTGTATGTGTATCCCAAACATTGCATGTCACATAATAAATTATTTTGCATCTAAAATTCTAACTTAATGGGACAATCCTAGGAGATTAATAATACCGTGGTATTATTTCATTCTCTGAACTGCTGAGTTGTACGTTGAAAATCATATATAGATCAACAAAGTTTTTAATGGACTTTCAGCCAATACCATGACTTGCTTCTTCAATTGTGGTAAAAGCAAAAACTGGAAACCACTGATGTGTGAGAATGATCTGTCATTGAATTATTAGTCATTTATTTGGTTAACATTTACATTAACATTTGGAAACATCTCTTCCTCTTCATACTCCAGGGGAAGACTCTGCTGGCACACTGAATGGGAGAGGTTGTCTGTCTCTTGCAAAGTAGGAGGAGGATGGGTGTGATCAAGGACTTCTAAGTCTCAGGCACATATTCCCTGGGGAAGCCGTGAATCTAGACCTCTGTTTAAAAGCATCCACACCCTGCCCAGCACATTCCGTGGAAAGTTTTCATGTACCCTGGTTCCAAGGCCAGGGTTATTAAAGGACAGGAGCCATGACAGCTCCCAGGCCTGGCTGGATGAGGCAAAGGACACTGCTCGAGGCACATTTTTAGGGTGGCAAAGTCCAGTTGGCAGAACGTAGGTCCTGTACACACCCTGGCCAGGAGAGGGTAGATGCCTTAACTGACCCCTTCACTAGGCTGCAGCCCGCAGGGGAAGGGTAGTTCCTTCAAAGCAAAATCGGGGTGCTAGTTAGTAAGGGAAGTTGGGGTAAATGTGAGACCCTAAACACCACTAGATGGTTGGAGAAGATCAGTACAATGGCTTTCCCTTAGCCAACACCTGGATGCTTAGAGATCTAAGTAATACAAAAATTAGGATTTGTTACTCAGGCAATTGGTACAAAGTATCTTGTGGTTAAAAAGGAGAAAGAGGGCAGGTATTTGGCCAAGAGGTTAAGATGCCTGTGTTTCATATCCGAGTACCCAGAGTTCTACACTGGCTCCAGCTTCCTGCAAATGCAGACCCTGGGAGGCAGTGGTGATGGCTTGAGCACTTGAGTCTCTGAGACCCATGGGTGAGACTTGGATCGAATTCCAAGCTTTTGACATCAGGCTGGCATATCACTGCCTATTGCAGATATTTGGGAAGCCAACCATCAGACAGATGCTGTCTCTGCTTTTCAAATAAAAAAATTAAAAGGAGGGGCTGGCACTGTGGCATTGTGGATTATTGCTCCTTATAATGTCGGCATCCCATATTGGCACCAGTTTGAGATCTGGCTGCTCCACTTCCCATCCAGCTCCCTGCTAATGTGCCTGGGAAAGCAGTAGAGGATGGCCCAAGTGCTTGAGCCCCTGTAGCCACATGGGAGACCCAGAAGAAGCGCCTGGCTTCAGCCTGGCCCAGTGCTGGCTGTTGTGGCCATTTGGGGAATGAACCAGCAGATGAAAGATCTCTCTCCCTCTCGTTCTCCCTCTCTATAACTGTCTTTCAAATAAAGTAAATAAAGTAAATCCTTTTAATTTCTCTGACAGGCAGAGTGGACAGTGAGAGAGAAAGGTCTTCCTTTTGCCATTGGTTCACCCTCCAATGGCCGCTGCGCCCGGCGCATCACGCTGATCCGAAGCCAGGAGCCAGGTGCTCTCCTGGTCTCCCATGCAGGTGCAGGGCCCAAGCACTTGGGCCATCCTCCACTGCCTTCCCGGGCCATAGCAGAGAGCTGGCCTGGAAGAGGAGCAACCGGGACAGAATCTGGCGCCCTGACCGGTTCTAGAACTTGGTGTGCCGGCGCCGCAGGTAGAGGATTAGCTTATTGAGCTGCGGCGCTGGCCTAATCCTTAAACTTAAAATGGAAACAGGGGAGGCATTAGTAGTGTAACATAATTCGATTTTCTTGCCTCGCATGGCTCTTTTCTTCCAGTTATCATTGAAGGCTAATTGTGATGGCAAAAAGTTTAAATCAAGGTGTGAAAACTAGTGTGCTGAACAGAGTCTATCGGTCCGACTCTGAAGGTGAAGGTGTTGTCAGTCTGCACTGGTGAGCACACTACAGCTATGGACTGAAGCTTGTGTCCCCTCTGCCTTCGTACGTGCAAGCCCTAACCCCAGTGTGGCTCACTAAGGAAATAATTAGGGTTATGTGGGGTCACAAAGGTGGGGCCCAATCTGATAGGAGCGGTGTCCTTCTGAGAAGAAGTAGCAGTGGCTATAGACTGCCTGTCTCTGTGTCTTTGTGTACCCAGGGAAGGCTACAGTGAGAAGGTGGCTGTTTGCAAACCAGGAAGAGAGCCTGAACCGGCAACAGAACTGATATGAGACTCTGAGCCCCTAGAACCGTGAGAAACTACATTTCTGTTGTTCAAGCCTCCCAGGCTGTGGTATTTGGGTGGCTGGGAGTTACTAATAGTTACCCAAAAGAATGCAGAGTGACTCAAATGTGCTAGTTGAGCTGGATAAGCACCAAGTTTCCAGTGAATGTGGACCTCAGACTGTCACAGTTAGCTGCAGGAGAAGCTAGACATGTACTTGAACTTGTTGTGGTTTTGTTGTTATTTTGCTGAGATCTTAACTGATGGGAGGAACTTTAAAGAGGTCCTGCCTGTTGACTGCTGATGTCAGGGCTTGGCCCAGTGGGAGCAGTTCCCACCCAGTGAAGAATGACAGGGACGGCACTCCCTGTAGGCAGCTCCAGCCCTGCCCCTTTGGCTTTCTGGGAAAACAAATCCTGAACACACTCTCTCAATCTCGATCTATTTTTAAGATTAATTTATGTACTTGAAAGTCAGGCAGAGAGATCGATCGAGATTTTTCATCTGTGGTTCACTCCCTAGATGGCAGCAACAGCTGGGACTGGGCCAAGGCTAAGCCAGGAGCCAGAAGCTTCATCTGGGTCTCCCACATGGATGACAGGGGCCCAAGCACTTGGGCCATCTTCTTCTGCTTTACACAAGGCTTCCTTTTAGCAGGGAGCTGGATTGGAACTGGAGCAACCAAGACATGAACCTGCACCCATATGGGGTGCTGGCATCACAGGTGGTAGCTTTACCTGCCACGCCACAACGCCGGTCCCAAATCCTGAACTCTTAAGGTTGAAGGCTCCTTTCTGCAGAAACACTTGGGATAAATGCACTGGGGGATCTCCAAGTTTCTTCCTGTCATCTTTGTCACTTCTGTCACCTTTCCAGTTCTACCCCCTCAGACCTGACCCTGCCTCCCACACATCAATCGCTTGAGGTGGTACATTCACATTTCCAATTCCCAAAAAATGGGACCCACTGATTACTTAGATCCCAAAGCTGAAGTATAGGATTTCATAAATAGTATCACAGCTTTTCAAAAGTTTCTATTTAATTAGCTATTTGGGGTTGGGGGAGGGAAGAGAAAAAGCAAAGGCTCCCAAATGCTTTTCTCTCCCCAAATGTCTGCATCAGCCGGGACTAGGCTGCACCAAAGCCAGGAGCTGGGAACCCAATCTAGGTCTCCTACGTGGGTGGCAGAGACCCAGCTACTCGAACCATCACCACTGCTCTCCAGGGTGTGCATTAGCAGGAAGCTGGAATTGGGAGCGAAGCTGGGGATTGAACCCAAGTACCCTGATAGGGGACACAGGTGTCTTCATTGCTAGATCAAATGATCACCCTAGGACCATCACTGTTTATAGGAATGTTGGTAGAAATGGCACAGGGAAAGTATATTTGATAGAAAACATTGACTTCTAGCTTTCTTCTGTATACTTATTGGGTTGACTGAATTGTCAAATTCAAGAAATGACCTACACAAATCTACCATGAAAGTCCCTCAATAAGTGATAACCATTGCACGTACAAATCTCTGCTAGACACATGTTCTTTGCATTCATTTCTACAAAGTAGGTTTTATTTCAGCCCTTTCTCTTCAAAGTCATCACAGCTGGAGTAGGATTTGGGGTCCATCTCTAAGCCTGTGCTATTAACTCCTTGCTATGATTACCAATTAAACATAATCAGCTTTAAAATATGTTGTGAATAGGCATACTTGGAATCTATGAAAACAAGTGAATTATGGGAAAGTAAGCACCATTGTTTTTGTCTTGTGTCTGTCCTCATTGGCCTGTTCTCTGGGGGACTGCCACACCCCCACTGTGAATTGACAATGCTGGTAGAGCTGCCTGTCACAGTGCTCCATTGTGTGTGAGAATCCCGGCCAATCATGGCTCACCATGAGCTGGACCCTAGACACTGGTCCAGGAGCTAAGAATGTGATCCAAAGAGGGTCGGTTAGATAGAACCTTCCTATGGGATTTGATACAGTATTTAGAAGAACGAGGCTCACAGGTCATGATAATATAGCCCTGAGACTGTTGGCAGATCCATCAGCTGCCTTTGCCTCCTTGGAGAAACCTTGGCTGTACTCAGAAGTCACCCCTTGGAATGGAAGGAGAGTCAGGGGCAGCAAACTCGGAGGCTGTTTGACACAGCTGGAGCCCTGACGTCAGCCAGCCATCTCTTGAGACAGTTGTACTCATGGAAGTCTCAGATGCCAGTCAGTCCATGTTCTTTAATCCTGTTAGGGTTGCCTTCACTATGCAGTCTGATTACCGTGCTGCACGGGCTGCCTGGGTGATACCTGGCCACACACTGAGTTGCTTAGAGCAATCCAAGGTTGCCATTCTTAGTTATGGAAATCGGTCTGAAATGGGTCTTACAGGCAGAAGTCGGAGTCTGCGGAGCTGCCTGCCTTTGGAGGCACCGGGGAAATTCATTTCCTTGCCTTGGCCAGCTTCTGGAGGCCCCTTCCTGACATCACTTCCCACCTCTGCTCGTCTGGTCTCCTCTGACTGTCCTGCCTCCCTCTGAGATGACGCTGGACCACTTGCATAGTCCAGGATAACTTCCCTGTCTCAAGATCCTTAACCCAATCCCCTCGGTAAAGTCCCTTTTGCCATGTGAGATCACATATTCACAGGCTCTGAGGATTAGGACAAAGATATCGCTGGGCCTCTTATTCTGTCTCCCACACGTACTCGGGAAGAAGAATCTCCATGTACCGAGACGGCCCCTCCCGGCAAAGCTTCCCCATCAGGAAGTGAGTGCCTAGACCCCTGGCACTGACCTTGGAGCAGCTGAGGGGGGGCTCTGGTGTTGGGCGAGCCTGGGGCTGGCTGGCCTGTCCCCTGCATCTCTGCAAACTCTGCCAGGGGTCTGAGGAGAGCCAAGGCTCCAGAACATTGCAGGCGATTTCCATCAAGGAACAGCTCTCTGCGGGAAGGGGAGAAAGGTTCATCTGTTGGTTCCACTTCCTGAAATCTGGATTTGAATTCTTCAGCTGATGAAATAATATATCTAGCCATAAAGTAATGAACCAGCAAACAATCATAATGATATCTTATGTCAAATTTGACTTACTGATCAAGTCAGCTGACCAAACACCTCATTCAAGCATGATGTCCTTGATTCTCTAAGAATCTTTCTCCTACCTACAGCAACAGAAATAACTAGAGGGGGGAGAAAGATGACTCAAATCATAGTGGAAGGGCGGGCGTCTGGCAGAGTGGCTAGGCAGCCTGGGTTTGAGGCACTCTGCTATGGGCGAGTTCAGGCTCTGCTCCGTGCTAAGGCACACGCGGGGAGGCAGCATGTGATGGCCCAAGGAATTGAGTTCTGCTGCTCACACGGAGGCCTGGGTTAAGTTCCTGGCTCCCGGTATCAATCTGGCCCAGCCCTAACTGTTCCAGGCATTTGGGGAGTGAACCAGCAGATGGGAGTTATCTGTTTCTCTCTCACCACCACCCCCTGCCATGTGTGTGTCTCAATTTAACTGAGGAAAGTGCCAAGCTGAGCTGTGGAGTGGGGTGGGGGGCAGGGTGCACACCTGATGGCACTTCGGCTGACCACAGAGCCCAGCCTCTGTCCACTCTCTGGCCCCAGACCACAGTATCGCAGACTGAGCCCATGAAGGCTTTGGTGGTTCTCCAGGCCTGAGAAAATACTCTCCATTTCTTCCTTTGCGAACCTAAGAAGAAATGACAGCAACACATCAGTGACTTTCAAAACCTGAGCCACTCGCTGAGTGGCTCATTTTAAAGTCCTCCCCAGGGTGGTTAGAGGCAACCCTGCTGATCCCCACTTGGATTTCCAGGGCCTGGGTGGGCTCAGGGAGCCATGGTAGGCAAGGTGGGGTACGGAGAGAAGGGGACCCAAAGACCGCCTCCTGGGTGGAGGGAGCAGAAGGCGTCTTGAAGCACCCATTCAAGGGTGGAGGCAAGTGCCCGAGACAGCTGCTGTAGAGACGGGCAAGGGGGCCCAGCTTGCAGGGCAGGTAGCATTCTGGGAGGATGCCAGAGGTGCCAGCTCTGACAAGGAGGGGCCTGTTGAAAGCAGAGCAGGTTCAGGAAAGTTCAAGCTCTCATGGCCCCTTCGTGGCCCCGTGCCACTCCCTTGCCCTGTGTCACACAATCTTTGGTTTGCAAAGTGAGTCGCGGGCTGCCTTGCGGGGTGGGTGTTGGTATATCCTCCTGGGTCAGGAAACTCAGGTTCCACGAGTGAAACCAACATCTTCAAGGAATTTGGATTGTCAAGGCTTGAGCTTGAAGATGAGCTGGGTAGCATCAGCAGAAATACCTTGTAAAATTTAACTCATTAACAAGAACTATTGAGGGCCTCTACGTGCCAGCTATGTACGTGGGCGTACTGCCTCCCAGATTAGTAGGGAAGGCAGCAGGGAGAGAATGCAGCCTGCAGAGGCCACTGCCTACCCCCATACTGGCATTGAGGGCTCGGGTGGGGGTCCCAGCTACCAGCCTGACAACCTTGTCTGTGATGCAACTGACGTTACCACAGGCTCCTTCCTGAGGGTGGGAATCCTCCCTTTGTGTCTCTTGCCACCAGCGCAGGTCTCTGGGTGTCCCTCCCAGGAACTGGGCTACGGAGGGTCTCAGCAGCAAGGATGCTTCTTCCCAGTAGACACAGGTAGCCGGGGGGCTCCAAGCAGTTCTTGTAGCCACTACTTGGTGTTCTGAGGACTCTGGCCTTCTGTGAGGAGACGCTGCCTAACGCCCCCCTTTAGCAGCATTTCAGAAACCTGGAGCACCTCCGCAGAGAGCCCCCTCCCTGTTTGGGGTGGGAGTTTGGCCCAGCAGCTAAAATGTTGCTTGGGAGGTCTGCATTCCGTATCAGCGCCTCAGTTCAGATCTTGGCTCTGATCCCTATTCTAGTTTCCTGGTTTTTTTTATTTTTTTTAATTTTTTTGACAGGCAGAGTGGATAGTGAGACAGAGAAAGGTCTTCCTTTGCCGTTGGTTCACCCTCCAATGGCCGCTGCGGCCGGCGCATCGCGCTGATCCGAAGCCAGGAGCCAGGTGCTTCTCCTGGTCTCCCACGCGGGTGCAGGGCCCAAGGACTTGGGCCATCCTCCACTGCACTCCCGGGCCATAGCAGAGAGCTGGCCTGGAAGAGGGGCAACCGGGATAGAATCCAGCACCCCAACCGGGACTAGAACCCAGTGTGCCGGCGCCACAAGGCGGAGGATTAGCTTGTTAAGCCACGGCGCCGGCCCTAGTTTCCTGTTGATGCTTACTCTGGGAGCCGGTAGACTATGGCTTCAGTAGTTCGGTCCCTCCCACCCACTTGGGAGGCCTGGATTGAGTTCTTGGCTCACCCTTGATGTTGGTCTGACCCAACCCTGTCTGTTGCAGGCATTTGGAGAGTGAACCAGTGATGGGAGATTGCTCTGTGTCTGTCTCCCCCTCTTTTTCAAATAATTTTTTTAAGAGTGAGCTCCCCCCCACCCCTGGCTTTGCTGATGGACTCCCTGCTGTTACTGGCAGGACCCTGAGGAGCCTGGTTCTTCAGGGGCCTTTGTGGCTCAGAGTCACAGCTTCTCGGGCGGGAATCATTTCTCTTGCCTCTCAGCCCGTTGGCCTTTTGTGTATCAGTTCCCATGTGACTGCACAGGAAGTCACGAACCACAACTTCTGAAGTGGAGATCTCTGTATAGATCAGAAGTTCCCACTTCTCATACAAGCAGTTGAATAACTTGTAGATGGCCAATTTAGACCCCATGCAATCTAATGTCTAATCTAAGAGTTAATCTGATTCAGATAATCTGGACTCGCAACCTGGACTCTGAATAAGCCAAGTGACCTGGAATGACTTGATCTCTAAGATTTATTTATATATTTAAAGGTCACAGTTAGAAAGGGAGAGGTGGAGAGAGAGCTTCCATCCACTGGTTTACTCCCCAGATGGCCACAATGGCCAGGGCTGACTGGGCCAGGCTGGAGCCAGGAGCTGCATCCGGGCCTCCCACATGGGTAGCAGGAACCCAAGTACTTGGGCCTCTTCTATTGTTTTTCCCAGGCCATTAGAGAGCTGGATCGAAGTGCAGCAGCCAGAACATGAACCGATGCCCATATGGGAAGCAGGTGTCAGGTGTCAGCTTTACCTGCTGCACCACAACGCTGGCCTTGACAAGTGGATAACTCATCTACAGTCTAGGAATAGAAATATGTACATCTCCTAGAGGGTCGGGAAGGCAAACGAGATAGCCCAGGCAGCAAGCCCGGCGCACAGTGAGCACACGTTAACTTTTCACTGGTATTGATGATGATGGTGAAGATAACACCCACAGACCTTCTCCTGATACTCGGGGCACCCCAAGCCCTCAAAAGAACCTGCCCTGCTCCTCCCAAGTACCCCACCTGCCTCCCCAGATCCCCTCCTGGTGAGCACTGACCCATCACCCAGGGAAGGGCGGTTTCCCTTATCCAAACCTTCACAGATGTGTGGACCTCTGATATTCAGACCCTCTCCCTTGCGCTACGCAGCATGGCTCCATATGTCTTTGTATCTTCCTTAGCAATGAATGTAGGCATGAACATGGCCTCCTGCATAAACTGGCCTCTAGCAAGGGTTTGTTGAATGGACAAATGGAGATAGCTCTGCCGACCTACTGTTTGCTTAGGAACATGAACTCTAAGGAGGGGTTAGAGGTTGTCTGTTAGCCAGGCCTTGACGTGAGGCACACAGGGCTCCCCCTGGCTCTGGCCTGCCCCAGCCAGCAGCGGCAGAGCCCCAGGGGACTCTGTTCCAGCCTTACTTGCAGTAATCGAGGACGAGAGCACGCAAGCTGCTGAGCTGCAGAGCCTTCCCCAGCCGCCTGAGGGACCAGGGGTCCATCTTGCAATCGATGATCTTCAAGGCAGTAAAAGGGCAGACGGCGTGGCCCTTCAATTCCAGAAGCAAAGCCTGAGGATGGAGGGTTACAAAGATGCTTACAGAATGGTGACAAGCACACCATATACTGTAATATGTGGCTTACAAGTCAACCTGCTAATCACCTGAATGTTTGTCATATAATTTATCTCATCCAAAAGCCTGGTGTTTCCCACATAATTCTTCAATGCCTCTTTTAGATGGAAATTATTGTCATGCTGCCTTTTCCTGGAGTGATTAGGAAGGCATCTTAGAGGACAAGAGTATTATTTTGGATGATATTATGGACTGAATGTGCCCACCCCTCAAAGATAGTCTTTTTTTTTTTTTAAAAAGATTATTTGAGTGGTGAAGTTAGAGGGAGAGGCCCTCCACCTGCTAGTTCATTCCCCAAATGGCCACAACGGCCGGAGCTGGGCTGGTCTGAAGCCAGGAGCTCTTCTGGGTCTCCCATGCAGGTGCAGGGGCCATCTTCCACTGTTTTCCCAGGCCGTTGGCAGAGAGCTGGATCAGAAGTGGAATAGCTGGGATATGAACTGGTGCCCATAGGAGATGCTGGCACCGTAGGCAGAAGCCTAACCTACTAAACCACTGCATCAGCCCTGAAGATAACTAGTTATGTTGAAGTCCTAACACCTAGTACCTCAGAATGTGACTGTATTTGGAGACAGAATATTTAGTGATAATTAAGTTAAAATGAGGTCACTGGGTAAACCCTAACCCAGCATGACTGATATCTGGATACAGATGCACAGAATGAAGACCACGTACAGACACAGGGGAGGGTGGCCATCCACAGTTCAAGGAGAGAGGCCAGAAAAAACCAGCTCTGCTGGAACCTTGATCCTGGACTTCCAGCCCCTAGAATTATGAGAAGAGAAATTTCTGGAAGCCAGCATTGTGGCACAGCAGGTTGAGCCATCATTTGCTATGCTGGCATCCCATATCAGAGTGGTATGGTCCTGGCTACTCTACTTCTGATCCAGTTCCCTGCTAATGCACCTGAGAAGGCAGTGCAGAATGGACTAAGTGCTTGGGCCCCTGCACCCACATGAGAGACTGGAATAGAGTTCCTGGTTCCCGATTTCAGCCTAGCCCAGACCTAGAAATTAGGGCCCTTTGGAGGAGTGAACCAGTAGATGAAAGATCTCTCTCCCTCTGTCTCTGCCACTCTGTCTTTCAAATATATAAATAAGTAGCTATTGTTTTAAAGGAATTTCAGTCCTCCAGGGTGGGATTTTGTATTGGCAGTCCGAGCAGATGACAGACGTTGATGTTCGAATAATCAAAGTAAACCCCTGTGCTTAGGTTCTGCTCAGTAGAGTTGTGTAGCTGTGCCTGTCTTGTAATTAAACTTAGCATAAACCATCTGGTTGTGCACAGTCACAAATGTTAGGATTCAGAGGTCTGCTTAGAAGTGGGCAATGCTGGGGCTGGCGCTGTGGCTCACTTGGTTAATCCTCTGCCTGCGGAGCCAGCATCTCATATGGGCGCTGGTTCTGTCCCGGTTGCTCCTCTTCCAGTCCAGCTCTCTGCTGTGCCCCGGGAAGGCAGTGGGGGATGGCCCAAGTGCTTGGGCCCCTGCGCCTGCATGGGAGATCCGGAGGAGGCTCCTGGCTCCTGGCTTCGGATCAGTGCAGCTCCGGCCATAGTGGTCATTTGGGGGGTGAACCAATGGAAGGAAGACCTTTCTGTCTATAACTCTACCTGTCAAACAAATAAAGTAGGTGATGCTGATACAGCAGCTAGGAACCTCTCCTGTTGAAGGGACTGGGCTGAAGGTGACACGTGAGTGTGTGGAGCCTCCATGTTCCCACAGGCTCCTGAGTGGAGGGGTTCATGACCAGGTCATGTCCTGTGTAATGGATGATACCCACGGCACTAAAGCCCCCATGTCACTGCAGGAGATGGTATTGAAGACGGCGTATCACCAGGTCATGGAGACCCCCTCCTAGCAACAGAACAGCCACAAGCGGAGGATTCCCTGCTTCAGATTTGAAGCTAAAGAGAGGCTCTGTGGGGTTTGAAGGACTTGGGGTTTTTAAAGGCAAGGACATGTTGGTCAGACACAGAACTGCACGTTACTCCCAGCTGGGGACGGAGAGGCGCTAGCAACCTAAGCACAGTGCTGGGGCTGCGGCCTCTAATGAGATGCCCGTCTGAGCGAGGGTGGGTTGCTCCAGGTGCCCTGACGGGGGGGGGGGGTGGCATGTCGGTGCCTCTGGCAGTACTGGTCTGTGCTAGCCAGGCTCCTTGCCAGGTGTGTGGGGTCACTGCCCGGGCGCCAGCACTGCTGTGGGCAAGGAGCACAGGCACCCTGATAGAAATCCTCAGGAGCCTGAAGACTTGCGGGCAGGTGACACGGAAGGAAGTATTAAGGTCCACTTTTTAATTTAAAGATTTATTTATCTGAAAGAGTGAACTGTTCCATCTGCTGGTTCACTCCCCAAATGGCTGCAACAGCAGAGCTGGGCCAGGCCAAAGCCAGGAGCTTCATCCAGGTCTCCCCTGTGGGTGCAGGGGCCCAAGGACTTGGGCCATCTTCCACTGCTTTCCCAGGCACATTAGGGAGCTGGATGGGGAGTGGAGTAGCCAGGACATGAACCTGCGCCAATATGGGATGCCAGTGTTGCAGGTGATAGCTTAACCCGCTATGCCACAGCACCGGCCCCTAAGGCCCACTGTAAACAGGCATGGACACCATTCTCCTCTGGCTTCCATGGACTGGGGACCCTGACTGACCCTTCGAATAAAGGCAACTAAAAATGCTGGTTACATAATTAAAATAGCTTTTAAAAATTCATTTGCCAACAGTGGTACACAGTTAAATGCACACAAATAACATTTACTGTGGGGACATTTTTCAATGTACGGTTCAGGGGCATTAAGCACGTTCGTGTTGTTCAGCCAATGTCATCCTCCATCTCCAGAACCTCATCCTGCAGAACGGAAGCTCTGTACCCACCAAACAATGACTCCCCATCTGTCCCTGCCCCCTCCATGCCCCACAATCATCCTCTACCTATGTATCACTACTCCAGGACTATCGCATAAGTGAGTCATACGGTATTTGCCGTTTAGGTGACTGGTCTCTTTCACTTAGCGTAATGTTCTTAAGGCTTATTCCATGCTGAGGCATGTGTTGGAATTTCCTTTTTAAGACTGCAATACACCCCTGCATATGTGTATACCTTGTTTTGTTTGTCCATCATTTGTCAGTGGGCACTTGGGTTCCTTCCACCCTTGGCTGCTGGGAGTGAATCGTGCTGCTCTGAACGTGGGTGTACATCTGTCTCCTCCAGGCTGACCCTGCTCTCAGTTTTTTTGGTTACATACCCACAAGTGGAATTGCTAGATCATGTGGTTATTTTTGATTGAGGAACCACCATACTGTTTTCCATAGAGACTACATTATTTTACATTCCCACCAACAATGCACAAGGCTTCCAACTTTTCCTCTCCAACACTTGTTATTTTCCTTTTTTTTATCATGTATTTTTTTAAAGGTTTATTAATTATTTTATTTGAGAGATAGTTACTGACAGGGAGAGGGGGAGAGGGGGGTCTTCCATCTGCTGGTTCACTTCCCAAATTGCCACAATGGCTGGAGCTGCACTGCTCTGAAGCCAGGAGCTTCCTCCAGGTCTCCTATGTGGGTACAGGGGCCCAAGGACTTAAGCCATCTTCTACTCCTTTCCCAGGCCATAGCAGGGAGCTGGATTGGAAGTGGAGCAGCTGAGACTCAAACTGGTACCCACATGGGATGCTGGCACCAAAGGCGGAGGACTAACCTACTGCGCCACAGTGCCGGCCCCTTGTTATTTTCTGTTTTCCTTGATCCTATCTCTCTTAGTCGGGATGAGGGAGTATGTAGTTGTGGTTTGGATTTGCATTCCTTAGGGATTAGTGCTGTTGAACATCTTCTCATGGTCTCCTTGGCCATTTGTGTGTCTTCTTTGAAGAATGTTCAAGTCCTCTGCCCATTTTAAATCAGATGACTTGGTCGATGTTGAGTTGTAGGATTTCTTATGGATTCTGGATTGTTGGGTTGTATGATTTCTTTTTTTAATATTTATTTTTATTTGAAAGGCAGAGTAGGCAGAGAGAGAGAGAGGTCTTCCATTCACTGGTTCATTCCCCAGATGGCCACAATGGCCAGAACTGGGCTGATTCAAAGTCAGGAGTCTGGAGCTTCTTCAGGGTCTCCCATATGGGTTCAGAGACCCAAGGGCTTGGGCCATCTTCTTCTGCTTTCCCAGATTATAGCAGAGAGCTGGTTCAAAAGTGGAGCAGTCAGGACTCGAATCAGCACCCATTTGGGATGCTGGCACGGCAGACAGTAGCTTTATCCACTGTGCCACAGCACTGGCATTTCTTAATGTATTCTGGATACTAACCCATTATCAGTTATTGTCTCCCATTCTATGGGCTACTGTTCACTCTATTGGCTTTGTCCTTTGAGGTATGACAGTTTTACATTTTGATGTGGTCCAATTTATCTATTTTGTTCTTTCTGCCTTAGCTTCTAGTGTCATAGCCAAGAAATCATTACCAAATGCAACATCATAAAGCATGTTCTCTATGTTTTCTTCTATGAATTTAAAAAATTGCTTCCTAAAATGTGTTGATTGGCTGACAGATTATTGCAGAATACCCCAAGGCCAGTAAGTAAGAGAAATTGGAAAGCCAGGGGAGAACACAGCTCTCCCCATGAGTATGTCACTGAAGCCATGTTGTTCATGGCTGATGGAGTCCAGGGAATAGGAGCTAAAGCCCATGAGCACCAAAGAAGAAGAATCAGCAGAAAGTACTGCACAATGGTGTGGCCCCAAACACAAAGTGGGCTGGGGCCAGCACTGTGGTGTAGCGGATAAAGCCATCGCCTGCAGTGCAGTCATCCCATATGGGTGCCAGTTCGAGTCCTGACTGCTCCACTTCCGATCCAGCTCTCTGCTATGGCCTGAGAAAGCAGAAGATGGCCCAAGTCCTTGTGACCCTGTACCAACGTGGGAGACCTAGAAGAAGCTCCTGGCTTCAGATTGGCCCGGCTTTGGCCATTGCGGCCAACTGGGGGAGTGAACCAGTGAATGGAAGACTCTCTCTGTCTCTGCCTCTCTGTTAACTTTGTCTTTCAAATAAATAAATCTTTAAAAAAAATGAAGTGGGCCATAGCATGATGCCTGTAGAGTAAGGATGAACTAGAAATAAACTTAACTCTCCTAGGACAAACTGCTTATCCTAAACTGATAAATATGGGGGAAAAACAAGTCCTCTGAGAACTCAGACTGCCCCTAACACGGCTTTGCACCCTGAATTTATACTTCCTGGATGCTTGAAAGAAACGTTTGGTGTTGATACCCAGCACCCTGAGTCATGACAGAAGCAAATGCAAAAATCTTCACAGGAAGCTGTCTTCTAACCAGAGCTCAAAGAAGTGCTACGACTGTTTCTTCCAGGAAACATTAGCTTATAGTAAAAAAGAAATCAGAAAACACATAAAGAAACATCACCGTAACAGCAGAAGCAAGATCCAGAAATACTGGATTCTGAAATAATTCATGTCAGTGTAGCAATGAGATACAGAATAGAAAATCAAGGGGCCGCCTCTTGCAGTGCTGGCATCCTGTATTGGCACCTGCTCGAGTCCTGGCTGCTCCTCTTCCAATCCAGCTCTCTGCTATGGCCTGGGAAAGCAGCAGAAGAAGCCCCTGCACTCGCGTGGGAGACCTGAAGTTCGTGGCTCCTGGCTTTGGATCAGCACAGCTGTGGCCATTTGGGGAGTGAACCATGTGATGGAAGACTTCTCTCTCTGTCTCTCTGCCTCTGACTCTCTGTAACTCTGATTTCCCAATTAAATAACAAATGTTAAAAAAAAAAATCATGTAAACACATAGGTCTCTATTTAAAAAGCAAGAGAGGGGCCGGCGCTGTGGCATAGTGGGCTAAGCTTCCACCTGCAGTGCTGGTTCCCATATAGGGCATTGATTCTAGTCCCAGCTGCTCCTCTTCTGATCCAGCTCTCTGCTTTGGCCTGGAAAAGCAGTGGGAGACGGCGCAAGTGCTTGGGCCCCTGCACCTGTGTGGGAGACATGGCTTCAGCCATTGTGGCCATGTGGGGAGTGAACCAGTGTATGGAAGGTCTTTCTCTTTGTCTCTCCCTCTTTGTAACTCTGCCTCTCAAGTAAATAAAATCTTAAAGCAAGAGACTAGAAAAATGGCTGCTAGTGCCCTTTCTCAGTCTCTTCTCTCCTCTCTTCCCTAAAAGTAATTTTATGACAATCAAACATCACGGTTTTTCCTGTTTTATTTTATATAAATGTAAGCATAGAAAATACATTGTGTCTCTTTTCATTTGTATAACATATTTGTGAGTCATATTTTAACATAGTTCATTTGTTATATAGTGAATGTTCTTTATAAATATGAGGTTACTTCGAAAAGTTCATAAAAATGGAATTATAACAATTTTAGTGGAAAAAATTGGAAATGTATTTAGTTCTTAAAAATAGTATTTAAGCTATTTATGTATTTATTTGAAAAGCAGCGAGATCTTCCATCTACTGGTTCATTCTCCAAATACCTACAACAGCTGGAACTCGGGCTGGGTCTCCCACGTGGTGGCAGGGACCCAGGTACTTGAGCCACCACCTGCTGGTTCCCAGTGTGCGCATCACCAGGAAGCTGGACTGGAAACTGAGTCGGCGCTCAAACCCATACACTCTGATACAATGCTGGCATCCCACGTAGCATCTTAACTTCCCACCAAATGCCCGCCCTGAGAATTTTCATAATTGGCATTTTCCATGAACTTTTCGAAGACCCTTCCTATGCCATAATTTATTTTCCCATTCTCCTGTTGATGGAAATTTGGGCTGTTCCCAGTTCTTGGCTTCCATGAACAATTTTGTATATGTCTTCTGGTATAAGTATGCATAGACTTTGGAATCAATAATATTTCAATAAGCTTTCCCAAAGTGATTATGCCAATTTACAGTCCCACCCTAGCATATGGAAATCTAATAGCTCTCAATTGTCACTAAGAACATGCCACCCATTAGCCATGGAGTATCTCATGAGACTGCACTGCTGGCACTTTGGTTAGGGCTTCCCAGCCTCCAGATGGGGAGAGAGAAGTTTGTTTGTAAACTACCCAGTTTATGCTATTTTGTTATAGCAGCTCAAACACACCAAAATGAATTGTTTGGAAATATCTAAAGTGTATAAAAAAATTGGAAACAGTATTATATAATATGTAAAAACCAATGTGTAAGTCTGATTTTTAAAATCTGTCATAGCCTTTTTTTTTTTTTTTTTTTTTTTTTTTTTTTTTTTTTTGGACAGGCAGAGTTAGAGACAGAAAGGTCTTCCTTCCATTGATTTACCCCCCAAATGGCTGCTACTGCCGGCGCACTGCGCCGATCTGAAGCCAGGAGCCAGGTGCTTCCTCCTGGTCTCCCATGCAGGTGCAGGGCCCAAGCACTTGGGCCATCGTCCACTGCCTTCCTGGCCCACAGCAGAGAGCTGGACTGGAAGAGGTGCAACCAGGACAGAACCCAGTTGTCACAGCCTATTAACAAATAAATCCTCACATTCATTAACGGAGTTTTTTTAAATATTTAATTTATTTATTGGAAAGGCAGAGTTTAGTGAGAGGGAGGGAGAGATAGAGAAAGATCTTCCATCTGCTGGTTTACCTCCCCAGATGGCTGCAATGGCCAGAGCTGAGCCAATCCGAAGCCAAGAGCCAGGAGCTTCTTCTGGGTCTTTCATATGGGCAGCAGGGACCCAAGGACCTAGACCGTCTTCCTCTGCTTTCCTAGGTGCATTAGCAGGGAGCTAGCAAGATTGGAAGTGGAGAAGCTGGGACTTGAACCGGTGCCCATGTGGGATGCCAGAGTTGCAGGCAGCGGCTTACCCCCCTTTGCCACAAGGCCATCCCCCATTAACTGACTTCAAGATTTTTCTCTTTCATCTTCAGTAGTTTCCTATAATGATCCTAGTTTTTCCTTGTTTTAACAGTATGGGATTAACAGTTCTAATTGAATGAATGATTTATGTCTTTTCAAGTACTGAGACTCCAATTACAAGTAGACTGATTATCTCACCTACTATGTGTCTTACCTTCTCTTTGACTTTCATTACTTCATGCTTCATTCTGCATATTTTCTACTGATCTTGTCATTTTACTAATTACCTTTCTCTGTCTAAAATACTATTAAATCCATCTGATTTTAATTTCAAAAAGTTTTGCAAAATGCAAAAAGTGTACTATGAAGACAATTATACATGAGTTTCAAAATTTTTCACCAAATACTTAAATTCCATTTCTATGAACCTTTTGAAGTACTTCATACTGAATTTTTCAGTTCTAGAATGTATATTTAGGGTTTTTTTGGCCACAAATCTTGATTTTTGACATTTCCTTAAACATTTTAAGCATAGATTTTTTTTTTAAAAAAGATTTATCTATTTGAAAGACAAAGGCAGAGGTAGAGAGAGAGAGAGAGGTTTTCCATCTACTGGTTCACTCCCCAAATGGCCGCAAGAGCCAGAGCTGGGCCGATCAGGAGCCTCTTCTGGGTCTCCTACATGGGTGCAGGGGCCCAAGGACTTGAACCATTTTCTGCTTTCCCAGGCCATAACAGAGCTGGATTGGAAGTGGAGCAGCTGGGACTCAAACTGGCACCCATGTGGGATGCTGGCACTGCAGGCAGCGGCTTTACCCACTACACTACAGTGCTTGCCCCAAGCATAGATCTTTAAAAGTATACTTCTGTCAATTCATATATCTTAGTCCTCATTGGGCTGTTTACACCATCTTTTTCTATAATCTGTATAGATTTATTCATATTGTATTGCTTCTTCACATAGCTAATTTTTTTGTTGTGGGTTTATTGAACTTTATAAAACCATTTATAGGCATAATTTGGGGCCTAAGATACTGTCATTGTCTCCAAAGGGCTATTTTGCTTCCAGACACCTGGGTACCTCAGCAATCCCTCAATCCAGTTTCAGACTTGAGATTATCAGAAACCAATCTATAGTCTTTTGAGGTTCTGTTTGCTTGCAAGTGGTGTATTTTTTTAAAAAGATTTATTTTATTCGAAAGGCAGAGTTACAGAGAGGGAGAGACAGAGACTGAGCGATCGTCCATCCACTGATTCACTCCCCAAATGGCTCCAATGGCTGGAGCTGAGCTGATCTGAAACTAGGATCTTCTTCTGGGTCTCCCACATGGGTGCAGGGGCCCAAGGACTGGGACCATCTTCTACTGCTTTCCCAGGTTATAAACACGGAGCTGGATTAGAAGTAGAGCAGCCAGGACTCGAACTGGTGCCCGAATGGGATATCGGCACCACAGGTGGAGCCTTAGCCTACTACACCACAGTGCCAGCCCCTGCAATTTAGTTTTGTTCCTAGGCCATGGCTTTTCATGGTCTCAGCCCCAAACAAAGAGGGTGACAGGTTCATTAGGTATTGCCAAGAATGTCAGTGTCTCCTAGCAATGGCAAGATTGCCTAAAGCAGGGTGGTGTGGTTCAGCCAGTTAAGCTGCTGCTTGGGATACCTATATCATATTGGAGTGCTAGCTCTTCCTGCTGATGCATCCTGGGAGGCAGTGGATTGGCAGCTTGAGTGCTTGGGTCCCTGCCACCCATGCCAGAGACCCGGATGGAGCTCCTGGTTTCTGGCTTCAGCCTGGCCCAGCCCTGGCTGATGCTGGTATTTGAGAAGTGAACTAGTAGGTGAGGATATTCGTATTCCCTCCCTCCCTCTGCATCATCCTTGTCTCTCTCTTTCTGTCATTCTGCCTTTCATGTAGATTAAAATAAGTATTTTTTAAAAGTGATTGTCAAAAGTACTACTTAGCTCTTCAGTTTCTCAACTGCTTTCTTTGACTCACTTGCCCCTGCAGCGTGCTCCTCCCTGGATCTCCAGCCTTCCTTGCATGATTGGCCTGAATTATCTGACATTTCCAGAAGTAAGGTCCTTTATAGGACTTTTTTTAAAAAAAAATTTATTTACTTATTTGAAAAGCAGAGTTAAAGAGAGGGAATGGGAGAAATCTTCCATCCTCTGATGTACTCCCCAAGTGGCTGCCACAGTCGGGGCTAGGCCAGGTCTCCCACATGGGTGCCAGGAACCTGAACACTTGGTGCTGCCTTCCCAGGTGTATTAGCAGGGTGCTGGATCGGAAGTGCAGCACTGGCACTCTGATAGGATATGCTGGCTTTGCAAGTGGCAGTTTAACCTGACGCACCACAATGCTGGCCCCCAGTATATGACTTCTTTTTAAAAATTGTTATTAAGTTTACATGTTTCATGTATTTCACATATACAGATCTAGGTACATAGTGATACTTCCTACCCTACCTTACCCTCCCTCCTACACATACTTCAACCCTTCTTCCTCCTCCCTCTATTTCCACTCTTAATTTTTACAAAGATCTATTTTCAGTTTACTTAATACTTGGAAGGTTAACCATGCAGTAAGCAAAGAGTTCAACAAATAGCATGAAGAAGAAAACACTGTTCCTCAACAGAAGAGACAAGGGCTGTAAAGAATCATTGAATCTCAACATGTTCATTTCACACCAATACATTATATTTTGAGTACCCTAATAGTTGCCCTGAATCAGGGAAAACATGATATCTATCATTTGGGATTGGCTCATTTCTCTAAGTATAATAGGTTTCCAGTTGCATCCATTTTGTTGAAAAACACAGGATTTCATTTTTTATAGCTAAGTAGTATTCTGTTTTATACACACACACAGCATAATTTCTATATCTAGTCATCAGTTGATGGACATCTGGGTTGATTCTTAGCTATTGTGAATTGAACTTCAATGAACATGGGGTACAGATAGCTCTTGAATATGCTGATTTCTTTTTGTTTGGGTAAATTCCCAGGAATGGGATGACTGGTTCATATGATAGGTCTATATGCAGATTTTTGAGGTATCTCCACACTGTCTTCCACAGTGGCTTTACCAGTTTACATTCCCACCAATAGTGGATTAGGGTACCTTTTTTTTAATTCACATCTTTGCCAATATTTGTTGTTTGTTGATTTCTGTATGAAAGCCATTCATACTGGTGTGAGGTGAAACCTAATTGTGATTTTGATTTACATTTCCCTGGTGGCTAGTGATCCTGAGCATTTTTTCAAGTGTTTCTTGGGCGTTTGAATTTCCTTTCTTGAAAAATGCCTATTCAAGTCATTTGCCTATTTCTTAACTGGACTTTTTGTTTTGTTCCTGTTGAATTTCTGGAGTTCTTTATAGATTCTGGATATTAACCCTTTATCAGTTTCATAGTTTGCAAATAATTTCTCCCACTCTGTCAGTTGCCTCTTCACTTCGCTGAGTGTTTCTTTTGCAGAACAGAAGCTTCTCAGTTTGATATATTCCCATTTGTCAATTTTGACTTTGATTGCCTGTGCTTCTGAGGTCTTTTCCAAGAAGCCTTTGCCTATGCCAAAGTCTTGCAGAGTTTCACCACTGTTCTCTAATAATTTGATGATATCGGGTTGTAGATTTAGGTCCTTAATCCATTTTGAGTGGATTTCTTTTTGTGTAAGGTGTAAGGTATGAGTCCAGTTTCATACTTCTGCATGTGGAGGTTCAATTTTCGCAGCACCATTTGTTAAAGAGACTGTCCTTGATCCAGGAATTGATTTTAGCTAATTTTTCAAAGATAAGTTGATTGTATATGGGTGGATTGAGTTCTGGAGTTTCTGTTCTGTTCTGTTGGTCAACATATCTGTTTTTGTGCCAGCACCAGGCTGTTTTGATAATTGCCTTGTGTATGTCTTGAAATCTGCTGTGATGCCTCCCACTTTGTTTTTGTTGTACAAGATTGCTTTAGCTATTTGGGGTTTCTTGTGTTTCCACATGAATTTTAGCATCATTTTTTTTCTAACTCTGAGAAGAATGTTGTTGGCATTTTGATTGGGATCACACTGAATCTAAATTGCTTTCAGAAGTATGGACGTTTTGATGATATTGATTCTTAAATCCATGAACATGGATGATTTTTCTAGTTTTTTGCCTTTTTCTTTAGTGTTTTGTAATTTTAATTGTAAAGAATTTGACTTCCTTGGTTAAATTTATTCCAAGGTATTTAATTTTTTTGTAGCTATTGTGAATGGGATTATTCTTAGAAGTCTTTCTCAGCCATGGTATTGTCTGTGTATACAAAGGCTATTGAGGCTATTGATTTTTTTGTGTTAATTTTATAGCCTGCAACTTTACCAAACTCTTTTATGAGTTCCAATAGTCTCTAGTGAAGTCTTTTGGTTCCCCTATAAATGGAATCATGTCATCTGCAAATAGAGATAGTTCAACTTCTTCCTTTCCAATTTCTATTCCTTTGATTTCTTTTTCTTTCCCATTGACTCGCTGAAACATTCAGGACTATATTGAATAGCAGTGGTGAGAGTGGGCATCCTTGTCTGATTCTGAATCTTAGGGGGAATGCTTATAACTTTTACCCATTCAATAATATTCTGGCTGTGGGTTTGTCATAAATTGCCTTGATTGTTTTGAGGAATGTTCCTTCTATACCCAATTTGCTTAAGATTTTCATGATGAAGTGACATTATATTTTACCAGATGCTTTCTCTGTATCTGTTGAGATAATCACATCATTTTTGTTCTTCAATTTGTTAATGTGATATATCACATGGATTGATTTGCTAATGTTGAACCATCCAGGATACCAGGGATAAATTCCACTTGGTCCGGGTGAATTATCTTTCTGTTGTGTTGTTGGATTTGATTAGCTAGTATTTTTGTTGAGGATGTTTACATCCGTGTTCATCAGGGATACATACTGGTTTGTAGTTCTCTTTCTGTATTTTTTTTTCTGGTTTAGGAATTTGGATGATGCTGGCCTCATAGAAAGAGTTTGGTAATATTCTCTCCATTTCAATTGTTTTGAATAGCTTGAGAAGAATTGGAATCAGTTCTTATTTAAATGTCTGATAGAAGTGAAGCCATCAGGTCCTGGGCTTTTGTTGTTGCTGTTCTTGGGAGGGTCTTTATTCAATCTCTGTCTTGGTTATTTGCCTGTATGGGTTTTCTGTGTCTTCATGACTCAATTTTGGTAGATTGTATGTGTCCAGGAATCTATCATTTTTTTTTCTAGGTTTCTCAATTTGTTGGCATACAACTCTTTGTAGTAATTCCTGATGATTCTTTTTATTTCTGTTGTTACATTTCCTTTTTCATCTCTGATTCTATTGATTTGGGCCTTTCTCTCTCTCTCTCTCTCTCTCTCTCTCTCTTTGTTAGTTGGGCCAATGTCAATTTTTTTTTCCAAAAAACAGCTCTTCATTTCATTAATCTTTTGTATTTTTAAAAGATTTTTATTTATTTATTTGAAAGGCAGAGTTAGAGAGAGAGAAAGATATCTTCCATCTGCTGGTTCACTCTCCAGATGGCTGCAATGGCCAGAGCTGAGCCAATCTGAAGCCAGGAGCCAGGAGCTTCTTTCAGGTCTCCCATGCGGGTGCAGGGGCCCAAGGACTTGGGCCATTTTCCACTGCTTTCCTAGGCCACAGCAGAGAGCTGGATCAGAAGTAGAGCAGCCAGGACTCGAATTGGTATCTATATGGGATGCCAGCACCACAGGCAGGGGCTTTAACCTGCTACCCCACAGTGCCAGCCTCATCCCGTAAGTTTTGATATGATGTATTGTCATCTTACTCGTTTCCAGAAATTTTTTGATTTTTCTTTTGATTTCTTCTTTGACCCATTGTTCATTCAGGAGCATGTTGTTCATTCTCCATGCCTTTGCATATGTTCTAGAAATTCTAGAGTTGTTGATTTCCAACTTCATTCCATTGTAGTCAGAGAAGACGCATAGTATGATTTTGATTTTTTTTTTTTTTAATTTGCTAAGACATGCTTTTTGGCCTAGCATGTGGTCTATTCCTAGAGAATGTTGGTCTATTCATAGAGAATTCCATATACTGATGAGAAGAATGTGTGGTCTGTAACCGTGAGATGAAAAGTCTGTTGATGGCTTCATTTGGTCCATAGTGCCAATTAGCTCTGTTGTTTCTTTGCTGATTTTCTGTCTAGTTGATCTGTCCATTAATGAAAGTGGGATGTTGAAGTACCTTGTTACTATTGTATTGGAGTTTATGTCTCCCTTTAGATCCATTAGCATTTTTTTTAAATAGCCAGGCACTCTGTAATTGCATATGTATACATTAATAATAGTCACATCTTCCTGTTTGTTTGATCCCTTAATCATTATATAGTGCCCTTCTTTATCTCTTTCAATTTTGTGTTAAAGTCTATTTTATCTGATATTAGGATGGCCAGAGCTGCCATTTTTTGGTTTCTGCTAGCATGGAATATCTTTTTCCATCCTCACTTTCAGTCTGTGTGTATCTTTGTTGGCGAGGTGTGTTTCTTGTAGGCAGCTAATACATGGGTCTTGTGTTTTGATCCATTCAGCCAGTTAATCTATTAACTATAGAGTTGAGGCCATTTAAATTCAAGGTGATTATTGACTACTTACTAGCAGTAATGGAAGCTCAATTGTTTTTTAAAGCTTTTATTTAATGAATGCAAATTTCATAGGTACAATTTTAGAAATATAGTAGTTCCTCCTTCCATACTCACCTTCCCACCCCCACTCCCGACCCACCTCCTACTCCCTCTCCCATCCCATTCTTCATTAAGATTCATTTTTAATTTAACTTTATATACATATATATACTAAGTAAAGATATGAAAGCTCTATTTTCAAAGATGATTAATCCATAATTGTATATCCAGCAAAACTCTTTCACAAATGAAGGCATTATGTGATATGAGCAGTGTCAAGATTAATGAACACGGAGAAATCTTGATGACACTTGAACAAAAAAGCCACAAAATCATACACATGGCAGTACAATTTCATTTGTGCAAGAAAATGCATATGTAGCAAAAATATAAACATATTACACATCACTTTTATGCTAGTGGTACCTCTGGGAAGTAGATGGGGGAAGAGAAGTGAAAGGGACCATTAGCTATCGTATTTGTAAATACCTGAAAACTTTATTCCTTAAAAATGCTATGTTCCATCTGGGTGGTAGACACACAGTTGTCAGTTCTAGTATTTTCTGCATTTTTGTGTAAGTTCAAAGTAACTCATTAAAAACATGGTATTTTCTTTTTAGAAAGAAAACCTTGCAGCTTATCAGGCAGCAACAAAAGAACTACAGCTGGAACCTGTGCTATCATGTGCTTACATTCAATTTCAAGGTTTGAGAAGTATTTAAGACCATGACTCACGAGTCTGGCAATCTCGGGGTTGCTCAGCCGAAGGCCCCAGATGCACATCTCCTTCCCCAGTGTGTAGCGCTCGTCTCGGATCGCCATGAGCAAAGGTTCCAAGGAGATGGGTAGGACGCTTGTCTGGGCGTCACTGGGTCTTACGAGCATGAACTGGAAGGTAAGGTAAACAACTGGTGACATCACGGCGCCAAGTCCAGGCATCTGGATACGTGGAAGGCGATGCTGTCCTCAACCTCAGAAGAACACCTAAAAGGGCTGTTGACTGGCTCAGGTGTGCCTGGGGGGAGGTAGCCCAACACTTACTTCTGAAGTTTCTGCTGTGTGTGTGTGACAATTCCTACAGGGTCAACCATTTTCTTTTCTTTTTTAAAGATTTATTTTTTGAGATGCACAGTTACAGACAGAGGGAGAAGGAGAGAGGTCTTCCATCTGCTGGTTCACTCCCCAGATGGACACAACAGCTGGAGCTGGACTGACTTGAGGCCGGGAGCTTCTCTGAGTCTCCCACGCGGATACAGGGGCCCAAGCACTTGGGCCATTAGCAGAGAGCTAGATCGGAAGAGGAGCAGCCAGAACATGAGCTGGCACCCATATGGGATGCTGGCACCACAGGCGGGGGCTTAACCTATGCCAGAGTGCCAGCCCAGGGTCAAACACTTTCAACAGGTGACTATCCCTTATGGGATCAGAAAACCTATTTGGTAGATTTAAGTTTTTTATAATTTTTTTTTAAATAGAAAAGTTAACTGAGCACATCTTACAGAGTCAAGAGAATAGTGATTGTCTCTTGAGACTTATTTCCATGACATTCAAAAGTCAGAGTAGAGACCCCCAAGCAACTCATGCTACAGACAGCCATTATGGTCCCACCATACAGCTGGTACTCATCTCTACACTGGGTTAGGATGTTAGTTGCATTTCTGAGGGTGGTTGTGATGAAAAATAAGTTTAGAAAACACAACAGGAGGGACCAGCTTGAACAAGATTTATGATGAACCCTTAGGGTTAAGTGGTGGAGGCTAATTATGTGAACTACAATAAATATAGTAATTATTTTACTACAGATGGACAGCTCCAAGAAGCTCCTCTGTTGGGGTGAGCAGGGGTAAGTGTGAGGAAGCCTAGAGGAGGAAGTGCAAACAAAGGGACTACAGAAGTTGGCCAGGGCAGGTGTGGGTAGGGGTGCTCTGGGCAGGAGAGGAGAGACAGGGGCAGCTGTAGGAGGCAGAGGGTCAGAGGGAAGAGGCATGGTTAGAGGGGAGCAGAGGGTCAGAGGGAGGAGGTGCGGGTAGAGGAGAGCTTCAGGCAGGGTCAGAGGGAGGAGATGCGTTAGGAGCTTCAGGAGCTTCAGACGGTTCTTTCTGTGAGAGGTGCAGTGCCGTCATCTCCTTGGCTCAAGACTCGTCCGGGGATAACGTGGTGGCGTGGATTTGGGCCAAAGTCATCTGAGAATTCTGAACTTTTTAAAAGCTCCCTTCTGGGACCTGGACCAATATTATGGCTCAGCAGATTAAGCCACTGCCTGTGACACTGGCATCCCATATCAGAGCCCCGGTTGGAGTCCCAGCTGCTCACTTCTCATGCAGATCCTGCTACTGCTACTGGGAAAGCAGCAGCAGATGGCCCAAGTGCTTGGGCTCCTGCCACCCACGTGGGAGAATGGGATACAGGTCCTGGTTCCTGGCTTTGTAATGGCCCAGACCTAGCTGTTGCTCCCATTTTGTGGAGTGATCCAGTGGTTGGAAGATTTCTGTCTTTCCTTCTCTCTCTAGCTCTGTCTTTCAAATAAATAATAATCTTTAAAAACTAAAAGCTCCATCTTTATGTACTGATGTTAACTTTGGTGCCTTGTTTAGCACTCAGCAGACTGGAAATCAGTTGGGATTTGATGGTTAAAACATGGACGACCCGGGGCCGATGCTGTGGCTCACTTGGTTAATCCTCCGCCTGCGGTGCCGGCATCCCATATGGGCACCGGGTTCTAGTCCCAGTTGCTCCTCTTCCAGGCCAGCTCTCTGCTGTGGCCCGGGAGGGCAGTGGAGGATGGCCCCAGTGCTTGGGCTCTGCACCCACATGGGAGACCAGGAGGAAGCACCTGGATCCTGGCTTCGGATCGGCGCAGTACTGGTCATGGAAGCCATTTGGGGAGTGAACCAACAGAAGGAAGTCTTTTCTCTCTGTCTCTCTCTCACTGTCTAAAACTCTACCTGTCAAAAACAAAAACCAAAAAACAAAAACGTGGATGGCACTTCTGGGCTGGTGGCAGAAGAGCGGTGAGGCTGGGCTGCTGTCTTTGGGGCACAGAGGTCCTATTGTAGGTCCTTGTGGTCCTACAGGCACCCCCTTTGTCAGAGTTGCATGTTCTGTTCTGTTCTGGCGTGGGGCTCTCCTCCCCACCTCTCCTCCTCACACTTGGGCCTAAGGTGGACCCTCAAAGGAGAAGTGACATCAGAATTTTGTCTGAAAATGAACGCTTTTGGAGTCAGCATCCTGTGTTTGCAGACCTCGCTCCAAGTGAGACGGGCTCATGCAGGGAGCTGCTCAGTATGGGTCTGGCAGGAGGCCGGGGACAGCAGCAGCCAAGGCGGGGGATGTTAGCTGAGATCCTGAAAGATGATGGGAGTGGTGACCCTCTACCTGGGGCTGCCCGATGTGGAGTAAGAGGAGGTGCCCGGTGCCCAGTGGCCGTTCCAGGTAAGAAGCCGTGGGGGAAAAGGCAGGGTGGAGTGGGCAGGGTGGAGCAAGGCTGAGCAGGCCCTCGGTGCCCCAGTTAGGGAGGCTTTGGACTTCACTGGGTCAGGAGCACTGAGCAGGTGACACGGCCAGCTTGGGGACCGGGGCGAGGGGGGGTAAGCCACAGTCAGTCCGTATCAGAGAAGGATGGGGAGGGCAGCCTACTGCTTACCTTCCTGAGAGCCTGCTCGCTGTTGATGCTGCTTTTCAGGTCCCGTCTGACGGCTGGACACACGGAGGTCTGGGACTGTGCACAGTGCTTCTCGTACGTTTTCAGGAACTTCTGCAGAATCGGAACGATGGGCAGCGGCGCCCCTTTCGTTTTCCGTTTCCCTTCCTTTGTTTTTGGCATGGTCTTAACAGTGTTAGCGTCCACGTGGATTCTGACAGCAACAGCCTGTCCGGAAGCACCCACATCATCAGGGAGCAGGGCACCCTCACCCCATGCTAAAAACGGACCCACGTTGCTGTCCACCCTTCCCTGAAAATCTTTCAAAAATGTATTTGAAAGGCAGGGGGAGAAAGGGAGATCAATGGCTCACTCCCCAAATGGACACAGTAGCTGTGACAGAGCCAGGCTGAAGCCAGGAGCCAGTCCTGGTCTCATGTGAGTGGCAGGAACCCTAAGTTTTTTAGGAACCCCAAGTTCTGGGCCATCATCTACTGCCAGGAAGCAGGAATCAGGAGTGGAGCTGGCACTCAAGTATGGGATGCAGGCGTCCCAAGCAGTATCCTAACTGCTGAAAATCTGTCCCTGAATATCTTCAAGCGCCTCATTTATCTAAAAACAGGATTAGGGAGTCAAGACAGACAATGGGAAGAAATTGTTCAATTTCTCATTTTCATATTCAGGAATCCATGTTCTTTCTTTTAGACTTTTAAAATCCATGGAACCCAGTTTTAAGGGAAGGAATTAACACTAATATTGGGGCTAAATAGTACCAAGGGCACAATAATTTTAAAACGGCCTAATTCTATTTATGCACAGCATTCTGGCCAGGCAGTGTATCGTTGTGGTTAAGAATGGGGATTTAAGGGCTGGCCATCTGGTGCTGTGGCTAAGACACTGCTTGGGACATCCACATCACACACCAGAGTGCGTGGTTCGATTCCTTCACTTCCAGTCCAGCTTTCTGCCAATGTACACCCTGGGGGACAGCACGTGGTTCTAGTGCATGGGTACCTGTCACTCATGTGGGAAACTTGGATTGAGTTCCCAACTTCTGCCTTTTTTTTTTTTGACAGGCAGAGTTAGAGACTCAGACAGAAAGGTCTTCCTTTTCCGTTGGTTCACCCTCCAATGGCCGCTATGACTGGCGTGCTGCGCCGATCCGAAGCCAGGAGCCAGGTGCTTCCTCCTGGTCTCCCAGGAGGAGGCGGGGCCCAAGTACTTGGGCCATCCTCCACTGCCTTCCCGGGCCACAGCAGAGAGCTGGACTGGAAGAAGAGCAACCGGGACAGAATCCTGCACCCCAACCGGGCCTAGAACCCGGTGTGCCGGCACTGCAGGCGGAGGATTAGCCAAGTGAGCCGTGGCGCCAGCCCAACTTCTGACTTTGACCTGGCGCAGTCCTGGCTGTGGGGACATGTGGGGAGTAAACTGGAAGATCTCTCTCTCTCTCTCCCTCTCCCTCTCTCTATCCTCTCCCCCTCCATTTCTCTGCCTTTCAAATAAAATGAAGAATCAAAGAATATGGACTTTGGAGGCATGCTCTAGTTTTTAGTCTTATTTCTCCCATTTGATTCATGAGCAGCTTTAGGTGGATCACGTAGACGCCTCAGTCCTCCATTTCCTCCTCTGTAAAGTGGATTCTGGTTGTTACAAGGATGAAGTGGGCAAGTTTCGGAAGCACCTAACACAGAACGCCTGGTACACAGTAGACACGTTCAGTACACTCTGCAGTGAGTATTGATATTATTGTGATTATGGCCATGGGAAGCCATTCAACCAGTCCTAATTTTGTCCCTTAAATCACCCGAGCTTGAAAGCTCCCTCCATTGATGACTTAAGGTATGGGGCGGGGGGGGTGTGTGTGTGTGTGTGTGTGGCGGTTCTGAACTGAAACAAAGATTAACGAAAATTATTGTAGCTTTCCCATGTGGCACAGTTCCCATCTAGACTGTCCAAAGCCATTTCCCCGGTTCTTAGAGGAAAGGGGCTCCTATTGTTGACTTCAGGCCTGACAGAGCATCCAAAGAAACTGTTGAGGAAAGCAAACTCCGAAAGCCCCCTGGCTCTGAGCCACACCGCAGGAGCCCCCTTGCCCTTGCTGTCTGCTTCCCCCCAGCAGCCAGAGCAATGTTTTTTAAATGTCTTCTGCTTACATCTCTCCAGTGGCTCCCCGTTATGTTTATCTTTCTGAATTTTTATATGCTTATTCTATCATTTATTTATTTGAAAGGCAGAATTATAGAGGCAGAGAAAGATATTCCATCTGCTGATTCATTTTCCCAAATGGCTGCAACAGCCAGAGCCAATCCAAAGCCAGGAGCCAAACGCTTCCTCCAGGTCTCCTACGTGGGTGCAGGGGCCCAAGCACTTGGGCCATCTTCCACTGCTTTCCCAGGCCATAGCAGAGAGCTGGATTGGAAGTGGAGTAGCCGGGACTTGAACTGGCACCCTGTGGACTGAATGTTTACACCCCTCCAAAATGTGCTCTTTTGCACCCCCATCTCTGGGCAGAGGGCAGAGCCCGGCCGCCCTGCCCCTCCCCTCCTCGGTCTCACCCCCACTGTCCCACTCCCAGGAGGCTAGAGAGGGCGACAGAGTCACCATCAGGTGAGATAAGTAAAACTAGCGCAGGCTGGGGCCCATCAATACTCACTCTTGGCTCAGCCAATCGATGCTGACCTTGAAGCCTCTGGGTGCTTGCTAAGGAGGGCACTGGCACCCACTGCATAAAGCAACCGCATAAACGCTCGCTGCAAAATATTCGGCAGAAAATGCAAGGGGCACACATGGCCTCTAGAGTGCCCCCAGAATCTGGGGCGGGGGGTGGTTGGTGGCTCTGCCAACCCCAGGAAAGGTGTGAGAGTGGGGACCCTACAATGGGATCTTTGCCCTATAAGAAGAGACACCAGGTGGTTTCCTCCTTTTTCCTCGCCCCACACAGAGGCCTTGAGTGCACACAAGGAGTGAGGTGTGGCCCTCCACCTGTGTGAGAAGAGGCCACAGAAAGAAATGGGCCTGGGGCCAGCGCCGTGGCTCACTTGGTTAATCCTCCACCTGTGGCACCAGCATCCCATATGGGCGCTGGGTTCTGGTCCCAGTTGCTCCTCTTCCAGTCCAGCTCTCTGCTGTGGCCTGGGAAGGCAGTGGAGGATGGCCCAAGTGCTTGGGCCCTGCACCTGCTTTGGAGACCAGGGGGAAGCACCTGGTTCCTGGCTTCGGATCGGCGTAGCTCTGGCCGTAGCGGCCATTTGGGGGGGTGAACCAACAGAAGGAGAACCTTTCTCTCTGTCTCTATCACTAACTCTATCTGTCAAATAAAAAAAAAAAAAAGAAAAAGAAAAAGAAACGGGCCTGGCTGGCATCTCTGGTCTTGGGCCTCCTAGCCTGCAGAACTGTGAGAAGTAAATTACTGTTGCCCAAACCACCGTGCCTGGCACCCCGCTGGGGCAGCAGGAGCTGGCCAGGGCAGGTGGCACAGGTGTTCGTGTTACAGGGTCTCTCTCCCCGGTCCTTTCCTGGGGTTGGCAGAGCCACCAACCACCCCCCGCCCCAGATTCTGGGGGCACTCTAGAGGCCATGTGTGCCCCTTGCATTTTCTGCCGAATATTTTGCAGCGAGCGTTTATGCGGTTGCTTTATGCAGTGGGTGCCAGTGCCCTCCTTAGCAAGCACCCAGAGGCTTCAAGGTCAGCATCGATTGGCTGAGCCAAGAGTGAGTATTGATGGGCCCCAGCCTGCGCTAGTTTTACTTATCTCACCTGATGGTGACTCTGTCGCCCTCTCTAGCCTCCTGGGAGTGGGACAGTGGGGGTGAGACCGAGGAGGGGAGGGGCAGGGCGGCCGGGCTCTGCCCTCTGCCCTTCACCCAGAGATGGGGAAGGGCAGGGTGGGGTGCCAAGAGCTGGCTCTGGCTCTGGGTCGCCAGCTCGCCCAGCTTGCTCAGGTACTGCTCAGGCGAGGAGTCCCCGGGCAGGGGGCGCTGCTCTCCCGTCGCTCTTCCAGGCTTCCGGACAAGCAGTACGTAACCCCTTGTTGAGCCCTAGCTGCCAGCCCCAGGTTGGGGACCGCCACGGGGGTCCTTTGCCTCCCTGCGCTGGGGGTCCGGGTGGGGAGGGCGCCATCCTCGGGAGCCAGTGGGGGCTGCTGGGGCGCACAACCCCGGTGGAGCCCCTGCCCCAGTCACTGACCCCCAGGGCCACAGAACTCCGGGTGCAGGAACCACCTGGCTCTCAGCGGGCACTCCCCGCCCACGGCCCTGCAACCCACTCACAGGCGTGCACGATGCCCGTGGCGTCCCGGGTCCTGCAGAAGGCAGCCAGGGGTGGTCTCGGCCGGAGGCTCGGCGTGGGGAGAAGAGCCAGGCGGGAGGCTGCGGTGACCTTGGGGCCCGGGCTCTGAGGAATCCCGATGACCTCGCGGCGGGGGCCGTCGGGCGCAGGACGCAGACTGGCAGGAAAGTGGGTCCCTTGGTCCTCAGGGGGACCTGTGGGCGTCAGGGTTCTGCAAAGTACAGACGCTTGGCCCGGGGCCCTGCGTGCCTGCAGCCGCCGGTGGAGCAGCCCGGGAGAGAGCCTGCGGCTTCCCTGGAAACCGAGTGCGTGGCCGCTGCCAGGCGACAGGCGGCGCCAGGGGGCGGGACACTTCACGCCCGCCTGCCTACCAGAGGGCTTTTCTTATACACCTGCTTTCCCCTTCCCTATCCCAGGAGGAAGGGGGAGCGGGGACACGGGAAGAGGCTGGGGCTGGGCCTAACCTCGTGCTCCATCCTTCCAGATCAGCTTAGATACCCGCGCACCAAACGGCCTGCACTTCTGCACAGCTTCCTCCCCCAGGGAGAGCCCAGCACAGGTCCCATCCCATAAGGAGCAGCCCCTCCGCCCCGCCCCAGGCCCCCAACTGCTGGTCCCAAGCTCCTGCCATCTGGTGGGAGGGAGCTATTGCTGACTCAGCCTTGGCTCTGCACCAGGGGCTCTCAGCCTGATGTCTGCTTCTTCCAGCACTGGCCGGAGGAGTGGGCGAGCACTCGGGTGCCTGCACAGGCGGCCACCTTCTTCCCCAGCCACTCCCCCAACTAGAGTTCTTGGGAAGCCCCCTTTCCTGGCCCCTTTAACAAATTATGTGTTTATCTGTTTAGTTTCGTTTTTAATTGAAAGGCAGAGGGAGAGAGAGAGAGATCTTCCATCCACTGTTTCACTCCACAGATACCAGCAACAGTCAGGGCTGAGCCAGGCTGAAACCGGGAGCCCAGAACAGCATCCGGGTCCCCCACAGGGGTGGCAGGCACCCAAGTCCTGGAGCATCATCGGCTGCCTCCCAGGGTGTGTGTAGCAGGAAGCTGGATGGGGAGCAGAGGAGCTGGCCAGAGCCCAGGGATTCCAGTTTAGGATGTGAGTGTCGCAAGGAGCAACTTCACTCCCGCGCCACCCGCTGCTCCTCCCCTCTGCATTTCTGTCTCTCTGTAGTTGTCATTCAGTCCTCATGGGGTCCCTGTGGAAGCAAAACCTTCAGTGAGGAAAACAGCAAGACTCATGGCTGAGGCAGGTAGGAGGGACTTCCTGCCCAGTGTGCGTGGTGGGAAGAGGAAGTTCCTGTGGTGGAGAGTGGCTGAAGTTCACGGGCAGTAGGTGCTGTGGGCTCAGTGGGAACTGGCCTTGCAAACCATTTGCAAGGGGCTTCTGAAATATGTTCTGGCCAGTCCCAATAATAACAGTAATAATCCCCAATGAACATCATCACTAAAAGGGCCAGGCAGTGTTTTCCAATAGACAGACTCTCTGGGGACCACTTGAAGACAGGTTGCAGATGGTTTTTCATTGAGGTGGAGGGAGTGACTCTACAAGAGAAAGTCTTGAATGTGGGCTCTGTGTTTCTCGACTCTGCCTGCATGATAGAATCAGCTAGAAGTATTTGTTAAAATCATGCCCATGCCCAGGCTCTACCCCAGCCCAACTACTGCAGAATCTGTGCCATGGGGGCCTCGCATCCGTGCTTGTTCTCCAAGTGATTCCAACATGCAGGCCCCACGGGGGAAGGCCCTGGTGTGCAGGAGAACCCAGCCAGCAGGCATTCAGGCACCTGCTCAAGCTAGGGACTTGACTGCTAGCGTCTAATTCTCCTCATTGCAAGAGGAGGCTGGTCGACAGTTCAGCGTTCCTGCGATTTTCATGTGCACACGAATTTCCTAGGCACCTTGTCTCCGTGAGATCCTGGGGCGAGGTAGCAAGTGAGGCCTGAGATCGCACATTTCTTAGAAGCCCCTGGCGCATGCCGCTGCTGCTGCTGGTCCCCACGGCCGTACTCAGAATAGCAAGGCCTTGTGCCAGAGGTTTCCAAAAGGTCATTCGCAGACCAGCAGCCTGGGAACTTGCTGGAGCTGCACAAATCTCAGAACGAGACACTGAACCCGAAGTGGGACCTGGCCACTTGTCTTCACAAGCCCCCGGGGTGTTCTGATGCGTGCTCAGGCCTGAGACCCACTGCCTTACGGGTTCCAAAATCCCTCCCAGCTCCGAGACCCTCTGGTGCCCAGGGCTTCCGATTGCTGCAGAAACCCTGGCTCCTCCTCCATCCCCCAAACTGAAGATCCACGCCCAGCAGAGGCAGCCCTGGAAGACCGCTGCTGTGCGGCTTCCCAGCACCGTCCAACGTTGTGCTCCCCGAGGAGCCGCCACTTCTGGGAACTCGGAGCTATGACCACTTCCCTAGTGTGATGGCTCATGTTGTGCGGCAGTCGGGCTGGGCCACAGTTGATCAAATGTGTTTCTGGATGTTTCCGTGATGGGGTTTTTCTGGATGAGCTGAACATCTAAATTGAGTGGATTTTGAGGAAAGCAGATCACCCTCCATAATGGGGGTGGGCCTCGTCCAATCAGTTGCAGCTCTTACTAGAACAGGGAAGGACCCCCCCTCCCCCCAGCAGGCTGCCTATGCCCGAGTCTCCAGCCCACTGGCCTGAGCCATCTGACTTTGGACTTGGCCAAGCCTCTACAATCTCATGAGCCCATTCCTGAAGAAGAGTTTTTCCCTATATAGATACAGCCTCTTTTTTTTTTTTTTTTTTGACAGGCAGTGGGGGAGAGAGAGAAAGGTCCTCCTTCTGTTGGTTCACCCCACAAATGGCCACTATGGCTGGTGCACTGCGCTGATCCAAAGCCAGGGGCCAGGTGCTTCTCCTGGTTTCCCAGGCGGAGGCAGGGCCCAAGCACTTGGGCCATCCTCCACTGCCTTCCCAGGCCACAGCAGAGAGCTGGACTGGAAGAGGGGCAACCGGGACAGAACCTGGGGTGCCATCACCACAAGTGGAGGATTAGCCTAGTGAGCTGCAGCGCTGGCCTAAATACAGCCTCTTGATGCTATTTCTTTAAAGAACTAGTTAGCCTTGGGGGCCCTAAATTCAATGTCCCTGCTTTTATAATGCTATCTCCTTGTCTTTTTTTGGTTCTCAAGGCCAAGTTCTCTGTAGTGTCAAGTATTTGAAGGGAAAAAATATCCAGAAACCTAATAAATCTGCCACAGTAGATCACATTAGAGCAGCAAGGCAGGAGATCTGGCCGAACGAAACTCGCTGCCTTTCCTTTTTATAAAAAACATTTTACGCCGGCGCCATGGCTCAACAGGCTAATCCTCCGCCTCGCGGCGCCGGATTCTATCCCGGTTGCCCCTCTTCCAGGCCAGCTCTCTGCTATGGCCCGGGAGTGCAGTGGAGGATGGCCCAAGTGCTTGGGCCCTGCACCCCATGGGAGACCAGGAGGAAGCACCTGGCTCCTGCCTTCGGATCAGTGTGGTGCGCTGGCTGCAACGTGCCGAATCGGCGGCCATTGGAGGGTGAACCAACGGCAAAGGAAGGCCTTTCTGTCTCTCTCACTGTCCACTCTGCCTGTCAAAAAATAAGTAAAATTTTTTTATTGTTTATTTGATTTTGTCTGTTTGAAAGGCTATTTATTTTAGTTCATTTGCAAGGAAGAGAGATCTCCCGTCTGCTGGCTTGTTCATTAGCTAGATTGCCTGCAACAGCCAGGGCTGGGCCAGGCCAAAGCCAGGAATGAGAAACTCAGTCTGGATCTCCCACCCGGGCGGCCGGGACCGTTGGGTCATCACCAGCTGCCTCCCTGGGTGCACATTAGCAGGAAGCTGGAACCTGAAGCAGAGCCAGGAATCAAACCCACGTAGGCATTCCAACATGGGATGTGGCGTGCCAGGCTATGTCCTGGCTGCTGTGCCAAACACCTGACCCATCATTGCCTTTTCTTAAAATAGAATCATCTTATTGTACTTTGTTCTATTGCAAAATATCAGGCACCTCTTTTAGTAGTTGTTGATAAATAGGACACAATTATGTTAAAGTCTTGCTGAAACTGACAAATCTTCTTTCACATCAGTTAACTGTAATTCAAAATTCAAATGAGCCACATCAGTTTAAATGTCCAATTCTGGGGGCAGTAGGGCAGGACTTTTTCTTCCTTCCATCCTCCCCCAGTCCTGTAAATTCACTCTGAGGATCTGCACGGGGAAGCAGAGTTAACAGATGCAGCCACCTCCCGTAACTCAGGGACCCCTCACTTGTTAGTATACACTGAGCTCACAAAGCACTATTATGCTAACAGGAAGTCGTTTTTGACACTGGGAAGACCCCTTGGCCTTGTCGATGCCTTATCTCCAGGACTGGAACCCTCCTCCTCCACCACCACCACCATCCATCAGGAGGGGGACGGACAGGAAGCTGCAGGGAGCACCTGGGAGAGGAGGCGGGAGTGGGGTTAAGGACCCGGGACTCTCAGATGTGCAGCCACGAGGCCCTCGATGTGACGACCCTGCTCCGTGGGAACCTGTGTGGGATGTGTTTACTTCCAAACCTCTGCACTCTGGGCAGGGAGATTTGATGTGGCCATAAGCAAGTAAAGGAGGGCTTTGTCCAGTCTCCTGGACTTGGAGTGTGCTCATCATAAGGGTCTAGGTTTTCTTAAACATCAGCTTTGCCTTAGGGAAACCAAAGTGTTTAATCTCTCCCCTAGCTTGTGAGGTGCAGGTGGCCCACGGGCCGGAGATACCCTGTCGGCTGTTTTTCAGCATTGGAGGCCTGGTTGCACGGCTCCACAACTGTCCCCGGGCTAGTGGTCCTCCCAGGTCATCTCTGTTGGGTGGAGAACAGCAAAGACCTTTTATTCTTACAGAGCTCAAGAACAGAATTTTACCGTAGGCTTGTAATCCCCGCCTCCCACAGCAAGGTTCCCTCGTGGCCAGTGCCCTGGCAGCCAGCAGCCACGCAAAGCCCCGCCGACGGGAAGACTCACTTTCTCTGACTCAGAGTCTGGATGCCTAAGAACATTTTCTGAGCAGGAGAGGGAAGGCATGTCCCTGGGGGTTTTGTGTGGGGTGGCAGACAAATAACTCATGCTTTTGCTGGTCAGAAACCAGCTTAGGACTCAGAAGAAAACGTGGAATAGAAATGTTAGTTTTAGAGATTTTCTGTAACTCCCACAGCTTTCTTTTCCATGAGCCTCCCGTGCTGAGCTCTGCTCCGGTCAGCTAGCCCTCGCTGTTCATGCCTGTCACTTTCAGAAAGGAGCATTTTCATAACTACTTGAGTGATTATATACTGCAAACGGCCATATCAGCTAGTTAAAATTTAAGTTCAAACAGCCAGGTTTATTAGAGTTTTTTTAAAAAGAGTTATTCATTTTAAAGACAGTTACAGAGAGGCAGAGGCAGGGAGCTCATCTTTTACTAGGTTACTCCCCCAAATGCCTGCAATGGCCGGGGCTGGGCCCGCCAGGAGCTTCTTTCGGGTCTCCCACATGGGTGCAGGGGCCCGAGGACCTGGGCCATCTTCTGCTTTCCCAGGCCATAGCAGTGAGCTGGATGGGAAGTGGAGCAGCTGGGACTAGAACTGGCATCCATATGGGATGCTGGCACTGCAGGCGGTGGCTTTACCCGCTACGCCACAGCGCCGGCCCCTGACTAGAGTTTTGTGATTACAGTCATCAGAAGGTATTTCCTGTTACACTAATCCACATTTTGGAAACATTAACTTTTCATTACTTTTCCATAATTGTCAGTGCTTGTGTTCCCCCAAGTAGTTTTATAGTTCTGTGGTTAATTGAAAGAGCTGATTTCCTAACTCAAATGTATGTCACTGCTTGGGAAGCCAGCATCCCTTGTTAGAGTGCAGAATGCCACCGACTTAAAGGTCATCAGGCCTAAAAACACCTTCACAGCCACATCTAGACTGGTGCTTGACCAAACCTGGGCGCCAGGGCCTAGCCAGGTTGACGTTAAGATCAGCACTGGTTCAAGTCCTGGCTGTTCAACTTCTGATCCAATTTCTTGCTCATGAGCCCAAGAAGGCAGCAGATGATGGCCCAAGTGTTTAGGCCCTTGCCACCATGTGGGAGACCTGGATGGAGTTCCTGGCAGCTTAGCTAGTCCTGGCTGTTGTGGCCATTTGGAAAATGAACCAGCAGATGGAAGACCTCTCTCTGTCTCTCCCTCTCTCTCTGGCACTCTGCCTTTCAAATAAATCAATCTTAAGAAACCCATAGAAGGCTTTTCTTAGGTGCTGTTTCAGAGTGTATCTGCCCTGTGGGCCCTCCTGCAGGGAATATTTGTTTTTCTCTGACCTGTTTGTTTCCTCTTATCACCTTGCATCTTGGTGATGGCCTCCCGGCCTCTCTCTGGCCCTCTGGCCCGCTCCTTGTGATGCTGGTGGGCTGTGAGTTTCAGGACCCACACCTTGGGAACAGGGAGGCCACACTGGACCTGGAACAGACGCCCGTGTGGGTCACGGCTGCTGTGGGGTGGTCACCACAGTGGCCGTGTGGTGCAGAGTGATGGGATCAGCTGAAGACTCCTGCTCTGCCTATGCCAAGGCCTGCTTGTTCAGCTTTCCTTCAGCATTGTGTTAGTTATGGGAGAACAGAACGGGGGCTGGGGGGTGGGAGGGAGTGGGAGAGGGAGGAAGGGGGAGGGGGGAGGCAGGGAGGGGGAGAGGGACGGGGGAGGGGGGAGAGGAGGAGGGGGAGAGAAGGAGGGGGGAGAAGGAGTGGGAGAGGGAGTGGGAGAGGGAGAAGGGGAGGGGGAAGGGAGGGGGAGGGGAGGGGAGGGGAGGGGAGGGGAGGGGGAGAGGGAAGGAACTTGTCTTCAGGAGCAGGCCCACACAATGTTAGGTGTTGGCAGGAGACAGGGAAGGTTTGATGCAGCTCACGGTCAAAGGCGTCTGGAGGCAGAATCCTCCTTCCTTGAGGGACTCCCCGTCTTTTCTCTTGGGGTCCTGCTTGAGAAGGCTCCGCCTCCGGCTCACTTCCTGGGAGCTGCCGGCCCCGCAGCTGCAGCCAGCTGAGGTCTCTGGCCACGCCCTCCAGGCCGGGCCAGCTTTCCACCCCTCCCTGCCTTTCCCATTTCCGGCCTCACCTGTTCCTCTCCCCGGGAGTTCTCCGATCACCCTTATTTGAAGTGTCACTGCTTCTCAAAGTCCCATACCAGCCCCGCCCCGCCCCCAGTGTCTGAGCCCCCAGTCATGCGCACTTTACTGAGTGGAGGTGAACAAACACTGCTCAGCAGGAACTTTTGCAGAGTGATAGTTGGTGTGATGAGAAGGTGAGGGGTCTTCAGAAAGTTCATTAAAAATGCACGTCATGAAAATATGCACAGATTTCAAAAACTTTAGCACTAAAATAAACTTTAAAAGATTCTAGGGGCCACTGTAGTGGTATATCAGTTTAAGCCGCCACCTGCAATGCTGGCATCTCATATGGGCACCAGTTTGAGTCCCTGCTACCCCACTTTCCATCCAGCTCCCTACTATGGCCTGGCAAAGCAGCAGAAGATGGCCCAAGTGCTTGGGCCCCTGCCCCCACGTGGGAGACCTGGATGAAGCTCCTGGCTCCTGGCTTTGGATAGACCCAGCTCCACTGTTGCAGCCGTTGGGAGACTGAAACACTGGATGGAAGATTCTGTCTAACTTTGCCTTTCAAATAACACAAAATTAAAAAATGCTTATTTGTTTATATTTTATTTGAAAGGCGAAGAAACAAAGGCAGAAATCATCTGTTGGTTCTCTCCAGGTGTCTATAACAGCAAGGACTGGCCTAGGCAGAAGCCAGGAACCCAGAACTCCGTGTGGCTCTCCCAAGGGTGGCAGGGATCCAAGTATCAGAGTCACCACCCGCTGCCTCCCAGGGTGTGCATTAACGGGAAGCTGGAAGCAGAAGCAGAGCCGGGGACCCGGCTCTGGGTGAAGCTGTCACCTACAGTGCCTGCATCTCATGGGCACTGGTTCGAATCCCAGCTACTCCACTTCCTGTCCAGCTCTCTGCTATGGCCTGGGATAGCAGTAGAAGATGGCCTGAGTGCTTGGGCCCCTGCACCTGCGTAGGAGACCCAGAAGACACTCCTGGCTTCAGATCAGCTCAACTCTGGCTGTTCCTGCCATCTGGAGAGAGAACCAGTGGATGGAAGACCCCCCCCCCCCCCGCCTCTCTTTAACTCTGCCTTTCAAATAAAAAAAGAAACTTAGGGCCTGCGCCGTGGCTCAACAGGCTAATCCTCCGCCTTGCAGCGCCGGCACACTGGGTTCTAGTCCCGGTCGGGGCTCCGGATTCTGTCCTGGTTGCCCCTCTTCCAGGCCAGCTCTCTGCTGTGGCCAGGGAGTGCAGAGGAGGATGGCCCAAGTACTTGGGCCCTGCACCCCATGGGAGACCAGGATAAGCACCTGGCTCCTGCCATCGAATCAGCGCAGTGTGCTGGCAGCGCCAGCCGCGGCGGCCATTGGAGGGTGAACCAATGGCAAAGGAAGACCTTTCTCTGTCTCTCTCTCACTGTCCACTCTGCCTGTCTTAAAAAAAAAAAAAAACGAGTGGCGGGGGACTTAAAAAAAAAAGCAGAGCCAGGGCTTGAACCCAGGCACTTTGACATGGAATGCGGATGTCCCATGTAACATCTTAACCACTATGCTGAGCACTCAACCCCAAAAACTTATTTTTCAATTCTGTTTTTGCATGAACTTTTGAAAAAAGATTTATTTTGTTTGAAAGAATTAGAGGTCTTCCATCTGCTGGTTTACTCCCCAAATGACCGCAATGGCCAGAGTTGAACCAATCTGAAGCCAAGAGCCAGGAACTTCGCCTGGGTCTCCCATGTGAGTGCAGGGGCCGAAGGACTTGGGCCATCTTCTACTGCTTTTCCAGGCCATAGCAGAGAGCTGGATCGGAAGTGGAGCAGCTGGGATTAGAACTGGTGCCTATATGGGATGCTGGCACTGCAGGCCAGGGCTTTAACCTGCTGTGCCACAGTGCAGGCCCCCATGAACTTTCTGAAGTACCCTTATATATGCTAATGGAGCATAAATGGAAGCCTTTCTGGAGTGAGATTTGTCTCTATATATCAATAATATAGATAATTTTCACACAGAGGATCCTACCTAGTCTATAAAATGAATTTAGGTGTAAGAGTTAGAATGCTGGGGGCTGGCGCTGTGGTGTAATAGGCAATGCCTCTGTCTGCAGCGCCGGGGTCCCATATGGGCGCCAGTTTGAGTTCCGGCTGCTCCACTTCTGACCCAGCTCTCTGCTATGGGCTGGTAAAGCAGTAGAAGATGGCCCAAGTGCTTGGGCCCCTGTTCCCATGTAGGAGACCCAGATGAAGCTCCTGGCTTCTGATAGGCCCAGCTCTGGCCATTGCAGCCATTTGGGGAGTGAACCAGTGGATGGATGAGCTCTCTCTCTGCCTCTGTGTCTCTGTAACTCTGGCTTTCAAATAAATAAATCTTTAAAAAAAGAGTTCGAATGCTCTCAGATGCCAGTGACAGAAGACCCAGCTAATGGGACTGCAGTGGTTAGTCATGGATTGTTTGTTGCAGGATTGCAGGTTTGGTAGGGAGACACCTGGGACTGGGTGGGGTCTCCATGGTATCAGGAAGGACCTGGGAGCTCTCTGTTCCCACTGTGCCACCCGCATCGCCCTCTGGTGGCAACCCTGGTGCTGCAGCTCCCGGCTTCCGATGCCCAGACGGTGGCCAAACAGAAGAGGAGAGGGCAGAGGCGAGAGGTGCCTTTCCTGGACGCCTCCGGGACGCTTCCCCTCCTGTGTCTCGGGTTAAGGCAGGCACACAAGCACAGCCCTAAGGGGTCACTGACGCCGGGGCCGAGGAGCCCCCAGTAGGCTCCCGCCTTGCTCATTCCAGGGATTATCCAAAGGGAAAGAGAGCCCATGGCCAGCGATGCCCGCCGCAAGGAACCCAAGTTTTAATACAAAGGTATTTGATGTTGTGTTGTCCATAGATATCAGGAAATGAAAACAATGTGGAGGGCTGGCGCCATGGCTCGGTTAATCCTCCACCTGTGGCGCCAGCATCCCATATGGGCACTGGGTTCTGTCCCGGCTGCTCCTCTTCCAGTCCAGCTCTCTGCTGTGGCCCAGGAAGGCAGTGGACGATGGCCCAAGTGCTTGGGGGCCTGCAGTCACATGGGAGACCAGGAGGAAGCACCTGGATCCTGGCTTTGGATTGGTGCAATGCTGGCTGTAGCAGCCATTTAGGGGTGAACCAATGGAAGGAAGACCTTTATCTCTGTCTCTCCCTCTTTCTCTCACTGACTCTACTTCTCAAATAAATAAATCTTTATAAAAAAAGTTGTTGAAGACCCCTTGTGTGCATGGGGTATTTTTGGCACCAAAATAAATATATCTTTTAATTCCACGTTCTTTTTGAAGTTCCCTCTTATGTAAAATACCAAAAGTATACAAGATAATAACAATGTGAACATCTGGGTGACCACTGTACACCTCCCGCACGGAGACTGAGAAGTCATTCCAAAAGCCCCTCGCTTCACCTGCTCCTCCTGAGCTAAGGCCTGTCCTGATTGGGTGTTTATCATTCCCTTGTGTATCTTAACAGATTTCCAGCATGTGCACATATCTGTGTCGGAGTTCCTGTTTCTCCCCGGTTGTTGAGTTTTACAACATTGTTAGTCTAGTAAGTGGAAAATGGTGTTTCATTGTAATCTTAATTGGCCTTGTAATGCATTTTGTAGTCTTTAGTTCCACGGTTTTCACTAGTGAGTCTAAGCATTGTTAACTGGATGTTTGGGCATTTAGGTTTTCTCTATTTGAGAGGGAGAGAGGGAAAGAAAGAGGCAGAGAGGACCTTCCATCCACTGATTCACTTCCAAAAGCCGGCAGTGGCTGGGGCTGGGCCAGGCCTGGAGCTGGGAGCTGGGAGCTGGGAATGGATCCATGTGGGTGGCAGAAGCGCAATTATCTGAACCATCACAGCTCCCTCCCAGGGTCTGCACTAGCAGGAAGCTGGAGTCAGAAGCCAGAGTTGGGAGTCAGTCCCAGGTCCTCCAGTGTGGCATGTGTGTGTCTCAACTGGTGTCTTAAGCACCAGGCTCAACACCCAACCCTGGGTTTCCTTTCTTAACAAAAGTCTGTTCCTGTCCTTACTGTATTTTGCTCTGGGGCTGTTTTCTTTTTCTTATTGATTTGTAGCTATTCTTTATATGTGTTCGTGTTTTTTATATATGTTCGTGTTTCCTCCTAGCCTGCTGCTTGTCTTTTCATTTGCTTTATGGCTCCTTTAAATGAACTTGACTCCCTGATTCTAGTGTGGTTAATTGAGCAACCACTGCCTTTTTCTTGGATGACATTTTTGTGTCTTATTTAAGAAACCCTTTCCCCTATGATCTTAAAGATATTTTTGTATAGTTTCTTTAAAAGTGTTCAAGTTTTTAACCTTTCACATTTACCTATTTAATCTATCAAGAGAAGACACTTGAAAAATGAAGAATTCGGACAATGTGCGCTTTTGGACACCCAGGGAGCCCCACGGTCTTCACTGAACAGTCCATCTGTTCCCCACAGATTGGCGGAGACTTATTCATGTGTCACCCACCTGTAGGGCTCTCTCCAGGAGTTTTAATTTCTGGGCCTTCGGTATATTTTTCTGTCCTGCAGCCGATACCACCCTGTTTAAATGACTGGAGTACTATAGTAAGTCATGCCTCCTGGTGGGCAATTTTCAGTCATTCAGCACAGTTTGGGTTATTCTTGGCCTTTTTTTTTAAAGATTTATTTGAAAGGCAGAGTGATGGGGTGGGGTGTGTAGAAGAGAGAGAGGAGAGAGAGAGAGAGAATCTTCCATCTACTGGTTTACTCCCCAGATGCCTACAATGGCCAAAGCAAGGCCATAACCAGAAGCAGGAACTCCATCAGTTCTCCACGTGGGTGGCAGGGGCCCAAGTACTTGGGCCACCACAGTGGAACATATGGGACTCAAATTGGGGCCCCAGGATTGGATGCAAGCATCAGAAGCAACAGCTTATCCCATTGCATCACCTCATGGGCCCGGCCTTTTAGAATATTGATTAGTGTTGCATTGAATCTAAAAGTCAGCCTGAGTTTAATTAGCTAACGCTTTCATGATCCTGAGTTTCCTGTCAACACACATTTACTTGGGTCTTAGCCCATGTACGTGCCAGCAGACTGTCTAGTGGGACATCAGAACTAACATTTTCTTCTTCTTCTTCTTCTTCTTTTTTTTTTTTTTTTTTTGACAGGCAGAGTGGACAGTGAGAGAGACAGAGAGAAAGGTCTTCCTTTACCGTTAGTTCACCCTCCAATGGCCACTGTGGCTGGCACACTGCGGCCAGTGCACCGAGCTGATCCAAAGAGAGGAGCCAGGTGCTTCTCCTGGTCTCCCATGGGGTGCAGGGCCCAAGCACTTGGGCCATCCTCCTCTGCACTCCCGGGCCACAGCAGAGAGCTGGCCTGGAAGAGGGGCAACCGGGACAGAATCTGGTGCCCTGACCGGGACTAGAACCCGGTGTGCAGGCGCTGCAGGCAGAGGATTAGCCTATTGAGCCGCGGCGCCAGCCCCAGAACTAACATTTTCTAATATTAAACCTGTTCTGAGAGAAATCTGGACTTGGTCACGTTGTATTATGACACTAGATTCTGTGTTGCTGATTTCAACTCCTAAAACGAGTTGGAGAATTAGGCTCCTTACAGTAGCCTTTCTGTTTTTAATTGCTTATTTAAAAATTAATATAAAGCAAAGAGATTTCATCTACTTCATAGGTACAGTTCCAAGAAGAAAACCATGCTTCCCTCCCTCGCCCTCTCTCTCTCTCCCCTTCCCCCTCTTTGCTTCCCTTCTGTTCTTTTCATTACTTTTCGCAAAGACATACTTTTAATCCACTCTTTAATCATGGACTCAATTCACCACTAACTGTACTGTTCGGCAAGTGAAGAGTAGGATGTCCTGATGCACACTCAAGGCCATGGTCGGTGGGTTTCTTTCTCCACCCTTTGTGGAGTGGATCTCTTCCCCAGGAGCGTTGTCTCTGTGGCCCAGCTTGATTGCAGACCCTGTGCCACCTGCCCTTTTCTCGGGTCCCAGGCACTCTTTCTGCACCACCGCCTCCTTGAAAACCAAAGCTCTTTGCTGTCAGAAATGTCCTGACAGCAGAGGCAGTTGACTTTTCTAGTTTTGTGCTTTCTCTTTCACATTGGCTTCTGGGGATTTCTCTCAGTTTCATGCTAATTTAGCTATCCATTTAAAAATACTTTTCAACATTGTAGGTGTTTTGTAGCAAGAAGGTTTCAGGGTATCAGCCTGCCATGTTGCTCTGTGTGGGAAGTTTATGCTTCCTTCTGAAATCTTGTAAATCTTGTAATTTTTAAAGAGCAGGTAATGTAACCACATATTTCAGAATGCAAAGATACAAGGAGGTGCACAGTGAAAAGTAAGTTCATCCCTCCTCCCTCAGTTACCTGTAATCCGTGTTAATACCCTTCCAGAGATATTCGATGCATGAAAAATAAATACATGTTTTACACAAATGACAGCATGTGGAAGTGAGTCTTCTGTGTTTTGCTGGCTTTTAGAAACTGAACATTAGTCGCAGAGTTGGTTTTTCATTATGTAATAGTCCTCATTCTTTTCCGTTCTTGTGTGATGTGACCTTTCTTTACCCAGTCCTATTGGATAATGGAGATGTGTCAACGTGTTTGCCGTTCTAACATGGTCGCAGAGAATCACCTTATACACGTGATTGTGTATGTGTTTTTAAAAATATTTATTTATTTATTTGAAAGTCAGTGTTACACAGAGAGAGGAGAGGCAGAGAGAGAGAGAAAGGTCTTCCATCCAATGGTTCACTCCCCAATTGGCTGCAACGGCCGGAGCTGTGCCCATCTGAAGCCAGGAGTCAGAAACTTCTTCCGGGTCTCCCACACGGGTGCAGGGGCCCAAGCACTTGGACCATCTTCTACTGTTTTCCCAGGCCATAGAAGAGAGCTGGATGGGAAGAGGAGCAGCTGGGACTAGAACCGGCGCCCATATGGCCATGGCGTTAACCCGCTGAGCCACAGCACCAGCCCCACATGTGATTGTTTTTGCAGACATCTGTGTGTCCCGAGGATAAATATCCGAAAGGAACCACTTACTCGGTAGAAATATACACTTCTCTCTCTCTCTCTTACTGTCTATAACTCTACCTGTCAAAAAAAAAATATAGAGACTTATAATTTGGTTGATAGTGTTAAATTGCCCTCTGTAGGCAAACATTTCTAACTCAAGTTCTAAAACTTTTTTTACAGCCTAGCCAGCAGCATATAAGACTTTTTATTTTCATCAAACTGATAGGTGAAAAAGAATTTATCAGTTTCAAAGTGTATTTTTTAAAACATGCAACTTTGAGGATTTCCCTATATGAAAAAAAATCATATTTTCCTTTCTATAAAATTGCTGTGCCTAATCTTTGCTCATTTTTAGTTGCTTTTTTCTTGTTTTGATTTTATATTGATTTCTAGAAACTTATTATGTGTTAGTGACAAGGTGTTTATATTCTGAGTTATTACTAAAAGCCTTGATTTATATGATCTACCCCCAAAAATGTGCCCTAATTGAGTTTCAGAAGTATTTTCTGCTGTATTGATTGGATCAAATATTAATATGTGTCAAGACTTTTTACCCACTAGAAAGTGAATGATCTCTTTTAGAAAAAAAGTAAAACAAAGCCAATGAACATATTCACTGTTTCTGGATATTTCATAAAGCACATTTCGTTTGAGGAGGAGGAGGAAAGGGGGGAAAGGGGGAGGAAGGAGGGAAGGAAGAGGAGTGAGAGGAGGAGTACTGTGGCCCATCGGGTTAAGCCACTGCTTGCGACACAGACCACCTCTACAAGTGCCAGTTTGAATCCGGGCTGCTCACTGCTCCTGATCCAGCTCCTGCTAATGGGCGTAGGAAGTACTAGGGTAACTGCCACCCACGAGGGAGACCAGGATGGAAGTCCTGGCTCCTGGCGTTGGTCTGGCCCAGCCCTGGCTGTTGTGCCCATTTGGAGAGTGAACCAGCAAGTGAATAATCTCTTTATCTTTGTCTCTTCCTCTCTCTCTGTTGCTCTGCCTTCCAAATTAATTAATTAAAATAAAAGAACAAATGGCGGCAAGGTTGTGGAGAAACTGGAACCCCTCAGCACTGTTGGTGGGAATGTAAACAGGTGCAGCCACTATGGAAAAGGGTACGTTGGTTCCACAAGAAATTGAAACCAGTGTTACCATATGATCTACCCATTCCACTTCTGGGTATATATCCCAAAGATAGATTGCAAACAGAATCTCAAAGAGAGATTGGTACACGGGCTTCAAAGCAGTGTAATTCACAGTAGCCAAATGTGTAAGCAACCCATGTGTCCACCGATGAATAAGCAGATAGCAGGTGTAATGCAGGCGTACAGGGAGGATCATTCAGTCTGCCACAGCGGAGAAAGTCTGCCACACGCTGCCACACAGGGGAAGCGTGAGGACAGTACTGTGAGTCAGCCACAAAAAGAAAACTGCCGTGTGGTTGCGCTTACACAGGGACAGCGAGCAGCCGTAGAGCGGTGGTGGCCAGGGGCAGGCAGGCAGTTTCACGAGCATAGGGTTTTGGTTTTACCCTATGGAATGTTCTGGAAACCGGTTGTACAACCATGTGAACACGCTGAACTGTGCTCATACTCTTAAAGAGGGTTCAGATGTCAATGTGATGTTGTGTGTATTTTGCCATGATTTTTTAAAAAAATTATTAGAGAGGCAGGAAAGGGAGGGGGAGAAGAAGGGGGCAGAAGGGAGGGGGAGGGGGAGGGGTCTTCCATCCTCTGGTGCACTCCTCAGAAGGCTGCATTACCGGAGCTGGACTGATCTGAAGCCAGGAGTCAGGAGCTTCTTCTGGGTCTCCCACACAGAGGTGGGGGCCCAAGCACTTGGGCCATCTTTTACTGCTTTCCCAGGCCATAGCAGAGAGCTGGATCGGAAGTGGAGCTGCCAGGACTCGAACCGGCACCCATATGGGATGCCGGCACTGCAGGCGGTGGCATTACCTGCTGTGCCACAGCACCGGCTCCTATTTTGCCATAATTTTTAAAAATTTGTAAAAACCACGCTTAGTTTTTGGTCTGTACTAGACCAGATCCTGGGCCACGTTCGGCTCTGGGCTGCAGTTGGCTGACCCGTGCCCCGTAGGACTGCGTCTGCACTCAGGGCTTCCAGAAAGGGCCTGGGTTCCACGTGGTGAGTCAGTGAACTGATGCCGGGGAGGAGGCTGGGAAGGAGCTGTATTCCGTGGGGATGGGAAGGAGATGCAGAAACCAGCGTCGCCAGGCGCAGCGCCAGCATCAGCAGGGAGAAGATGCCCGAGCTTTCCCGAAGCCCACTGTCCTCCTTGAAGACAGAAGAGTTGTTTTGCTGAGCCTCGGCCCGTCATGTGTTGGAGTGCGAATCACCTGTCTAAAAGCTCGGCGCCTGAGCCCCTCCTGCTTCTCTGTGTTGGTTTTGATAGAGGCATTGAAGTTACCAGGTGCTTTATGGGCTCCTTGACAATTAGCATTGTCTTCCATAAAAATGCTTGTCGTGGACCAGCTGCGGAAAAATGAGCAATCGAGTGGCCGCAACACGTGAACTGCATGAAATATCACATGCGCCTTTTAAAAGCTAATGAGATGCAGACAACATCCAAATGGTAACATGGAAAATATTCCTCAAAGGAGCAGCAGGTTAAGCCACCACTTAGGACACCAGCATCCCATATCCAAGTGCTGGTTCGAGTCCCGGCTGCCCCACTTCTGATCCAGCTTCCTGCTAATGTGCCTGGGAAAAGCAGCAGAAGATGGCCCACATACCTGGGCCCCAGCACCCATGTAGGAGACCTGGATGTAGCTCCTGGCTCCTGGTTTCAGCCTGGCCCAGCCCTGGCTGTTGTGGTCATTTGGAGAGTAAACCGGTGGATGGAAGATCTATCTCTCTCCCTCACTTTACTCTATTTCAAATCAATAAGTAATAAGTAATAAATCATTTTTTAAAAGAAAATATTCCTCGAGTGATGTGAAGAAGAGAAAAACAGAACAATGCGGGACATGTGACTTCTACATGCTGAGCCTGGGAGGGGACTTCTGAGAAGTTCGAAGGCTCTGAAGCGTTTGATCAGACGCAGTGGGGTTTGGTCCCATGAAAAGAAGAAGTGGTTCCAGAGCCACAGTGCTCTGAGTTCAAATCCTGGTTCTCCCACTCCTGAGCTCTGAGCCTCCGTTTCCCATTGTTTGTTTGTTTGTTGTAAAGTTTATTTATTTATTTGAAAGATAGAGCTATAGAAAGAGAGAGAGGGAGAGGGAGAGGGAGAGGGAGAGGGAGAGGGAGAATGTTCTTCCGTCTGCTGGTTCACTCACCAAATGGCTGCAACTTCCAGGATTGGGCCAGGTTGAAGCCAGGAGCCAGGAGCTTCATCCAGGTCTCCCACATGGATAGCAGGGACCCAAGTATTTGGGCCATCCTCTGCCATTTTCCCAGGAGCTTTAGCAGGGAGCAGGATCAGAAGTGGAGCACCCAGGACTCGAACCAGTGTCCATATGGGATGCTGGCATTGCAGGTTGGGGTTTAACCTGCTGTGCCAGCCCCAGCTTCCCATTCTTGATATGGAGACTGAAACGGAAGCATAAGCAATAAGTAGCAGGGATCATGTTCATGGGAGCAGAATATTGAAAGTGTTTTTACAAAGCGGTTATAACAATTTTAAAGGCAGAGATATTTCTGGGTAATAATAGCACATGTTCATTGTAGAAAGTCTTAGAAATACATAAAGACAAACGAGAAAAGAAAGTTCACTTGTGATCACAGCAGCCGGAGGCGGCTGCCGTCCCATCCCTGCTGCAGACTCCCACAGCCTGGGTCTTGCTTCTGACCCCAGGAAGTTACTGTGTTTCTGAGACTCCCTTTCCTCCTCTGTAAAGTGGTCCAGTAATCTCTGTTCAAAAGGTGTGTGAGCATTGAGTAAGATGATATTATACGATGTTCGGGCAGGCAGATCACAAGCACTCAGATGATTTGTTCCTAATATTAATGATGCTAGCAAGGAGATAGGGACCCAGCGACACGTGCCTTACTCTCCCTGGAGTAGCCTTTCTCCCTCTCTCGGGATCACAGCTCACCACAAAAATCTGCACCAGTCCAACTCAGTCAGGAAGAAGCAGGGCTCCAGCAGTGCTGTTTCAAAGAGACAGATTTGCAAGTCCGTTTTTTTTTTTTAAGCGTCATTGAGGTATCATTAATACATGATACACTACATATAGGTAGGCCTTCAATTTGATAAGTTTTGACAGATTAATTGTTCATAAAAATACCTTTCTTTGCCTCTCCTAGGTTCATGGCTGAGGTCCCTGTAACTCAGACGGACCAGAGAAAAGTGTGCACGTTTATTTTACCAACTTTTTTTTTTTTAAGAAACCTTTTATTTAAGGAATACAAACTTGATGCATTTCATAAATGCAACTTTAGGAACATAGTGCTTCTTCCCACCATGACCACCCTCCCACCCACAGTCCTGCTCTTCTTCCTCCTCCCTCTCCTATTCCCATCCTTATTTTTTATTAAGATCTATTTTTCAATTAACTTCATACACATAAGATTAATTCTAGACTAAGTAAAGAGTTCAACAAATAGTATGAAAAAAAAGAAAAAAACTTTCTCAACAGTTGAGACAAGAGCTGTTGAAAGTCATTGCTTCTCAGGGCCAGTTCCATGGCACAGTAGGTTAATCCTCCACCTGCAGCTCAACCATCCCTTTTGGGCGCTGGTTCTAGTCCCAGCTGCTCCTCTTCCAATCCAGCTCTCTGCTATGGCCTGGGAAAGCAGTAGAAGATGGCCCAAGTGCTTGGGCCCCTGCACCCGTGTGGGTGGCCATCTGGGGCGTGTACCAATGGAAGGGAGAGCTTTCTTTCTGTCTCTCCCTCTCACTGACTGTAACTCTACCTCTCAAATAAATAAATAAAATCTTTAAAAAAAGAAAAGAAAGTCATTACTTCTCAAAGTGTCACATTCACTCCTGTAGGTCAACTTTTAGGTGCTCTATTAGTTACCACAGATCAGGGAGAACATATGGTATTTGTCCTTTTGGGAGTGGCTTATTTCACTAAGTATGATGTTTTCCAGATTCATCCATTTTGTTGCAAATGACAGGATTTTATTTTTCTTTTTTTTACTGCTGTGTAGTATTCCATGGTGTACATATCCCATGACTTCTGTATTCAGTCTGTAGTTGATAGACATCTGGGTTGATTCCATATCTTAGCTATTGTGAATTGAGCTGCATATTTTGCCTAAGTTTTACCTGTCATGGGAAGCCTCATAAGGCAGATGCAAAGAAGCAGTTGAAACTGCTTAAGACTGGGGAAAATGACTGGACAAGGTGTAATCAAGTGGTGATTAACCGAGGCAGGCTTAGGGCGGCCTCTTCATCTCAGTGACCCATGTGTAGAGAGGTCAGAGTGCTGCTAGCTGGGGCCAGGTGTGCAGCACAGCGGTTAGGACGCTGCTTGGGACACTGCCATCCTGTCGGGGTGCCTGGGTTCAAGTTCCACCTCCTCTTCAGATCCAAGCATCAGGAAGTAGATGATTGCTCAGGTCCTTGGGCCCCTGCCACCCACATGCAACACTCAGATTGAATTCCAGCCTCCTGGCTCTGTTGTTGGCCTCTGGGGAGTGAACCAGCAGATGAAAGATCTCTCTCTGTCTCTGTTTCTCAAATAAACATATAAAAATTATATATATAAATTATATATATAAATATATTATATATAATATTAAATATATTATAAAATTATATATAAATATATTTATTATTTATTATTTATTACATATAAATATATTATTAAATTATATATAATTTAATATATTTATAATATATAATTTAAATATGATTATATTTATAATTTATATTTATAATTTATAAATTATATTTATAATATATAAAATTATATTTATATAATATATAAAAATATATTTATATATAATATTTTATATATTATATAAATTATATTTATATATGATATATAAATTATATTTATATAATTTACATATAAATATATTTATATAAATTATAAAATATAATTATATACATATTTATAAATTATGTAAATATTTATATTTATATGAATTATATTTCTAATTTATAACTATAATATAATTATAATTTAAAATAGAATATATTTATATATAATTTTATATACATATATAAAAGAGAGAGAGAGAATGTTTGCCTCCTCCAGGCATGGGGAAGGCCCCTGTGGGGGAAGGGCAGAAAAGCCTGCCTAGGTTGTGTGACCTGTTTCGAGGGAGGAGGGGGGTGGCTGAGGTAAGAGTGACATGTCTGCTTCTGCTGTTCCCTCGGATTCCTTTGGTTTAAAATACCCAGTATGCCTGGTGCCCTAAACCCCATCAAAACACCACCAGTATCAAGGGCGGTGAGAAAACCGTCACCTCCCATGCGTTCCTTGTGCCCTTGTAACCGGAGGGGGGGGGGCACAGGGGAGGGGCTGACCTGCTTCCTGTGGTGACGGATTCGTTTGAGTCTCCTAGCGTGTTATACACAGGGCTCGCACAGCAGGTGCTCTATGTCCAGCGTGTTTCACTACTGCAGCGGGTGTGGTTGCCCCATCCCTTCCCTTGCTGGGTTGCCCCACGGTGCAAACCCAGTCACGGACATTCACGCTTCCACTCGGGAGCATAAAAATGCTGCAGTGAACCTCACAGGCAAAGCTCTGTTTGGATATATGTTTTGGTTTCTCCTGATGCAATTTTAATAGTGTTTTTGGGGCAGGTGTTGTGGCATAGCAGGTAAAGCCACTGCCTGCCATGCCAGCATCCCATATCACCACTAGTTCATGTCCTGGCTGCTCCATTTCTAATCTAGCTCCCTGATAATGTGCCTGGGAGAGCAGTAGGGGATGGCCCAAGTGTTTGGGCTCCTGCACCCAATGTGGGAGACCTGGATGGAGTTCCTGGCTCCTGACTTTAGCCTGGTCCAGCCGTGGCTGTTGCAGGCATCTAGGAAGTGAACTAGTGGATTAAGTATCCTTCTGTTTCTTTCTGTCCCACTCTCTGTAACTCTGGCTTTCAAATAAATAAATAAATCTTTGAAAAAAAGAGAAAAAGAAAAAAAAGCAGTGTTCTCACAGTGGGCATTGTGGCGCAGCAGGTTTAGCAGCCACTGGGGGACGCTGGAATCCCATATGTAAATGCCCACTGACTCCCAGCCCTGCTCCCAGGCCAGCTACTTATTGATGAGCATAGAAAGGCAGCAGAAGATGGCCTGAGAACTTGGGCCCCCAGCACCCCTGTGGGAGACCTGGATGCAGCTCCTGGCTCCTGGCTTTAGCCTGGCCCAGCCCTGGCTGTTGTGGGCATCTTGGGGAGTGAACCAGTGGATAGAAGATCTCTATCACCTGCCTTTCAAATAAGTAAATTTCAAATAAGTAAATTGTTTCCCAAGAAATCTTTTATTTAAGGTATACAAACTTCATGCATCTCATAAATACAACTTCCCACAGTACCCACCCTTCTTCCTCTTCCCTCTCCCATTCCCATCCTCATGTTTTACTAAAATCTATTTTCAATTACCTTTATATACAGAAGATTATACTAAATAAATATTTCAACAAATAGTATGAAAGAAAAAAAAACTGTTCCTCAACAGCTTTTTGACTTCTCTTTTGAATTCTCCTGTGACCCACTGTTTATTCAGGAGCATGTTGTTCAGTCTCCATGTGTCTGCTATGTTCTTGAGAATCTCAAGTGTTGATCTCCAGTTTCATTCCATTGTGGTCAGAGAAGATGTATGGTATGATTTCAATTCCTTCGAATTTGCTGAGACTTGTTTTATGGCCTGGCCTGTGGTCTATCCTAGAGAAAATTCCATGCACTGGTGACAAGAATGTGCTTTCTGCAACTGTAGGATGAAAAGTTCTGTCGATACCCATTAGTACCATCTGGTCTATAGTATTAACTGTTGTTTCCTTGTTGATTTCCTGTCTGGTGTATCTGTTCATTGCTGAAAGTGGGGTATTGAAATCCCCCATTACTATTGTATTTTAGTCTCTTTTAACAGTTTTTCAGTTAAAGTCTATTTTGTCTGATATTAGGATGGCTACACCTGCTCTTTTTTTTTTTTTTCTTTTTGCTTCTATTAGCATGGAATATCTTTTTCCATCCTTTCACTTTCAGTCTGCATGTATCTTTGTTGGTGAGATGGGTTTCTTTTAGGCAAATAGATGGGTTTTGATTTTTTTTTCCATTCAGCCAGTCTGTATCTTTTTTTTTTTGGGGGGGGGGGCAGGCAGAGTGGACAATGAGAGAGAGAGATAGAGAGAAAAGTCTTCCTTCCGTTGGTTCATCCCCCAGTGGCTGCTGCAGTGGGCGCACTGTAGCTGGCGCACCATGCTGATCTGAAACCAGGAGCCAGGTACTTCTCCTGGTCTCCCATGCGGGTGCAGGGCCTAAGGACCTGGGCCATCCTCCACTGCCTTCCCGGGCCATAGCAGAGAGCTGGACTGGAAGAGGAGCAACTGGGATAGAATCCGGCGCTCTGACCGGGACTAGAACCCGGGGTGCTGGCACTGCAGGCAGAGGATTAGCCTATTGAGCCATGGTGCCGGCTACTGATTACTTGTAAGGAATCCTATGCTCAATTTTTTGAATTCTGTTTCTGGCATTTCTTCAGTCTTTTCATTTTCTCATTCTAGTATTGAAGTGTTGTTGAGTTCCTTTGGAGACATCATGTTGTCTTCCTTATTCTTGTTCCTTGAATTGCTGTGTTTATTTTTAGGCATTTGTGGAGATACTTGTTGGCTTATTTATTTATTTCCCTGTGATGGCTTTTATCTTTTTTTTTTTTAAGATTTCTTTATTTATTTCAAAGTTACACACAGAGAGAAGGAGAGGCAGAGAGAGAGAGAGAGAGGTATTCTATCCGCTAGTTCACTCCCCAATTAGCTGCAATGGCCAGAGCTGTGTCAATCTGAAGCCAGGAACCAGGAGCTTCTTCTGGTCTCTCACTTGGATGCAGGGGCCCAAGGACTTGGTCCATCTTTTACTGTTTTCCCAGGTCATAGCAGAAAGCTAGATTAGAAGTGGAGCAGCTGGGACTCGAACTGGCATCCATAGGGGATGCCGGCACTGCAGGTGGCAGCTTTACCTGCTATGCCACAGCACCAGCCCCAGTGGCTTTTATCTTTGGACTATGCTTCTGTGGTTTAATGGAGTCTCTATTTCTTCAGTGAATACCCTGAGGTGTGTGGTGGGTGTGGCCAGGGAGCTCGGTTCAGTTCTCCAGGGTGAAGGGAGTGTCCAAAGTGACGTCCAGGTTGGGCGTGGTAAATCTCTTTTTCCTTTATTTCTTATTTTTTAATTTTAATCAGAGGGGAGGTTTGTTCTGTTGGCTAGTCTCACACTTCACCTCCTCTCCTGTAAGGAGAGCAATGCCTGGGCGCTAGCCCCAGTGGGTACCATATTCATCTGCGCTCCCACAGGAGCCACACAAAGTACCCGTTCAGTCCTAAGTGTGAACACAGATCCCGCAGCAATGACCCTCACCAGGGAATCAGGGAGCCCTGAGCATGTGGAGCCTCCCACAGTGACTGCCCAAAGACCCAGCCACACCCTGCACCCTCCCATGCAGCCACAGTGTCTTTACAGTCCCAGCTCACAGGGTTCCCATGGTCACAAGCACCCAGCCCCCTGTCATTTCTCCCAGCCAGACTTGGGCATCTCCTCTTGGCTGGTTGCTGGGTGCGCAGACACGAGCTGGCACAGCTGTTATGTATGTTCAAAATGCTGGATGGTCAGTGAGAGAGAAATGTGCCCCCTTGTCTTCCTCTAGGTTGGCAGGTACTCTGTCCCCCCAGGGCTCCAAGACAGACTCACGCCAGGCTCTTCCTGCAGCTTTATCGCCAGTGGCTTGGGCTGCAGCACTCTGGTCTTGTGTTACTCTCCACAGCTGGTGCTGAGGCTCTCGGCTGCTGGGGTGCGCGTCCACACCCCCAACAGAGACTCACAGTGTCCCTCTAATTTGCATGGAGTTTCCGCTGCAGTTTTCTCCCTAACTCTTCCCTGGGATTGAAGTCTCTCCACGTTTTTTTTTTTTTTTTAAGATTTATTTATTTATTTGAAAGAGTTACACAGAGAGAGAAGGAGAGGCAGAGAGAGAGAGAGAGAGAGAGAAAGAAAGAAAGGTCTTCCATCTGCTGGTTCACTCCCCAAATGGCCACTATGGCTGGAGCTGGGCCGATCCAAAGCCAGGAGCCAGGAGCCTCTTCTAGGTCTCCCATGCAGGGGCCCAAGGACTTGGGCCATCTTCTACTGCTTTCTCAGGCCACAGCAGAGAGCTGGATTGGAAGTGGAGCAGCCAGGACTGGAACTAGCACCTATATGGGATCCCGGCACTGCAGGCAGCAGCTTTACCCGCCGTGCCACAGTGCCCGCCCCCTCTCCATGTTTTTTTAACTGTCTCCCCCTAGACTAGAGCAGTAAGCTCCCTCCTCATTGCGCCATGTGGTGCCTCCCCCGTAAGTACATCTTTAGTAAATAATGGATAAAATAAACAACAGTATTCTCTCTGAACTGCAGCCTCTTCTCTCAAGAAAGCGGGATCCAGGGACACACACAGTGCCTTGGGGTCCGGCTTTTGCTAACCACGTTTTTAACACAGCTGCTCTCCTCCCACGGGTCACAGAGCATCCCCTATCTCTTGCAACACCCACACGAGTCACGGAAACCAGTGAGATTCTTAGGCTGGAGGCCTCTGGTGGATGCCACAGGGATCTCTCCAAGGGGTCGGCAACAGATGCGGTCGCAGGCAGGAGCCATCCCTTCTCAGACCCCACCCCAGCCCCGACGAAGCACAGAACAGGCAGTGGAGCCGGGCGTCCGTCCCCACTGGTCTCGCAGGCCACTGTCTGCAGTGAGGCACCGGGCAGTGGAGGGTGCCAGGAGACCGGCTTGCGTTACTTCCCAGTGAACCCTTCGCTCCTCCTCGGGGGCAGGGCTTCAGCCCCAGGATTCTAGAATCATCTAAGAGATGTTTCCTCTATCATGATGCTCGTTCAAAAACAAATACCAGCGGCCCCACAGATGTTTCCTTATTTGCTGAAGGAAAGAGAAGATCAACACAGTTATTGTGATTCACAATATTTGGGGAAAAGGCACCACACTAGAGCTTCCCCCAGTCCTCCCAACAATAATATTTGGGGAACTTTAATTTTTTATTTTTGTCTTGGCTGGCTCCACGCCACTTCAGCAAGCCTCCACCTGGCCCATGTGGCAATATCTGTAGCCAATCAGAAGAGCCTTGGAGGAGGGGCCTAGTGCTTCCAGGAACTGCCTGCCCCCACCTGCCCACCGGCCCTGGGGCCTGGTCTCCCATGGAGTCCCCAGCGCCTCAGAGGAGCTAAAGCCACAGTCCTCCAGCCCCAGCAGCAGTCACCTGCAGAGCCAGTCACACAGAGGGCTGGGCCCTGTCCCCCACTGTTGCTGACTCAGTAGGTCTGTGGTGAGGCCTGGCAATGTGCATTTCTTTTTATTTATTTATTTTTGACAAGCAGAGTGGACAGTGAGAGTTCACCCCCCAATGGCCACTGCAGCCGGTGCACCCGCACTGATCCAAAGGCAGGAGCCAGGTGCTTCTCCTGGTCTCCCATGCAGGTGCAGGGCCCAAGCACTTGGGCCATCCTCCACTGCCCTTCTGGGCCACAGCAGAGAGCTGGCCTGGAAGAGGGGCAACCAGGACAGAATCCAGCGCCCTGACCGGGACTAGAACCGGTGTGCCGGCGCCACAGGCGGAGGATTAACCTAGTGAGCCTCACCCGTCAGGGCTGCCCCAGGGTGCCTGTATCTGTCTGGTCCCTCTCCCTCTCCCTCTGAAGCCAGCAGGATTCAATCACAGGGCTGCACCCTAAGGACCTTCTCTAATCTTAAACACCAGAGTCTGATTCAGCTTCTGCCCTCTTAATGCCATTAGCCACAGATGGCTCTGGGAGTTAACTCTTGCGTGAGTCTGGGAGCCGAGCCATATTCATAGCACTCATCTCTGCCCTCAATGCCCATGCCTTTCTCTGGCATAACATGCGGTGCTTCCAGCCAAATGGCTGCAAAGTCTTAACTTGGTCCAGCATTAATTCCGAAGTCCAAAGTCTCATGTGAGACTCAAGAGAAACTTATTTTTAAGAGTTTATTTATTTATTTGAGAGGTAGAGTAACAGAGAGAGAGAGAGGTCTTCCATCCCCTGGTTCACTCCCCAAATGGCTGCTTCATTGGCTGGAGATGAGCTGATCCGAAGCCAGGAGCCAGGAGCTTCCTCTGGGTCTCCCATGTGGGTGCAGGGGCCTGGGTGCTTGGGCCATCCTCCACTGCCTTCCCAGCCATAAGCAGAGAGTTGGACTGGAAGAGGAGCAACCAAGACACAGACTGGCGCCCAAACTGGTGCCAGCACTGCAGGTGGAGTCTCATCCTAGAAAGCCACAGCGCTGGCACCGTCAAGACAACCTTTTTTTTTTTTTTTTTTTTTAAAGATTTATTTCATTCCTTTGAAAGGCAGCATGACACAGAGAGGGTGTGACAGAGACAGAAAGAGATCTTCCACCCAACTCCACTGGTTCACTCTCCAAACGGCCAAAACCTGGCTGAAGCCTGGAGGCTAGAACTCCATCCGGGTCTCCCGTATGCATGGCAGGGGCCCAGGCACTTGGGCCATCTTCCACTGCTTTCCCAGGCATATTAACAGGAAGCTGATTCAGAAGTAGAGCAGCTGGGGTTTGAATTAGCGCTCTGATATGGGAAGCTGGCAACGCAGGTGGTGGCTTAACCCATTGTGCCATAACACCAGACTGAGACAGACTTCTATGAGCTGCTACAAATTAAACAAACAAACAAACAAAAAACAAGTCGCATTCTTACTTCCAGTGCACAGGGGTGGTACGGCACAGGGAAAACAGTCTTCTTCCAAGAGGGAGGACTAGACAAGTAGAAAGGTATAACCGGCCCCAACAAGACTGAAACCCAGCACGGAGCTGTTGATCCATAAAGATCTGCATCTACCGCTTGGGCCCACAGCACTGAGAGATGGGGTTCCGACGCCTTGGCCTGCCCTGGCCCTAAAGATTTGGCTGGCTCATGCCCGAGGCTGCTCTTCCAGGCTGCACACCCGTGCCCATGCCTTGCTGGTCACTCTACATTTCTGGAGTCTCCCACTGCAATGGGAATTTGAAAGAGGCTCCCAAGTGATAATTCTTGGAATGTGGAAGTCAGACAGTCAGGGTTCTGTACCTGGAAGGAACTCTAAGGTAGGACTGATCCTCGTGTACCCAGGCAGAAAATCTGGTCTGTTGGAAGAATTTTTGAAGGGCCCTGGAGCCTCTCCCTCATTACATTGCACTCACTTTTTGTGAGCAAAGAGCTCATGGCAAGAGCAGGTGGCCCTGAAAGGACTCTAGGCCGCCAGAGAACAGCAGCCACCCTGGCACAGGCATCATCCTTTACCGTTGCGCATCTACTCTGACCCCTAGAAGGGAAGGAGGGAGCTCTGATGGCAGTCACAGAGAGTAGCGGCGAGACTGACGTCAGAGGGCAATTGGGGCCCTGATGGTGAGGAATGGAGCCCAGAGCCCTTGAGTGCAGCCTCCAGGCTCAGAGACACGTACAGGCCTCAGCGGATCCCCCAGGTTCCTTCAGCTGGGGAGGAAGCGCTAGGTTCCACAGGTGCACCGAAGTGAGTCTCCTGAAAGAGGGCTCACAGAGCTAATGCATCCCTGAGGCTTGGCCAGGAGGGAGCCTTGGCGGGGGTGCAGGGGGAGGGCTGGAGGAAGGTGACTGGGCTCACTCGGGCCTGCCTGGCCCGGGACTGTAGGGATGGCATCTTCTCTTCCCTGTTCCCGTGGTGAACGTTTGCATGAGGACTGCAGGCGCCTGCTGGCAGGAGATGATGTGGACAGGCAGGCCGCACGCCTGGCTGACGAGGGGCCACGCAGCCACCACCTGCAGGCAGCTGAGCTCCCTCATCAAGTTGCCCCCTGAAAACCTGCTTAACTACCAATTGCCTGGAGTCATTGCTTTCTCTCTAACCTCCACCTGCAGCTACCGCTTCCCTTTAAAAGCTACCACCCGCCCCGGCTTGTTGGGTGGAAGGAGCGGTTTTGGATCTGGAGACGACTCTTTTGCCAAGACTGCGGACCTCTTCCCTGCGTCCGTCTGAGCTGATGAGCACCAGGGGCCTCATTTTGTCCAGTAGCAGCATTGGCAAGCTGGCCCAGGCGTTTGGGCTGTATCCTTTGGGGAGCCTCGCACTCTCACGTCAGTGGGGAGGGCAATGGTCATTTGTATCGCGTCCCAGAGCTGCTCGTGGTGAGCTGACCCCGCGGCTGGGACTCTGGAGGCACCCCAGCAGCTGCAGAAGACTCCCTTCTCCCTCCACAGATACCTGTACCAGCAAAGCGTTTATGAGGAAGCATGCTCTGGGGGGAGTCCACGGGCTCCGAGATTGGGTACGTAGAAGCAGGTGCACACCTGGAACCTTGAAGCTCCACCATCCGGGCTTCGTGACATGTGCACATAGCTTGAGTTGCTTGTTCCGGTACTGGTTGGTGGGAGTTGAGGTTCTGAGATTGTTATCTCTGTCCCTCCCCGAGGAGCACTGGGTTTGGATGAGTACTCTTTGTTTGAGGAGTTCTCTTTGGTAAAACATGGGAGGTTTGATCACTTTAACTCTAATTAGCTCTGGTCCACAGCTTTGGCTGAGGACTCTGATTATCACTTTTACAATGATCTTGATCTTATTTTGACAAAGTGGCTTAAACCTCTGAAAATTCTTTGAAGCTCTGACATGAGTCTTTTCACTACTGTTGGATCCCTGGAACTTGCAAAGGACAGGGTTTCCAGCAGGGAGAGAGAATGGCTGTTTGAGTTAACTTGGATATGTGAAATGAAAATCTAAGTCTGCTGGGTTAGGCTTGCTAACTCAGTCTCTTCCAAATCTGAGATTACTGCATGGTAATTCAACTTTGCTTACTGTATGCAATGCAAAGAATAAAGAAACTATAATGTCTACTATTAGATTGTGACTGTTTATTGTTAAGGCACAAATGTGATCTTTTTTTAAAATGATCTTGTTTTGTTGCACGTTTTCCTTGTTGAGCTTTGTACCTGTGACAGAATTTTACAAAAGTAAATTCCTGGTGAGATGATGCTCGCTTTATACTACTGTTTTCCATGTATTTGAGTGGTAGCGTAACAGGGAGAGACAGAGAGGTCTTCCATCCACTGGTTCACTCCCCAAATGGCCGCAATGACCAGAAGCTTCTTCCAGGTCTCCCACACGGTGCAGGGACCCAAGGACTTGGGCTATCTTCTGCTTTCCCAGGCCACAGCAGAGAGCTGGATTGGAAGTGGAGCAGCCGGAAAACAAACTTGCGCCCATGAGGGATGCCGGCACCGCAGGAGGAGGCTTAGCCCACTACGCCACAGCGCCAGCCCCATGGCCTGCTCTTTGAGATGATGGCTCTTACCTGCAGACCTGACAGCTGTTTTAATGATGGACTCCAGGTAAACATAGCCTAAGGAGCCCTCTTTCTGCCTCTTTGTTGCTTAAATGTGGCTGAAAGGGTTTCTTACACACTCCTGGTTGTCAGTCTTCCCTTCCCCTGAGTGTGGGACCAGATAAGAATAAGCAGGACCAAGTTCATCTTCGGAACATGGAACAGAGCCTAGCTACAGAATGATTGATGGTTCTTTCAAAAAAGATGCCAACGGGGTGGGGGTAGGGGGGGCAGGATATGGACATTAGGATATAGACATTAGGATGGAGTCACTAGTGTGCACCCTAAACTAAAACATGAGGCTGAGAGGTTCTGAAAAGAGGGCCTGATTATGGAAACATGCGTGGTTACCTGTCAGGAGCCATCACAGGGGATGGCAGAGCTGCAGCCCCGGCAGAGCGCCACCATGTCATAGATACTGTCACTACATATGCTGCTTGGGATTCTCACACTTTGCCCTAGAACTGTATACAGCACCCTACTGGGGTTGTTGGATCTGAGATAGCTCTTCAGCGTTTTGGTGATCAGGAAGCAAGGATTAGGACTGTGGATTGACATGAATTCTTAAAGAGGAAAAAAAGCCCCCCGGCATACACATTAGTCTGTTCATTGTCCCCAACGGCTGGCTGTGTCTTACAGAGCAAACCTGAACATCCCCTGAACTGCCAATCCGCTGGAGCCATTGCTTTCTCTCTAGCCTCCACCTGCAGCTGCTGCTCTCCTTTATAAGCCCTTCTTGCTGGCTTGGTGGGCGGGAAAGCACATTTTGGATCCAGAGAAGACCCTGCCCAATACTGCCGGCTTCTTGAAATAAACTTTCCCCTTAACGACTGAGTTGGCAGCGCGGGCCTGATGGCGTCGGGTGACAGCATCTTGTCCTAGCCTTGAGCAAAGGCGTTTGGAGACTTGAAGGTGGTTCCCCCAGAGCTGCTTGTTGATACTCTGCCAATTCTGCAGGCAGAGGCTCTGGCCTGCAGCACCATAGGCGCTAGCTGGGGCAGGAGAGCCCCGTGCCCTAGGTGGGAGAGACGGCGGGCAAATACTCAGCACGTGTTTGTGCTAACAGATGATGGGGGAGATGAGCCTGGGAAGCTGGTAGGTCTCTAGGGTGACCAGTGTCGTGGTAACTGACTGGTATTCCTGCTTGGTTGGCTGCCCACAAGTCTGTTGGGTAATGGTTTGGCTCTGGGCCACTGTTGTCTGTAAACCTGTATAAGCCACTGGGGGGCATGGCTCCATGTGGCTGCTTCTGCATGTGTGTGGAACATGGCTGCTGATGGATGTGGCTATGTGCGTGTCGGGGGTGTGTCCAACCGCCGCCATGAGCACAAAGGTGGCTGTGTCCTGTGGCCCTGCTGCAGCGGGGGCAAGTAGTTATCCCCTGTGCATTTCTCACTGATTCTGAGTAGAGGAGATAGAAACCCAGAACGGCTCCGAGTTGCCCTGCAGACTGTCGGGATCTGGATCTGCTTGTCCTGGCCCTGAGCCCTGGGTGCGTAGATTTGTTTTTCTGAAACTCAAACTTCACCAGGTGGCCTGGATTTCATTTTCTAAATCTGACAACCCTGGGGGCTGGCGCTTTGGCATAGTGGATAAAGACATGGCCTATGGTGCTGGCATCCCATATGGGCGCCGGTTTGAGTCCTGACTGCTCCACTTCTGATCCAGATCCCTGCCAATGGCCTGGAAAAGCAGTGGAAGATGGCCCAAGCACTTGGGCCCCTGAACCCTTGTAGAAGACCTGGAAGAAGCTCCTAGCCTTGGATCAGCCCAGCTGCAGCCGTTCTGGTCATCTGAGGAATGAACCAGCAGATGGAAGCTATTTTTTGTCTCTTCCTCTCCCTCTCTTTCTGTGTAACTCTGCCTTTTGAATATTTTCAAAAATTTTTCTAAGGATTATTTATTTGAAAGTTAGTTAGGGAGAGACAGAGACCCCAAATGGCTGCAATGGCCTGGGCTGGGCCAAGCTGAAGCCAGGAGCTTCTTCCAGGTCTCCTACATGGGTGCAGGGGCCCAAGTGCTTGGGCCATCTTCTGCTGTTTTCCTAGGCCATTAGCAGAGAGCTGGATCGGAAGGGGAGCAGCCGGGACTCTAACGGGTGCCCATGTGGAATTTCGGTGATGACTGGTGGCTTTACTCACTACGCCACAGCGCTGGCCCCTTAAATCTTTAAAACAAACCAGAAAAATCTGACGCCCCTGGCCCAGGTGGAATCCTCACTGGAAGCCATGCTGTGACGGGAGTTTCTGAAGCGCTTTCTGCCTAATTCAGAATTGTTCTGGAACCCACTGGGGTGGCCTTAAAGGTGCAGCACCCAGGGCAGAGAGAGAGGACAAACGAAGGGCCTGGGAGGGAAGCAGCACCTGCAGGCGACCTTGTTTGGCTCAGCACAGGAAGAGGAGCCCTCCTGGTGTGGGGCCATTGTCACAGCATCCTCCCATCTGTGGCCTCCTGGCCACCAGGGCCTCGCTCTGGTCTGATCCCTCTTCGGGGAGCCCTTTAGCTATGTGTACCCCCAGCCCACCAGCGGCTCCTCCCAGGCGTGCTGTGGCAGCCTGTCACGTTCTTGATGCCCCACTGCGGGGGACGGTACAGCCCTGGGTCACCTGGGAAGGTCCGTTTAATCAGCACAGTCCCCTGAAGTCACTTCTGCACTGAGTGAGCCACTCGGGGGTAGGAGAGCATCTTCGGCAGCAACAAAGCTGTGCTGCTGTGGAGAACCTCGCTGGTCTGCTACCACCACTGTTCTCTGGAGAGGAGTCGGGGGCAGAGCCAGCACGAGAACCTGGGGTCCTGATGCCCGGAGTTGTTGAAACAAGGCCTCCGAGCATGTGGAGGGCAGGGCTGTGTCCCCGTTCAGAGAAGCTTAGGAATGTGGGAGTGAAGGCTGGCGTCGACCAGGCACCTGCTGTGCACTTGGTCAGTGTGTATCCGTTGATGACCTCACCCCAGTCCTGCTGGCTGGATGTCCTCGCATTCCCATTTGCGCTCGGGAACTGTGGTGTGCAGGGGCTAAGGAAGGTGGCCAGGGTATGGAGTAGGTTGGTGGCACTGGGTCTGGTTCTTGGGCATGGGTAAGCCACAGCTTCATTCTAGAACATGGGGCCCGGTCCCTTTGGAGTCTGGGCGGAGAAGAGCTGTCACACATGAAGGCCAGTCTGTGTGGAGACCCCAGCCCGTGACATGCAGCTTCTGAGGATAGGCGGGCGTTCCACTGCCACAAGCAGGACGGACATGGCTCAGATCTGCCTCCCTGACGGGGGGGTGGGGAAGCCGGGCAAGCATGGTGGACTGGATAAGAATGAGCTGACCTGTGGAAATGCTGGCGAGGCAAGGTCCGTCGGGGCGGGTTTGGAATCGGGCCAGCAAGGTGGGCTTTCCATTCCAGACGTCTCTGTTCAGCGAACCTCTGGCTTCTGAGAGGGCCCGGGTGCAGTGAAGTTCCCGTGTCTCTTGGTTCCTCGGGTTAGGTTTTCCTTCCGCGTGCTCGGGTTGCCTGTCTCGGCTCTCTGCTCCCTGTTCCCCCTGCGCCTGTGCAGCAGTGTGCTGAGTAGCCCTCCTAAGGTGGAAGGAGTTTTCACAATGTGATCCCGGAGCAATGGTTTGCATAGAGGAGCAGGTGCAGTGCGTTAAGCTGCTGCTTGGGACGGCCACATCCCACATCAGCATTGCTGGTTCAAGTCCTGGCTACCCTGCTTCTGATCCAGCTTCCTGCTAATGCTGGGGACGCAGTAATGGCCCGAGTACTTCAGTCCCTGCCACCTATGTGAGAACTGGATGGAGTTCCTGGCTCCTGGCTTTGGCCTGGCCCAGTCCTGGCTTTCGGGGGTTGGGGGTATTTGGGAATACACCAATAAATGGAATATCTGTCCCTACTTCTGTCAATTTGCTTTTCAAGTAGACATCTATACCCCTTGTGGCCAGGCCACCCAGTGCCCTAGTTAGCCCCAAACTGGGCAATTGCCATGCCCAACAGGATGTTCCTTGCTGGTTCCTGAAGACTTAGCTGGGGCTCGCTCCCTCCAGCTCATGAACGAGGGGGAGACCAAGCACAGCAAGTGCCACCAGCCAGTGGCTGGGCAGTTCCAGCACCCCAGGATCAAGTTCCTGCTGCCCCACCAGCGCTGGTATTGCCAGCACAAGCAGGCTTTCCCACCAAGAGGCCCACTACCTTCTTTTTTTTAATTTTTTTTTTTTATTTTGACAGGCAGAGTGGACAGTGAGAGAGACAGAGAGGTCTTCCTTTGCCATTGGTTCACCCCCCAATGGCTGCTGCGGCCGGTGCACCACGCTGATCCAAAGGCAGGAGCCAGGTACTTTCCTGGTCTCCCATGGGGTGCAGGGCCCAAGCACTTGGGCCATCCTCCACTGTGCTCCCGGGCCACAGCAGAGAGCTGGACTGGAAGAGGAGCAACCGGGATAGAATCCGGGACTAGAACCTGGTGTGCCGGTGCCGCTAGGTGGAGGATTAGCCTGTTGAGCCACGGTGCCGACCCCCACTACCTTCTAAGGCGCAGGGCCTCTCATCCTGGGTCTGCCCAAGTATGCTTCTTGGGAAAATCCTACATATACTTATAAATGCTGAGACCCATTGTTACAGCACACAGTGGGGAACTTCCAGGAAAATTTTCTTAATCTAGGGCTTGGGGGAAGGGGAGTCCCTGTCAGGGTGGATGGCACTTATTTCTGGCCTTTCCACGGTGGGTGCATTGATCCCGGGCACAGGCAATATTGGCGTTTTGGACTCTACTTTCCTGTGAGTGGGGCTGTTCCGTGCACTGAAGGAGCCTAGCAGCCTCTACCCACTGGATACTGGCAGCAATTCTGTAGTTGCGATAGCTCAATATTTTTAGACATTGTGGTATGTTCCTTGAGAGGCAAAATTGTCCCTTGTTGGAAAGTTGTCCTCTTAAACATTTAGTTATTCTTTATTTGAAAGGTAGGAAATATAAAAATAGAGATCTCTCATTTACTGGTTCATTCCCCAAATGTCTGCAACAGCTGGGGCTGGGCCAGGCCAGTTTGGGTCTTCCATGTGGATGGCAGGACCCAAGAATTTGATCCATATTTTGCTACTTTCCAAGGTGCACGTTAGCAGGAAGCTAGGTCCGAAGTGGAGAGGTTGGGACTCTAACCAGGCTTGCCTGCTTGGGATGTCTACATCTCATATTGCAAATTAGCCATCGAGTCAAAAGCCCATCCCTAGCTACAGGTTTGAATTTCCTCCACAGGAGTTGCTACTTCAAGGGGTAAAAGCAGACAGAGGAGGGGTGACTACCTGCACTTGTGGCTTGCACTGGTCGGGCTGAGTATCATGTAAACTGTCATGCCTGCAATGTTAGAATGCCATCACCAGTTCCATCAGCTACTTATCAGAGCCAGCTTTGCTGTCGTAAGCCTTTCCGTCTAAACCCCCTACAAAGTGGGTGCTGAACGTCTGTCCTGCACTAGGCTGCTTCATTTCTAGTCCGTGACTTCACAAGTGACCAGCACTCTACTAACTTCTCAAAGGATGACAAGAGGATAACAATACATTCCACAGGGCTTAACCACATCGATGCTGCTAAACTGGCCCCTAGTTGTACAGGTTTTCAGGAAGGCAGACAACATCTTGTTGGGAAAGGTCAGTCCTCTGATAAAATGATCTCTTGAGTATATGAAGGTATTGAAGAAAGTCAGTGAAACATATAAGCTGACTTTGGCACAAAAAATCTTAAACTGTGTCCAATTTTTTCACGTTTTTAAACAATTTTTAACTATTTTTTTAAGGAATACAAATTTCATAAGGAATATAGTTTTTCTTCCCACCATACCCACACTCTCACCCCTCCTCTTCCTCCCTCTCCTCTTGCCAGTCCCATTCACCATTAAGACTCATTTTCAATTAACTTGTACACAGAGACTAAGTTTAGACTAAAGATTTCAACACACACACACACACACACATACAAAATACTTGAGAATAGTTTTATAGTTAAATCTTATAATACAACTCATTGAGGACAGAGGTCTTGCATGGGGAGTTAGTGCACAATGACTCCCGTTGTTGATTTAACAATTGACAGTCTCATTTAAGACATCAGTGACCACCCGAGGCTCTTGACATGAGCTGCCTAGGCTATGGAAGCCTTTTGAGTCCACAAACTCCATTAGTATTTGGACAAGTCCATAGGCAAAGTGGAAGTTCTCCTCCCTTCAGAGAAAAGTACATCCTTCTTTTAATAGCCACTTCTTTCCCCTGGGGTCTCACTTAGAGATCCTCATGTAGAAGATTTTTTGTCACAGTGTCTTGGCTTCCCATGCCTGAAATGCTCTCACAGGCCTTTCAGCCAGACCAGGAAGACTTAAGGGCTGATTCTGAGGTCCGAGTGTTACTTAAAGCAATTGTCATTCTATGAGTCTGCTGTGTAGACTGCTTTCCATGTTGAAACATTCCCTACTTTTTAATTCTATTATTATTACCAGGCACTTGATCCTATTTATATGATCATTTTAATACTTAATCCTATCTATACGTCCACTTTAACACTATGATCACTTTATTTTTTTTTAAGATTTATTTATTTGAAAGTCAGAGTTACACAGAGAGAGGAGAGGCAGAGAGAGAGGGAGAGGCCTTTCATCCAATGGTTCACTCCCCAGATGGCTGCAATGGCTAGAGCTGCACCAATCTGAAGCCAGGGCCCAGGAGCTTCTTCCCAGTCTCCCATGTGGGTGCAGGGGCCCAAGGACTTGGGCCATCTTCTGCTGCCTTCCTGGGCCATAGCAGAGAGCTGGACAGGAAGTGGAGCAGCTGGGTTTCAAACTAGTGCCCAAATGGGATGCTGGCACTTCAGGCCAGGGCGTTAACCCACTGTGCCACAGCACCAACCCTAATATGATCACTTTAACAATTAAGATGGCCATTTTGACATCAAACTTAATGGGATTTGGAGTCCTATGACAGGCTTTTAAACTGTACCCTTAGAAGTAAGTCCAGGGCTGGCCCCGTGGCTCAATAGGCTAATCCTCCACCTGTGGTGCCAGCACACCGGGTTCTAGTCCCGGTCAGGGCACCAGATTCTGTTCCGGTTGCCCCTCTTCCAGTCCAGCTCTCTGCTGTGGCCCGGGAGTGCAGTGGAGGATGGCCCCTTGGGTCCTGCACCCGCATGGGAGACCAGGAGAAGCACCTGGCCTGGCCGCAGTGGCCATTGAAGGGTGAACCAACGGTAAAAGGAAGACCTTTCTCTCTGTCAATCTCTCTCACTGTCCACTTTGCCTGTCAAAAAAAAAAAAAAAAGTAAGTCCATAGGAATGTATGTAGAACTACAGCTTTACAGTTACAAACTTCCTCTACCTTCTTATTTCTACTCTGATTTTTTACTGAGATCTATTTTCTTTTCTTTTTTTGGACAGGCAGAGTGGACAGTGAGAGAGAGAGACAGAGAGAAAGGTCTTCCTTTTGCAATTGGTTCACCCTCCAATGGCTGCCGTGGCCGGCGTGCTGCGGCCAGAGCACCGCACTGATCCCAAGGCAGGAGCCAGGTGCTTATCCTGGTCTCCTATGGGGTGCAGGGCCCAAGCACTTGGGCCATCCTCACTGCCTTCCCGGGCCACAGCAGAGAGCTGGCCTGGAAGAGGGGCAACTGGGACAGAATCCAGTGCCCTGACCGGGACTAGAACCCAGTGTGCCAGCACCGCAGGCAGAGGATTAGCCTGTTGAGCCACAGTGCCGGCCCTATTTTCAATTGACTTTATACACATATGACTAACTTGATGTTAAGAGTTCAACATATAGTATGAAGAAAAAAATGAAAACAACAAAAAAAGTGAAACTGTTCCTTGACAGTCAAGACAATGGCAGCTCAAGTCATCCCTTCTCAAAGTGTCGATTTCACTTCTATAGATTTTGTTTTAGGTGCTCTATTCTCACAGATCAGGAAGAACATATGGTATTTGTCCCTCTGGGACTGGCTTATTTCACTAAGTATGATGTTTTTCAGATTCATCCATTTTGTTGCAAATGACAGGATTTCATTTTTTTTTTTACTGCTGTGTAGTATTCCATAGTGTACATATCCCATAATTTCTTTATCCAGTCTTTGGTTGATGGGCATTTAGGTTGATTCCATGTCTTAGCTATTATGAATTGAGCTGCAATAAATATAGAGGTGCAGATAACTCTTTTGTTAATTGATTTCATTTCTCTTGAGTAAATTCCCAGGAGAGGGATGACTGGGTCATATGGTAGATCAATATTCAGATTTTTTAATATCTCCATACTGTCTTCCATAGTGGCTTTACCAGTTTACATTCCCACCAACAGTGGATTAGTGTACTTTTCCCCCCTCATCCTTGCCAGAATTTGTTGTTTGTTGATTTCTGGGTGAGGTGAAACATCATTGTGGTTTTGATTTGCATTTCCCTGACTGTTAGCGATCCTGAATATTTTTTCATGTGTCTGTTGGCCACTTGGATTTCCTCTTTTGTAATATGTCTAAGTCTTTGCCCATCTCTTAACTGGGTTGTTTGTTTTGTTGTTGTGGGAGTTTCTTCATCTCTTTGTATTCTGATTATTAATCCTTTATCAGTTGCATAGTTTGCAAATAATTTATCCTATTCTGTCAGTTGCCTCTGCACTTTCCTGAGTGTTCTTTTGACATACAGAAACTTCTCAATTTGATATAATCCTAGTTGTTAATTTTGGCTTTGACTGCCTGTGCCTCTGGGGTCTTTTCCAAGAACTTTTTTTTTTGTGCCAATGTCTTGCAGGGTTTCCCCAGTGTTCTCTAATAATTTGATGGTGTGGGTTCATAGATTTAGATCTTTAGTTCATATTGAGTGGATTTTTGTATAAGGTCTAAGGTAGAGGTCTTGTTTCATACTTGGCATGTGGAAATCCAGTTTTCCCAGCACCATTTATTGAAGAGACTGTTTTGGCTCTAGGGATTGGTTTTAGCTCCTTGGTCAAATATACATTGGTTGTAGGTGTTTGGATTGATTTCTGGTGTTTCTATTCTGTTCCATTGGTCTATCTGTCTATTTTTGAACTAGTACCAGGCTGTTCTGATTATAATCGCCTTGTAGTATGTCTTGAAATCTGGTATTACAGCTTTGTTTTTGTTGTATAAGATTGCTTTAGCTATTCAAGGTATCCTGTGCCTCCATATAAATTTCAGCTTCACTTTTTTTCTAGATCTGAGAAGAATGTCTTTCGTATTTTGATTGGTATCACATTGAATCTGTAAATTGTTTTGGGGAGAATGGACAATTTGATATTTATCCTTCAATCCATGAACATGGATATTTTTCCATTTTTTAATATCTTCTATTTCTTTAATGTTTTGTAATTCTCATCATAGAGATCTTTGACATGCTTGGTTAAATTTATTCCAAGTTATTATTTTTTTTGTAGTTTTTGTGAATGGGATTGATCTTAGAAGTTTGCTCACATCCTTGGTATTGTCTATGTATACAAAGGCTGATGATTTTTGTGTATTGACTTTATATCCTGCTACTTAACAAACTTGAGTTTTTTTAAAAAGGTTTTTTTAAAAAGATTTGTTTATTTGAGAGAGTTACATAGAGAAGAGAATGAGAGAGGTTTTCCATCTGCTGGTTCACTCCCCAATTGGCCACAATGCTGCTGATCCAAAGCCAGGAGTGAGTAGTGTCTTCTCATTCTCCCACGTGGGTACAAGGGTGCAGGGGCCCAAGGACTTGGGGCATCTCCTACTGCTTTTCCAGGCCATAGCAGAGAGCTCCATCCGAAGTGGGGCAGCCAGGTCTCAAACCGGCACCCATATGGGATGCAGGCACTGCAGGCAGTGGCTTTACTGCTATGGCATAGCCCCAGCCTCCCAATAGTCTCTTACTGGGGTGTTTGGATCCCCTATATACAAAACCATGTCATCTGCAAATAGGGATAGTTTGACTTCCTCCTTCCCACATTGTATCCTTTTGATTTCTTTTTCTTGCCTGATGGCTCTGGCTAAAACTTCTAGGACTATGTTGAATAGCAATGGTGAGAGTGGGCATCCTTGTTTGATACCTGATCTCGGTGGGAATGTTCCAACTTTCCCCCATTCAATATGATGCTGGTCGTGGGTTTGTCATAAATTGCCTTGATTGTGTTAAAGAATATTCCTTCTGTACACAGTTCGCTTAGAGTTTTCATCATAAAATGGTGTTGTATTTTATCAAATGCATTCTCTGCATCTATTGAGATAATCATATGTTCTTTGTTCTGCAGTTTGTTAATTTGATGTTATCACATTGATTTTTGTGAATGTTGAACCATCCCTGCATACCAGGGATAGATAAACCCCACTTGGTCTGGGTGGATGATCTTTCTGATGTGTTGCATTTGATTGGCTAGAATTTTGTTGAGAATTTTTGCATCTATGTTCATCAGGGAGATTGGTATGTAGCTCTCTTTCTTTGTTGTGTCTTTTCCAGGTTTATATATTAAGGTGATACTGGCTTCATAGAAGGAATTTGGGAGGATTCTCTCCCTTTCTATTGTTTTGAATAACTTGAGAAGAATTGGAGTTAGTTCTTTGTTAAATGTCTGGTGGAATTCAGCAGTAATGCTGTCCAGTCCTGGGCTTTCTTTTTTTTTTTTTTTTTTTTTTTTTTGTGGAGAGGGCCTTTATTACTGATTCAATTTCCATCTTGGTTATGGGTCTGTTTAGGTTTTCTATGTCTTCATGGCTCAATTTAGTTAGGTTGTATGTGTCCACAAATCTATCAGTTTCTTCTAGGTTTCCCAGTTTGTTGGCATACAGCTCTTTGTAGTGGTTTCTGATGATTGTTTTTATTTCTGTGGTGTCTGTTACATTTCCTTTTTCATTGATTTGGGTCTTCTTTTCTTTTCTTTTCTTTTTTTTTTTTTTTTTTTGGTTGGGCCAATGATGTGCCAGTTTTGTTTTTTTTTTTTTTAAATGCTCTTTGTTTTGCTGATCTTTTGTATTTTTTGTTTCAATTTTGTTGATTTCTTCTCTAATTTTAATTTTCTTTTCTCCTAGTTTTGGATTTGGTTTGCTGTTTTTCTAGATCCTTGAGATGCACTGATAGTTCATTTATTTGGTGCCTTTCCAATTTCTTGATGTAGGCCCCAATTGCTATAAACTTTCCTTTTAATGATGCTTTTGCTGTATTCCATAAGTTTTGATATGTTATTGTCATCACTTGTTTCCAGAATTTTTTTGATTTCTCTTTTGATTTCTTCTATGACCCACTGTTCATTCAGGAGCATGTTGTTCAGTCTCCATGTGTTTTCATATGTTCTAGAGATTCTTGAGTTGCTGATTTCCAGCTTCATTGCATTGAGGTCCAAAAAGATGCATAGTATAATTTTGATTTTTTTTTTAATTTGCTGAGACTTGCTTTATGGCCTAGCATGTGGTCAATATTAGAGTTCCATGCACTGCTGAGAAGAATATGTATTCTGCAACTGTAGGATGAAAAGTTCTGTAGATATCTGTTAGGTACATTTGGTCTATAGTATTGATTAACTCTGCTGTTTCCTTGCTGATTTTCTGTCTGGTTGATTTGTCCATTGCTGAAAGTGGGGTATTGAAATCCCCCATTACTATTGTATTTGAGTCTATGACTCCCTTTAGATCATCAACACTTCTTTCTTTTCTTTTCTTTTTTTTTTTGATAGGCAGAAACATTTCTTTCAAATAGCCAGGTGCCCTCTAATTAGGAGCATACATATTTATAATTTCTATTAAATTGATCCCTTAATCATTACATAGTGCCCTTCTTGTTTCTTTTAACAGTTTTTGTAATAAAGTCTATTTTGTCTGATATTAGCATGGCTACACCAGCACTTCTTTTGCGTTGGTTAGTATGGGATATCTTCTATCCTTTCACTTTCAGTCTGCATGTATCTTTGTTGGTGAGATGTGTTTCTTGTAGGCAGCAAATACATGAGTTTTGTTTTTCAATCCATTCAGCCAGTCTGTCTTTTGATTGGAGAGTTGAGGCCATTTACAGTCAAGGTGACTACTTTTAAAAAAAATCTTTTTGTCCATATTTGAGATTTTATTGGTGTTGAAAATCAGCACACACTTTTTTAATTTAATAAACGTAAATTTACAAAGTGCAACTTTTGCATTGTTGTGGCTTTTCCCCCCCATAACCTCCCTCCCACCTGCAGCCATCCCATCTCCCACTCCCTCTCCCATCCCACGCTTCATCAAGTTTCATTTTCAATTATCTTTATATACAGAAGATCAACTTAGTATATACTAAGCAAAGATTTCAACAGACTGCACCCACACACCCGCACAAGATATAGAGTACTGTTCGACTAGTAGTTTTATCACTAACTCTCATAGTAAAACACATTAAGGACAGAGATCCTACAGGGGAGCATGTGCACAGTGACTCCCATGTTGATTTAGCAATTGACACTCTTATTTATGACATCAGTAATCACCCGAGGCTCTTGCCATGAGCTGTCGAGGCTATGGAAGCCCCCGGAGTTCACCAACTCTGAATTTATTTAGTAAGGCCATATCACAGTGGAGGTTCCTTCCTCCCTTCAAAGAAAGGTGCCTCCTTCTTTGATGGCCCGTTCTTTCTGCTGGGATCTTGTTCACTGAGATCTTTCACTCAGGTCGTTTTTGCCACACTGTCTTGGCTTTCCATGCCTGTGAGACACTCATAGGCCTTTTGGACAGATCCAAATGCCCCAAGCATTGATTCTGAGGCCGGAGCAGCACACACATTTTAATTTGTCCACAATTCTTAACATATGCACCAAAAATCTAAAAAGCCATGAATTGTTATTCTTTTTTTTAAAAGTTACTCCAGTGACTTTCCAGCTTCAAATTTGGAGGCAACTCTTCCTTAAGAGGCTATCAAGTACAAGTATCTTCAAATGTTGCTGTTACATAAATCCCACCCATTCACAATTTAATATTATATACATGACACTCAAATTTTCGATCTTACACTGTACATTAATAAAATCATTAGGAAAACTGGACTACCACAACCAAAGATGTTATAGAATGCACATGGTTCTGACAGAACAAGGAGTGGTTTTCTGTAGGAAACAATTCTGTAGGAAACAACATGAGAGAAGTAACTGAAAATATTCAAGACAGATTAAATGCACAATTGAGACTCCAAATTGGATGGAACTGGATTGGGTGCCCGCCCTCTCCTCCCCACCTCAAGCTGACTATTAAAAAGTAATGACTTTGCCCTGTCATTTTTCATAAGTATCCCTATTTTTTACTTTGCATTTCCTTTGTACTTTTACTGGGAGATTTTCTTCCTTTACCTTCTTTCATAGTGATGACCATGTTTCTGTGTCTCTATATGCAGCATATCCTTAAGCATCTTTTGTAGGGCTGGATGGTGGCAAATTCTTCCAACTTCTGATTGTTATGGAAGGGCTTTATTTCGCCTTCATTTTTCAATGAGAGCTTTGCAGGGTATATTTGTTCTATTGTATTCATTTTGATTTCCCTTTAATATCTCAATTTCATGGGAGAAATTTTTTTTCATGTCCTGTACAGATTTCAGTAGTTAATTTGCTTCTGATGACTTCTATGTAATTTCATGATCCATTTTTTTGAGTTCCATTCCTTGCATTTCTTCCATCTCATCATCTTCACAATCTAGTATTGAGTCATTGTGTTCCTTTGGGGGCATTGTGTTGTCTTCCTTGTTTTCCTTGAATTGCTGCATTTATTTTTAGGCATTTGTGGAGATACTCCTTGGTTTCCTTTTGTTTTGGTTTTTTGTTTTGCTGTGGTGGCTTTTATCTTTGTACTATTCCTCTGTAGATAAGTGGAGTGTCTGCTTTCAGTGAATATCTAAAGGCTGGTAGTGGATGTGGCCAGGGAGCTCCGTTCAGGGCTCCAGGGTGAAGGGCGTGTCTAAGGTGACACACCCAGGTTTGGCACAATAAATCTTTTTTTTTTTTTTAATCAGGGGAAGTTTATTCTGCTCAGCTGAGCTCCTCTCCTCATAGGAGACCGGTGCCTGAGTGCTAGCCCCAGTGAGCATAATATTCATCTGCTCTGTCCCAAGGACCACACAAAAGATCTGTGCAGTCCTCAGTCTAAGTCCGATTCCCCAGCAATGTCTCTCACCATGCCCTGAGCATGTGGAGTCTCCCACGATGACTGCCCAAAGTTCCAGCCACACTGTGAGACCTACATAGCCTCAGTTTTTTTTTCACAGTCCCAGCACAGAAGCCTCCCACAGTCGCAAGCTCCTAACCCCCTGATAGTTCTCCCTACCAGAGTCAGGAGTCTCCACTCAGCTGGTTGCTGGGCATGGACATGAGCTGGTGCAGCTGTTACATATGTCCAAAATGGTGCCTGCTCTGTTTGTTACAGGATGCTGTTGTAAAGTGATCAGGGAGAGAGAAATGTACCCCTCCTTTCTTTTTTTCCCTCCTCTGACAGATGCACTATCCTCCATGGGGCACCAAGCCAGGTTCCCTCTAGGTTCTTCCTGCAGCTTTAGCATCAGTGGCTTGGGCTGCTGTGGTCTGGTCTCGCGTCACTCACCAACGCTGGTGTGTAGGCTCTTGGCTGCTGGAGTCCAGAGTTGTGGGTATCCACGCCCTGCATGTTGGTCTACTGTGTCCCTCTAATTTCGATAGTTTCCTCCGCTGTTTTCTCCCTAACTTTTCCCTGAGACTGCCCTCTCTCCACTTTTTTTAAATTATCTTTTCCTGGACTAGAGCAGTAAGCTCCCTCCCTACTCCACCATCTTAGAACTCCTCCCTGATTTCTTAATATGGAGCTTCTACAAACTTCTTGAAGAGCTCTTGTGGCTGGAGGCTCCGTTGGGGGAACTGTAAGTATGACCTGACAGTCAACTTTGGATTGCCTGCTATGTTGAGGAAAATCTCTGACCCTAAGTGGAGCAGGGGTCTGGGGGAAGGCAGTAGGAGGCCAATAGCACCCAGTCACAGTGGTCCTGTCCATAACTGAGAAGCTGCAGGGCAGCATCTTTTGGTCCCGGGGTTTAGCAGAGTGTTCTGTGCTTAGCCCTGTCTGATGCTATGTTCTTGAAGAAAAACTTTTAAAACCTTACGCAGGGAAACCAAAACCCAATGAGGTTTGACCAAGATGATTAGTTTCCCTATGAAACTAATGGTCAGCCAGGCCTTTGCTGCTCTACCCTCAACCACAGTGGGGCACTCGGCTACCTAAGGCCATTCTGCTCAGTTGAGCTCCTGTCCTCGCTGGAGACCAGTGCCTGAGTGCTAGCCCCAGTGAGCATAATATTCGTCTGATCTGCCCCAAGGATCACACAAAAGATGTGTGCAGTCAGTGTAAGTCAGGTTCCCCAGCAATGTCCCTGACCAGGTAATCAGGTAGCCCTGAGCATGTGGAGTCTCCCACAGTGACTACCCAGAGTTCCTTCCTCATCTAAGGGCAAGGGGCTGCTAGGTGTAATAAAGCCACCCCCTACCCCCAGAATCACTCAGACTCTATCTAGGGAGGTCATGAAGGCCAGTGTAGACGGGTAGAGAAATGCAGGTGCTTGTACTGGCTTCCACTAGCGTGGATGAAACACGCAGAGCACGGTTCCTCCTGTAGTCTTTCCCATCTCTGCAAGTGATGCCTCCTCTCCTCTGGTGGCTCAGGCTCCCAGGTCTTCTGGGACTCATTCCTCCCAGGTTCTACCTGACAGCAAATCCTATTGGCCTTACCTCAAGCGTTACCAGAAGCTGACTTCTCACCACCTGTTGTGCTATGGGCCTACTACTGCCTTCCCCCAAAGCCCTTCTCCGCTTATGGTCAGAGATTTTCCTCGACATAGCAGGCGATCCAAAATTGACAGGTGGGTCACATCCCTGAGCTGCTCAAAGCCTCTGACCTGCCAGTCCGTGCCCACAGCTGCGCTCACTCATTCATCCCCCTGCTGTTCACGCGACATCACGTTTTAGTTCTGCCTGTAAGATTCTGTCTCTACATATGCAGGATTCTCATTCTCAACACCTTCAGACCTGCACTCAGACCTGCTTCCTTTAAATTTTTAGAACAGCATCCATCCAAGCCTATTGCCAGCCCATTGCCAGCCCACCTGCCTCCTTTTCCCACATCACTCTGCTTTGTAACACTCGCCAGCATCTGACCTGTTTGTTCTCCTACCCTCAAAACGTGTGCTCTGAGGCAGAGGTTGCTGTATCCTTACTCAAGACATAATTTTTTTTTTAAAATTTTTTAAAATTTATTTATTTTTATTTTTTGACAGGCAGAGTGGACAGTGAGAGAGACAGAGAGAAAGGTCTTCCTTTTGCCGTTGGTTCACCCTCCAATGGCCACCGCGGTTGACGCGCTACGGCCGGCGCACCGCGCTGATCCAATGGCAGGAGCCAGGTGCTTCTCCTGGTCTCCCATGGGGTGCAGGGCCCAAGCACTTGGGCCATCCTCCACTGCAGTCCCTGGCCACAGCAGAGAGCTGGCCTGGAAGAGGGGCAACCGGGACAGAATCCGGTGCCCCGACCGGGACTAGAACCCGGTGTGCCGGTGCCTCAAGGTGGAGGATTAGCCTAGTGAGCCACGGCACCGGCCTCAAGACATAATTTTAAGATGCAGTGTATGCATCTTTATTTTTTTAAAGATTTATTTGCAAGTCAGAGTTCGTTCACTTCCCAAATGGTCACAGTGGCTGGGGCTGGGCCAGGTTAGACTAAGAAAGGAGCCTGGAACTCCATCCAGGTCTCCCGTGTGGTGGCAAGTGTCCAAGTATTCTGGCCACCTTCTGCCTTCCCAAGCATGTTAGCAGGGAGCTGGATCAGAAGCGCAGCATGTGGGAATTGAATGAGTGCTTATATGGGATGCCAGTGTCGCATGCTGTGGCTCAACCCACTACACTACAATGGTAGCCCCGAGGTGTAGTTTAGAACTGAGCATCAGGGTCAAGATTTGGAAGTTATTTTAGCTCATTCCAGCGTTTCCCAGAACTTAAATGCCCCACACTAATCCAGAGATCTCCAGGTGATAAGCACAGCCTCATCTATGAATTTGTCAGTCAAGATTTTGTTGCTGTTTTTGGTAGTTTGTATTCACAAACATTGGTGATTGTTTGCATCTCCAAATGTAAAATTGTGATACTGATTGTGCCTTTTCCCTCTCTTAGGTCCTGAGAGGCTGTCTGGGGGTCACTAACTCCAGTCTGCCCGGAGAATCCATAACGAGTGCTTTAACTCTATAGGCATCTGGTCTTCCTGGTTCTGGCTAAGAGTTGAGAAATATACTAGATTTGGAAAACAGTGTTATCTGCTGCAGACAGAATTCTTCTTTGATGAGTAAGATTTATGTACCTATTATGTGTTTATACACCAGGGTTCCAACAGTACGAAACAAAAGGCTTGAATTCAAGGCAGAAAACAAGATGAATCTTTTTTTTTTTTTTTTTTTTTGACAGGCAGAGTGGACAGTGAGAGAGAGACAGAGAAAGGTCTTCCTTTTTGCTGTTGGTTCACCCTCCAATGGCCGCCGTGGTAGGCGTGCTGCGGCCGGCGCACCGCGCTGATCCAATGGCAGGAGCCAGGTGCTTCTCCTGGTCTCCCATGGGGTGCAGGGCCCAAGTACTTGGGCCATCCTCCACTGCAGTCCCTGGCCACAGCAGAGAGCTGGCCTGGAAGAGGGGCAACCGGGACAGGATCGGTGCCCCGACGGGACTAGAACCCGGTGTGCCGGCACCGCAAGGCGGAGGATTAGCCTAGTGAGCCGCGGCGCCGGCTCAAGATGAATCTTAATAGGACTTTATTCTCCTTAAACAGGTCACATCTTGTCTGTCCACATAAAATACAAGGCTAAGTTCAAAATAAATGGCAAATAGCATCCCCAAACTAAGTGAAATGGTAGAAAGACAAGCCAGGAAATGAACATTTTTGGCCAGGTCAAGGATATGTCTGAGGAATTGAAACCAACAGTCACTGTGTTTTGAAGTCTGAAATACCTACAAGCGTTTGCAGGGGAGTTAGTTCAGAACTCACCATTGACTTGGAGTAGACAAATGTATACCAGTTGTGCCAAGCTGTGTCCAGCTTCTTTATCTGTGTAACAAAAGGACTCTGCTTGGCTTCAAGTGTCCCTCATTTTTGGAACTGTGCTCTGGGAAGGCAAACTCAACTAAAGTACGGCCCCCTCTCCCTTTAAGTTCCAACTTGTTTACACTACAGAATAGGACCCCAAGGCCGCCTTTTCTCCCAAGTTCTACACATGGGGTAGGTAGCATGAGAGCAAGTCAGGTGTGTCTACAAAAGCAAGATCCTGAAGAGATTCCGAATCCCACCCCTTCCTCTTTATCAACCTGAAATCCCTCTGGAGTCACCGGGGCTGTGTTTCATGGAAGGTTTACTCAGGGATGTCAAAAGGGCTGCCGAGAAACTGAGGGGGAAGAACCCTGGCTTTGTCAGGGGCCAGAAGTTGCCCGCTAACCTGGTCGCTGGTGTTGTCACTTGATACTCTTATTAAAGCACAGTCAGATTCTGACATCCAGGAAGATGATGTGATGAGAGTCAAGTTACAGCGTAGGTTAATCTATAGGGGTCAGTGCAGAGCCCAAGAGGAGGCTCTGATGTTGACTTTTTTGAGCAGTGTGGAAAGCGATAGTTCTCAAAAAGCTGAACCCACCTTAACTATGGAATCTATTCCTCCACACCTGATGTGCATGGCTCTAGGGTACATCGGGAACCTGCCTGCATGGTGCTACTACAGGTCTCAAAGCAAAGTCTATTGAGTGACTAAACAAGGACAAAGTTGGCAGAGGGGCTGGCGTTGTGGCACAGCAGATTAAGCTGCTGCCTAGGACAGCAGTATTCCATGAGTGCCTGGTTAACTTCTGGCTGCTCCCCTTCTGATCCAGCTCCTTGCCAATGCACCTGAGAAAACAGCAAAAGATGGTCCAATTGCTTGGGCCCCTGCCCCCCACGTGGGAGACCTGAAGGGAGTTCCAGGCTCCTGGCTTCGAGTACAGGAACAGAACACTGAAGCCATTTCCAGATGGCTTTGTTCAACTTTGTTATTAGAGACTTCTCACTTTCACTATTCCTTTAATAGGCAAGCTATGATAATTTCATATAAGAAGTTCCTAAATCAATAAGAAAGAAAGGTCTCACAAGGACATGCTTCTTGTAATTTATTTGAGTTATTTCCAAGCGACAGTTACAAAAGTTTTTAATTTTTATAATACTCTTGATAAGAAAATAAAATTTAAATAAAAATACATTCTCAACAATACAACATGGTTACACAAATTCACTACATTAAGTTTCGATAACTTACATTTTCAACTGGACACTGTAAAAACCAATATTTACCAGCAACATATTAATTTCCAAGTTAATAAAAATGGAAGCAGATAGTATCAATTAAGATTGATATGCAACTCTAGAATGAGTCTTGTATTTTTCACATACTGTAAGGACACCTAAAATGCTATAGGGAATTCTGTCTTTACAGGATGTACCGTTAGAGCAAATTAAAGGTGCTTTCACTTAAAAAAAAAAAAAAAACCAGAAAACAACTGTATTTCAAAATCTGGCATGAATGAGCCTTTCTAATAAAAAATGAAATCAGGTTTCAGAAACAAAAGCCACATCATTTGTCACTTTTTTTTTAACATAATAGAAAAAGCTTAGTTTTGACATTTAACCATTACCCGTGATAAAATGCTGTTTCTTTGGCAAATAAAATAGTTCAATTTGATAAATTATATTCCTGGGAATAAAAACCTTTGCTATTGCCCATCATTTTATTAAATGAATATTAAAAAACGTAAGTAAACAAAAACAAAACAAGCCCCAGATCACCACAATTTCAATTTATGGAAATGGCTAAACTAAGAACCAGAACTGTCATTATGGCAAGTTTCCATTTGTCATTCTTTTCTTTCCATCCTGGGGTTTCAGGGAGAAGTGACCTGTTATGTATATTTTCAAATGCAGAAAAAGCAGAGAGCGCCCAGGTAGTAAAATCAAAGTCCTCATGAGTAACATCAGAAGAACGAGGACCTAGGAAGCTAGATCCTTGGCTACCTTAGAGTCCTACTGACAGGGACTCTTATTTCAACAGACTGTCAAAGAAAAGAAATCTCTCATTACTTTTTACTTTTAGGCAGGTTAACTCCAGTCAAACTGGCTGTTTAAAGTGCCATGTGAAGAAAAAAAAAAACTACATGACTGGACCCTTCTCTTCACATAGTTGGGGTTCCTTGGATTGTGCTGTGATCTCTTCAAAACAATCACAATTGAAGATCTGATGTTAGAATATTTTCCATCTTAAATAGCAAAGGACGAAAGAATCACTAAAAAGTAATGAATGGGTACATAGTCATCGCAGGTAGACATTTCCAAGATTCTTAAGAGGAATTCTAATTGATGAAATTCAAGAATGAGAAATTTATTAAATGGCTAAGTTTTTATATTTATAAATCAGTGTAGTTTATGGGATTTACTAGTTCATAAAATTTAAAGAACTTTCAAATCTGTCTTTAGGCCAGGAGTAATAATCGATCATAATACAGACTATTTCTGATTCTTAAACATAACCAGTTGATTTTTCTTTCACATTCAGAGAAATAACATTTATAAAACAACTTTGTGTGCCAATGTTCTTCAGACTATTACCTAAAAACAATACAATTTAAAAACAATCACCAATAAGATAATTGGCAAAGTATATATTGAAATATAGCTTATGCTGAGGGAAATAAAAAATGCACTACTAGCTAGACTTACACTAATAAGTCACAGTTTTAAAAAGAAACATAACTAAATACTCCAAGTTTCAAAGTACCACATTTAGAAAATGTTTGGAATTACAAAGACAAGAGTACCATGGTCTTTAATACTGATGAAGCAAAATATATCCCCTCTTAACTTTAAGATGGCAACTTGCTTCAACTGCTTATTTACAGTTATGGTTTTCAGAACAAAAGTAAATTATCAGGTAAAAATGGGATTCAAACAGCTGCTTGCCCAAATTCCATTTGGCTAGCAAGCAATAAGGAGATAGCAATGAAATATAAACATTTTCAGGATAACATTATTTCTAGACTTAAACACTGATCATTCAACTGATCATAAAAGTCAGATACCATGGAGTATCTAAAGTATAACCTGGGGCAGTCCAGATTATTAAAGTGCGCCGAGTGACTGTTCTTGAGTTAGATCACAACCTAACACTGTAAGAAGGGCATCCTTATGGTGGCCCTTGTTACAACATGAATTAGCCAGTGAAATCAAGTGATTCTTCCACGACCATCTTTCACGGTTTACTTTCTCCTCTTTTTCAGAAGAGCTAGCCTTAGAAGTCATGTTAATCAGAACTTTCAAATCAAGAAGATGAGTACCTGATATTTAAAACAATGGAAAAAAGTGGTCTCATTTTATTTCATCTGCCATCACTCATCTCAAATGTAAACAAAATGCACACAACAGCACATGTTCCCTGATTCTTCCGAGCTGAGTTCTGTTTGCATCTCTACATAGGCAAAAGGATCCACCCAACTTCCACGAATGCTCTGGCAGTTTTCTGAAGTTTCTGTTACTGACACTAATGTAACCTAATGTAATGACTAATGGACCAAAGGGATTTTTTTTTCTTTTTTTTAAAGAGGGAGGGTATAGATGAACTAAATGGAAAGCTTTGAATTGTCATGAATTGAGATTTTTCTAGTAAAACACAGATGTTGGCAGTATAGAGCAGGCACTAATGGTAGTGAAAACAAGTCCACAGAACAGCTGTACAAGAACTGATGGTTTCTTGCTATGGAAGAGTTCTCCCTTTGTTACAAAGCGTCTTTAGGAACCTTCTTTAGGAAGACTTGTCCTATTAAAAAGTTGTTGCAGAAACATGGATTTGGACACAGAAGATATGAAGGGAATCTTGGGTTTCAAATTCTCTAGTAATATATCAATATCAGGATTCTCAAACAGGTAATTTCAATTATTAAATATTAAATACAATGTGAATGCAAGTGACATTGAAGCCAATGTTCATTCTTAAATACTATGAACAAAATATGAGAAAATCCAAGAAAAATATTTTCCAGTTCTTCTGAATCAATTGGTCAAACTCTAAGATGTTTTCCCAACAATTGGATTTTCCCTAGAAAACAAAAAGAAACTTTTCAAAAGCTAAAAAATAAACTTTTAAAGAGCAATGCATAATGGAATCCACTAAGCATCTATAATTTTCCTTTGATAATATCACATGCCAAGTCTTGTTTCACTAATTCTTAACCACTTACTGGTCACTTAGTTGACTTTAGGAGCCATTCTAGACCCTTAGGTATATAGTTGTAAACAAAACAAAACACATTCTGCTTATAAGGAAAATAAGTGAAATATTTAAGTACAAGAGATGCCGGTATCCCATATGGCCACCAGTTCAAGTACCGTGATGAAAGACCTCTCTCTCTCTCTCTCCACCTTTCAAGTAAATAAATAAATTAAAAAAAAGATGCTGACAGTTTTTAAAAACTTGCTTATTTGAAAGTTGGAGAGGTGGAGAGACAGATCTTCCATCTGCTGGTTCACTCTCCAGATGGCAGCAATGTTAGGGGCTGGGTCAGGCTGAAGTCAGGAGCTTCATCCGGGTCTCCCATGTAGGTGGCAGGGGCCAGGTACTTGGGCCATCTTCTGATGCTTTTCCCAGGCCATGGCAGGGAGTTGGAATGAAAGTGGAGCAGCCAGAACTCAAACTGTGCCATATGGGATGCTGGCATTGCAGGTGGCAGCTTTATGCACCACACCACAGTGCCAGCCCCAGTGTTGGCGTTTTTTAAAATTGGAAAAAATAAAGTTGAGCAGGGGCAGAGTATGTATAGTTATGCGGAGGGGTGTTACTATCTAAGAAGGATGGTCAAGCACTGGCTAAGAACTCACATGGGAACTTCCCAGGGTGCCAGGAAAACAGAATTACTACTGTGGGAAGAGAACCAGTTATCAAAATGTAGAAGAGACAGAATTAAAGTACTTACAATTTTTCTAATATAATGAACTCTATCTGGAAAAACATTTATGCCTGCTGAACTGATCTTTATTCATAAGAAAGTATTAATGGATAAAATCTTTGAAGAATATTTAAAGTGTCAGGGCCAGAATTCAGAGCCCTCACTAATCAGTTGTGTAACCTTGGGCAAGGGATTTAAAATTTCCCTGAGCCTCAGTTTCTCTAGTTGTAAAACAGAGATAAAACCACATTGGCTGATGTGAGGACCAGTCAGTTTATGTTGTGGCAAACAATTATTTGCTGGCCCAAGAACCATCCCCTTCCTATCTTTTCTGTACATGACTCTGACTTTGTTCTAGTATAGTGTGATTCTGTATTTCAAAGAGGTTCCTTCCTCATAGAAGGGCAATGGCCTTTTCTGTTTCTGGACACTATGATATATGAATGTGGGGCTCCGAGCTACCTAGGCTTATCTGTGACCAGGTGGAGACAAGTATAAAGATGACAACTCACCTTACTGCTGACAGCTGAGTGGCACAAAGTCTTTGACAATGTTGTTGTTCAATTAACCAAACGTAGAATTTGGGACTGAATTTCTAAGACTAAAATACTTCTGTTTAAGCCACATCAATAGGCATTTTCTGTTAACTGTCGCTAACGGTGATCCAAATGAAATGAATATAAAGTCCTAGGCCTAGTGGCCTGAGTGGAGTAAGTTTCCAATAAATGTTAGCTGTTGCTGGTGTTATTCCCTGTAATAGCCAACTATGAGGATGCTTTAAAAAGTTCATGGGGAAAATGGAATTAACACATAAAGCAGAGGGTGGCATTGGGGTATAGTAAGTAAAGCCACTGCCCGTGACACGGGCATCCCATATGGATGCCGGTTCAAGTCCAAGTTGCTCTACTTCTGATCCAGCTCCCTGCTAATGTGCCTGTGAAAGCAATGGAGGATGGCCCAAATACTTGGGACCCTGAACCCACGTGAGAGACCTGGAAGAAGCTCCTAACTTCGGCCTGGCCCAGCCCTGGCCATTGTGTCCATTTGGGGAATGAACCAGTAGATGGAAGATCTCTCTCTTGCTGTTACTCTTTCAAATAAATCTAACTAAATGAAAGAAAGGAAAGAAGGAAAGGAAAGGAAATGAAGAGTAGGCCTCGGCACTGTGGTTAAGAAACTGCTTGGGATGCCTGCAACCCACATCGGGATGCCTGGGATACAGTCCCAGCTCTGCTTCTGACTCCAGCTTCTTGCTAATGCCTACCCTGGAAGGCAGCAGGTCATAGCTCAAGTAGTTGTGTTCCTGCCACCCATATGAAAGACCTGGATTGAGCTCCTGGCTCCTGGTTTCAGCCTGGCTCTGCCCTGCTGTGTGGGCATTTAGAGAATGAACAAGAGGATGAAAGATCTATTTCTCTCTGCCTTTCAAATAAAAATAATAAAAAACACATTTCCATGCCCTTTTTGAAGCCTCATGCATCTGAGATGGATCCACAAAAGGTCCTTTAAAAATATAAAAGCACTTTTTTTTTTAACTGTATGTAAGGTGTAGTGTAAGAGATAGAAAGGAGGATCATTAAAAACAAAGATATAAACTATTCAAGGAAAGAATTAAACATAAAAGTGCTGATAAAGTACAGCATTAACACAATCTAATGATAGCAAAATTGAAACAGACCAAAGCTCTCAGACTTTGAGTGTCCGAGAAAACTTGCATAGTTATACAAAGACTTGACAGGTGAAGGCCTACAGGAAGCCTGGAAGTCAGCTGAGAGGATAGGGCAGGAAAGGCAATCTTAAACTCTGTCAAAAACTTGTTTACAGTAGCTTAAAAAATACATACTTGCTCCCATACTTCGCACTACTTGATCTTTTCTTTCTATACTTTTCATGAGGTTCATCCAGCTTCTCGATGATGGTTTTTATTTGCTGAATTGTCTTAAAGGTTGTTACAGAATCTTCAATTACAAAGTTGGAATAATCATCAGGTTCCTTCTGGGGTCCTTGATAGACTGCTATTGTTCCACAGGCCTCTGCAAGGAGCAGTAAAATCTCTGATTAGACAACTAAATTCCACAAACACAACTTGTACTCTAAGGGTTTTTTTAAGGGTCTCAAGCTGGGAAAATTTCCCTTGGCAATACATTGAAGACTAAAATACATAAATTTTATTAGGATCACATTTATGCAAAAGCAGTATTTTTATTTCCTGAATGCCTATAAAAAATATCCCATTCAGGACTTGTCAACTTTCATTTTGGTTAAAGTATGAGTATCTTCAGCTCCTACATAATGCCAAAGTAATACTTCTGGAATTGAAAATAAAGACCATGGTTATATAAAAATAAATTAATAGTGCAATTACCTTCCATCTTCTGCAGCTTAAGTAAACTTAGAGTAAAAAGTGAGTAAATCCTTTCTGTTTCTCTGTCTTCATCAATATCTATTTGGATGTCTGCAGGGACACCTCTATAGTAAAAATGAAATGAAGCACATTGGGAAAAGTTTACTTATATGCCAAAGACTTTTGATGCTTTGAAACTACAAACAAAATTGGAACTACAGAAATTTAGTTTCATGAAAAATTTTTTAAAAATGGGGTCAAGAGAGCCTTGGCTGTTACGTGAATATAATCACAAGAAGGCAGGTTTAAAGTAACATTATGATAACCTATGCATCATCACAAAGGCAAGATCTTACAACTTAAGCCTACAGGGATGCAATGGCTATTCTACGCAATTCGACAAAGAATGCTAAGTACTCTTTCTTGTTATCCCACTCAGGTTCATGCTTCTATTTAAACATCTGTATAGTCTATTTAAATATTGGTTTACATATATAAAAGTACAACCACTATTAATTTCAGGACATTCTCACCACACTAAAAGGAAACTCGGCATTCCCCATTCCTCCCTCTGTTTAGCCCTGGCAACCACTAATCTCCTTTCTGGCTGTATGAGTTTATTTTTCTGGAAATTTCATACACATTTTGATACAATATATGGCCTTCATGTCTTCATGGCCTTCTGTAACTCAGCATAATGCCTCCAAGGTTCATCTGTGTTGCAGTATGTATTTGTACTTCCTTTGTATGGCCAAATAATACTCCATTACACTGTACTGTACGGATATATATTTTGAAACACTGCTTTTTTAATCAGAAAGAAACTTACGCAGTACATGGCTTGCAGCCTGGAGTATTTTCACTGGTTTCCTGACAGCACAGCCAGTTTCCATTCAGGAATGCAGAGGGATGAAAAGAACTGAGCCGGTTCTGATTGCATCGGCTCACCCTGCAGAGTACATCTATCCATTCATTAGCTTCTACACAATTATTTGCTTGGACATAGAGTGGCTTCTCCGTATGTATTACTTGGAACATCTTCATAGGTAATTAAAATAAAGTTAGTGACAGAATCTAAAACCAACACACAGTACAAAGCAAAAAAATATATAAAAGAAATCTAAGTTTCCTTGGCTAGATAACTGTTGCTAAGATATCTTATGGAATGTTACTTTTCAAACAAGTTAGTCCCAGAGACAATCCAAATCACTAAGCAGTACAACAGAATGTAACTTTGAGGAGCCACCCATGTCCAAAAGAATGGACTCTAATATGAAAATAAAGGGAGGGAATCGCCTATGGAGGAGAAAGTACGAGTGAAGGCAAAGCAGTGGAAAGATACTGAGGAACAAGCACTGGTACTGGTAAGTCACAGACGACAAAGTGGGACAGAGAGATTGAGACTGTATCGGTTAGAGACCTGAATGTCAAATAGGGAAGTTTGATAATAGGGAAATACTGAGAAAAGCATCTTTAACTTATTAAACAAGGCAGACTACATGAAATATCAATTACAACAATTTTACAACAGAATTAAAATTAATTGATTCATGGTAAACACTGAAACTTGTAAATTTTCAACTGTAATATTTGGAATTTAAAACTCTAAATATTTATATGACTTACATTTTTCTTGTTAAAGGAACTCTCTTCTAGTTTTTCCACAGCAAGGATGTTTTTTACTGGAATTGTATAAATTGCATCTTTGCCTAAGTAACAGAAGTAGGACAAAATTAAAATAATTTCCACCAGAGTATTAAAGGTGAGAGGTTCTCTGTAAATTTAAGCTTATCCTCTTGATGGCAGAAGTACACATAAACCTACAGTGTACTCACACATGATTCGTAATAAAAACTTTGTCTCATTGAACAGATGATTTTGATTTCTATGAAAATTTTTTTTCAATTTATATTAAAATATTTTCAAGGCAAAATGTAGGACCACATTTAATCTCTGTAGAAAATAGTAATGTTACCAAATTTTATAACATTAATTAAACAGGGACCAAGAAAATAAATATATTTGGCAATAGAATCTACTTAAAAACTCAGTGGAATTTTCTTTCGTGAGAGTTATAGAAGCAGTAAATATGATTATGTAAATAAACTATTTTTCTGAATATTTAACAAATATTTTGATTAACCCTCACGATAAATGTTTTTAAGCTGAAATTGTCCATTACTATTACATATTGGCTGACTAATGCTGGTAATTTAATCTGAGATGTGGAGAACAAGTAAAAAACCTTATTTAGTAGGATAAATCCTTAACCCAATTTAAGAACTTGGAAATCTGAGTTTGCTAGAGGAGGTACAAAATAATAAGGCCTGAGAATATACTGCATTTCAATCTACCTGGGACTGCATCTCATACAGTCATATTTGCTACAGGCAAATATAATTTGGACTTCCTGTCATTTTATAATTTTGTTCTTAGAAAATTGAAGGTTAATAACTTTACATTTTATATTATTCAATAGATTAATGTATAGCTTTTTTGTCAGGAAAAAGTGTTAGGTTAATAAAGGCTTTATGTCTTGAACAGAGGTTAACACAGAATACTTGCTAGGCCTGGTTCCTGGGAAAAAATCTAATTTAATTCAACTATCCTACAGTGAATGTCAACCATAACCCAAGCACCATTCTAGTCATATAGCAGTAAACAGAACACAAAGTCTGCATTTAGGTCTGGAAAGACGGGCAAAGGACAGGTAACTATAGAGACGAATGCTCCAATGAAAATAAACTGGAGTGATGCCAAGTAACTGGAAGTTACTTTAAATTGAGCAGTTAGGAAAAACTTTGAAGAAATGACATTTATATTCAAATAAATGTAAATACATGGAAATACAAGAATATACTGGCAGTCTCCTGGAAGCAGACAAGATCACACTGAGGAGGGTGGGAGCGGTGGGGCAGGAAGCCACAGCCCGAGCCACAGTAGGATGGGACATCTACAAAGGTAGGAGTGGTTAGGGGACAGCGTCAAGCTAGAGCCAGTGAACATAGACAGCTGGAGGCTGGCGGAGGGGAAGTCCTCTATATTAGGATAATTAACCTGTGTGAGCTGCGTCTGGAACAGCTGGGCCAAACAGGCCCTCCCCACTTAGAGGTTTCTGCTAAGAGCCAACAGAGGCCTATGTTCACAGTGTGAAGCAGCAAGGATGCACACTGGGCCGCAGAGCAGTGCAATGTCCCAGGCAGCTAGCTGCTGACCCTCAGGAGGGAGGCAGGGAGCACTCACCCAGAAAACCAACACCAGAACCCTTCTTCCTCAGCTACTTGTCCTGTTCCTCCCTCATAATCATTAGTGGTCAGCTACTACACACTCATGTAGGTGAATCAATTGTAAAACACAAAGATGAGCAAATCACCAAAAAAATTGTTGAGAAAAATACGCCCTCTGAAGAAGACACACACCACATGTCACAAACAGGAAACTAGAAGTGCAGTGAAGTGGGGTGCAGAGAGGACCTGTGCCTTTGGGCATAACGATCTACATGTGGCACCTCAGATTCCAGCTAGAGAATTTTTAAAGACCTCAGAGTTTCTATCCTTAGATCTGTTGAATAAAAAGCATGTGTACACCCTAAAATTGCTGTCCTTACTTCTGGACAAATTAAAACACAACACAAGTAGAGAAAGCACACTGCTTCCAGGCACACATACTGTCTAAATGTTATTAGGAATGAATTACAACATGACTAGTAAAATGTAGTATCTTGGGGCCGGCGGTGTCGGCATCCCATGTGGGTGCAGATTCAAATCCCGGCTGCTCCACTTCCCATCCAGCTCTCTGCTATGGCCGGTAAAGCAGTAGATGACAGCCCAAGTATTTGGGCCCCTGCACCTGTGGGGGAGACGCGGAAGAAGCTGCTGGCTTCGGATTGGTGCAGCTCTAGCCATTGTGGCCTTCTGGGTAGTAAACCAGCAGATCTCTCTCTGTCTTTTTAAAGATTTTATTTACTCGAGAGGTAGAGTTACAGTGAGAGGGAGAGACAGACAGAAAGGTCTTCCATCCACTGGTTCACTCCACAAATGGCCGCATTCCGAAGCCAGGAGCCTCTTCCGGGTCTCCCACGCAGGTGCAGGGGCCCAAATTCTTGGGAAATCTTTTCTGCTGCTTTCCCAGGCCGTAGCAGAGGGCTGGATCAGAAGAGGAGCCAGGACTAGAACCGTGCCCATATGGGATGCCAGGTGAAGGATTAACCTGTGCCACAGCACTGGCCACCCACTCCTCCCTCTCTGCCTCTGCAACTTGTTTATAATTTTTTTTAAAAAAGCAAGATCTTACTGAAGAGTCTCCAAAAATACAGTGCAGAAGAACAAAAGAGTAAAAACTAAAAGGTAAGGTCAAAGGTTTAGAAGTTTCAATATCTAATAAGAAAGCATTCAATAGAAAGTTACACAAAAAATGGTATCTGCAAAATAAAAGTGGAAACCTTACGATAAAAGGGATCCACCAAGCGCTTAGCAGGATGGAAAAAGACAAATATGTAAATCCTGGGCAGTAAAATACTAGAACTTTAAAGGCCAAAGAAAGTCCCAAGAATTTCTACAGAAGAATAAAGACTATGACTAAGACCACAATCACCATTTACATCAGTAACAATGAAAACTAGTGAACAATGTATCTTCAAGTTCTGAGGGAAAATTATATTAAAGCCAGTAATTCAAGAGTTAAGAGCAAAATAAAGACCTTTTTATATATAGGCTCAGAAAACTTAACAGAAAGTCCATCTGCAATAATAACTTGAGGAAGCACTCCTAGAAAATACTCAATCTAGGAAGGAAAAAGATGTGTTAAATAAGAAAAAGGGATGAGCAAAGAAATCTGGGAACTGACAGGCAAGGATAGAAACTTACGAAGGCTGGGGCGGGTGCCTTCAGCAGTTAGATGCTGCTTGGGATGGGACACCTGCATCTCATATTGGAGTGCCTAGTTCAAGTTCCAATTCCTCCAATCCAACTTCCTGCTAATGCACACCCTGGGAGGTAGCCAATGATGGGCTCAAGTATTTGGGTCCTCACCACCCATGTAGGAGTAGGGTTTTGGGCTCCTGGCTATGGCCAGGTCCAACTCCTGCTGTTATGGGTATGTGGGGAGTGAACCAGTAGACAGAAGACCTTTCTCTGCCTTCAGATAAAATGAAAAGAAATTTTAAAAATTACTAAAGCATAATATAAAATGGTAAAACAAATGAGAAATGTTAAAGTATTAAACCATATTACTTCATTAAGGGGATGATAGGAAAAGAATGGTTGAAAGCATGAGGGTGCTAATATTAATTTTCCAGCATGAATGGAGGCTTGAATTAACTCTAGACATTGCGAAAAATGTCAGTTTAAATTTCTCCGTTAATGATTCCAAAATAGAAACATAAGTCCAAATTCTCTTGAGACAGAAGGAAAGTATGTCAAGCACACACATTCTTGATTATCCCAATAAAAAAAGGAAAATTAAATGTAATAAACAGAAAAGTCTAGTTAACAGAAAATGTAAAAGTAGAAATTGTAGTGATCACAGTGCAAAATTTCCCTATCTAAATGATGAAAATTGAATTTCAATAGAAGTGGTCATAACCTTAGAGTTTAACAATTATCATAAAACTCATTTTGCCCATGCCTACGTATATACCTCAGAGAACTGAGGATGTATGGCCACACAAAAACTTGTAAATGAATGTTCCCAGGAGTATTATTCATAAGAGCCTAAAGCTGGAAACCTAAATGTCCATCATCTGATAAATGAATAAACAAACGGGTTCATTCACCCAGAAGGAAAAACCAATCATAAAAGACGATATAATACCTGATTCCATCTATGTGAAATATCCAGAACAGGCAAATCCATTAAGTAGATTAGTGGTTGCCATGGACTGAGAGAAGGGAGCAATGGGAAGTAATTGCTAAGTATTGAGTTGGGGTGATTACACAACTTTGTGAACTTAGCTGTCTTTTGGTATCAAAAGAAACTGGTTCCAGGAACTCTACTGGACACCAGACTCTTCAGATGCTCAAGTCCCTTCTATATGCTGGTATAGCATTTGCATAAAACATATGCACATCCTCTTTTACTTTAAATCATGGCTTACACACTTTAAGTCATCTCTTGGTTACTTATACCTAACACAATGTAAATGTTATCTTGAATAATTTTTATGTTGTACTGTTTGGAGAATAATGACAAGAAAAAAATCTGTACATACTCAATACAGATGCAACCATCATAGGCCTAACTCCATTTTCAATCTGCTGAATCATATAGACACAGAACCCACCTAATCATATGAAAACCAATAAACTGTACACCTTAAAAGAGTGGAGTTATTGGTACATGAAGTTGTATCTTAAAAGAATCACAACAAAAACAAGTACACCTACATACAGGCCCTAAGGTACATGGCTAAAATAAAATAATCATGACTATTTTTGATAATATAAAAATGCTGGGTGATTTGCTTTTTTACAAAGTATAAAACTGGGCAGATTATTGAAAACAATCACTTCAGGATCTGGGAAACAACCAGTGGCAGACAAAACTGAGATGCGTTTGTTCCTTAAAAATTGCACAGGGTAAGAATTGTGAGTTTATAGCTTTCCTGCTTAGGGCTCTTTCCATCTTCCTTTGCTTAGACAGTCAAAACTCACAGTTGTGCTGGGTAGAAGTTACAGATTCAGTTTAAGGATGAGATTTTGGGCACAACAGAGCTATGAAAGGCCATGATAATCTAGATTCTTGACTTACTGCTGAAATAAACATGCATGTAGAGCATCCCAGAGTGGGGTAAAAGTTGAATGCCCAAGAAGACTTGTAATGACTAAACTAAGCAAGTTTCAGTAAATCCCCCATGGAATTAGGTAGGCTTAGGCGGGAAAAAAATCCTCGGCAGAGACAACAATAGCTACACAGAAACACACACACTGACTCTGAGACTCTGATTTCAGTGTAGGAAAATATTAAGAAGGAAATAGAATCCAAATACATGAAAATGTATTACCTATATCACTTTTTAACTGAAAAATAAAGACACTGAAAGAAACAGCAAAGTGTGATTCATAACTTGGGAAAGAAGTCAGCCAACTGAAACTGAGTGGGACAAGATAATTTTTTTTAAAGATTGATTTATTTGAAAGGCAGAGTTACAAAGAGGAGAGACAGAGATCTTCCACCCATTGGTTCACTCACCAAATGGCTGCAATTGAAAGACTGAAGCCAGGAGCTTCTTCCAGGTCTCCCACATGGGGGTAGGGGCCCAAGCAGTTAGGCATCCTTGGCTGCTTTCCCAGGCATATTAGCATGGAGCTGGATTGGAAGTAGAATGGCCAGGACTGGCACCCAAATGGGATACCAGTGTCATAGGCAGTAGCCTCACCCTCTGTGCCACAATCCCAGTTCCCTAATATGCATTTTCAAAAACTTTCTGAACACTCGACATATAAATGGATTTTGAGCAAATTTATCTTTAAATTCTATTTCCCATGAACTTTTTGAAGTCTACTTGTACAGTTATGTGCTATCTAGGATTTGACTTTGTAGGGTAATTTTGTGAGGTTCACCCATGATGTAACTAAGTTGTTAGTTCATTCCTTCTTATTGCTAACTGTTTCACTGTGTGGATATAGCACCTTTCATCTACCCAGTCATCACCTAAACATTTTGTAGGTTTTGGCTATTATGAATAATCACTGCTCAGGAATTTCAAGTCTGGGCATGTTTTCATTTCTTTGGGGGCAGAAAATCAACAGTGAATTGCTAGGTTACATGTATGAAGGGTCAACAAAAAGTATGTGAAATGCATACTATGAAAAAACTATGGATTTCAAATTTTAATAAAAGTTTATCTTTGAATTGCATTTACATGAACCTTTTCAAGTACCCTTATATGGGTTTTGTGTTTAATTTTTTGAGAAACTGGAAAACTATTTTATACAGTGGCTGTACTATTTTTATATTTCCACCAAAAATTGGAAATTGGGTTCTTTTCATCAACATTTGGTTATTGACTATCTTATTTATTGATGGTATGAAATAGTATCTCATTTTTTACTTACATTTCTTTAATAACTAATGATATCAAGTACTTTTCCATGTGCTTAGTGGAGGTTTTTTTTGATGAAACATTTATCCCTATCTGTTCAGTATAATTTCTTGGTGGGGGGGTGGCATTTGGCACAGCATTTTTTTTTCTTTTTTTTCTTTTTTTTTTTTTTGACAATCAGAGTGGACAGTGAGAGAAAGACAGAGAGAAAGGTCTTCCTTTTGCCGTTGGTTCACCCTCCGATGGCTGCCGCGGCCGGTGTGCTGCAGCCGGTGCATTGCGCTGATCCGAAGCCAGGAGCCAGGTGCTTCTCCTGGTCTCCCATGGAGTACAAGGCACAAGCACTTGGGCCATCCTCCACTGCACTCCCGGGCCACAGCAGAGAGCTGGCCTGGAAGAGGGGCAACCGGGACAGAATCCGACACCCCGACCGGGACTAGAACCCGGGGTGCCGGCGCCGCAGGTGGAGGATTAGCCTATTGAGCCGCGGTGCCGGCCAAGCACAGAGTATTTTTAAAACCCGGCTTGGAAAACCCGCATCCCATGTGAGAGTACTGGACTTCAGTCATGGTTCAGCCTCTGATTCTAGCATCCTGCTAATGCATACATCTAGGAGTCAGCAACTGAGGGCTCAAGTAGTTGTGTTCTAGCCACCCAGAAGAGAGTCCTGGATTGAATTCCTGGCTCCTGACTTTGGCTTGGCACAGCCCTGACTATTTTGTGCATGTACGGAATGAATCGGTGGATGGGAGATATTTTCTTTCTGCCTTTCAAAACACTATTTTCATAAAAAGAATTCTGTCAAATTCCATCTGCTGGTTCACTTCCCAAATACCCACAACAACCAGGGCTGGGCCAGGCAAAAGCCAAGAGCCCAGAACTCAAGTACTTGAGCCGTCACTTATTATTTTCTCCAGTGTCCATTAGCAGAAGGTTGTACAGCAAGCAGAGGAGCAGAGACTCAAACCAGGCACTCCAGTAGAGGATGTGGACATCCCAAGTAGGACCTTAACTGCTATGCCGTCTTCCTTTTCAAAGTTTTGATTTCTTTCTTTTTTTTTTTTTTTTTTTTTGACAGGCAGATTTAGAGAGAGAGAGAGAGAGAGAGAGAGAGAGAGAGAGAGAGGTTTTCCTTCTGTTGGTTCACCCTCCAAATGGCCGCTATGGCCGGTGTGCTGCGGTGATCCGAAGCCAGGAGCCAGGTGCTTCTCCTGGTCTCCCATGCGGGTGCAGGGCCCAAGGACTTGGGCCATCCTCCACTGCCTTCCCAGGCCACAGTAGAGAGCTGGACTGGGAGAGGAGCAACCGGGACAGAACTGGCGCCCCAACCGGGACTAGAATCCAGAGTGCTGGTGCCGCAGGCAGAGGATTAGCCTAGTGAGCCGAGGCTCCGGCCAAAGTTTTGATTTTTAATGAGACCTAACTAAAATAACATACTTCTGGTGTATATGTAAGAAAATTGCCTAACTATAGGTCTTGAAGATTTTCCTTATTTTCTAATATAAAAATTTAAAACAATTTCCTTTATTGCTTTAGTGGCATGCCATAAATTCTGATGTTTGTTACAATGTTATAATCATCTTGTGAGAAATAATTTTTGAATTTCTTTGTGAATTCTTTCTGACTCACATAGTTATTTAGAAGTATGTTAATTCCCAATGTTTGGGACTTTCCTGGATGTATCACTGTTACAGTTGACGTCTCCTTTTTGATAGTTACTAAGATTCCTGACTCAGCAGGGATCTACCTTGGTGAACGTCTTAATATGCATTTGAGCAGGATATGCATTTTCTTTTTTTTTTTTTTATTTTTGACAGGCAGAGTGGACAGTGAGAGAGAGACAGAGAGAAAGGTCTTTCTTTTGCCGTTGGTTTAGCCTCCAATGGCCGCCGCGGTAGCGCGCTGCAGCCGGCGCACCGCACTGTTCCGATGGCAGGAGCCAGGTGCTTCTCCTGGTCTCCCATGGGGTGCAGAGCCCAAACACTTAGGCTGTCCTCCACTGCACTCCCTGGCCGCAGCAGAGAGCTGGCCTGGAAGAGGGGCAACCGGGACAGGATCGGTGCCCTGACCGGGACTAGAACCCGGTGTGCCGGCGCCGCAAGGCGGAGGATTAGCCTGTTGAGCCACGGCGCCGGCCGGATATGCATTTTCTATGTTTGGTGTAGTGTTCCACAAATGAAAATTAGAGCAAGCTGATTGGAAGTGATGCTTCAAATATTCACATTCTAACTGATTTTATGTATTTGTATTTATTACTAATTATTACTGAGAGAAAAGTACCCAAATACTGAACTATGTAGCTTTGTCTATTTGAATTCTGTGTTTTTCCTCTAACTGCGTTGCACCTGTTACACGGTATATAACTACTGAGGATTGCTATGTTTTTCTGTCTCTCTGCTTTTGTCATTATGAACTGTGGCTGTACAGATTTAGCCAAGCTCTGAAATCTGACCTGACTGCCTACTGTCTACATCGCTTCCTTCACTTTGCTCCCTACTCAACTTTATTTTCAACCCATCTCTACTTTTAGGTACCTGTATCACAGAATGTGTATTATTGGATCTTGCTTTTTAAAAATATAGCTTGACAATTTCTGACTTACAAACGCACTTATATTTCATTTATATTTGGCCTAACTATTGATACACTTGGATTTAAGCCATAATTCTGCTATTTGTTTTCTGTACGTACCTACTGATTTTTGCTCCTCATTTCTTCCTTCCCTGCTATTATAACTAACTTTGGGTGGTGAGCAGTGGTCAGTTAATCTTGTCCCCGCCCCCTCAGTATATAATATACACTCTACTTAAAATTGCCTCATTTCACATAAAACGTAAGACCCCTGAATATAATCCCTTCCCTTCCTGTGCTACTGTCATTATCTTACACTCTTATGTTATAAATACTAAAATTCAATGTTACAAATTTTGCATTAGTTACTTTTTTAAGTAAACTGAGGAAAAAAAAGACATTCTCATATTTACTGACAGCTGTGTCATTTCCATGCTCTTCATTCTTTCCTGTAGATCTAAATTTGCATTTGGAATTATTTCCCTTCAGCCAGCAGAATTTCCTTTTGCATTTTCTACAGTGTAGACCTGCCTGTAATGGAACCTCTCCGTTTGCCTTATCTACAAGATATTTTCATTTCTGAAGGGAATTTTTCCTACAATTCTAGATTGAGAACTTTGTTCTCTTTCACTTTAAAGAAGGATTAGTGTCTTTTGGTTTTGGTTAGTTGATAGAAGTTAGCTGTCAATTATACTGTTGTCCCCTTGATTATTGTTGCCCCCTTGATTATAACTTGTCTTTTGTTCCTCTGCTTGCAAGATTTTCCCTTCATCTCTCGTTTGTTAAGCATACTGGTGTCACTTCCTCTGTTAAAATGCTTGCAGTTTACTAGGCTTCTGGGATCTGTAATATATTTTTGCTCACCAAATTTGGGAAATTTTAGAACTTTTTTTCTTCAAATTTTCTTTTCCTCTCTTTTTCTACTTTCCTTTTGATGTATCAACCACATGTTTGTTAGGATGCTTGACACTGTTCCAGAATTCACTGAGTATCCATTCTTTATTTTCTCCAATGTACTCTGGATTCCTGGATAGACTGTTTTCTAATGACTGGTTCTCAATTTTACTATTTCACTAAACAGTTCTTATGACATCTACATTATGTTAAGCCCATCTAGTGAATTTTTCATTTCAGGTATTATGCTTTCAAACTTCATTTGATCATGTTTAATTGTTTGTTTGTTTGTTTCTTTTTTTGGGCTGAGATTCACTGTTTCTTTATTCCTTATGACTATCCTTTCCAGTAAGTTTTAAAAAAATATTTTTAACAATGGGTTTAAAGTTCATGTCTGCTAGACTCCAATACAATAGTAATGAGGGACTTAAACACCAAACTTTCATCAATGGACAGACCAATTAGAAAATCAACAGATTTCAAAGAAAATTAACAACACAGCTAATCTACATTCTAGACCAAATGAATGTGATATCTACAGAACTTTTCATTCCACAGTTGCAGAATATGTATTTTCATCAGTGCATAGAACTTTCTCTAGGATACATCATATGCTAGGCCATAAAGAAAGTTTCACCAAATTTAAAAAAATCAAACTCATACTATATGCATCTTTTCTGAACACAGTGGAATTAACTCAAGAACCTCTAGAACATATGCACACACATGGAAACTGAACAACATGCTCCTGAATGAACAGCGGGTCATAGAAGAAATCAAAAGAAAAATCAAAAAATTTCTGGAAACAAATGAAGATGACAACACAATGTATCAAAACTCACAGGACATAGCAAAAGCAATGTTAAGAGGAAAGTTTATAGTAATTGATGCCTACATCAAGAAATTGGAAAGGCACCAAATGAAAAAGCTATTAGTGGATCTTGAGGACCTAGAAAAAAAACAACAAACCAAACCCAAAGTCAGTAGGAAAAAGAAATAATTAAAATTAGAAAATAAACAAAAATGAAACAAACAAACAAAAAAAACCAAAAAGATCAATGAAGAGCTAGGTTTTTGAAAAAATAAACAAAATTGAGACACCATTGGCAAACCCACCCCCCCCCCCAAAAAAAAGGGGAGACAAGACCTAAATCAATAGAAATGGAGATAAAAAAGGAAATGTAACAAGATACCACAGAAATAAAAAGAATCATCAGGAATTACTAAAAGAGCAATATGCCAAATCAGCAAATCTAGAAGAAATGGATAGATTCCTGGACACATACAATCTACCAAAATTGAGTCATGAAGACCTAGAAGACCTAAACAGACCCATAACCAAGATGGAAATTGAATCAGTAATAAAGACCCTCACAACAAAGAAAAGCCAAAGACTGATGGCTTCACCACTGAGTTCTACCAGACATTTAAGAAAGAACTAGGCTGGCGCCGCGGCTCAATAAGCTAATCCTCCATTTGCAGTGCCGGCACACCGGGTTCTAGTCCCGGTTGGGGTGCTGGATTCTGTCCTGGTTGCCCCTCTTCCAATCCAGCTCTCTGCTATGGCCCGGGAGTGCAGTGGAGGATGGCCCAAGTCCTTGGGCCCTGCACCCGCATGGGAGACCAGGAGAAAGTACCTGGCTCCTGGCTTCGGATCAGCGTGGTGTGCTGGCCGCAGCGTGCCGGCCGCAGCGGCCATTGAAGGGTGAACTAACGGAAAAGGAAGACCTTTCTATTTGTCTCTCTTTCATTGTCCACTCTGCCTGTCAAAAAAAAAAAAAAAAAAAAAGAACTAATTATAATCTTCTCAAGCTATTCAAATTGAAAGGGAGGAAATACTCCAGAATTCCTTCTATGAAGCCAGCATCACCTTCTTTCCTAAGCCAGAAAAAGATACAACAGAGAAAGTGACCTATAGACCAATATCCCTGATGAACATAGCTAGTATTTTATTGAGGATTTTTGCATCTAATCGAATCCAACAACACATCAGAAAGATCATTCACCTAGACCAAATGGGATTTATCCCTGGTATGCAGGGTTAATTCAGCATTCACAAATCAATAAATGTGATACATCACATTAACAAACTGAAGAATAAAAACCACGTGATTATCTCAATAGATGCACAGAAAGCATCTGATAAAATACAACACTTCATGATGAAAACCTTAAAGCAAATTGGGTATAGAAGGAACATTCCTCAACACAATCAAGGCAATTTATGACAAACCCACAGCCAGCATCTTATTGAATAGGGAAAAGCTGGAAGCATTTCCCCTAAGATTTAGAACCAGACAAGGAAGGATGTCCACTCTCACCACTGCCATTCAATATAGTCCTGAAAGTTTTACCAGAGCCATTAGGCAAGAAAAAGAAATTCAAAGGGATATAAATTGGGAAGGAAGAAGTCAAACTATTGCTATTTGCAGATGACATGATTCTGTTTGTAAGGGAACCAAGACTACTAGAGACTACTGGAACTCAGTTTGGTAAAGTTGCAGGCTATAAAATTAATATACAAAAATCAACAGCCTTTGTATACACAGACAATGCCATGGCTGAGAAAGAGCTTCTAAGAACAATCCCATCCACAATAGCTACAAAAAATTTAAATACCTTGGAATGAATTTATCCAAAAAAGTCAAAGATCTTTAAATGAAATTATTAAACATTAAAGAGATAAAGACTTCAAAAAATGGAAAAATCTTTCATGTTCATGGATTGAAAAATCAGTTATCATCAAAATGTCCATACTACTTGAAAGCAATTTACAGATTCAATGCAATACCAATCAAAATACCAAGGACACTGTCCTCAGATATAGAAAAAAAATGCTAAAATTCATATGGAAACACAGGAGACCCTGAGTTGCAAAAGCAATCTTTTACAACTTAAAACAAAGCTGGAAGCATCACAATACCAGATTCCAAAACATAGTATAGGGCAGTTATAATCAAAACAGCCTGGTACTGGCAAAAAAAATAGATATGTAGGCAAATGAAACAGAATAGAAACTCCAGAAATCAATCCACACATCTACAACCAATTTATCTTTGACGAAAGAGCTTAAATCAATCCCTGGAGCAAGGACAGGTGGTAGAGCTGAGACTTGAATCCAGACAGTTGGATAGGAGATGTATCCTGAACAGCATTCCAACCACTGTGCCAGATGCCTGCCCCTTGTGTTTATCATTTTTATTCTTTCAGTTATTGCTTCTCACTAGTCTCTTTGAAGTTCCCCCTTGCATCAGCAATCTGAGTTGGCCAAGGATTTTAGGGAAGTTCACATGCAGATTAAACAGCTCCTCTTCAATTTTTAGCTGCTTTGGAAGCCCGGAACTCCATTATCTAACATGTACCAATAAAATGAAGCCTTCTGTGTGACTTTTAGCCAATTTACCCTGCACAGGCTAGAAGTACTTTCAAGGGAAAGCCATGTAAACATAAACCTTAGAATGGTCCTTTTCTGTCAAGAGTCAAACTTCAGGGAGTAGTTCCACATATTTTCTGTACAAAGTATATAACTGTTAGAGAGTTCATCTAATGCAAGCTTCTCTACTACAGAACTCTTTACATGCTCTTTTTTAAAAGGAAGTCATTTCTCCAGTTGCTCATGCATAAATTCTTGAAGTGACCCTTGACTTCTTCCTTGCATTCCTGGTATTAAATCCTTTGGCAGATTCTGAGCATTTTCTTTAAAATAGATGTAGAATGTGACTCGTTTGTACAGTTTTTACTATTACTACCATTATCATCTCTTCCCTGGATTACTTCAAGAGCCTCTTTAAGTGGTCTCCTTTCCCCTTCATTCTATTTTCTATATAACAGTTCATAGGGTATATGTGATCATATTAAAACATAAGCCAATGAAACTTCTCTAATGATTTTCCATCTTACTCAAAATAAAAGCCCTGTGATGGCTCATAAGGACATATAATATCTCTTCTGTATGCTTTTTAAATATGTGTATATTTTGACACATCCCCTAAATATGTACAATTATTAATATGAGATTTCAATACATGTATAAAATGTATAATGATCAGAGCAGCACGACTGGCATTACTTATCACCACAGTTATCATTTCTTGGTCTTGGGAACATTTATATACTACTTGTTATTTTGAAATATTAATTGTAGTTACCCATAGTTATCCTACTATGTAATAAGAACACTAGAGTTAGTCCTCCTATCCAATTGCACTGCTTTATCTCTCTTTCAATCTATCTTCCTCTATACCAGGCTCTGGGAACCACTATTCTCTCTACTTCTATGACATCAACTTTTTAGCTTCCATGGATAAATAACAACATATACAATCTTTCACTTTCTATGTTTGGATTACTTCATTTAATATAACATCCTCCAGTTCTATCCATATTCCTGGTGCAGATGTGTCTTCAACATACTGATTTCATTTCCTTTGGCTATATGAGTATATCCAGTAGTGGGATTGTTAGATCAGAGGACAGTGCTAGTTCCAATTTCTTTTTTTTTTTTTTAAGGACTCTCCATATTGTTTCCCAAAATGGCTTCACTAATTTGCATTCCCACCATATATAAAAATACTCCTTTCTTCACATCAGTGTCAGGATTTGTTACTCTTTTTGCTAATAACCATTCCAAACTGGGGTGAGATGGTACTTCGTGGTTTTTTGTTTGTTTGTTTGTTTGTTTAAGATTTATTTATTTGAGAGTCAGAGTTACAGAGTCAGAGAAGAAAGGCACACAGAGAGAGGTCTTCCATCCGCTGGCTCAATCCCCAGATGGCTGCAACAGCCTGAGCAGTGCCGATCCAAAGCCAGGAGCCAGGAGCTTCTTCAGGGTCTCCCAAGCGGGTGCAGGGGCCCAAGGACTTGGGCAATCTTCTACTGCTTTCCCAGGCCATAGCAGAGAGCTGGAACAGAAGAGGAGTAGCCAGGTCTTGAACCAGTGCCCACATGGGATGCCGGCACTTCAGGCCAAGGTGTTAACCCGCTGCACCACAGCGCTGGCCCCTCATGTGGTTTTGACTTGTATTTCCCTGATGTTTATTCAGCATTTTTTTCTTACACTTGCAGGTCACATGTATACCGCCCTTTTGAGAAATGTCTGTTTGGATTCTTTCCCCACTTCTGGATTTTTTTTTTTTTTTTTTGGCTATTCACTTAGATATTATTCCCTTGTCAGATGAACATGTATTCTGTAGGTTATCTCTTCCCTCTGTTTCCCTTGCTGTGAAAAGGTTTTTAGTTTGGTATAACCCCATCTGCTAATTTTTGCTCACATTGCCTGTGTTTTGGGGATCATTTCAAAGAAATCCTTAACCAATGTCCTAAAGCACTTTCTTACACCTTCTTCTAATTTCAGTTGAAGTCTCTGATCCACTCTGAGGTTTTGATTTTTGTATAGAAGTGAGCGGCAGTGATCTATGTTTCTTTTCATGTGGATATCCAGCTTTCCTAGTATCATTTACTACTTTCCTTTCTTCAGTGCATGTTCTCTCATGCTGTCTCTGTCAAAAACCAGTTTTCTGTATACACATGGATTTATTTCTGGGTTCTCTGTTCTATTGGTCTTTAGGTCTTGTTTCTATAATCAGCATCAGGATGTTTTGATAACTATAGCTTTGCAGTGTATTTTGAAGTCATATATTGTAATGCTTCCAGCTTTGTTTAGGACTGCTTTGGTCATTTAGCATCTTTGTGGTTCTATACAAATTTTTAAGAGTTTTTTCCATTTTAGTGAGAAATGTTATTGGCATTCTAACTGGAATTGCACTCACCTGTAGGTTATTTTGGATAGAATGGACATTTTAATATTATCCCAATTCATGAACATGGGCTGTCCTCCCCTTTGGTGTGTCCTCTTTGTTCATCAATATTTTGTAGTTTTCATTGGTCCTTGCTAGATTTAATCCAAGATTTTTGTTTGTTTTGGCAGCTATTGTGAATGGGTCTGCTTTCTTGAAACTTTCATTACAGATGCAAATAACTAGAGTTTTGTATGCTGACTTTACATTCTGCAACTGTACTGAATTCATTTATTAGTACTAGTTTTCTTGGTGGTATTCTTTAGGTTTTTCTTTTCCCTACATGTAAATCATGTTGTCTGCAAATGGGAATAATTTGACATCCATTCCCTTTCCCTACCTGGATGGCTTCCTTTCCTCCCTCCCTGCCTTCCTTCCTTCCTAGTTAAGGCCTCCATACTATGTTGAGTAAGAGTGCTCACAGTGGACCTCCTTGTCTTTTTTTCTGGTCTGACTTAGGGGAAACATTTTCAGCTTTTTCTCTATCATTATAATGTTGGCTGTAGGCTTGTCTCATGCACTATTTATCATTTTAGGATATGTTTCTTCTATGTTTAATACTTATTTATTTGTAAGCTGGAGTTACAGAGAGGCAGCAAGACACAGATAGAGGTCTTCTATCCACTGGTTCACTCCCCAAATGGCTGCAACGGCTACAGCTGGACTGATCTGGAGCCAGGAGCATCCTCTGGGTCTCCCACGTGGGTGCAGGAGTCCAATCACTTGGGCCATCTTCTACTGCTTTCCCAGGCCACAGCAGAGATCTGGATTGGAAGTGGAGCAGCTGGGACTTGAACTGGCACCTGTACGGGATGCCCAAAATTGCAGGCTGCAACTCTACCCACTATGCCACAGTGCTGGCCCTTAAATATTTAATTTGTTGATACAGAATTTTATCAAATGCTTTTTTCTGCATCTACTGAGATGATTTATGGTTTTAGTCCTTCATTCTACAGATATGTTTTAGGTTATTGGTTTGCAAACGCTGAACCATCCGTGCATCCCTGGGATAGAACCCAGGGTCTAGAACCCAGGGTGCTGGCGACACAGGCGGAATATTGGCCTATTGAGCTGCGGCACTGGCCTGCTTCAAGACATTTTTAAATTTCTTTATTGATCTCTTCATTGACCCACTGATTACTCAACAGCATGTGCATTCCATGTATTTGCCCAATTCTTAAAGTTCTTCCTGTTGATTTATAGTTTTATTCCATTATGATCATAGAAGATAAATGCTATGACTGACACTTTTGAATTCACTGAGATTTGTGTTCTACCATATGGTCTATCCTGAGTGCTGAAGAGCAAAATGTATCACCTGCAGTTGTTGGACAAAATGTTCTGTAAATATCTATAGAGTTCATCTGGTCTACAGTATAGTTTATTTTTATTTTTTATTTTTTGACAGGCAGAGTGGACAGTGAGAGAGAGAGAGAGAGAGAGAGTGAGAGTGAGAGAGAGAGAGAAAGGTCTTCCTTTGCCATTGGTTTACCCTCCAATGGCCACTGTGGCTGGCACGCTGCGGCCGGCGCACCACGCTGATCTGAAGCCAGGAGCCAGGTGCTTCTCCTGGTCTCCCATGGGGTGCAGGGCCCAAGCACTTGGGCCATCCTCCACTGCCCTCCCGGGCCACAGCAGAGAGCTGGTCTGGAAGGGGGGCAACCGGGGCAGAATCAGTACCCCAACTGGGACTAGAACCTGGTATGCCAGCACCACTAGGCGGAGGATTAGCCTATTGAGCCATGGCGCCGGCCCTACAGTATAGTTTAACTTTGTTGTTTCTTTGTAGATGAGGCTGGAATCTGAAGTCTGAGGCAGAAACTGAACCCAGCCACTCTGATGTGAGATGAGATGTGGGCATAAATTGCTAGGCTATACACCTGTTCCCTCTTTGTTAATTTTCTGACTGGACGATTTGCCACTGATTAGTGGGGTATTAAAGTCCCCAGGAACTAGTGTGCTAGAATCTATCTTCCTTTTGATACCTAATGTTTGCTTCACATAACAAGATGTTTCACATAGTTGCATGTATATATGTTTACATATGTGTTTTCCTCTTGTTGAATTCACCTCTTTATCATTATATAGTGGCCTTTGTCTCTGCAGTTTTGGTTTTGTTTGTTTGTTTTTGTTTTTGTTTTTACAGGCAGAGTGGATAGTGAGAGAGAGAGAGACAGAGAGAAAGGTCTTTCTTTTTGCTGTTGGTTCACCCTCCAATGGCCACTGCGGCCGGCGCATCTCGCTGATCCGAAGCCAGGAGCCAGGTACTTCCTCCTGGTCTCCCATGCGGGTGCAGGGCCCAAGGACTTGGGCCATCCTCCACTGCCTTCCCGGGCCATAACAGAGAGCTGGCCTGGAAGAGGGGCAACCGGGATAGAATCCGGCGCCCCAACCGGGACTAGAACCCAGTGTGCCGGCGCCGCAAGGTGGAGGATTAGCCTGTTAAGCCACGGCGCCGGCCTGCAGTTTTTGTCTTATTTTATTTGCTCCCTTTAGGTTTCTGTTTGCATGGTATCATTTTCCATCCCTTCATTTTCAGTCTATGTATGTCTTCTCTGGTACAGTACTTAGTTTCTTGTAAAGCAGCATATCATTGGGACTTCTCTGTTTTTAATTCACTTGAGGTTATTACTGATAAGTAAAGAAATACTCCTGTCAGTTTGTTCATTTTTTTTCCTGTTTGTTTGGAATATTCTCTTCTCATCTTTAAGGCCTGATGTCTTCAGTATTGATAAAGTTTGATTCTTCTCTTTCTTTTGTGTATGTGTTCTGATAGTGAGATCTGCACTTTATATGTGCTATGGTTTGAATAATTTTGCACTTAAATTCATATGGCAGTGTTTACCCTGAAGTCTTATATTAAATACTATTAAGAGGATAGAAACTTAACCCAACTATGGTGTGTTACAGTTTGGTCTTTGGGAAGTTGTTAGACATGGTCATTAGGGTGGAGTCCCAAGGACTAAACTCTGGTGGCTTTATAAGAACAGACACTTGACAGAGACAGACATGTGTACTCCATGTCTCTTTATCATGTGATGCTTTGTGCTGTCTTGGGAATCTACCAATAGGAAGGTCACCATCAAATGGTGCACCTCTGCAATTATGAGTCAAAATAAACCTCTTTTCTTTATAAAGTTAGCCTGCCTGATGTAGGTCACTGTAACAAAAAGCTGATTAAGACAGTGTGTTTTCATTATGGTAATTGCAGTCTTTCTACTTGTAGCACAGAATTCCCTTAAGCATTTCCTGTAGGGCAGATCTGCTGGTAATGAGTTCTGTCAGGTTTTGCTTGTCTTGGAAATAGTTTATTTCTCTTTCATTTCTGAAGGATACCTTTACTGGGTTAACAGCTATCTTGGCTGGCACACTTTTAAATTTCAAGATTAGTAATATTATCTTTTCTTACCTGTAAGGTTCCCACTTCTGCTGTTAGTCTAATGGGGATGGCTTTATTAACTTGACACTTTATTCTTACTTTAGAAGGCTCTTTGGTACTTCTGATAGTATAAATATAATATGCCTTGGAGAAAACTGTTTTTGGTCAAATCTACTAGGAGTCCTTTGACCTGGATATCCATGTCTTTTCCAAGATTTATAAAGTTTTCAGCACTCATTTCACTAAGTTTTCCAAATCTTTTCTCATCTTTTCTTCTGGAATAACCATAATGTGAATGTTTGCTCACTTAATTATATCCCATAAGTCTGCAAGTCATCTTTGTTCTTTTCTTAAGTTATTTCAAAAGACCTGTCTTCAATCTGAGAAAATTCTTGTTTTGCTTATCCTAATCTGCTGCTGAGTCTCTCAATCACATTTTAAAATTTTATTTATTAAATTCTTAGCTCCAAGATTTGTTTCTTATGGGCTCTATTCTCTTTGCTGAATTTTTCATTTAAGTCATGAATAGTCTTCCTACTTTCACAGGATTGAATTCTCTATCATTGTGTTTTCTTAAAATAATTATTTCGAATTTTCAAGCAGTTCATCAAATCTTCAGGGTCTGTTGCTAGTTACTGTGTTTCTTTGGAGTTGTAACATTACCTGATTTTTTCATGTTTTTTGTGTGTGTCTGTACTGGTATTTGTGCATCTGCCTGATTAGTTGCCTTTACCAATTTTATATGATAGCTTTTGTTGTAAAAAGTTTTCTCTTGGTCCTAGGATGTTGGTTGAGTTATCTATTCTGTGTTGGATTTAGTTCCAGATAGGTGTCTCAGTGTAATCCATGTAACTTCTTCAGCTGTAATCTACATTAGCAAGTTGTGAGGATGTCTCTCACAGAGCTTCAGGGGTTGTGGGACTGTACCACTAGAGGAATTCAGCTCTTTTAGGCAGGGTGTATTTACTGGTTGCTCTGGAGGTGCTGTGAATGGCTGTCGGGATGGAGTGCTCATCAGTTTCCATGTAATGTTATGAGGGTGGGGCTGTTCGGCCAGGCCTGTGTTAAGTGAGGCACAACTAGTATGGAGGCAGAGGTGGTGGTGGGGTTTGCATCAGTTTTGATGGCTATGTTGTGGGTGGGATCACTCTGGTGGGCTCATGTGAGTGTAGTATAGTCTGTTTGTTAGTACAGTGGGGCTCCTGTCTCTGCTGGAGGCCTGTGTGGGGACTGCACTGAACTGATATGCCTCAACAAGCCTCTGAGGACTGCATAGGTGACTGTGGCTTCCAGGTGCCAATCTGTGTAGTGAAGTCTGCAGAGCTGTTTCCTGGGTCTGAGGTTGGGTGGTTGGGGCCTTTCACCTGCTTTTCTGGGTCTTGGTGGCTCTATGATCCTTTTGATCGTAGTTTCTAAGATCCACCCCTTTTCTCATACTTACCAGCCACAAGTACTTCCTCCTATCTCTTGAGCATCCCTGGAATGCTTCTATTTCAGGGCCCTTGTTCTGGCTGTTAGCTATTTGTGCAATACTCATCCCAAATGTTGACATCATTCAATCCCTCACCATTTTTAGGTCTTGGCTCAAATGTCATTTTTTCAGTGATGTCTTCTCTGGCTAGCCCTCACTGAGCCTATCATTTTCTATCCCCCTTTGCTGCTTATTTTTTTGTTGATCTCATTTATAATCATGGAACATCATATATGATTTCGTTTTTCCCATTACTTCCAAATTACAACATCCAAGAGGGCAGGGATTCTGGTTCATTCTGATCACTGTTGATCTCTCCAAAGCCTAGAACAAGTTTCTGGTTGGTATACAGTTGATACTTGATAAAAGTTGAGAAATGAAGAACATAAGCTGGACTGAATCAGTGATATGTTTTGTTTAGTTACTGTGGGAACATATGTACAACCTAAATGTATCATTTACATTTAAAACATCATTCAGGTTTCTTTTACACTGCCATAGACTATACAACCTAGAACATTTGGTAACATGGAAGCTGTACAAGTTCTACATACATATAAGAGATCTCCAAAAGTAGACAATTTCAAAAATGAATTTGCTAATAGTCTATAAGTGTGTTTAGAAATTCTAACAACCTGGAACAGTGGTTCCTTAATTCAACCATATCTAGAAGACATGGTGTTCTTAGAAGAACATTCACTAATTGCCTTTATGTCACTAGTAATAATGTAGTCATTACTATCGAGTATCTTAAAGATGAGAGAAGAGATAGAAGTACTGATCACACAGCGTGACAGATATTACTGCTAATGTGGCTAAAGAACAAAAGCAAGGAAATAGCCAAAGTAGGCTTAAAATGACTTCCAAAAAGAGCTTATACTTGATCTGAGGCTTAAAGAACAATAAATTATACAACTGAAAAAGGAAAGAAAAGGATTTCTAGGTGGAATATATGCAAAAGCACGGATATAAAAGAGCTCAAGTTAAATGCACTGCAAAAGAATTTGGTGACTCCGTCTATGGAGGATGCAAAACACAAGGCTAGATGAACTGCACGAAACTGCTGGAATATTAATAATTTTGTTTGATTCCAGTAAACAACTAGGAGAATTTCTATTTGTAAAAGATGGCTTCATTATAGTTTACACACACACACACACACATATGTAATCATAAGCGCACAGGTCCATAAAACTATCAAGGGAATTATGATAGCTGAGTGAGTTATTTGCCACAAATTAATTTGCTGCTGATTTGCTTACTATTGCTTATTAACAATTATTTAAGTAGTCATAAAAAATTTAACAACCTACTGGAAAAAAAATCCCTAAAATTAAGACAAAAAAAATCTGCTCCAGTAGACAATGCAAAGCCCCTGTGCTTTACTCATGGGAAAAGTACCTGAAGTGTTCAACTCAAAGTCTTTTAATCTTATGCACAATTTTAACTGCATCTTCACAGTATGTTGGCAGTAAAAAATGGAGGTGGGTAATGGGGATGGGAGCAGTATACTATATCATGGTTCACCAACAGGACAAAAAATTTCATTGTGACAGCCTAACCATGTAAAATTGAGAAAAACTGTATAAAGCAAACACAGGCACACAAAAAGCACAGCAGTCCAAGGCATTCAGCTGGAGTAAACGGCTGCATTCACCTGCTAAGCAGCCCTGAAAACATTACTACATCAGGATACCACTTAATAATGCCAACGACAGCCCAAGTCATCTAGAGAATCTTAACTTACGTTCAGTGAACTCTTTTTTTAGAAGGCAGCGAAGCATGTAATACATTTTGGAAAAATCCATCAAAAAAGTTAAAACAAAAAGCATGGATGCTTAAAACTGTAGGCTTCTGTAAATCATCTCAATCTCCTATGTCTCATTTCTCCAATGTCAATCTAACACAAAACAGTGTAGCTTCTAGTCTGTCTATTTTATACAGTAGCCTAAAAATTCCATAGAATTTATCTTCTAAGTCACTGTACAGAGGTTCTTGAGAATTGTGCATGGATTTTTGGGACTACAAACTCCATGAAATTATATGCAAAATTTCAAGTCTGTGTGCAATTTTCTTAAGGAAAGTGTTCATCACTATCAACTAATTCTTAAAGGAGACTAAAAAAAAAAAAAAAAAAACAACAACAGATTTTAGAATACTGGTTTACGGTAGAAGAAGATTTAAATGAGGAAGAAACAATGCCTCATTTATTAATAGAGAACGGACCTTAAATATTTTATTTAAATGGATATTTTTAATATAAATGTAGATAGTACCTATGTTACACATAATTTCTAAAACATTCAACATATGCTCAGCCTAAAAAAGTCTGGAAAGGCAAATATATAGCCTAATGATCTTCAGTTATCTGAAAATTTGTATGCTGTAACAATGAATCTAGTTTTTTATGTATGGCTAATATATTTGGACATATGTAGTTATCCTGGCTTAACTGCTTCTAAAGTATGAAACAAGTTTTTTTTCTTCTCTACTGCTTAAAAATGATGTTGGTGTTATCATTCCAACATTTATAGCAGCAGACTCTTCATTTCCACTGTAAAACAAAACAGAACAGTGTGCATGAGGTGCCAGATGTTTGTGGTTGCTCGGCTATTACTAAGCCAGCACCCTTCTGGTTTTTACTTATGAAGTCTGAAACTACTTATGCCAGTTTTCCATGTTGTAATTATAATTACTTAAATATTATGTAAAGTGACAAGTGTCCTCTACTGAAAGAGGTTTACTATTTATTTGAAAATCAAGCAAAGGCTTTGAAAAGCTTCAAAAAAGGAACCCATACCCACATAAATAAAGGTGATTTATGTAGGAGCAACACAGATGTGACAGATTATAGTCACCCTCCTGCAAATCTAGTGGGATTCATACGTGGATTACTTTTCAAGTATGTAAATCCTATATTCACTTTGGAGAAACCTGAAAACTGACTCATTATGAATACATTCATACAAGACAAAAAGGAAATCTAATCTATACTTCCATGTTCAAAGAAAAAACTTGGTTTTCTATCAAAAGACTGATAAATATATATAGAATATGCATCAGTTCTTTTGTTGATTTTTTTAAAATGATTCTTGGCTTTAACTGACCTTTTTGGATTAGTGAACATCTGTGGATCTTGATCACTTTGGAAGGGATTCTATTTACATGATTTCTAATCTAGATTCTAAACTCTTCTTGCTATCATATGAGAAGCTAATGGTCTTCTGTACATAAAGCTTTAAACCAAATGAATAAACTTAAGCATTTTATCAGACCACTAAGGAATAAACTTTGCCTCTATGTAACTCTTAAATAGCAATGTTGGAAGAAGGCTTTCTAAACCCAAACATTTAGCCCATCTGTAAAGACACCAGTCTTCAGGGGCAAACTATTAAATTTTCCATCTTGAGATGGGCTTGGCCAACAGCAAACTGTACAGGGATCACAGTCTATGGTATGATTGGGGATTTCTGGCGGATACTTTCCAGAAAACCATGGAAATATTTTCATTTATTGAGAGTTAAAGAAACTGCCAAGTTCTAAGAGGTTTGTTTGTTTGTTTATTTATTTATTTATTTTTGACAGGCAGAGTTAGACAGTGAGAGAGAGAGAAAGACAGAGAAAGGTCTTCCTTCTGTTGATTCACCCCCCCAAATAGCAGCCATGGTCGGCGTGCTGTGCCGATCTGAAGCCAAGAGCCAGGTGCTTCCTCTTGGTCTCCCATGCAGGTACAAGGCCCAAGCACTTGGGCCATCCTCCACTGCCTTCCCGGGCCACAGCAGAGAGCTGGACTGGAGGAGGAGCAACCGGGACAGAACCGGCGCCCCAACCAGGACTAAAACCTGGGGTGCTGGCGTGGCCAGGGGTTTAACTGTTGGCTCCTTATACACTGATTAAAACAATAGGAATTTACCAGGGATTTTTGGGAAATAAAGCACATTAAAGGAATATCATCTTTAGCAATACTAATGTAAGAAAAAAAAGTAATTTACATGGTATCATTGTTAAATATTTCATTCTTAGCATGTACATATCACCAAGAAACTCTAAACTACAAAAGATTCACTTGTATCACACTGAGAAGTGAAAAAGAAATCTTCAGTTAGAATCAGGAAAAAACAAACCCACAATAAAGCATAAACACAACTACCTGGCTGTTTGTGGTAGGTGAGCTCTCTGCTTGTTAAGCAGAACCACCGTTTCTTGAAATTCTTTTTTCCAATCCGGGTTCTTCCCTGAGCTCTTTTATACATCTCACTGTCAAAACAATAGATGTGAACAGATTTAGCTACAAAGCTTAAACTATTTAATCCACAGAAAGAATTGTTCCTTGTATAAGATTATATTACAGATATGAAAACATCTTTGTCATCTATGATTCTTGCATTTATTTTGGCCATACTAAAGGAATAAAGTCTTCAATTACTTAAAAACATTTAATTGCACTACACAGAACACAAAAGAGACAAATCAGTAATTTCTATCCTTAACTTCTAATAATAGTACTACTGTGTTTTTATTTTTCCAAAGTACTATATTACCCATAATCTCTCTCACTGTAACTGTGAAATACCTCTGAAACTGTACAGCCAGGGAGTCATGCCCCTCTGACAAAGTCTGAAGACAGTGAGGGTGACTTACCTGACCAATTGACTTAAGCAGTTATAGCACACAACAAAAGCCCAGATCTCCTCACTCCAAGACCCATGTTCTTAGTACTTACTTAATGTCTATACTGAAATATGACTTTCATGTCTGATTTCATGAAATTACCCTTCTTTCAGATGCACAGGCTCACTTGTACCACTGGATTCTTTAGTTTCAGTAGATGAAATTTCATCCAAGAACTAAATGGGGGAAATGGGCAAATATTACACTTTGTGGTAAGGTATATCACAAAAAATTCAGTTTATCTTATTTGTCATTGATTATTTTATGAATTTCTTCATTATAAAGGAATACTCATAATACAAGCTGAGTATCCCTTACCTAAAATGCTTGGGAGTAGAAGTGTCTCAGATTGATATTTTTTTTTCAGAATATGAAATATTTGCATTTAACACAATGGGAAACCTGGAAATTAGAGCAGAATATTCTATGGCACATTAGGAATTTAGAACCAAATCTGAGCCAGGAGGCACACTGTGATGACAGTTCACTAGATGTGAGTGGGTGACTCAACAGCAAGTCAGAAGCCATTCTCCACTGATATCATCAACACTATACGTTCTGATTGTACCAGGGGAGAAGAAAGAAATTAGATACTACCTTGGCCTAAGTCATAAAACATGGAAAAACAATGACAAACAAAAGACAATATGTCATAATCTTGCCAACAAGTCTGCCTACACTGTCCCACAAATGTTTCAACAGTGTCCTAAAAGTAAAAAAGGGCAGCTTTCTCTTTGCCTTCTCATTTCAAAGACTTTCTCCTCCAAAGCCTTCATGAGAATGTTAGCAGTATGAAAAACAAGTTAAAAAACAGAATATACTCTTGGCAATCAGTTGCTCTTCATGCCTCAGAAATAGAATGAAGTCTTTAAAATCTGGCCTTGCTATTCACTAAATTAGGACCATGATAGATTAGTACTTTCTTCAAGCTTGATTTAAATGTAAAAAGCAGTTATTTTGCAGTACACGTATTCAGGGTTTTACAATAATGTTGTATTTTGTTTAGAAGACTCACGACTAAAGATTCAAGAAATGAAAGATCCTGGGGTTGTCATTTGGCCTAGCAGTGAAGGTGCCCCAGTTCTATATCAGAGTGCCTGGGTTTGATACCTGCCTCTGGCTCCTAACTCCAGTTTCCTGTTGATGCAGACCCCAGGAGGTAGCAGTAATGGCTCCAGTGACTGGGTTCCTGGTAGAAGACCTAGATTGAGTTCTGGCTCCCAGTTTAAGCCAGGCCTAGTAATAACTCTCTAGGACATTTGGGGAGTAAACCAGTGGTTGGAAACCCTCTCTCACTGTGTATCAAATAAATAAAAAATTTCCTTAATTAAGAGTTTCAAAACATTCTCAACTTCTTAGTAATTTTTTAATATTGTGTAAGCCTCAAGTTACGATATTATATACTATCTACTTTTGCACATTTTGATCTACAGTAATCATTAGATTATTATAAATCTATGTAATACATTAAGTGTTCAATAATTCACACATTTTTTACAGTGTAAGTAAGTGCTCGCTATACATCAGATACCATATTAAACCTTTACCCTAGACCAGGTGTTCTCAATTAGAAGCAAGTTGGTCCTTCAGAGGACATCTGGCAATTTCTGGAAGTATCTTTGGTTGTCAAAACTAGGGACATACTACTGATATCTAATCGGCAGAGATTAGGGATGCTGTCAAACAACCCACAATACACAGGCCAACCCATTACAATCAAGTATTATTCAGTCCAAAATGTCAGTAGTATCTTTGTTGAGAACCCTTACTCCTACACATTTGTGATTTGTGTTACTAAGGAAATAGTAGCTGTCATTAAAACTTGTTCAGGCATTTTTGTAGCTGAGAAACCCACAGGTTTGTATGAGAGAAGGAAGAAAAACAGGTTTTTTGATACCTATAAACCTTTTTTTAAACTGGGAATCGACTCCTTGAAATAATACAACATCTATTTCCCCAATGCTATAGGACAATTAAAAAAAATTAGTATTTCCAGCATAAAACAATCATACCTTTTTAACCGCTATAATATATCCTTCTTCTTGAAACATTTTGAAAAATTCGCACATGAACGTCTCTTTGAAGCTTGACTAAGAAAAAACAGAATTTATGTACGTTAAACACAGAACTAAGAAAAGAATGGACTGTACTTTTAAGGTGATCATGAAGGCCTACAAAGATTTACATACATATTTTCAAAGAGTTAGAGGGCTTGGAGCTGAAGACTTCTTTCAAAGTTGTTAAGATGACTGGCATAGACAGATAAACAGACTGCTTCTGCAACTTCTTAATAGACTCTCACTCTCTCAGGTATATTGGTTTAAATGAAATTGTCTTCCTTAACAGTTAGCTAACATGCAATATCTACCTAAAAGACAGCTATTGCACCTGTATATATCTATTTTTTTAGTTTTGTTTTTAATATGTAAGGAGGCGACTGGCGCTGTGGTACAGTGGGCTAAGCCTCCATCTTTGGCGCCAGTTAGAGTCCTGACTGCCCCTCTTCCAATCCAGCTCTCTGCTATGGCCCAGGAAAGAAGCAGAAGATGGCCAAAGTCCTTGGGCCCCTGCACCCGCATGAGAGACCTCAAAGAAACTCCTGGCTTCAGATCAGCCCAGCTCTGGCCATTGTGGCCATTTGGGGAGTGTACCAGTGGATGGAAGACCTTTTTCTCTCTCTCCCTCTCTCTGTAACTCTACCTCTCAAATAAGTTTTGTTTTGTTTTTAATAAAAAAAGACACGGTATCAGTGCAATTTAAATTTTAAAAAAATTTTTAAGGAGGTGAATAAAGGGACCACTTTTATATTTAGAAGTGTAAAAATAAAAAATGTAAACACTTACCTTGCTTTTGGACAGACTGCCCCAGCTTCCCAAAGTTTGAATGGTTTTCGAGATGAGAGTTAATGTCCTAATTGTCTGTGCATCCTGAAGAATTGTAAAAAAGACCAAAACTCCTGTTAACAGAATTATGTTGCTCTCAAACAACCACTCAAAATATTCACTTAAACCCCCAACACAGTTAAAATCTAGTTAAGGCTGAGTACAACTCACTGGATCAGGAAATTAAGAAGCCACACGTGAGGTCACCGCGGTGGTGCAGCAGGTTAAGCTGCCACTTGCAGTGCCAATCTCCTGCATGGGCACCAATTCCAGTCCCTGCTGTTCTGCCTGGGAAACCAGTGAAAGATGGCCCAAGGACTTGGGCCCCTGTCACCCACGTGGGAGACCTTGGCTTCAGCCTGGCCTAGCCTTGGCTATTGTGGCCATTTGAGGAGTAAAACCAACAGATGGAAGATTTCTCTTTGTGTATCTGACTTTTAATGAATAAATCTTTTTTCTTTTTTTAAAGCCAAACATAACTGACAGTCTCTCCCAAAGTAATCATATTTACTGATGTGTTATTTTGGAAAGCTACAATTTAATCAGTTTTAGATGTTACATACAGTATAGCAGCTTTGGATTGTGAGAGGCATCTACTTTTTTTCTACACTGTAACTTAAAATGGCAGTTTTCAAATTTTCTGTGCTCAACCCACTTCTAAAGCATATTCAAAAACTTTTATGGGTCTGGCATATGGTACAACGGGTTGAGCCACTTTTTGTGACACTGGCATCCCAATTTGAGAGCCAGCAAAGTCCCAGCGACTACTATGCTTCTGATCAAGCTCCCTGCTAATGTGCCTGTGACAGCAGATGATGGCCCAAGTGTCTGGGACCCTGCCACCCATATGGGAGACCTGGATGTTGTTCCTGGCTCCTGGTTTTGGCTCTGCCAGCCCTGGCCATTGCAGCCATTTGGGGAGTGAACCTGTGGATGGATAATCTCTCAATCTCTTATTCTTTCTGTGTCACCATCGCTCTGTATCCCAAATAAAATTAAAAATAAAATTTGACCGTGGAATTCTTAGTGAAATTCAATTCATTAATACATCTTTAAGAATTGAGTTAACTTCAAAGGCAGAGAATTCTATTTCTTTTATAGAATAACAGAATCTGAAGTGTTTCAGCTAACATGGGTAGGTGGCAGGAACCCAAATACTTGAGCTAATGCTGCTGTCTCCAATGGTCTGCACTGGCAGGAAGCTAGAGATAGGAAATGAACATAACCACTCCAGTGAGGTTGTCAGTGTTTCACTGCTAGACTAAATGCCTGCTCCACAATTTGGTTTTAAATATGGTATTTTAGGCCATTTCTTGAACTAGAAGAAGAGAGAAAAACATGCTTTATACAATTTCTGCATATGAAAGGATTGTTTACACCAACATGCACTACTTGACAGTCCTGTCATTCAGATATATAGTATACCAGAGAATTAATAATATCTGAGCCATACTAAAATACTACCTGCTACCAGGGTAATTACTCATTTACATAAATGAACCTGCCTTTCCTAGATGAACAGGAGTTTTATCTGATATCCAGTGCACATCCTTGGGGTACTTTTTTTTTGAATGTATATTTGGTTGACTCATGAAACAGCTGTTATTTGATTTCATCTCAATAAGAGGTCACCAAAATATGATTCACCAAAATATTTCAAAGGAGCATTTGTGTTTTTCAAAACAATCTGTTAAGAATAATTATAGGTGTTTGATGGCTACCATGCAACATTTACATGTATAAGATGTGAAGTGATCAATTCAGGATGATCAACATTTCTACTTTATTGACGTTATTTTATGACTGGCGTGTTGGAGTTCCTTTCTTATTTTTGCTCACAAAATATCTACTAGGTCATTGTGAATGACAGAAGCACCACTATGCTGTGTGACACTAGGAACTTATTTCTTCAAACTCCTATCTCACCCCATCCTACTGGCCTATAGTTACTTACTATTCTGAGTTCAGACTGAATATGTTAGCTTCCACCTTTGAGACAGAACAGGCGGTACTTGTCTTTCTGTGTCTGGTATATTTCATTTAACATGATGGTCCTCCAGTTCCGTCCATTTTGGAGCAGTTGCTCTTTTTTCCCCAAGGTTAGCTAGTCTCATTACTTTTAAAGACACTCTTTCCAAATCCTCCAGAGTATGGGTCCCTTCTCTCTTTCATTTCACCCTTACTGCTGATTCCTTCTCCATACATAGGTTTTCTGATTTAGGAAAGCATTCATTAATGAGCTCCCTCCCTGAGGTATCATCTTTCATTCATCAAACACTGAGCATCTGTTTGTCCTAGAAATGATGCCATGTGCTTTGAGTATATAAACCTGAAAAGTCTAGCCTTGTTCTCAAGGTATTCACAGTCCATATGCAGATTATAAACAGATGATTATAAAATGTGAGAAATGTCACAACAGTGAATTACACGATGTCAGAGTCATGCAAGTCAGATTAAAGGGTTACAGAAGTCTGCCTAGATATGTCTTCAAAAGAGGTATTAATGAGAGAAAAGGGATATATGAGAAGCATAATCCAGTCCTTTTTTTGTTTCCCTACCTTGCAACTTTTCAAGAGTGGTCTACTGCATCAATATTAATATAACCTTATTTTAAAATTCTTTTTTTTTTTTTTTTTTTAATCATTCATGGGGTCAGCGCTGTGGTATAATGGGGCAAAGCTGCTGCCTGCAGCACTGGCATCCCATATGGGTGCCAGTTTGAATCCCGGCTGTTCCACCTCCCATCCAGTTCCCTGCCAATGCACCTGGAAAAGCAGCAGAGAATGGTCCAAGTTCTTGGGCCCCTGCACCCACATGGGAGACCAAGAAGAAACTCCTGGCTTCAGCCTGGCCCAGCCCTGGCTGTTGCGGCCATTTGGGAAATGAACCAGTGAATGGAATCTCTCTCTCAGCCTCTGACTTTCCCTCTCTGTAATTCTGATTTTCAAATAAATAAATATTAAACAACCCTAATTCATGTCTATGTGTGCATATGTGTACATACTCAAATTTTTCCCATGTCTTTTTAATAACAGGACTAGCTGATATACTAATATATACTTTATATATATATATATACTTATATATATAAGTATGATATATACTTATACTATACTTTATATAGTATATAAAGTATATACTAGTATATATTTATATATATATAAGTATATATATAAAAGTATATATATATAAAGTATATACTAGTATATACTTTTGATATATTTCTAGGTAAACCTGCATTTACCTACTAATTCTTTAATCTTCTGCCATCTGATTTTCTTCTGTTCTACTAAAACTGGTTTCTCAAAATTAAAAGAACTTCTAAATGTGAAATCCAATAACCTTTAATAAGTTCTCTTCTGAAACTACTATTTTTAACTTTCAATATTAGTCTTGATAATGTCATTACCCCAGATTACTGGGTCATTCCCTGCTCTCAGTTTCCACAGTATAAACTGTTCCTACTCTTTACTTGATACCAATAAAGTACAAGCTTTAGATTTATGTATGGAGTTCTAGATTATGTAGCTTATGTATTTGCCTATGTTCTCAATTAGAGTAAAAAGGTTCTTAAAAAAGACAGAAGTAGATAAAACCCAAACATTAAAATTACATGAGAGTTTTGGAGCAGATCAATAACAGTGACCTAAAATACAATTTGTGGCCAGAAGGATTTTATTTCACCATCTGTTACAGGAAGTCTGCATTCAAGGCAGAGTCACAAGTTCAGAAGTAGGAGTTCTGTTTATGTACAGAATGCTGCTATCAAGCTTCCATTGTTCCCTGAGTTCTGTACAGCTTTAGTAATGTCACAGAAAAGAGTCCTTGTGAACAAGCATGCTGGCCCACTCTCTGCTGTCACTACATACTGACCATTTGTCCTTTGGCAAGAAATGATATGCTGCTGCCACTGCAATATGGTTCTAACTCAGGTTCACAAAGTTAAATGAGTGGCCAACGTCATGCAGCTGTCAAGAATCTCGACAGTGGCCATTCAGAACCAAATTTAAATCCAAAACTCATGTCTTCCTTATACTACATTACAGTTTGAGTAATGCCTCTTGATGGTGAATTTCCTAAGGTCAGGGTAGCGGTTACTCATCACTGCATCTCCAGTGCTAAGGATAGTGTTAAAACCTGACTAGTACCTGAAACATCTGCCTACCTATGAGTTCAGAAGGAAAAGGGTGAAACTTGGACTGTGAAGACTGCCTTAGAATCCCAGGCTGGCCCAGTTAAAGCAGAAAGATCAAACCATAATTTACTAATTATGTGAGGTTGCAAAGTTACTGTACTGTGATTTCCTTGCCTATAAATGGAGATTGTAATAGAATTTATCTCACAGAGAGAGATAAAGGGAGATTATTATTTTGTTAAATAAATCAGCAATAAAAGCAATTAGGTGAGATTATAAAATATTTGGGACATGAAAGTTTAAATAATCAGCAAAAATGCACTATGAGAAGGAAACGAAATATAACAAAAGAACTTTAAAATATTAAGAAATAAACATGGAAATCTCTGCAGTGCAGATTTAAGGTAATTAAATAGAACTTCAGAACAAAAAGATTATAGTATAACCTCAGGTGGATAAAAAGTAGCAATACAGAGATAGTCAACAAATTATGTTCCAGTCAAAGTTGCTACACCTTTCAGAAATGAACCTCTTTAAATCTGAGTTAAAATATTTCACAGAATAAACAGATTAAACTGTTTCAATAAATCAGGAAAGTAGGTTCTATTAAAAACAAACACATAAAAATAAACCTGTAATGAATGAAAACAAAGCCCTTGTAATTTGGAAATTTTCAAACACAACAGTGGAGAGGAAAATACAAGGAATTCACTTTATGTTCCTCACTGAGCTTCAACAATGATCAACATTCTGTCACTCTTCTATAATATCTTCTAAAAACAAAATATAATGGCCAAGAAAACTGCCGAGTAAATTTAAGTAAATTTAATTTAAAACAGTCAAGTGAAATTGGTTTATCTTTTCCTCATTTTAATAAAAATAAAAATGGAATAAAGCTTTGAAAAGAACACACACTTACTGGATGATGAGGTCGCAAATGAAAAGTATGAGGTGATACTACGGCTACAGCAAAGAAACGAAGAAACACAAAGCTGCTCACTGCAGAATACTGAACATGAGGATCATCTGCAGGGAAAAATGGTGAAATGTCATGCACAAAAACACTGAATTACAGATGATAAAGTAAAAAAAATTAAAAAACATGTACACTAGATAGAGCAACAGAATTTGTCTAGTAATTAAAAAAGAATAATTTGTCTAGTAAGGACTGAGTTGATGAAATGATAGTAATGATTATGACTAAAAAAAAAAAACTATGACTTGAAAGAAAATGAAAGGCAAAGCTTTCAGGTTTGTAGAAATATTTTAATCAGAAAAATGTCTCTTATCTGCAAGAGTATCCTAAAAATCACAACCACAAAAATAAAAGTAGTATCTAGCACTACCTAGTGGCAACACTGAATCCCTTAAGACTGGTACACAAAATGGCTTTCACTTTTAGGTTACTGTTTCAATTTTCCCCTGAAAATCTTGACAATCTCCAGGACTGTGCAATAAAAATGATTAGGCAGAAATCTTCACTTTAAAAAGGCTGCATAGTAGGTGGAGAGAACAGAAAAGTACTTTGATTATTCACTGGTAGCTTTTATTTCAGACTTGAATCAACAATCCAACAAAAAGACGGTACAGAAGAAATAAAAAGCTGATGGTGAAGGAAAGAATTTCTGGGTTTGGTTTGAGTTTTAATTCTGACAAGTCTCTCAACAGATAACCACTGAAAAGTCAGTAAATACGTTGTTTAATAGTAACTGCTTCCTATATACTGCCTGCCCACTCTGTCCCATGCATTACCAGGGTAGTAAGAAGAACAAATGAAAACAGAACAATTCTCTATGGCAACAAAAATTATTATACTAAAGATGTGAAGACATGTTAATATTTAAAAAAGATTAAAGGGGCTGGTGCTGTGACATAGTGGGTCAAGCTGCCACCTGCGGCACCATCATCCCATATGGGCACTGGTTCAAGTCCCGGCTGCTCCTCTTCCTATCTAGCTCTCTGCTATGGCCTGGAAAAGCAGTAGAAGATGGCCCAAGTCCTTGGACCCCTGCACCCATGTGGAAGAGCCAGAAGAATCTTCTGGCTCTGGATGGCACAGCTCTGACTACCGTGGCCATTTGGGGTGTGAATCAGTGGATGGAAGACCTCTCTCTTTGCCTCTCTGTAACTCAGCCTTTCAAATAAATAAATAAATCTTTAAAAAAAAAAAATTAAGGGGTTGGATTTGTCTTTTTTCCTTTTTTAAACATTTATTTATTTGAAACTCAGAGTTACAGAGGAGGAGAGGCAGAGGCAGAGGTAGAAAGAGAGAGAGCGAGAGAGAGAAAGAGAGAGCGAGAAGGATCTTCCATCTACTAGTTCATTCCCCAAATGGCCGCAAACAGCCAAAGTTGGACAGTTCAAAGCCAGGAGCCAGAAGGTTCCTCTGGGACTCCCACATGAGTGCAGGGACCAAAGCATATGGGTCATCTTCCTCTGCTTTCCCAGCTATATTTATAGGAAGCTGGATCAGAAGTAGAGCAGCTGGGACTCAAACTGGCACCCATATGGGATGCCGGTGCTGCAGGCAGTGGCTTTACCCACTATGCCACAACACCAGCCCCTGGATTTGCATTTATTTAAAAAAGCCATTAAGGGGCCAGTACTGTGGCACAGCAGGTTAAGTCACCCATATGGGTGCCGTGTTTGTGTTCGTGTCCTGGCTCTTCCATTTCCAATCCAGCTCCCTAGATGGCCTGAGAAAGCAGCAAAGGGCAGACCAAGTGCTTGGGCCATTGCTGCCCACGTGGGAGACCTGGATGAAGCTCTTGGCTTTGGCATGGCTCAGCGCTAGGCTGTTCTGGGTATCTGGGGAGTGACCCAGCAGATGGAAAATCTCTCTCTTTCAAACAAGCAAACAAATAAATCCTTAAAAAATCTATAAAGTATATTCTAGACCATTTATATAAATAAGAATTAAGTAGCTGAAGCAGATTTAAGGCCAAGATCATTAGGCAATGGAAACTAGAGTGATGGGCAGCATGTGCTCTGGAGTAGGTTGGGCCCAGGTTTGAGACCCTGCTTTCCTGCTGGTTACGCCTTGGCCCTTGGTCTAATTATGCAATGTCTGTAAACCTTAGTGTCATATCAACCCAATGGGCAGAGTAGCTGTCTCATGTAACGTTGTCAAGATGACAGCAGGAGATGATGAAGGCTAGTGTGGAACCTATTTACCAATCCCAATCTAATTCACCATTTAAAATATAATTTCAATCAATATTTATCTTTCCATGTTAATGTCTTTGCTTGCCTTATTTTTCTTATAAAGACGAGATTTAATATTCATATTTGAAATTAAATGTTTGTATTTTTACTATAACTAGCAAAGATATCTTGACCTGAATTTACCTACAGGTAAGTTGGACAGCTCAGCTCCACCAGTTTAGAACTGACGGTAAAATAAGCAAAGGGGCCGAAACTACATATATATGTGCACACTCTTAAAATAACATGATAAAATAGCAAAATCTCTTCAGATAGTTACAGAAGTAAACTTAGTTTCACATAGCTAGGTAAAACCCATGATTTAGGTAACTGCCTTATTCCTCCCCACTCCTGCCCATTAAAGGAAGATCTGGAAAGACAGCTATTGCAAGTTTATTTCATTAAAGATGCATTAGAATCAGAGGAATTCCAAATATTGACAGAGACGGCAACTCCTGTCTGAGTGAAATGTTTCCAAGCAGCACTTTGACACACTCTTTGCAAAAATTAAACCAAGCAAGTTATTGACACATGTGCCTCAAACTTCAGTGGATACTGATTACAACAAAGAAGCCTCTAAAGTTTTAAAACCATTTTTGTTCACAACCTCTCCACAATCCAAACCGCAGCACTTTAAAATTGTCAAATCTAATCAACTGTATGGAACAAAAGATTCTCACTACCTGAATGAATGCAACTGGAATATATAGTTGGAACAAGTAACAAGGGTATTTATATTTAAATTTCATAAGCATCCAGCATGTTTATTTATATAAATGTTAAAGTTCTAAATTTTTGTCTTTCTTGATTTGCTCTTCGTATAAAGTTGCCATTATATTGAAATAAAATGGACTCTGTTTTGAGATTATAAGAAAATTAAATCAGATCTTTCAAAGAATCATCCTGAAAAACACCCATAGCCTTAAATAGTTCACGCAAATCAAATATCTAGTTTCTATAAAAATAAAATACAGACAAATAAATGGCATTTTTTAGTAAAACCGGGTACTTACTAGGAAATCTTTGAGCAGCCATTTGCCTTAGAGAATAAAAGATATCACACATTACAGTGGGGCAGCTCATACTTGATTTTACAATTGTACTGAATAATTTGTCTACATAGTAGCGCAGATTCTCCTACAAAATTTAAAAAAAGATAAACATTAACATTTTGAATTTCATAAATCATAAAATAGCCTTATGAAAAAGCATATAATGAAAATGAAATTATTTTAGAGTCACTATCTAGTATTCTAAAACCCTGCTTTCCTTCTCCAAACATCGTGAGAGGACAATTTATATTGTCACCTATTTAATAAATTAAATTTAGACTTGGTAGACATAGCAAATATATGAATCAACTTCACAAGAAGTAAAAACAAAATGGTAAAGGGATATAACCCAAGGTATGCAGGCACAAATACACTGTGACAGTGTTATCTACTACAATAAACATCTGAGATCCTAACACAATCACTGGTTTCCTAGAGCGACTAAAAATATTGTGTCAGTTAACCTGAATCAGTTTGACCCCACAGGAATGGCTAGCATGGCAGTTACAATTAGACACAGCCTAAATCTACTATTTATTATTAGAGCCAAAAAGACAACCAAGAGCAAAAATAAAGGAAACTACTGAGGAAATATTCTAATAACTAGTCCTAGGAAATGCTGCTATCAGTAAAGGCTATAAGAAACAGCAGTTTCCTTCCATGTAGCATTATTATAACACAAGTGAGAGACACATATACCATTAATACCAATGTTAATGCAGTTGTAAATATAACAAAGACTTACTTTATTATTTTCTACATTATCTCCCTCTTTCAATTTAATAGGATCAATTTCACACGATTTTGAGGATTCACATATCTAGAAAATAAATGAATTTCAGTTTATGCTCTTTCATACATTTAACAAAATATTATAAAAATTATGAAAATTAAAATGATATATACAATGTATAGTTTTTCTAAAGAACAACATTTTAAAATATTTCTCACTTATTTGAAACTCTAGCTAAAACTGAAATCCAGTAACAAATAACTGTAGATTATATTATAATGTGCCATTTGAGTAAAAAAATCTGCTGATAGAGGTCAGCACTAAGGTGTAGTGGGTTAAGCCACTAGCTGTGGTGCAGGCATTCCATATGGGCGGCCAGTTTGAGTCCTGGCTGCTCCACTTCTGATCCAGCTCCCTGCTAAGGCACTTGGGGAAAGCAGAAGATGGCCCAAGTCCTTGGGCCCTTGCATCCACGCGACAGACCCAGAAGAAGCTCCAGACTCCTGGCTTCAGGCTGGCACAGCCCCAGCCTTTCCAGCCGTTTGGGGAGTGAACCAGCGGGTAGAAGACCTCTCGCTACCTCTGCCTCTCCCTCTCTGTAACTCCGCCTTTCAAATATATCAATCTTAAGAAAAAATTTTAAAATCTACTGATAAAAAAGTAAATAGTTTAAAGTGTTCAGCCTTATTATTTTGGAAACACAGGAAGAATGTCATTTCCATCAACAGATCACATGTTAAAAGAGACTGCCATATTAAGACCACAAACTATCATTTTAGGTATATTTTGTACCTCATCTAGAATAGGTTTTAATGTTACTTTCAGGTAGTGCCCTCCCACTATTTTCATCATCTCATCCAAACACCGGGTAGCCAAAGAATTTCCTCTAAAAATTGTATTTGCATCTCTGAAACAGAAATAGAAATACATGAAATCAAGCATAGTGAAAAAAATATAAAAAAAACCCTGTAAAACCAAATTTGGTCATATCTACAAATTTAGTAATTTCTTATCATCTAATGCTTGCTGCCATTAGGCTTTTGGAATTGACCAAAACTAATGAAAACATGCAAAAATCAGTAAAAAAAAATTATGAACCCACAGAAGGGAGATGGAGAGAGAGAATGAATAAAATAACAGTGTTAGAAAATGACAGGAGGGGCTAGGGCTGGGGCTGGGGCTGTGGCGTAGCAGGTAAATCTGACACCTGCAGTGCCAGCATCCCACATGGGTACCAGTTCAAGTCCCAGCAGCTCCACTTTCCATCCAGTTCTCTGCTATGGCCTGCAAAAGCAGTAGAAGATAGCCCAGGTCCTTGGGACCATGTACCCACATGGGAGACCAGGAAGAAGCTCCTGGCTCTCGGCTTCAGATCGGCCCAGCTCCAGCCGTTGTGGTCATCTGGGGAATGAAGAAGCGGATGGAAGACCTTTCTCTCTCTCTCTCTCTCTCTCTCTCTCTCTCTCTCTGCCTTTCTGTAACTCTGGTTATCAAATAAATAAATCTTAAAAACAAAAAAAGAAAATGATGGGACCAGGAAGCCACTTAATTGCTTTCATAATATAATGTCATACATATGCATATAAGGGTGCTACATAAAGGGTAAGGGGAAAGATCAACTTCTGCCTTGCTGTTTTATATTTGTACTATATTTAGTACAAATTTAGTAATTTCTTACCATCTTACCAGTAATTTCTTACTATACTATAATCATTTCACTTAGAAGTAAAGATTAATAATAGTAACAATTAAGTTACTGAATAAATAAACAAAATCCTTCATTGTTATCCTTACAGTTGGTTGGCCCTGTTTGATGACTTAAAAAACTGTCTTTTGTTATTTACTAAGCAGTTCTTTTCAGCCTACTATACAGTAAGCCTGATTAACATAGAAAAACTCAGAATACAAAAACAATTTTGTAAATGAAAGTCCAATTTCAACAATCCATAAGGAACTTTTAATACAATGTAATGCTTACTGTGTATCCTTCAAGTCTAATTCAGCCACTGCAGTGGCAAAAGGAACAAGTTTATCATGATGAAGCAGCAGTCGGACAAGGGGCAAGACGGCATCATTTTTGTCTCTACATATTTCACCCAAAATGTAAGCAGCTGAGGCAGATATTGGCTAGAAAACAGAAAGGTAGAAAACAAGCAAGCACAAAATCAAGGAAACATTACTAAATGTTCAGTCACCAACCTATTTTATAATTATATTAACTATATTATTAATATAATATTTAATTTTCAAAATTGTATCAGAGATGGAATTTGGAGCACACATTGGCATCAGTACAAAAATATATAGTTTTACTAAAACTTGATATTCTAAAATATTTATCACTTACAGAATTATTTTAGCCTTTTCATATTAAAACATTTTTAAAGTACCTGAACATCTGGCGATTTTAGCAGCAAAGTTTTCAAAGGACCATAGTACTCTGAAGGAAGCACATAGTCTTCTGTATAGCATATATTTAATCGAAGAGACCCCAGGTCATCGGTTTTAGACGTCTTGTTTCCATTTTCTCTTGGTTGTAGCAAGTACCTAAAGTAAAAACAGAATCAATTACATGTGATAGATAGTAAGGAGTCTACAACCAATAAGGTAAGTAAACAGCTGAGCTGTGAAAATGAAAACCAAAACAAACAAAAAAACCCCACAAGACAAAAAACTAATCCAAAAAAGTAAACTTGGTATTTAAAGTTAAGACATTTCATAAGTAGCCAGCTACTTCCAAGGTTGAATATTATTATATATTGAACCAGTAAGCTACAAATAGATTTTTAATCTACGAAATGAATGTAGATAATATAAAAAGATCTCAAGGGGGTTAAATAAAATTTGAATATCTTCCAATTTCAGAAAAAAATAAAGGGTTTAACAGTTAAAAACCCAACAAGCTTTTACTAGTTAATTAAACTGAAAATGTCTTTACTTGGAGAAACCTGGTTTACATGAATTTTAGAAAAGGGCAAAAATTGTTATATGCAAAAACAGAGGCAACTTTAAATACCAAGACAGAGAAACGTTTAGAAATCAGAAGTTTACAGGACTCATATCAGAAACCTAACCATTTTTGGAAAAAACTTTTTATCGTGGATATGCAAAAATCGACACAAAATACAGCAGTATACTGAAATCTTCTGTATCTACCATCTAGCTTCAACAATTATCACAAAAACTAATCTTGTTTCAGCCTCACCTTCTCTCATTCTCCCAACTCATTCCTGCTTATTACTATAAAGCAATTTACAGATATCTCATAATTTATCACTTAAAAAATGGCTGTAATTCTATCATTCCTCCTCACTTATCAGCTGAAATGCTTTTTATAAAAGAAACTCGGTGAGTTTGATTTTATATGTCTATTTATCAGCTATGGCCTCCCCAACAGACTAACTTGTTTATATAATTTTTTTATGACCAAAGTAAATTTTTAAAAGCAGGAGGGCTTAATGAAATATTTGTTAGTGTTGAGAATGGTATGATAAAGACAGAAAAGGGAACTAGAAAATTACCAAAACAAAACTTTAAAAGACAAAGAAATGGTAATACAGGGAGAAGAAATATAGAAACTATGTCACCCCCTGAAGAATACCTGTCTTAGAACATCAGTCTTCAGACCTTTTGCTCTCTGACTGAAGAAACAGTGATTTAAAGATAGGGTCAATGAAATAATTGCAAACAAGCCTACTATGCATACAGTAGGACTTGTCTCCCCAAAACATGCAAATATTTCAGTTCTGATGTCTTAATGTTAAAGGTTAATGGAGTAAGGGTGAAGACTTGATCTAACTGTGGCAGCTAGGAGGTGGGCCTGGTGGGACATGTTTGGGTCACTTGAGGACATGCCCTTGGAGGGTGATTCTTCCAAGAAGGTTGGTTATTTTAAGTTCAAGTTCTGTCTAGGCCCTTTGGGTCAATGGATCCTGAGCTGGAGCCTCCAAACTGTAATCTGAAATTAACCTTTTCCTTCCCAAGAAGGTCCTCTTGGGTATTTATTTTAAAATAATGATAAACAGACTAATACAAAGCCTCTACGGGAAGTCCAGTGAACTAAATCACCAAATATCCTACCAAAGACATTACTTTGGTCAATTTTCCACAATACAGGTTATATTCTTCAGCCTTGCAAATTCAAACACCTAGTTTTATCAGCACATCTAAAAGTAAACCTGAATTGCAATGACTGAGTACAAAGTCTGATAATACTTAAAGTAGAAAGCTAATTACTAAAGAATTAATGAAAGAAATGCAATAGACAGATGGCACAGACACCTGCTTTTTTGTGGCAACCAACATATTTTACTACGGGCTGTTCATTCATACAAGTAGGATGAGTGACAACAGTAATGGTCAAAACTCTCACCATACTTCCATGTACTCATGATTTGGCCTCAACAGTTATCACAATTTGCCATAGTGTTTCTATCTACATCCCTTTTCTCAACTATAGTATTTTCCACCTGTTGGTAAACTATTTTATTTATTTATTTTTTTAAGAATTTTATTTATTTGAAAGACAGAGTTACAGAAAGAGGTAGAGCCAGAGAGAGAGAGAGAGGTCTTCCATTCCGCTGATTCACTCCCCAAATGACCACAATGGCCAGAGCTGAGTTGCTCCGAAGCCAGGAGCCAGAAGCTTCTTCCAGGTCTCCCACATGGGTGCAGGGGCCCAAGGACTTGGGCCATATTCTACTGCTTTCCCAGGCCATAGCAGAGAGCTGGATCGGAAGAGGAGCAGTCAAGACGCGAACTGGCGCCCATATGGGATGCTGGCACTTCAGGCCAGGGCATTAACCCGCTGCACCACAGCCCCAGCCCCTGGTAAACTATTTTAAAAGGCAAATTATCAGAAAGTACAAAGAGATTCAAGTGATGTTAAAAATCTTTCAAGTCTTAGGGTTGGCGCTGTGGCACACTGGGTTAATCCTCCACCTGCAGCGCCGGCATCCCATATGGGTGCTGGTTCTAGTCCCGGTTGCTCCTCTCCCAGTCCAGCTCTCTGCTACGGCCTAGGATAGCAGTGGAGGATGGCCCAAGTGCTTGGGCCCCTGCACCTGCGTGGGAGACCAGGAAGAGGCACCTGGCTCCTGGCTTCGGATCGGTGCAGCTCCAGCCATTGTGGCCATTTGGGGAGTGAACCAATGGAAGGAAGACCTTTCTCTCTCTGTGTCTCTCTCACTGTCTGTAACTCTACCTGTCAAATAAATAAATAAAATCTTAAAAAAAAAAAATCTTTCAAGTCTTACCAAAAAAATAATAATGCTCTGGACCAGAAGCCCCTGCCCCTGCAATTATGCTTGGA